>NC_080193.1:103868761-104468761 GCF_030028045.1 Hippopotamus amphibius kiboko
GGGGAACCACAGGGACTGTAGGTCTCACACTGCACCTTCCTCTCTCTGCCCTTTAAAACAGAGCAGCCAATGACTGCAAAAAGCACACGATTCTCATTTACAGCATCACGGATGCTGCCACAAAAAGCATGAGTCATGGAGTTTCAACATTTATAGGAAATGACTCCTTTAGTGTCAATATAATACACAAGCATTTACTGGAGAAGATCAGTTTTAGAGTACTAATGCCGGATTAGTTATTAGAATTGGAAGACATAAGTACTTAAATACATTCATTGCTGGGAAACTGGAAACTGACCTTCAATGACTTTAGAGAAGTGTTTTTCAACATGTTTCAGCAGGGAACCTTTTGCTTGAATGATATCTTGTGACGTGTAAACAAATTTTAAAAAGGTTACTGCTTAGCCCCAAGGGCTGGGGGCGAGGCCTGAAGTCCTCTGGTTTTCTCTCCTCCAGAAACCTGCCGGGCTCTGGGAGCTGAGTGCAGACGGAACAAAGGTTGTTCACACTGGAAGACAGGAGGTTGCCTGGGCTAAGTTTTTCTGCTTTTCAGATTTTATTCAAGACAATGGGAAAAAACCTCACTGCTTTTTTTTTTTTTAATTTAATGAAAAGGGAAGATTGAATTTCTTTACTTTAAATGGATTGTTCCCATCGTGGTTGAGAGAAACGCCACATCTATTGACCCAGGTGCTTGTATGTTTATTATAAAAGAGGTCTTATGAGTTACATCAAAGAATCCCTGTTACCAATGAAAGAATTAATATTGGAAATGACACTCCCCTCCCCAACAATTCAAACAAACCTATTCTGGGAAAAAAAACTGTAACAAGTCTTGCTCGCTGATGTAAATGGAAAAGCGCCGGCCACGACTTCTGTGTCCTGGCGGCTGCCTTCTGTCGTGAGCTCTCAAAACCAAAGGTGGGACACTGCCAAGCAGACCCACCACGGGCACTTTTTAGGACCCCTAGGCTGGTCATTCAATGACCTTGGGTTGGCCGTTACACGTCCATATTCTAGACCCTCCATTCTCAACCTCTTTGACTGTGAGGTCCCCTCGCTGCCTCCTCCCAGCTCCAATCTTCCGGCCTCTGCTGAGCCAGGCGGCTGCTGGGCTTGTGGGAAGCGAGGTGCCAGTGGGGCCTTGGGCCTTAGGGGTGGGGTTCTAGGCTGAGGGAGAACCTGGATATCTTCACCTTAAAACGGTGCATCTGGAGGAGAGTCTGGTCCTTTGGGGTGCAGGTGGGGCATGGAGAGAAAGTGTGACATTCATGGGAAGAGGAGGCCAGGAGAGCCACATGGGCCGTCCAGGTGGGTCTGGGCCGGAGTACGAAGGGGGAACAAGGCAGCGGCAGGGCCGTGAGCCGCCTGCAGCTTCCCCAGTAGGGCGCCGGCCCAGCTTCTGCCGGCCAGCCCACGGCGTGGATCGGGGTCACTTGGCTTTAATAGCCTGCTGCCCTTTTAGGGTACCCCAATAGCTAGGCTGGGGCCCAGTGAGCTGACAGATAAAAATTCAAGCGGGCCTGTTGGAGACTGAACTGCATGCATTTCCCAATGTGATCTTATTTGGAACTGGGTCTTTATAGGTATAATCAAACTGGATTAGGGTGGGCCCTAAATCCAGTGGACTGGTGTCCCTTCTACAGAAAGGGAGATTTGGAGACAGGCACACATACACGGAGGGAAGACAGACACGTGAGGATGGAAGGCAAGATTGGGGTGATGTCTCTATAAGCCAGGGAACACCAAGGATTGCTGAAACCACCGCAACCTAGGGATTCACAGGGGAGACGTCTTCCCTGAGCGCTCAGAGGAGGTAAGGCCCTGTCGACACTTTGATTTCAGACTTCTAGCCTTCAGAAACAGTGAGAGGATACGTTTCTGTTGTGTTAAGCCAGCCAGCGTGTGATATTCGTTAGAGCAGCCCTTGGAAACCCATACAGACCCAAGAGTTAGAGAGAGCATCATTCAAAATACAACACACTCAGCAAGAGAGCTGTTGGGAGGGACAACTGTTAATTTGATTCAAGAATGAACGATTATTGAAGTGCAGCCCTCATCAGGGCTGCCCCTTCCATCAGAGGCCCAAGAGTACAAGGGCCTGGGAGGGCAGAATAATTTCAAAGGAGGGGCTGCGGCTGCTCTGTGCTCACATCGTGGGCTCCACTCCCCGCTCCGGCTGGTGAGGTGAGGGTCTCTGGCTACACCGAGCTGCACAGCCTCCACCTGCCTGCTGAGTGCACCAGCTGGGGCGTGGCTACCTCTGCCTGCTGTTGAGGGGTGGAGCCACCTGCAGCTGTGCTGGCCACCAAGCAGAGCACAGCCTGGGGCGGGACCGAGGCAGACAGACCCTACTGGGGCAATGCCCAGCGAGGCACTGGGCCCAATTCCTGCCCAGCAGAGCTGAGGGGGCGGGAGCATTACCCAGTGGGTCCTGAAGGCAGATCGTAGCCCCAGTGGGCCTGGAGGGTAGAGCATCTCGCCAAAGGGGATGATCCTGGAGCCTTAAGGATTTGGACGTCTCTGGACCTGCCATCCCTTTCTTCCTGTTTCTGCCTGTTGGGATGGGAATGTCTATCCTAAGCTGTCCCACCACTGTATTTGGAAAGCACATAGCATGTTTGATTTCTAGGTTCACAGTTTGCCTATATGAGATGAGGACATGAATTTTGGGAGGCAGGGGTGGAGTGTTATGGTCTGAATGTTTGTGTCCCCCCAAATTCATAACGTTGAATCCTAACCCCCAGGTGATGGTATTAGGAAGTGGGGGGCTTTGGGAAGTGATGAGGTCATGAGGGCAGAACTGTCATATATGGGATTAGTGTTTCTTATAAAAGAGACCCCAGGAACTTCCCTGGTGGTGCAGTGGTTAAGAATCTGCCTGCCAACATAGGGCATACGGGTTTGTGCCCTGGTCCAGGAAGATCCCACATGCTGCGGAGCAACTAAGCCCCGTGTGCCACAACTATTGAGCCTGCACTCTAGAGCCCGTGAGCCACAGCTATTGAGCCCATGTGCCACAACCACTGAAGCCTGTGTGCCTAGAGCCAGTGCTCTGCAATAAGAGAAGCCACCGCAATGAGAAGCCTGTGCCCCACAGCGAAGAGTAGCCCTCGCTCACTGCAACTGAGAAAGCCCACGTGCAGCAACGAAGACCCAACAGAGCCAATAAATAAATAAATAAAAAATTTAAAAAGTAAAAGAGACCCCCAGAGAACTCCCTTGCCTCTTCCACCAAGTGAGGATACAGCTAGAAGACAGCAGTCTGTGAGCCAGGGAGCGGGTGGCTCACTGGACACCAACTCTCCCGTGCCTTGATCTTGGACTTCTGGCCTCCAGAACTATAGAAATAAATGTCTGCTCTTTGTAAGCCACCTATTCTATTAGTGTTTGCTCATAGTCCCAGTGACTAAGAGAACCCCTGCCCCCAAGACTTTCTCAAGGAAAAAACCAACCAACCAACTAACAAACAATCAGTCTATGGAGGCCGATGAGAGCGATGTGTCCATAATCAGGGAACACGGAGGAATGGTGCAACCACCACAGGCTTGGAGAGACAGGAAGCCCAAGTCAGCGACTGGGAAACAAAGTACAACGCGTACACGGAGCAGAGAGTGAAGACATGCGGAACAGCAATCATGAAGGGCCAGACGAGAGAGCTGCAGCCTACACGCAAGAGGGAAAGCATGAAGAGCCGGACAGCTGAGGGGGCAACAGCAATAAGGGAGAAGCAACCGTTAACACCTGAAGACGCTTTCTGTGAGCTGAAGAGACATCTGAGTCTGGAGACTGGAAACTCTCCTCAAGTTCCAGGCTGGATGGACGAGAAAGGACACACATGGGACGTCCCCGACACCATGTCTGAACTCCCAGGATAAAGAGAATTCTTACACAGTGCTAGGTGGAAGGGTCAAGTTTTCTATGAAGGAAAGAGACTCAGCCTGGGCATCAAACTTCTTGCTGCCACGTGGATGCCAGCAGGCAGGAGACGAGCAGCTGCAGGTTTGGTTTCCGAGAGGAGAGAAGGCAATTGAGACCTTGTCAGTGGAGCTAAGTATTCCTGCCAGGGTAACAACCACCTTACCTAAGAGAAGGATCAAAACAAAAAACAACCCCAATAAGAAAGGTGAAGAGGAACACAACATTGTAAAACAACTATGCTCCAATGAAAAAAAAAAGTTAAAAAAAAAAAAAGGTGAAGAGAAGAGGAAGTCTGAATTATATAAATATGACATTAATTATGTAATTTGCTATATTTTATATGTATAAATAAATATAAAAATTAAGCACTTTAAATAATTATAAGATATAGAAGTGAAGTAACTATTACCACTTAAAAATAATGACTAGCAGATTGGATTAGGAAAAGACACCCCCGCCCCCCAAAAATATATATATATACTAAGAAACATGTTTAAAGTGAAAAAGAAAGGATGAAATATAGATGGGTCAAAGACATAACAGGCAAATGTAAACAACAAGACAATTTATTATGCGAGAGAATGGAAAAGATTAAAGCTCTATCACTGAATAAAGCATCAGGAACAAATGTATTTACAGATGAATTTTACATAATTATTAAGATAATACCAATGTTATTTAAATTCTCCCAGATCATATACAATGGAAATTATCCCCAGTTCATCTTATAAGCCTAGTAAAGTTTTAGTAGTGAAACCTAACACAGACAATACAAAAAATTGTAGAATAATTCTGCTTATGAATGTCAACACAAAAATTCTAAATAAAATATTAGTAAATAGAATCCAGCAACGTACTAAGGGATAGTACAGCAAGTAAGGCTTGTTTCCGGGACACAAATGCCATTCAATATCAGAAATTTACCACATTTAAAAATTTAACTTAGTTTGTTACATCAAGAAAAGAAAGGATCAGGCTTCCCTGGTGGCGCAATGGTTAAGAATCCACCTACCAGTGCAGAGGACACGGGTTCGATCCCTGGTCTGGGATGATCCCACATGCTGCGGAGCAACAAAGCCAGTGGAGGGCAAGCATGAAGGTGCAGATGTAGAGAATGGACTTGAGGACACGGGGCAGGGGGGTGGGGGTTGGGGAGGGGGGTGCAAAGGGGAAGCCGGGACGAAGTAAGAGAGTACCACTGACATATACACTACCAAATGTAAAATAGATAGCTAGTGGGAAGCTGCTGCATAACACAGGGAGATCAATTCGATGATGGGTGATGACTTAGAGGGCTGGGCAGGGAGGGTGGGAAGGAGTCTTGGGAGGGAGAGGATATGGGAATATATGTATAAATACAGCTGATTCACTTTGTTGTTCTGCAAAAATTGGCACAATGGTGTAAAGCAATTATATTCCAATAAAGAGCTAAAAAAAAAAGAAAAAAGGATCAAAACTAATCAAATTGATAGATGCTATTAAGTTTTTTAAAATTGAATTTAATTTTTATTATTTTTAAAATTTTTAATTTATTTATTTTGTTTAAAGAACTTTTATTGAGATATAACTGACATACAATAAATTGCATATATTTAAATTGTACAATCTGATATTTTTTTCTTGTTAATAATGTATATATGGCAATCCCAATCTCCCAATTCATCCCATCCCAATCCCCCCACAGATGCTACTGTTACTTGATAACATTCAGCAGCCATTCCTAAGAAATACTCTAAATCAAAGACAATAGGAAGAAACTAATGAAATAACAGTACTTACAAAAAATAGTAATTAATATTATCCTTACAGGAAAAAATTTAAAAAAATTCAATTAAAATCAAGGATTAGCTAGGGATGCCCTTTCTTACCATAATTGAATAACATTGCCTCAGAGGTTATAATAGATGTAGTAAAATAATGGAAAAATGAGATAACTTGTATAAATTGATATAAACATTGGAAGAGAGGAAAACTTGATCTAGTGATTGGATGTAATATAAATGTTGAAAAACTAATAGTTTTTGTTATTATGTAAATACACACTTAAAAATGGAAGTGGAAAAATTTCCATTCACAGTAGTTCCAAGACGTAGAGTACTTAAAAATTAATTCAACCAAAAAAATTTTTTTTAAGTTCTTTATTGGAATATAATTGCTTTACGTTGTTGTGTCAGCTTTTGCTGTACAACAAAGTGAATCAGCTGTTTATACGTATATCCCCATATCCCCTCCCTCCCGAGACTCCTTCCCACCCTTCCTATCTCAGCCCTCTAAGTTATCACCCATCATTGAGTTGATCTCACTGTGTTATGCAGCAGCTTCCCACTAGCTATCTATTTTACATTTGGTAGTGTATATATGTCAATGGTACTCTTATTTCACCCCAGCTTCCCCTTTGCACCCCCCTCCCCAACCCCCACCCCCCTGCCCCATGTCCTTAAGTCCATTCTCTACATCTGTATCTTTATTCCTGCCCCATCATTGGGTTCATCAGTACCATTTTTTAAGATTCCATATATATGAGTTAGCATATGGTATTTGTTTTTCTCTTTCTGGCTTACTTTGCTCTGTATGACAGATTCTAGGTCCATCTGCCTCACTACAAATATCTCAGTTTCATTCCTTTTTATGGCTGAGTAATATTCCATTGTATATATGTGCCACATCTTCTTTATCCATTCTTCTGTTGATGGGCATTTAGGTTGCTTCCATGTCCTGGCTATTGTGAATAGTGCTGCAATGAACATTGTGGTTCATGTTTCTTTTTGGATTATGGTTTTCTCAGGGTATATGCCCAGTAGTGGGATTGCTGGGTCATATAGTAGTTCTATTTTTAGTTTTTTAAGGAACCTCCATACTGTTTTCCATAGTGGCTGTACCAATTTACATTCCCACCAACAGGGCAGGAGCGTTCCCTTTTCTCTGCACCCTCTCCAAAATTTGTTTCTAGATTTTTTGTTGATGACCATTCTGACTGGTGTGAGGTGATACCTCATTGTGGCTTTGACTTGCATTTCTCTAATGATTAATGATGCTGAGCACCTTTTCATATATTTGTTAGCCATCTGCATGTCTTCTTCGGAGAAATGTCTATATAGGTCTTCCACCCATTTTTGGGTTGGGTTAGTTGCTTTTTTGATATTGAGCTGCATGAACTGCTTATATATTTTGGAGATTAATCCTTTGTCAGTTGCTTCATTGGCAAATATTTTCTCCCATTCTGACGGTTGTCTTCTTGTTTATGGTTTCTTTTGCTGTGCAAAAGCTTTTAAGTTTCATTAGGTCCCATTTGTTTATTTTTGATTTTATTTCCATTATTCTAGTAGGTGAGTCAAAAAGGATCTTGCTTTGATTTATGTCATAGAGTGTTCTGCCTATGCTTTCCTCTAATAGTTTTATACTGTCTGGCCTTCCATTTAGGTCTTTGATCCATTTTGAGTTTATTTTTCTGTATGGTGTTAGGAAGTGTTCTAATTTCATTCTTTTACATGTAGCTGTCCAATGTTCCCAGCACCACTTATTGAAGAGGCTGTCTTTTTTCCATTGTATATTCTTGCCTCCTTTGTCAAAGATGAGGTGCCCATATGTGCATGGGTTTATCTCTGGGCTCTCTATTCTAACCAAAAAAATTTAAAAGTATAGGATCTACACATGAAACAAAAATCTACATGTGGAATGACGTATAATGCTCTTAGATGCAAGGTCAATATAAGTAGTCAATTCTCTTAAAATTAATATATAAATTTAATAAAATTCTATTTAGAATCCCACCTACGTTTTTAGGGAAGGGCCACAAGAAGAATGTGAAAAGAGTGAGGGAGAACTTCCCACAGTACTCAAATTAATATGGTATTGGTATAGGATGGAACAAGTAGGTCACTGGAAACAGTAAAAAAAATCTAAAAGTAGATCCGATCATATATGTGAGTCTAATAAATGACAAAGAGGGAGTATCTTATAGTGAATTTCCTAGCAAGTGAATTAATTGATTGACCTGAGGAGCAAAGTTCTTTGAGTGTAATTTTTGGAAAACATTAAACATTACAATTAACACAGTCATTCCCTTTGGGAGATAAATCTGTGCTTTCTTATAATGCTTCTTACATTCTTACATCTGTTAGCCCCAGGGCTCCAAGTTTTAGCACACTGTAGAAAGTCGTATCTTCTTGAACACTTTTACCAGGTCACTTATTTATTCAGAGCAAATCAATTTTCTTGAACTAGTATCAATTCCAGATAATAAAACTCAGGTAAGAGTTTTAAAACCTCGGTTTTTTTTTTTCTGAGGTTTTATTTGTAATTAATAACAGCATCTGGCACAGTGTGCTGATAACTGGATTTAATCAAATTCATCTGAATAAGTAAGGAAAGCTTACAGCAAACATATAACATGGAATTTCTGGGGCAAGTACTGACTTAAAATATTGAAATGTTATATATGTGTAAATTGTGTATTTCTTTGAATGTAAAATTATTCTTTTCTATACAGGCAATTTATCCAATGTATAACTAAGTGTGAATTACTACTTGTACCCATGTAAGATTTGCATATCAATAAACTCACAAATCAGGAAGGATCACTTTGGTAGATTAGTACAGTAAACTGGAGGTGAGCTGGCGGTTCCCCATGGAGGAAGGACTTGCTGCCCTGCAGTGGGGAGTGTTGTCAGCACAGGTCTCCAGCTGTCAGTGCCCTCAGGATCTGCCTCGGGGCAGACAAGATTGAGCTTCTCCGGGCAGGCCTGATGTGGGTGACTGAGTCACTCGTGGATACACAGGACTGTCCATTTCAGCCAGAGCGGGACAACTCCATAAGGCAGTGCTGGCTCCAGGGCTCCCCTCTGAGTTCCTGATGCTTTAAGGGGCCTCATCAGCTCCACTGCTCCCTCTGCCCAATTCTGCTTCCTCAACCTTCCCTTCTCAGGTGTTGCTCCCTAAGAAACATCCTGCTCCCTAAACTCTGTCTCAGCACCTGCTTCAAGAAAACTCAACTTGTGATACCTCCAGCTCTGAATGTGTTCAGGACATGGCCAATTTACAACATGGAAAGCATCGAGTGTGGAGGAGTTTCCTACGTGCAAGAAACAACGTAGATATCCAAGCCCTCTTGCCCCTTTTGAACTGTCCCTCTTTTTGACCTTTCCCATTTCTAAAACCCAAGAGCATGCGTGTGTCTGCAGGGTCAAGATGCTAAGAGAAATCAAATCCCTTCCCACCACAAAACTGTTCCATCATAAGCCTTTGGTCCTAGAAAAGTGAGACAGCCTTGGCCCCGTGTGTCCTTCACGTTGACAGGACAAATGCAGCAAGTGTAGCATGTGGCATGATTATTGCTCTTCTGACAAACTTTTCTTGAGCCCACAATTAAGCAACAGCAAAGGTAGGTTTCCAAGAGTAACAAGCACTAGCAGTTTTGCCCAGAGTTAATAATGACCCCGTGCTTTTATCACTGGAAGGCTGCTTGACTGTTTAGAGTCCACTGGTTATATCTTACACTTTTAGCTCAACTATCACTGTAAGAACATTTAAAATTAGACAGACAATAAGATATTTAGAAATTAGTAAGGCAGATTAAGTTTCTAAGGTACTATAAATTGTCAAATTTTAAATGCATTAGAATAGCAACTGTATGTTTGAAACTTGCTATCCTTTATAGTGCAGTATTTTCATAAATTCTTCCTCTCCAACTCCAATTCTTCAAGTTAAATACTACTGAAGTGACCAGACTTATTTTGTAAAACTGTTATCAAGGCCTTGCCCACACAGTCTAAGAAGTATAATACTTTTAAAATTAATTTATGTTTGTGACTAATGTGTCTTCTTATTTTACTGCTAGAAAAATATACAGTGACCCTATTTTTACTATTCTGTCTGGCACAGTGAGTTTTTATGGGCTGGATTCCAGAGAATCTAGATTATTGAGTGAATTAAAAGACACTTAAACACACACACACACACACACCTACTCCTCTTAGAGTAAGAGGCTGACTGGTGACCCTTTTCTTTCTACCACCAGCCTTCTCTTCTTCCAATATGGTTTCACACATGCATAAACCATTGCTACATGCTTATTCTTCTCCCACAAAATTACTATTAATAAATGCAGAGCTTTCATATCTAGCACATAAATCCCAACAAATGATTTAGTTTATTTGTGTTTTCAAACCTTACAGGGGACTGAACATCTTCTCTGGCATAAGACTGCATTTGCTCAGGAAAAGGCAATGTAAAATAGCTAAGAAATAACTGAAAGAGAACCCTGAGGATTTTGTGGCACCTTGATGTGGCAAAAGAAAGGTGGTACTGACTTCACCTTTTAGACACTAAGCCAAACCAAGGGCTACCAGAGTGATTTGAGATAGCTGTTCTATACTGTGTCGTTTCCCG
Organism: Hippopotamus amphibius kiboko; assembly: GCF_030028045.1. Lineage (NCBI taxonomy): Eukaryota > Metazoa > Chordata > Mammalia > Artiodactyla > Hippopotamidae > Hippopotamus > Hippopotamus amphibius. The sequence continues at coordinate 103,879,070 of NC_080193.1, forward strand.
GGTAAGGAAGACATTGTACCATGCATGTTGCTCATGGCAGATGAGGATCAGCTGGACGCTCCTGATGGCTTACTTCTCTAAGCCCCATCTGAATGGGATGCATGGGAGTGGCAGGAACCTGGGGACTGTGGTGGGCGTGCAGTGCTGGAGATCACGAGCCGATTTCTAGCATCTCTTCCAACTCTGCATTCAGAGACCTCATGTCAGTGGCTTGGAGTTGGCCAGTGTGGGAGTATTTACACCGTGGAAATTGGCAAACACTAGAAATCTTGGATTTTTCCAGGGGAGCTGGTTATTACCAGCACACCATTGACTTTGGGGAATCCAATCCCAAGAGTTTTCGGGGTAGATGATTTTGGGGGTGAGCAGATTTCTGTAGAACAAAGTACAGGCAGTCTCTCTTGAATTGTTACAGGGTAGTGGCAACTCCACCATATTTTAAAACCATGATGCTGTAGATCTTCAGGATAATACAAATGAAAGGAGAATTTTTGACTCTAAGCTTCATTATAGCTCTTGGTGAAAATTTGCACCCTAAAGCACAATCATGCAGTGACCTAAACCACAGAGAATAATTTAAAGATGCTAAAGTTATCCTTGACAGTTGGGAGCCAACCTATATTTTGTTCGGGTTTGAAAATTTTAAGGTCAATCATGTATTCTTTCATTTTCTGAGGGAAATGTAGGATTAAGACACATGGATGGACCAAGGTGTAAATGTTGAAGGATCATCTCTGGGAATCTAAAAAAAGATCAAAAGAAGAAAGATAGTTATTAATAAAATATTGTTATATGAGAACAGTTGTAATTCAGAAGAAAAATTGTTTTTAAAAAAGAACAAGTCAATATCCATTTTATTCCTATTAAAATTATATAATTTTCATACTTCTTTCAATCCTTGAGTCATAAATCTCCTTATCCTCATACACTTCTTATGTTTGGGATAAGATGCATCTTATTCAGAAGCCCTGTAATTTCAAAGGCATATAGTGCACTCTAATTTTATACCAGAGACTCATTTAGGGCTGCAGTAAGCATTTCAATATAGGAATAGCCTCTGATGATAGTTCAAGATATATTTTTAGCAGCTGGAAAGTTGAACTATGTTCAATTAGTGTGTGATACAAGGCATATCAAAGTGTGCCCAGTGACCTGATATTTTCATTTGTTATTTTTATTAGTTTGCTTAACACATATTTTCTGAATTGACCTGATCTGATATCTATTTAACCTAAGTTAGTGAAGTAATGAAAATATCACGTTAACTGCATCTTACAAAATGTTTAAAGAGGTAACCTAGCATGTCCATTTGCTATGAGCACTGGCTCAATTAAGTGTGCTTTTATTTGGGGTCTGAAACATTAAACCGTCATTTGAAGAGGGTCACTCGCTTTGCAGTTGTGTTTGCAGTTTGAAGCATATAGGAAGTAGCAAGTGGAGGGAGAATGAGAATTTTCATTAGAAAAGATGAACCTGCCCTGTGATTTTTCCCTGGTTATCAAAGCCACACCAAGAACCTGAAAGTCCACGTAGGGGGTGATTATGACAGGGACCTCCCCTCACCAGGCTTACCACGTCGGTGAACTGATCCACACAAGCCATCCTAATCAGCTCAGGGGTTGCTGGGCTACTCAGGATGAAGGTCTTGGTCAGCCCCCTCTCTCTGCGGGCAGCAGCCACTGCATCATAGATGGCGAACAACACGGAGGATCCCAAGAACATTCCAGCCTCACCCAGCCCCTGAGACGGAGAACAGAAGGCTGTCAGAAATGCATGGGTCTTTTAGGACGAATCTGCGTACACGCGTGCGCGCGCGCACACGCACACGCACACACGCACACGCACACGCACGCTCACCTCTCCTGGCACTGTAAGCCTCCGAGCGGAGTGCATCAGAATTACCAGAATCGAATCCATCCCTCCCACCCCCGTGCTGATTTGTGCGTGGGGTCCTCCTCAGAGTAGCTCATGAAAATGCCCCAGGACATCAGGAGAGCGGGCAGTTACGATCTCCTGCTCTCCCACCCAGGTAACGTTCTGGAGATGGAAGTCCTCAGTGCCCTCTAGGATACTCCAACTTGGGCTCCAGACCATTTGCATTTAATTCAAAACCACAACAAAACAACAACAATCTTTGCAGCTGAGCTTGAAAGGTGGTGAGGTGGTTGCCTCTGGAGGGTGGACTGTTGAAGTGTGTTAACTTTCTTGACGTGTATTGGGTGCTTTTGAATTAACAGTGTGGTGACATTACATTCTGAATAATTCAGCAGTGCTTCTTTGTACTGATTTTTCTTTCTTTCTTCATAGTAGTCTGGTCCTTGGTCTACCTCCAGGGCTTTAGTGGAGAAACGGGACCAAGGGCCAAGCAGATAAAGCCATTCCAGGCTGTGGTTTTCTCTCTGAAGCAAATGTGGAGGGAGGGACTTCCTAGGTGGCGCAGTGGTTGAGAATCCACCTGCCAATGCAAGGGACACGGGTTCGATCCCTGCCCTAGGAAGAGCACATGCCACGGAGCAACTAAGCCCGTGCACCGCAACTATTGAGCCTGTGCTCTAGAGCCCATGAGCCACAACTATTGAGTCCATGTGCTGCAACTACTGAAGCCCATGTGCCTAGAGCCTGTGCTCCGCAACAAGAGAAACCACTGCAATGAGAAGCCTGTGTACCATATCGAAGAGTAGCCCCCCACTCACAGCAACTAGAGAAACCCCTCGTGCAGCAACAAAGACCCAACACAGCCAATAAACAAAAAAAAGAAAAAGAAAAGAAATATCTTTAAAAAAAAAACGTAGAGGGAGAGGTAGAGCTGGAGGAAGGAGGGGTTTCCTCTGAGGAGGGGGTGGGGGTGAGAGCAGAGAGCTGAACTGGCAGAAAGGCAGCTAGACCCCAAGGGGCTGGGTTGTGCTCTGTGTCAAGATGGACTTTAGAAATGTCCCTGATCAAAGTCTGGTGCCATTCAGACAGGAAGTCTCACCTTCCTCCCAACCTTGACCTACTCCTAAGAAAGAGAGGGAATTTACTGATAACCTGAGGTTAAAGGTGGCATCTGTTGGGCCAGATGTGAGCCCAGAACAGAACTTAAGTTGGAGAAGTTGTGTGTTTTGCACACGTGTTCAAGGACCTTGCCATAAGTCTTTATGCACCAGTTAGAGCTCACGGTTCTAGGGAGCCTGGGGCCAACACCTCTCGTATCAGTGGCCAATAACATCTCAGAGTAAATTGTCAGTGAGAAACCTGCATGAAAGTTCATTCTGACTTGGGGAGAGCGTGGGGAGAGGCAGCATGGGCAAGAAAGAATTGATTCTAGAGGACATGGGAAGGTTGCAGAAAAGCAGGCTCTGGGTCAGTGAAATTTGCCTACAACTTCAGTTTTATCTCATGGTGGCCCTTAGCCTAAGGGCTCAAGATGTTCGACTCCTCCTTGACCCTTCCTGTTGCTCCACGGTATGTGGAATCTTCCCTGCCCAGGGATTGAACCTATGTCCTCTGCATTGGCAGGAGGATTCCCAACCACCATGCCACCAGGGAGGTCCCTCTACTTGGGCTTCTGAAGTCAGTGAATGCTTGCTTTTTTCCCTTCTCCTTTTGGGATTTGCAATTCCAAGGGGTAAACAAATTCAGGGGATTGTCGCATTATTTCTTGAAAGAGTAGGTTGTTATAGCCTGAACTGTGCTCCCTCAAATTCATACATTGAAGTCTTAACCCTCAGTACTGTATTTGGAGATAAGGTCTTTAAATAGGTAAATAAGTTGAAATGACTTTTTTAGGATAGGCCCCAATCCAGTACGACTGGTGTCCTTCTAGGAGAGAAAATATTAGGACACAGAGAGACAGAGACATCAGGTACGTGCACACATGATCACACAAGGGCACAGCGAGAAGGTGGACATCTGCCAGCCACAGAGAGGCTTCAAAGGAAATCAAATCTTCATCTTGGACCTCCAGCCTCCAGAACTATCTCCATTGTTTAAACAACCCAGTCTGTGGTTTTCGTTACAGCAGCCCTAGCAAACTTATATAGCGGTCTCAAGTTCTTACCTTGGATGAATAGATGGCTATGGGATTTTGAGAACGCACCAATGTGACACGGAACTCTTTGGGTATTTCATTGACGGTGGGAATTTTGTAGTCGTCTGGACTCCGAGAATAAAGCACGCCTTCTGGGGAGTATTTCAGTTCTTCTGTGGTGTATAATCCCATGCCTTGGATAAACGCTCCTTCAACCTACAAGGCAAAAATTCTGGTTTATAAGTATGTGCTATCAGTTGAATAAATGTTCCAATGTGACTGAAAGTGGAGCTCTGAACCACAGGAAGCCATTCTTGAGAACATTGTGGTGGGCTTTACAAAGGGGCCTCAGCATCTGGAGGCTGCATCTTGCCTGGCTTCACCCCTAGCTCTTCTCGCCAGGTACCCCACGCCTCAGGTACCTGACACTTGTCAAGTTCTGGGTAGTTCTCCAAGCCCAGCAGATCTGTTCAGACCTCCGAGTCTTTGTGTCTTGTTGTTGTTGTTTGTTTGTTTGTTTGTTTGTTTTTGGCCGTGCTTCGAGGCTTGCGGGATCTTAACTTCCCAACCAGAGACTGAACCCAGGCTGCGGCAGTGAAAGTGCCGCATCCTAAACACTGGACCACCAGGGAGTTCCCAGGACCTCCAAGACTTTGTAATGTAGTTTCTCCTGACTCTCTTCACTGCTCCCCACTCAGCTTGTCCACCTGGCAAAGTCCTATTCACCCTCCAAGCAGTCAAAGAAGCCTTTTGGGTCCTCCTACCACCCACTAGGTGGACTTAGGGACTGCTTCCTTCAGGCTCACTGCATCTTGAACACACTCCCCCACCATGGTGGCATCAGAGAGCATTTTCCCTGTTCACTTTGTTGCCCTCACTCTGGCTTCACTGTCACTAGTTTATAAGCACACTGAGGCCTGACCTTCCTGTATTCTGTTCTCAGCATGGCACCTGGTACACGGATCCTCAGTAAATGTTGAATTAGTTGAAAAAGAAGCTAACATTAAAGAAACATGAACTAGAATAAATGGAACCAGGACACTGTATTTTTTATAATCTCTGGATTTTGTTATTTCCCTTTATAAATTACTATGAAGAGTAGATCAATGTTAAACCAAGGTGGGTTGGAAGAAATATTTTTATTAAATTAATTTTTTTTTCTTAAAAGCCATGTTATGTTCTATTTATAAATGATTGTGCTCTTAGGAAAAAGAGGGTCTTGTTTAAAAGGGGTATCTGCCTGGAGGTTAAAAAACTGAAGTAGAGTTTGCATTTTATTGAAATGTAAAATTAAAGAATAAGGCAAACACATTTAAACACTAAATTTGGATATTTCCAAATACTTGTCCCTAAAGGAAAAGACCAAATTCCAAGAGTTTCAGTCTAACGCACTTCTGGTTTTCTTTCCTTTTCCAATGGGACAAATGTAAGTTTTCCTGATCATGACCTTTCCCTTTCTGCCTTTGCTTAAGCAATAAAGAGGCAGGAATGAGCCGGGAGAAGGGGAAGAAAAGGGAATGGGAGGCAGGGCCTGGGGCTAGCTGTGGTTCTCAAGCCTTAACCCACTTGCAATGAACTTCAGGTGCAGATTAAATGTGCAGAGTCCAAGTCCTAGCCTAGCAAAGTTGTGATGGAGCAAGTCTGGGCCTGGGTGGGCCAGGAATCCTCATTTCCAATGAACACTACAGGTGCTTCTGTTGCAGAGTCTGAGACTCACATTTTGAGAAATACTGAGGGACCCATTTGTTCCTTATAAGTGCATCAATCCAGATAAACTAGTCTCCTAGGAATTAGGACAGTGGGAAGCTTTGGGCACATGAAGGCACTGCAGGTCTGTTGGGTATGACAGCAAGCTGCTCAGCCTGTCCAGACTGCTCCTCAGGTGTGGACTGAGGACCAGCCGGCTCCCCTCACCTGGAGCTGGTTGGTAGGTCTCAGGTGGGCTACTGAGGATGGTTTGTTGGAACCCACTCTAACAGGCTAGAAAAAAAGGAAAGCTACGCCAACAGCTGGAAAGTTTTTAACTCGAAATTTAAAAAGCCTTTGGATGTGCTAATTTTATGTATTTGTGAGATAAAAATCAGAAATTCAGCAAGAGGGGAAAAACTGTTTAAGCATTTCTTTTTCCCTTATATTTCACTACATTGTGGTCTATTTAAACTGAATATTGATATGAATACTACTGTAACTCTCTCATTATGTATTTATACAATGTTCCCTAATTATGAACATATTAATGTCCACTAAAGAAAAATTAGAAAGCACAGAGGATTATAAAACAGGATAAACCGCATGTATCTGCCATGCAAAGACAACCATCGTTAACTTTATCTTGAATTTTCTTCCAATATTTTATCTATTTGTGTCTGTAATATATAGTATATATTGCAGAATACTTGCGCCAGGCGTAAGCAACATTTAGAGGACTCTGGGAAATAATAGTCTAAATGGAACCAAGCAAAAGCCCCTGTGGGGGCTGTTCTGGTATCACGCACCTGTCCGATGTCCAGGGCTGGGTTTATGCTGAAAGCAGCATCCATGAAGATGTCCGTCCTGAGGAGCTGCACCAACAGAAAACACACAATGGGGAATATTACGTACCTAACATGGATCTTTACTCAAATTATATATCTGTCCCTGGTTCTTGCACTGAGAAGATCAAGTTGATTTACAGCACAGAAAACAATGTTTGTGAAGATGGTGAACACACACGTGACTCTACCTTATGAGCCCCCGTCAGACAGTCCACTTCAACCTCAGAACAAGATGCTCCATAAACAAAATATGGGAAAGCGTCACCTTCCTCCTTCTCCCAGTCCATGTTCGTCTGGTAGCCTCTGAGAAGAGAGGTCAGGAATGAAAAGAAAAGGCACTTTCCCCACTAGCAGACTGACCACTCGCTATGCCCTGGGTCCCGGAAGTGAACAGAGCACCCACCCCATGGCTGAAGGCCTCCTCCCCTTCCCCTGAGGGTGATCAGAATTGGAAGAGAACCACTGCAGACACGGGGAGAAGGTCCACGGCATCCGACCCCTATCCTCCAGCGCGCCGTTGCTGGGATGGGTCAGAGTGTGTGCAGCTAGTTATGGTGTCCCTCCTGGTCGGCAAAGAGCTGCGACCCCTAGGAGTCCCTGGCCCTCCCCACCTCCCTCCCCACCCTATGACCCATGACCCGTGACTGAGGGTTAGCACCGGGCCCAGAGCTCCAGTGCTCTTAGGCACCTGTGCAGACTGGTGAGCACACACCACCCCTGCCCAAGTGTAATCTAAACCAAAGTAAAAACATCCTTTACTTGAAGTAGCCAGTAGTTGAGAGACTGATGGATTCGGTGAAGGCTTGTGCAATCTGGAAGAGATGATTGGTTACAAAGAAATATAAGTCTGGGGAAAGGAATGAAAAAGGCCTTCCACGAGGGGCTTGCCTCCCCTTGTTTGCACCAAGCTCTGCACCTACAATCACCTCGAGCGAGATGTACGCCTTTGCAGGCCACAGGTCATGCTTTCAAGGGAGGTGCTTAAGGACAGCTGCTGGCTGTGCTCCGGGACCCTCTATTTTTTGAGATTTCCAGTGTAAAGTTTATTATTTTTTTCACGCTTTTTGGCTTTTTAAATTAGAAAACAGGCTAGGCCACATTAATGTTCTTACATACATTAGGTAAGCACACAGGTATGTATATGTGTATATACACATATGTATATATGTCTGTGTGTGTGTGTGTGTTTATGTATTGTTGCCCTGACTTTTTCCCAAATAATGTGAATGGCTGACTTAGTGTATTATGTCAGCTTCCCTGCTGGAGTAAACTGGGTAGGGCTGGCAGTAATAATACTGATGGTTAAATAATAATCATTAACATAGTTATTAATCATTAATAATAATTAATAATTATTATAAAAATATTATACTCCGTAAGAAATAAAGTCACATTTCAATGAACACATACATCTCTCTTACCCTTCTGGGGAAAAGCAGAAGTAAATGTTAATAAATGCTTTGTTCTCGAGTGGGTCCCACGCACTCAGGATTTGACTCATGGGGGTGTGTTTGCCTTTTCCCCGGCAGGGATGATAAAGAGAACACTCACCCATTCCTCCCACGTTCCCTTAGGGTTTTTCCTGATGACTGGCTGAAGACGGGCTTTAAGAATTTGGCAGGCATTCTAAAAATAAGGATTTGAAATGACATGGGAAATAAAAGGCACAGTGAATAGCAAAATACTTAAAGCAATTCAAATGTAGACTATCAGTTTTGTGAACCTGCTTCCTAGTCCTGTGGGCAGAGCTTCTTAAACTTGAGTAACAGATCAAACCCCTTTGAACGAAACAAATATCCTCGTGGATCCTGCAGTGTTTACTTAAAATTATTTTTATTATTATGTTGCTTAAATACATGTTAACATAAAGCTAGATAGAGTCTCCTTAGAGTTATAGCTGTTTTATAACTTTAAGGCAAAAATAAAATGACAAAGCGTGCAAACCAATCTATATACCAATAACATTTGAAATAACATTAATTTAGTGGATTGCTGATACTGTTTTTCTGAAGCTAAACTGCCGCTTAGAATGCAGAAAGGTCTTGACTGCTGGAGCACACATGCTTTGGAGTTCAGCATGCCTACTGTTTGCCAGTTGATGGGCCAATTTTCTCTACTCTTCTTATTTAAATTGCCACGGATTTTCGTTTGCACTTTATACTTTGCCATCATCTGCTCTTCACTGGGCAAGAAAACATCATTTATATATCACGTCCATCTCTGCTATTTTTTTTTTTTGTTGCCTTGACACAAAGTCTACTTCTTGATCCCAAATGTGGGCAAAGAGATGTCATGGCAATAATTCACTTATAAAGGGGTCATTCTGATGATGCAAAATGTCCTTGTTTTATTTTTTCAAAGATTATCATTGCAATGAAAATAAAAATAATCGAGGTGAAATCTTAGACCCCTGAGATTACCCCTGCTGATCCCTGGGTGTTAGTGGGCCCCAGTGTAGCTTCCAGTCAATTAAAATACAAATCTATTTACATGTCTTCCCTTAATTATTCATCTCAGCCTCAGAACCCTCCTCATACCCTCTCTTGGTTTCTGTTCCTTCCATTCTATCACCCCCTCTCAGGGAAATTGCCTCTGGCTTCTCATGCATCAGGGAGATCCCTGTTTTCATAAATCTATCTTTGCTGGTTCATAGAATTTTCAATACTGACTTCATTACAAATGGATACCTTCTACAAGAATGCCACATCCAAGACAAACCTGAGTCATAGAGTTCCTGCCTGTCCAAAGCTCAGCTGTTCTTCCCCTTATCAGTGCCCTGACCACATGCTCCTGTGCGTAACTGTACACTCACCGGTCCCAGGGTCTCCTAAGAGAAGTTTTCCTTTGAAGAGAGTGAGATGTTGCGGAGAACATTTGCCATTCTTTTGTGACCTTCTGAACTCCTTTCTTTGAATGCAGAATTCTCTCACCTTACATTCCTCAATAAGATCACCTCTCCCTATTGAAGCTCCAAATGCCAGATACTAATTTTTCCAGCTTCCTTTGCATTGTTAGAAATAATTTCAAAATACACAAAAGTAGAGAGGGTAGTACAATAGCCCCCCTTTATATTCTTATCCAGCTTCCACACTAGCACTTACAGCCTGCCTCTCCCCTCAGCTCTCTATCTCGCCTCTTCTCCTGCCTGGCTTCCCTCCTTGCTGCGCTCAGGCCCAGGCCCAGGGATCACAACTTGCCCTATTTCCCTGCCGCCTAAGGTAACATCCCCAATGCTTTCACTTTCTCTTTCCATAACTTCCTTTATGTTGATTCATGACACCTGACATTGCATTTCTTTTTTATTCTTTCTTTCTTATTATTTAAAAATTTGTTATTTATTAACAGGATGTTAAAGGACTTTTTCTAATTCATTTTAGGCTAAGGACCCAAAAGGATGAGACTGGCACAGTAGCTGACAAATAGCTCCAAATTGAGGCGCTCTACCCCCTAAGCAGGTCATGCAGAGAGAACAGCCACAAACGCACTCCCTCACCCACATCAATGGTATCAAAGGGTTGACGCTGAAGAGACTAGAAGGTTGGCATTAGGGACAGGATTTCACTGGAGAAGGTTGTTGGGGAGGAGGGGGAGGGAGGAAGAGCTTTCTCCATCCCAAGCCCAGGGAGAGGCACTTCAAAGCCACTCAGAGACCTTGATGTGTACCCTCTAGAGCTGGGGTCCCTGCAGACTGGAGTCTGCTTCTGAACACAAGGGTACAGGTGAGAGGCTGCCTGCAGCAGCCTGGGGCCCTAGAGGGCGTCTCTGGGAGGGCTCTGTCCTCCCACTCTATGCACCTTCAAAGGCACATGTGTTCTGGGTAGAATCTGTGATGTGGATGCTGCCTGGGATGATGTTTTCCCCCCAATTCATTGAATTCTCTATATTTAACCATTCATTCCATTTTAAGACAAAATTAGGAAGACGAAACCAAAATGAAATCAGTTTTCTCTGCTTGCTGCTTTCTGTGCTTTGTGGTATTTAATACTTAGTCAATCTCCACTTCTGCAGGCATAAATGTACTAACGTATATTGCTTTACCTAATCCTCTTACTGTTGCTTTTAATTTGAAATTATTCAGGATTTTTCTACAAGGCATTTTTCTTTTATAGCTATTTCCTAGACTTGGAATTAAAAAAAAATTCTGGGGTTCTGAAATGAACAACTTCACCTTACTCAGCCAATGAATAATCTACACCAAGGCTGGAGCCGCTGTTGTCTTTGCAGCCAATGAGGCCAGCTTCTGCCATGTGGTTCCTTTGAAAATCTGATGTGATGGTTGACTGACAAAGAATCTGGAGCTTTGGGAAGTTGTGAGCCTCGAAAGTGCTTCATAATCAATCCACCATGGAAACCCACTGCAGAAATGCAGAAAGCCTGAAGGGCAATCGGGTGACAAGATGTCACTCGTTTCCTCCCAAGGAGCTCTCTCTGAATCCGCTGCCCAAACCACATGACAGAAGCCAGCATGTGGGAAGGCATCGTTCCCAGATTTTCTACAACTTTAGACTTCAGATGAAGAATTTTATTTTGTCTCAAAGGTAGTCCAGCAATATTCACATAGTCCTAAATGAAGTTTTCATGTTGTAAGTTGAACTTTACCCACAGACTTTTTAAAACAGTCTTATATGTATTTTTTGGTGTGTGCCACCATCACTACTGTTCCTAATACTTTTCATCACTCTGAACAGAAAGTCTATAACCATTAAGAAATAACTCCCATTGCCTCACCTCCCAGCTCCTGGTAACCTCTAATCTAGATTTTAAAAGAATTCCATGTATCAGGGCTTCCTGCAAGCGGGGAGGTGCCTCAGTAGGAAGAGGCTGGAGGTGGCCTGGGGCTCAGAGTGGGGCTGGGGCACATCACTAGTGGCTAAAGCCGCAGGGGAGGCACTGCCCAGGTCAAAGCTGCCCAGAAGGGACTCTCTCAGGAGCTCACAACGGCACCACGAGGGAAGGAATCAGATGTAACAAGGGCAGATCACATTGATGCCCGCCATGTAAGACCTATTCTGCCTCTCACCTCTGTGCTCGCTCTTCCTTGGACTTTACAAGGATCTGAAACGTAGGCTACAGAGGTGGTGGGAGGGCAGACAGTGTAGGGAGAGAAATGGAGAGAAGCCATGCCTGCCCTCTGTCTACCTGCATGCCCAAGCTGGGAAGTGGCAGAGACACTGTAATTTGAAGTACACTTTGGAATTTTGGACTGGACATTTAAATTACTGAAATGAGACGATTTCTGCCAATAATGGATTTTAAATTATCTTAGAGTGATTAGCAAAATTAGAGGTAGATTTTATTTAAGGGAGGGAAGAAGCCACAGAGGGAGTGGGAACCACTTGGAGTCTTGGCTGTGCCAGTGATTAGCCGACTGACCTGGAACCAGCCGCTCAACCCATCTTGGCCTCGGTTTCATGTTCCATAAAAGAGGGGATGGGATAAGATCCTTCCCAGCACGGTCATCAGGTGACTGAGAAATGAAAGAAAAGTCACCTGCACGGCCTTCCCGTTGATGTCGGCCCCCATTGAGCCGGCCGTGAAGATCGCATTGGGCACCGTGTTTGTGCTCGTCTCAGACAGGTGTATGTACGACTCGGGGATGTTCAGTTCTCGACTCGCCACCTGCCAGGAGCAGAAGAAAAATACTGTTTATTTCTTCAACTCTAATTCACTCTCCCAACAAGTTAAAAACCTTTTAATTCTTTTTTGAGCTGAGTATAAAACCTGGCTATCCTATAGTGGCAAGTATTTAAGAGAACATCTTGGGTTTTATATGTAGATTATATGAGATGAAGATTCTAAATGGCACTGTAAACGATATGTTGCTTTTCAGAGACGTGGGCCACCAAAGAATCTTTTTCTGTTTTCTTTTATACCAGTTTCATAGGAGCCAGGTGGCAGTACAGTCTCTCTGGGACATCTAGTCTAGTACCTACAGCACATGCAGACAAGGCTGAGGTGCCAGTCTCAGAGCTTTACCCTCACTTTCTCCTCATGCTTTACAGACACCTTAGCAGATGATGCGCCTTTTGTGGGACACGTGCAGGCAAAGGGTTTGTGTAAAAAAGCAAGATATACTCAAAGAAGGACCTGTGGATTTTTGTGATTTCCTAATTCTAAGCACACTATTAAATAATACTTTCCTTAAAGAAAACATCTTCTATTTCTCATTGGGAGAGAGGCTTTGCCAGCCCATACCCCCAACCCCCATTTTTAATTCAAATTTCAACTTCAACAAATTTTTATTTAATATTTAAAAAAAAAGGAAAGTTTTCCTACTACAAAGAATCTCTTACTCTTTCAACAGTATTAGAAACCCTTTGAATTAGCACACATAATGGCCAGTCATGTGGCGTTCCTAAGCAGACTGTGAAGTCTAAGAATATAATTTCTCATCCTATTAAACATATTCATTCCTTTGTTTTTATTGAACTATAGTTGATTTACAATGTTGTGTTAGTTTCAGGTGTACAGCAAAGTGATTCAGTTTTATACACACACACACACACACACACACACATATATAGTCTATTCTTTTTCAGGTTCTTTTCCATTATAGGTTATTATAAGATATTGAGTATAGCTCCCTGTGCTATGCAGTAGGACCTTGGTGTTTGTCTGTATTATATATAGTAGTGTGTATCTGTTAATTCCAAACTCTGAATTTATCCCTCTCCCCTGCCCCCTTTGGTAACCATAAGTTTGTTTTCTATGTCTGTGAGTCTACTTCTCTTTTGTAAATAAGTTCATTTGTATAATGTTTTTTTAGATTCTACATAAGTGCTATCATATCATACTTGTCTTTCTCCGTCTGACTACTTTACTTAGAATGATAACCTCTAGGTCCATCCATGTTGCTGCAAATGGCATTACTTCATTCTTTTTTATGGCTGAGTAATGTTCCATTGCATACACACACACACACACACACACACACACACACACACACACACATCTTTATCCATTCATCTGTGATGGACATTTAGGTTGCTTCCATGTCCGGGCTATTGTAAATAGTGCTGTTATGAACATTGGGGTCCATATATCTTTTTGAATTAGAGTTTTCATCTTTTCCAGATATATGCCCAGGAAAGGGACTGCTGGATCATATGGTACTTCTATTTTTAGTTTTTTAAGGAACCTCCATAGTGTTCTCCACAGAGGCTGCACCAATTTACATTCCCACCAACAGTGCAGGAGGGTTCCCTTTTCTCCACACCCTCTCCAGCATTTATTGCTTGTAGATTTTTTGTTCATGCACATTCTGACCAGTGTGAGTTACCTCATTGTAGTTTTGATTAGCACTTCTCTAATATTATTAGCGATGTTGAGCATCTTTTCATGTGCCTGTTGGCCATCTGTATACACATATTCATTTCTAATGAAGACTTGAATTAATACAGTATTGCTTTGAGCAGTTACTATAAAACTGAGAAATATTTCATCTTTAAAAACTGAGATCATATTTTTCAGAAGACCCTTCGTTCTTCAGTATATAGGAAGGCTAACAAAACATATTTCCTCAATTCTAACACCCACTTCCCTCACCCCCCTGCATTTTTGTGCTCCTGAAATCAGAATGAGTCTTGCAATTGATGTGTACATTTAGTATGATGGTATTTCTCCAGCTCAACAAGAGAAAAGCTATTGAACTGGCTGTACTTTGCTGTACTCTTCCACAGTGGAGAAAAGGGATACATTTCTCACCTGAACCATCTTGGTGTAAAGGCCTTGTCCCATCTCACAGCCACCGTGAATCAGCAACACAGAGCCATCGAGATAGATGTGGACCAGAGCAGCAGCCTGGGGGTAATAATTATAATATCAGTTTGGAAACGGATGTTGCCAAATGTTGCCACGGGTTTAGCTGATGTTATCAGATAAATGGTTTTGCGTCAATGAGCCAAGGTCTCATTGTTTACACTGGAGAAGAAAGCCAGTACTGGTAGCTACAGGTAAGCGCTTTCAATAAACCCCAGACTTGAAAACCACTAATGTAGAGACGTGAACTGTGGCTCATCTCCACTCTGACAAGGCCCCAGCCTGCTGGAGGCCTTGTGTGGTTGACTTGGGAGCTGCTCCTCCAAAGCCTCAACCGGTACAAAACTCTATTATTCACTCTTCCCTGGACATGAAAATTAATTTTAAAGTAATTGGAACCTGTACAAGTAAAGTTCCAGGCACAACCTGCCCAGGATACTAGAGGGGCTGGAAGAAATTTGATATGTTTTAATAGTTTCCAAATGCTGTTGACCTTCAGAATCACAGTGGGGGAGGGGTGTGGGTCCCATTATGGAAATTCCAATTCAGCAGAAGGTTGGGCTTGGAGCTCAAATACCCATTTTTTCAACTCCCAGGTGATCTGGATAATTTGCCGCATTTCAGATACACTGATTTAGTCTAAATTCTTCACTTTGCACAAGGGGGAATGGAAGCCTACACAGGAGGAGAAAGTTGTCCAAACCCAGGTTCCTAGCCTGAGGCTAAGTCGGGACTGGGACCCACAACCCTAAACTTGAGCCCAGCATCCTCCACACCCTGCGGTGCTGCCTCCCTCAGACTAACTGCTATTGTCCCTCTCTGGGGCTGGGTGTTCTAACAGAGGAATCCACAGGCTGGGCCTGTGGCTCAGATGACAGGAGGCAGGAGGCTGGGCTACGCTGGGTGGTTCTGCAGGTCGCTGGAATTTTCTTTAGAGCAGTCTGTGTCATATGCTCATGCACTTGGCCCAGCATCCTACATCTTCCCCCTTGGGACCTCCACCCTTGTGTTGATACCTGTGCCCCTGTGACCACACATTCAACATATTAATTAACTTAGCTATGCCACTGTCCTGGGCCTGAGACTATATTCTCAGGACCATTAAGTTCACTAAGGAACACATCGTGACAATCTAATAAGAGTGATGGGTGACCATGTATCAACCAGTATTGCCACGTGCTTTCAGGGCCCACGTCAGATGTTATGTTGCTGACTGTATAATCTACTCTGATTTACGCGACATATCAGAGACAAGAGGTGGGGCAGTGAGCCACCACCCACTACGTAGATGCTTAGGATAAAGACTTCAAAATGCCTCGTGCAGCGGCAGCCAGAACCACCGTCATTTTGTGAGGATTTAGTTTTAGAAAAGCAACATAATCTACGACATTAACTTAATGTTACTATTTTGAACGTTACTGGCCTTTACAGTACTATTTTTATTTAATTCCCAAATTTGTTTACGTTTTATAAAGGCGTAAAAGCTATAAGAAGCTTATTCTTTGTTTTATGGTTATACACAGTTAAAAACATTAAAATAAATAATTTAGGCAACCATTGAGAGTCCATAAGAATTTTTTTTCCATTAAAAGGGGTCTGTATATTATTCTGGCTTGAGAGACACTACCTGGGGGAAAGACTGACTATCTCTTCCAAACTCTCCTGGCCCTCCTTATTTCACCTTCTACCTTGTTAGTGGACTCTGAGGAAAGGTGTGTATCAAAGGCAGTTTTAGTAAAAGACAGCTTGCCACACCAGTAAAAGGGCCTGTATTCTCTCCTTTGCATGGGTTTGGTTATGGGAATATTTCAGAGATTTATGGAGGTAGAAGAAAAAAACAAAAGAATCAGAAATAGAATCCTACGAAAACCTGTTTAAAGTGGAATTAAAAAGGAGGCATAGCAGTCACTGAGCCTCCATATAGGAATTCCAAGCTTCTGTGCAAATAGGGTAGCTCTGTTCTCATGTGTTTTTGAAATCTCTATCTTCAAATGACTGCTGCCACTAAGAAATTAGAAAAGAGAGAAAAGGATCCTTTTGTTTCCCCCAGTTCTCTCATGGATTTGAAATTTGACGCCATAGGCTGATATTAACGCACACCTGGGGCCCAGCCCAAGGTCTAACCCCCTGAGCTGGACTTTATCTGCTGATGGTTTCTAAGGTCCCTGGGACTGTGTTGCCCCAGGTCTGCCCTGATACCTATGGTTTCCAATACTTGCCTCAGTCCACTTTGTTTCCTGCTATTGGAAACTGCCCTGTTTCTTTTTCACCCCAGAGGGGACCATCCCTACTTGCACACGATTGCCTTTTTCAGACAGTCAGTCATGGGGAAAAGAGCTTCTGGTGAGAGGACATCCCTCTCAACCTCACCTGATTGTAGTAGGTCATTGGCATCCCAACAGTAAATTTCATGGGGACCACGGCAAGCCCCCTCTTCTTCCAGTAATTCTTTTTGTTAAATTCCTCGGCAGCCTGTTTCCTAGTAGAGAATGAAGATTTCTCCAGACATTCTTTCCAGCATCTTCTCAAGGGCTCTGGATTAAATGTCTCCTTATAGGCTGTTTTGCTAATTTTCCTATACATGTTTATTTCTTTAACCTAAAAGATGAGAAAATAAAATGAATTTCAAGGATATACACTTATTCCTGACATGAGGCATGCATTTTTGTTGCATACCTGATATGAAGAAAATCTTTCTGAAAAAAGAAACAACTATTTAAATGGCTATGGGCGTGTAAATACAAATGCACATGTACAAACTTAAAGATAATAGCAATAAATGTAATAACAATAGGAGCTGCTATTGAACACATCATGTGCTCCAGGCTGGAGGCTATGTGTATTCTCTCGATTAACTTTACAATAACTCTGAGAAATAGTAGGTACTATTATGAACTCTCACAAGTTTTGTTAGTGCTGAGACAAAATTCTCCTGACCTCACATTCTTTTACTCCTACACAGTATTTCCTTATTCTTAACTGTTCTCAGATTAATTTTTCAAACTCTTGAACGCTGGTAGCATGGTTGCACACGTGGCCATAATCACTCCACTCTCTCTGTTCATGCCCTTGGTACTTTCACACCAACTCTGGGATCACCCATGAAGCTTGTTTGGGCCATGGGACAATACAGGCAGAGACTTGAAAAGTGCTTGTGCATTAGGGCTTGCCATGTTCTGGGTACTCTTGGGAATTCTCTGAACACCATGAGAACTAATCTAGGCTAGCCCACTCGAGGATGAGAGACTCTGTGGAGCGGAGATAGCCTTCCCGGTGGAGACATCCTCTAGACCAATCAGGCCAATGATCACTAGCCATGTGCGTGAAGCTCTCTTAGACTATGAAACTCCAGTTGAGCTGGCCCAGACCAGAAGAGCTAGCCAGCTCATCCACAGAATCAATCAGAAGTGCTCTTTGTTGTTTTAATTAATACGTTTTATGATTGACTTGGTTCGCAGCAAGAGCTAACTGAAATATAGATGATGCACTTTATTTCTTTAAATCGACTTAGAAGCTGACATCATGCTACACGTAAGCATTCAACATATATTTGAGCCAACAACGTCAGAGTTATGTTAGGGTGTCCTGACTGATTACCTACCTGTTCAGGGGGTAAGTTACACTGAGAAGCCACAGCAGTTATATAAGCTTCGACTACCACTGTGGCCTGGGGGAAGCCAAATCCTCGAAAAGCAGTGTTGGATGGCAAATTTGTTTTGCAAGGCCTACCCCGGCACCGGAAATTAGGAATATAATATGCATTTTCAGATTTCAGCACAACGAACTCCATTACCTGAATTAAAGCAAAACAAAACAAAACTCGTATCCATCAAATATTCAAAACCACTTATCCAAATGTTATCTCTAACTTGAACTCGTCACAGAATTTGTCTAATTTATATGATGAATATTCATACAAATAAAATGTGGAACAAACAGCTCAACTGGTAACTTATGGGAAAGGCATATTTCTTTTCCTTTTTTTAATAAATTTATTTATTCATTTATTTATTGGCTGTGTTGGGTCTTCATTGCTGCTTGCGGGCTTTGTCTAGTTGTGGCAAGTGGAGGCTACTCTTCGTTGTGCTGCGTGGGCTCTTCATTGCCATGGCTTCTCTTGTTGCGGAGCATGGGCTCTAGGTGCGTGGGCTTCAGTAGTTGTGGCACACGAGCTCATTGGTTGTGGCTCATGGGCTCTAAAGCACAGGCTCAATAGTTGTGGCGCACGGGCTTAGTTGCTCCACGGCATGTGGGATTTTTCTGGAGCAGGGATCGAACCCGTGTCCCCCTGCATTGGCAGGCAGATTCTTAACCACTGCGCCACCTAGGAAGTCCCAGGAAAGGCATATTTCCTATTTACCAACTCAGACTCATCAAGAGTGCATCCGCCATTGATATAATATTCAACATCAGCAGCTTTGATCACACCATTGTTCATGAATCCAATCTGCAAAGTGATAGAACAAGTAAAACCATTTCCTCAATAGTCTTTTATAACCAGACCATGCTGTAAACAATCTGATCATAGCTGTCAATCCATACCTAGCTTATATGCATAATTTTTTTTTTAAGATTTTTTTTTGACTTGGACCATCTTTAAAGTCTTTATTCAATTTGATACAATACTGCTTCTGTTTTATGTTTTGGTATTTTGGCCTCATGGCATGTGGGATCTTAGCTCTCCGACCAGGGACCAAACCCGCACCCCCTGCGGGTGAAGGTGAAGTCTTAACCACTGGAAGGTGAAGTCTTAACCACTGGACCACCAAGGAAGTCCCTGTCCCTATGCACATGATTTGACGTGACAGTTACCAGAGGAACACTGAGGATGGCGCCCAAGTAGACCATGATCCCAACAGAAAGTTCTGATTAGTTTTAGACAGCATCCAAATATCCCTTTCAAGTGGTATAGAATTTAGTAATTGTCTCTACTATTGGTTGGTTATCACTGGACAGTGTTTTAAGCAGTTCCCTGAAATTTTTGCTTTCACTCACTTTGTATTTTCCGAGAAGTGGGTGGCGGCCAGCAGTTATCAACATGTCATCACCACGTTCCAGGATGAACCGTATTGGGCGGCCAGTCCTGTAGGAAATGACTCTGTTAATATGCCGGGTGCTTCACAACGTTGTAGACACATTGAGATAGGGAACAGGGGCGAGATAATCGAGTTTAGTGGTTTTCAGTGGGGCCTAGTAACCTGCCTTAAACAACATTTTAGAGGCTTGTGGGGGCATTAAAGTGTGAAAAAAAAAAACAAACCCTATTGCTATAATCATTCTGGTTTAGTCACAGTTGAAAATTGAGATATTGAAATGATACATTATTTGGTTATACGTTACCTTCCTTTTTTTTCTTTTTTTGTATTACATTCAGGCATTGTATGATTATTTTGCAGTTACGTGTATAAGTAGGTTATATTATTATGAATTTCACTTTGGGATATTGAAAGGGGAAGAGTCTTCATTCAGCCTTTTCTTTCATGAAGTGCCCACTAAGACTCCTCTGGCTCCTAAGGGAGTGCTCCCGGGGCCTGCATGCCTGGTTCTTACTAGACGGTCTTTTCTATCGTTGGAAAGTGCCAATAAGCTAAGACACTTACAGTCTTTCTTTTCGTAGTGGTAGCCTAGGGTAAACTGAGTTTGTCCTGAATATACTTAGTGAACTTTGGTAGTTACACGGTTCACTCACAGAAGTCACGGCTGTTCCTGGGCCTGGTGATTCCATCCAGATCACGCAGAGGCTAAGAGAACATTCCCAGGCAGCAACAGATCCTGGTTTATTTCATGACAAAATGTGTTCCTTCTAAGGCTGGGATTTTTGACCCTCCCTCCACTCAGCCAACCTCAGCTTGATTTATTTTAATGATTTAAAACATAAACATTTAAAAGAGTGAAAATCAATTCAGCTCATGAAAAAGTAATACATAGTTATGTGCGTGAAATGAGTCAAAATTTATAGTGATTACATTTATTTTACACAACAATCTTGGGAAACAGGTAGCTATTACTTTCACCACTTTACAGGTGAGGAAACCAAGGCAACTTGCCCAAGGTGACCTTGTGACTGAGTGGGCAGCGCAGGGCTTGTACACAAGCCCTCTGGGTCCAGTGTTATTTCACCCACATGCTGATCATACCCTTTGGAAATGAAGGGCTATGACCAGTGGGATGACAGCTGGCGTGCAGGGCTGGGGGGACTTGGGTGGCATCTGCCTGGCAGTCACTGTAACGCTTACTTGTTGGCGGCCACAGCAGCGACAGCTCCTAGCACAGCAGGCTTGGTCACTTTCCCCCCAAATGCTCCTCCAGTTCTTTTCACGTGACAGGTGATTCTGCTCCTTGGGATGTTTAGTGCTCCAGTCACAAATTCCTGCAAGAGGTAAGTCCCTGAAGCCACCTAAGTGCAATTTAATGGTTTATTTCCTCACTCACGTACATCCTCTCTGCCTAGTAAAGGAAATTCGGTAACTGAACAAATACAACATTTACATAACTGTGCAACCACCATCATAATCTAATTTTAGAATATTTTAAGCATTCCCAAATAACACTTGTATCTATTAGGCAGTCACTCCTAATGAAAATATATGTTCACACAAATAGCCACTTTTGGGCTGATACCTAGTTGTGAGATTGCTGGCTTATACGGTCACTCTATCTTTAATATCTTGAGGAACTGTCAAGCTCTTTCCAAAGTGGCTGTGCCATGTTTCATGTCCACCAGCAAGGAATGAATGTTCTAATTTTTCCACATCCTCGCTTGTTACTGCTTGTCCTTTTTTTTTTTTTTGGCTGCACCGTGAAGCATGCAGGATCTTAGTTCCCTGATCAGCAATTGAACCTGCACCCCCTGCAGTGGAAGCACAGAGTCTTAACCACCTGAACGCCAGGGAAGTCCCCTGTTTGTCCTTTTGGTTATAGCCATTCTAGTGAAGTGGCACTGTTGTGGTTTTCATTTGTATTTCCCTAGTAACTTAACGATGCTGAGCACCTTTTCCCCTGCTTATTAGTCATTCATAGACTTCTTTGGAGAAATGTCTACTCAAATTCTTCACCGGGCCTGCCTCTGATACTGCCCCAGGTTCTGGGCTGTGGGCTGTGAGTACCCAGTGTCCCAGTTACCCCTGGGAAACGCCTGCTGTCATGACTGATTGTACCTTAGGAGGTGCTGATGTGAGAGAACAATGGGACGTTGGGATGTACACGTTATTGCTTTGGAGCCCAGAGCCATATACTGTCTGCCAAAGACCTCAGAGGTGGTCTTTGTCAACTCCCTCAACTTCCAGAAAAAGATACTGATGCCCAGCTGCTCATAGGAGATCGTGCAGCTGCTTAGGGGCAAAGCCTGTATCTCCTTACTCCTCCTCTGCCCACTTCAACATGTGCAACTATGGAGGCCACAACCACATCCCAGCTCAGCATCAGTGCCCTCAGTCTCTTGTGTTGCTTTGAATGGCCGTTTCCTCTGCCCACTGAGGCTAGTCACCCTTCAGGACCTCAAGGTACCAACTCACTGTGCCCCACCAGGAAGCCCCCGGCTTTTCCTTTCAGTGAAGCTTGTCATTACTCCTCCTCCCAGAATAATTGGTTAAGTATCCCCTATGTCTGCCACTATTCTAGGATCTACAACTCCACGCTTCAGAAGAGGGGGATTTCAGAGGATTTTCTTTGCTTGCTTGGGTGAGGTTATATCTCAACCACCAGAACAGGATTGGAATTCACATGCTACTGTGCTGGGCTGAAAACCTCTTAGAAATGCAATCTCTTTACATGTGCACCACCAATACATGAAAACATTCACGTAGAGAAGCAACACAGATGAACCACAAGGCGAAATGTAGATGTAATACTAAGGCTCTGACTCCCTGAGATTAAGTTTTACACTATCAGTTGTTAGAAGGGAAAGATGAACTTTGCTCTCCATTTTGGAGGGTAGCACAATTTTCAGATCTCTTTGAAAGGTCTGCTCATTAGGGAAATATCTGTCCCATTTCCTGCATTCTGGACTTCAGCAAGTATGTGGGGAGTGGGAGGGATCTAAAGGCCCCTGGAGTGGAATGCCTGGTTGTGAGGGCCTCTGTCACACAGCCATCTGGAGTCTCATTTTCCAAAAACATCTTGTCACCTGCACATGGGTTGGAAACTGTGTTCCAAGGTGTAACACCATTTCTTTATCTTCTGCTTGGGGGATAGCCAGGATAGTTTGTGTTTCCATGTAAAAATGTTCCTGTCCTTCCACATGGACCTCACCTGTAAAGCATAAGCACAGGACAATGTTTACTTAAAAGTCCCAACTTGGTGGCTCTGGGTGGTATTTAGTTTGTAAAGAGCAAGTTGCTTCAGTTTGTGGAGAGCTGGACTTTGTATCATTTGGTTAAACCACCTCTTCTCATGAATCCTCACTGTGCCTCACCAGCCAGTGACCCTGGCTGATTCACTCCCCTTCTTGGCCTGTCCAGCAGGGGGTGAGATCCGTGACGTGCTGGACTTGAGCACAGAGACCAACCTGGCCACATATCCCGGCTCTGCCATCTCCTTGCTCAGTGAGTTTGGCCAAGTTATTAAACCCTCATTTCCTCATCTGGAAAATGGGAGGTAATAATAGTATGTACCCCAATTAGGTGATATCAGGATTACTGAGTCACAGAGAGGATAAGGACCTCGCTAAAAGGCACCAAGGTTCAAAATGGCAGAGCTGAGGTTGTTCCCTGACTTAAAACCAGACTGCTCTTATTGGTTTAGCTGAGATTTTTGGCTTGTTCAGTACACCCTGAACGGAACAAGCCAAAAATTTTGTAGGTTGTACAAGGGACGTATTTGGCCCTTGTTTAAATATTTGGAAAGCAGTATTTTTACTTTAAAACTAACCAGTAGACTCCTGTGCTGTTAAAATAAGTGAGTTGTTTTGCCAGGAAACAAAAGGATTTCTTGAAATTACTTCTTGGGACAACAGAACGTGAGTTATGCAAAAAAAGGTACCCCTTCTCCCACACACAAAAAAGCTTGCTTTCAGCATGTATATACTAATTTTAATCTAAACCCAAATTTACTGAATAATCAAGTAGTTTTTACATATGATAGGTATGTTATTCTGAGGCCCAGGACTTTATAGATAATTAATTTATTCAATCCCCGTTAGATAATTAATTTATTCAATCCCCATACCAATCCTATGAGGCAGGTATTATTAGAAAATTGAAACATGGAAAGATTGAATAAGCTTCCCAAGGCCAGTAAAGAGGAGAGCTGGGATCCCAGGCAGCCTGACCCCAGGATCCACACTCTTAACTATTACAAGACACTATATTTGCAATAATTCCATCATTTCTGCCCAAATTCCAAATTCCCTTCATATTTCAAATTTCCCACTTGTCCTAAAGTTTCGAACTCCCACAATT
Source organism: Hippopotamus amphibius kiboko (assembly GCF_030028045.1). NCBI lineage: Eukaryota > Metazoa > Chordata > Mammalia > Artiodactyla > Hippopotamidae > Hippopotamus > Hippopotamus amphibius. The sequence continues at coordinate 103,902,769 of NC_080193.1, forward strand.
GCCAAAATACTGAATGACAAAGAGCTAGCACCTTGTCACTCTCTTACCCTTGGTGAGAACAGAAATTTAAAGAAAATATACCACTGTGATTAAGAGCAAGGGCCTAGGGACCAGCCAGTCCTGGGCTCCACTCCTGGTTCTATTGCCAACTAGATATGAGACCTCAACCCATTATCTAACTTTTCTAAGCCTCAGTTTCCTTATCTGTAAAATGGAACTACTGATCTGTTCCTTCTCAGAAGTGTTCTGTTTGCATATTAAATAGTAAGCAGTAATACTTAGGAATTTAAAATAGGCTTAATAATAATACTCATTTTTTAGGGCTGTTGTCAGGATTCAATGACATAATACACATAAAATGCTTAGCATGGTGTCTGGCACAGTGAGTACTTGATAAATGTTAGCTGATATTATTATTATGACTAAATAACCTTTGGCCCATATTTATAGTCTTTGTAAAATCTCATTTAGTTTCTTCTATAAAATCTGTTATGGAGTAATGAATGTTTGGCACAAGAGTAGATGCTGTCAAACCTCTGAGCATCTTTCATGGCTTTCCTGGTTGTAGAGGTAGTAGATTGTTTTTATAATTGGGAGTCAGTCTACATTTTCTGCTTAAACAGAATGATGTTGGGAAACAAGTATTCTAAAGGACTCTCCCAGGTTTCAGTAAAAAATAAAAGCTTATAACACTTGCCATTCCAGTAATTTAGAAGTAGGTAATCGATTGTAAAAATTACTGTAAAAATCACTATTTTCTCTTACCTAAGACCAGTAGTGATTCTCTTAGTAAAACATTTGTGGCTCTCAACCCTGGCCACACATTAGACTCACTCACTTGGGGATCTTTAAAAAAATATTGATTCTCTGACCTTATACTCCAATGTTCTGATTTCACAGGTCTGAAGTGGGATCTCAGTGTTGGTATTTTAAAAATCTACTAAGTCTTATCCAGTACAGTAAGTCAAAATAAGCAAGCAAACAAATACATATAGTATCAAGACTGGGAAAAGTAAATAAAACTGTTATGATATGATTATATACACAGAAAATTCAAGAGCATTTATAAGACTATTAAAATACATAGTAAGTGAATTTAGCAAAGCTCCTGGCTACAAGATCAGCATACAAAAACCAACTGTGTCTTTATATATTAGACACAAATAAGTAGAAAATTTAAAAAATATCATTTACAATACTCCAATAAAGAGCTAAAAAAAAAGATAATCCCCCAAATATATCATTTAAAATAGCATTACAATAGCACTATAAAACATCAAGAACTAGAAAGAAATATTAAGAAGGATGTGCAAGAACTAAGCTAAAATAACTGATGATAATAAAAGAACAATGGAACTTTCACAATTGTTATTAGAAGTAAAACTGCAAAAACCTTTTTTTAATGTTTGACATTAACTAAAGGTAAACATATTAAAACACTTTATTTGGCAATTCTACTCCTGAGTATACTCCATTGGAAATGAGTGCTTATGTTCACCAGAAGACATGTATAATAATAGTGTTTATAGAAACTATTCATAATAGCCCCAAGTTGAAAAAATTCAAATGCACATCAATGGTAGAATGGATAAATAAATTATGGATACAATTATGGATATAGTGGACATATAAATATTTATACCATGAAATACTCTTGAACAATGAAAAAGAGCTATGGATCTATGCAACAACATGGATGAAACTTCCATACATAATGCTGTATAAAAGAAGTAGGCACAAAAGAAGCTATATTGTAAGATTCCATTTACGTGAAGTTCAAAACAGGTAAAACTAATCTACATGGTAAAGATTAGAATAAAACGTTTGGGAGGATTACTGACCAAGAAGGGGCACAAGGAATCTTTCCAGGGTGCTGGAAATATTCTATATCTTGATGTAGGTAGTATTTACAGACTTATATGTATGTAAAATTTCATCAAGCTATGAACTTATTATTTGTGCATTTAAAAGTGTGATTTAAAAATCAAAATCACACTAGGGTTGAGAAGTTCTGCCTTAGAACTTTAGTATTTCTCAAGCCAGATGATTGAATTTAGTCTTCAACTGCAGAGGCTTCACTTTTTTGGCCCAAGACCACTTACCTTCAATGATTTGGTCAACATATTTAAAGGCTTGCTCTACATCTCCTTGCTCAATTTTTTTCTCAACAGAAAGAAATGAATTGTGCTCTAGGGCTTGCTGCAGGGGAGAAAACAAACCAAAACAAAAAAAAATGTTTTTTTTTTTTTTTAAACATTCGAATAAGCCATTCATCCCCCATCAAAAGCCCAAGCTCCTGCTCCATTAGATCTTCACACACTGAGATAATCCAAGCAGTGAGGAGAGACAGCAGAAACTGGGTTAGAATGGATTACGGGCATTGGTGACGCCTTAGTTTTGCTCAGGGCTCTGAGGAAGAGCTGAGTGGGAGACAAGGAGAGATGTATAAAATATGGTCCTACTCTCTATAGATTGCTAACTGAGGGCCTGAGGCAGTTTGGTAATAAGGTGCCAACTTTGTGGTGAGGGGGGCAGATAACAGAGTAAAGTGAGGACAAGAAGGAGGAGGTTGGTGGGGCCAGGAATGCTCAGGGGTGACCTTGTGGAGGTGACATAAGTTAGGTGCTGAATTGAATGGGATTAGGTCAGTTACAGAAGAGAGGGAAAATCATTTACAGTCATGGGCCCCTCATAAAGCAACAATTTGATGTTGAAATCAAGCTGAGGGGCCAAAATGAGAACAAGATAAGGCTGGGAGGCTGGAGGTTTCCTATCCAGAAGCAGTTGGTTGGGCTTGAAAGGTGGCTTAAGATTAAGCAAGACCCTGAGTTCCATACTAAGAACCTTATCTAAGGGGATGTTGTTGTATAGGAAAAGTGATCTGATGCAGGCGTCCCCAACCCCTGGAATCTAATGCCTGATGATCTGAGGTGGAGCTGATGTTTTAATAATAGAAATAAAATGCACAGTAAATGTAATACACTTGAATCATCCCCAAACCATCCCTCACACCCCTGGTCCTTGGAAAAACTGTCTTCCATGAAAACGGTCCCTGGTGCCAAAAGGGTTGGGGCCCACTGATCTGATGAACTTCGTGGCTTAGAAAGTTAATGTGATGGGTAGATAGGTTGAAATAGAATACAAGAAGAGCCTCTTTAAGTGGTTATCGTAGTAAATCTGATATTAGGTGGTGAGGGCTGGGGTGAAGGATGAGATGGGAGTGAAAATGAGAACAGAAAGAAAGGGACAGAATTAAGGGGCATTTAAAGGATAACTGGGAGAGACGACCTTGGTAACCGCTGGGGAGAACAGAGGAGAATCAAAGAGGATGAAGAAGACTGCATCATACTTGGCCAGGTTTCACAGCACTTATGTGCCCATCTATCCATCCATCCTTCCATCACACATATTTATTGAGCACCTAGTATGGGTTTAGTGCTTCACCAGGTACTGGGGTTATAAAGCACTGTGGAGATGGTCTTGTCCTCATTAATAACAACAACTAAAACAGCTAACACTTACTGAACGTGTCCCATGTTCCAAGTGCTGTTCTAAGTGTTTGAATTCTTTCATTTAAACCTTACAGTGACCTTTTGGTGTAGGTACTTTCATGGTTTCCATTTTACAGATAAGGAAACTGAGGTATGAGGAGTTTAAGCAACTTGCCAAAGTTTTCATTGCTATTAAGAGCCCATTAAATGACAGAGTCAGACTGTGAGCTGGTGTATTGTCTCCAGCTTGTGTTTAAGCAGGAAGTGGGCAGGGCGACAGAGGACCCAAGCTGTAATTCAGTAAATGTTACAACTGTTCTGAGTTTTACAGGGCTCTGGATTTTTCCACTGACCAGTTTTGCATGTGAGGTCATGGAACATTTCCCCGGTGTTGCTTATCTGTGTTCTGTGGCCAGGCCTTGGCCAAAGCCATGGGAGGAGAAGTGGATACAGGAAGGGAGGGGGCTCCTGGCAGATTGCTGGAGCCTTCTCTCTAAAATGATAGACAGCTCTAAACCCAGTATAGACGGAGCCCTATACTGTTTTGTGACTCCATGGGTTGAATTCTGTCAAAATTATACCACCCTAGTCATTCTAGAAGACACAGAGTGGCCTGCATACCTTTATTGTGATAATCCTGGGCTCTAGGTCTTCATAAATGATCTTCACTTTTTTAGCAGCCTCTCTTGCATGAGCATAGGTATCAGCAGCCACGGTGCAGACGATCTGACCCACGCAAATTACCTGCCGAAAAGCCACATGTTGCACTATTTTCAACCTAAGAGAATACATCTAAAACAGCAGCTTCAGTGGGGTTTAGGGGGTACAAAATTGTATGCGGAATTTAATGATGTGGCCTGTGAGAGTCTTAAGCTGCACTTCTCACCATTCCCAATAATCCAGTCATCTTGAAATCCCATTAGTTCTTTTAACATCATATGCTCTGTACTGCTTCTATCACTTCACGACTTTTTAGAAGCCTTCCTTGAGAGGGCTTATGGCTTGTAACAGAATCTCAAAAGGGTCCACCATTCAAGAGAGAATTTGAGAATTGCTGAGGTGGAGTCATTGGTTCCCTGCAGTCTTTGTGATGTGAACATGAATCCATAACCAATAATCATTTTGGCATTTCCAGCAAAGCATTTTTTTAAAAAAAATCTTTATTGGAGTATAATTGCATTACAGTATTGTGTTACTTTCTGCTGCACAACAAAGCGAATCAGCTATATGTATACATATATCCCCATATCCCCTCGCTCTTGAATCTCCCTCCCAACTTCCCTAACCCACTCCTTTAGGTCTTCACAAAGCATCAAGCTGATCTCCCTGTGCTCTGTAGTAGCTTCCCACCAGCCATCTGTTTTACATTTGGTAGTGTATATATGCCAAAGCTACTCTCTCACTACGTCCCAGCTTCCCCTACCCCTGGTGTCCTCAAGTCCATTCTCTACGTCTGCATCTCTGTTCCTGCCCTGCCACTAGGTTCATCAGTACCATTTTTCTAGATTCCATATATATGCATTAGCATACAGTATTTGTTTTTCTCTTTCTGATTTACTTTGCTCTGCATGACAGACTCTAGGTCCATCCACCTCACTACAAATGGCTCAACTTCATTCCTTCTTATGGCTGAGTAATATTCCATTGTATATATGTGCCACATCTTTATCCATTCATCTGCTGATGGACATTTAGGTTGCTTCCATGTCCTGGCTACTGTAAATAGTGCTGCAATGAACATTGTGGTACACGTTATCTTGTTGAATTATGTTTTTTTCTGGGTATATGCCCAGTAGTGGGATTGTCCAGCAAAGCATTTGAATAATAAGCCACACACAAATCACATACCTCATTATGTGCATAGAGAACCTCTCCATTATAGTTATTATCTCCTGGAACATCCTCTGCTGTTATCACATCAACGACACCCGGAAGGGCCAGGGCTTCTGAAGTATCGATTGATCTAGGGAGGAAAATTTGAAAGCACACATTAAAGTTGCAGGGGTATATGCATTAGCATACAGTATTTGTTTTTCTCTTTCCGACTTACTTCACTCTTTATGACAGACTCTAGGTTCATCTACCTCACTACAAATAACTCAATTTCATCCCTTTTTTATGGCTAAATAATATTCCATTGTATATATGTGCCACATCTTCTTTATCCATTCATCTGTTGATGGGCATTTAGGTTGTTTCTATGTCCTGGCTATTAAAAATGGTACTAATGAACGCAGCAGCAGGGGAAGAATAAAGACGCAGATGTAGAGAACAGACTTGAGGACATGGTGGTGGTGGGGGGAAGGAGAAGCTGGGATGAAGTGAGAGAGTAGCATTGACATATACACACTACCAAATGTAGAATAGATGGCTAGTGGGAAGCTGCTGCATAGCACAGGGAGATGAACTCAATGATTGGTGATGACCTAGAGGGGTGGGATATGGGGGGGTAGGAGGGAGGCTCAAGAGGGAGGGGATATGGGGATACATGTATAAATACAGCTGATTCACTTTGTCGTACAGCAGAAACTAGCGCAACATTGTAAAGCAATTACACTCCAATAAAGATCTGGAAAAAAATCTTAAGAATTCTTATCACAAGGAAAAAAAAAGTTGCAGGGATAAGTTCAGGTTAATATAAGTGATTCCTCAAATACCAGGAAAAACTGGTGACCTCATAACAAGTCATGGGCAGTATTCTATGTTGAAAAGTGCCAGCAGTTAGCAGGTGTTCTGACTTTTGGCCATAGATTTTTTTCTTAACTATGTTTGAAATATGACCAATTCCCATTCAGAAGAGGAAACTGACATATAATAAACTCTTAATGTGAATATGAAATTGTGAATGCATTCTAGTAACATATAGGAATGTTTTATATTTTCTTACATGATCTTTGCATGAGCTCTTGTGCTGGTGACTACAGCCAGGAAGAGTTCTTGGGCAATGGGGGGCATGTCGTCAACAAACACAGCTTCTCCCGTGGTGTGCTTAATGGCCGACTGGTGCATGACTGGGCGGCCGACTGGATCTTGGAGGGGTTGGTAGGGATCCACACACTGTTCATGAATAAAGCAAGTTATTTCACTGCCAGACACTCTCAAACACTGAAAACTGGGTCTGATATATCTGGCTTATGCCAAAGTCAAGAAAAACTATAGGCAATTGGGTATCCATATCTGTGAGTCAAAGTTAACAAATATCCACATGGTAAAGGATAAGTTCTGATTATAATCACCCCTCACCCCCCAAGAAAGGAAAGATATATATTTTTTGCCCTCAAAGACTCTACAACCTTGTTGAGGTATCCGAATACACACAAACATATTAACATAATGCGATCAACTTTGTATAGAAACAAAGAATAGTTTACACAACTTATTTGGTGCAAGAAAAATACAAAAGTTTCTGAGGGATTTAGGGTGGTTATTAAAAAGCAGGGAAGTCTTTCTGGAAGCAGTAAATGCTGAGTCAGATTTTAAAGAAAGGACAGACATTGGCCAAGAAAGGAAGGAAACTTTACACAGCAAAATTGAAAATAGCAGGGAAAGGAGATACAGAATCTAATTCCTTGTACGGCCTTGAGTAAAAGCATAGAAGCTAAACCAAGAGAGTCATGCTTGGGTGACCATGGGTAACATCAACTGGCTTTAGCAGACTTTATCTTTACAAGTAATATAAAATATAGTTATTGAAAAGAAGGGAGATGTATGCATAATGTAGACATCTAAACACATAAACGATGAAAAATCAAAAAACCCTACCCACTGACCTGGAACATCTGAATTCCTTGGGGTGTTTCTATGGGGGAGTCTTCTAGAGCACTCATGAACTTTTCTGGGATATCTGGAAACTTTTGGGGATCCTGAAAAGAAGATTATTTCACATTTAATTTTACGATCTGAGTGACTAGCTTGGAAAAACATGCAGAAATAGGTTATCCAATTTATTCTTCCAGATATTAGATACCAGTTCTGCTGGGAGAGAGCCCTGAGCTTTGAGTTCCCTGGGCTAGTACTGTTTGAAAAGGTACATCTACTTATGCACACGGAAAAGCGAATGTTATTTCCAGGAAGTGAAGACTTCCCTTTACTTTTGAATGGGTGGAAGTATGTTGCTTCTAAATGGAGACTGTGCTTTCAGATCCAGGCCAATCTTCTGGGCACATATCTCAAAAAAGCAACTGAGGGAGTAGATAAAAATTAACCTACAAGGATGCTCAATTACAGATTATTTGTGACAGTGAAGAAATTAGAATTAACCTAAATATCCAACAACAAGGAAATGGATAAACAAATTATGGTACATCCATAAAATACAATATTCTAAAGACATTAAAAATGATTTTGTAGCAATGTATATACTGACATTGAAAAATTCTCATGAAATACAGTTAAGTGAAAAAATGGGTTACAAAAGGGGCTATGTACTGTACTATGCTTTTTTCTTATAAAAAAAGAAAAGTAAAAAGAAACATAAAAGTATATATTCCAAATGTTGAGTGGCTATGGTAGAATTACTGGCTTACAATGGATTTTAAAAAATTTTGCTTCTCTGTATTTTGTATTCTTCTAATAATGATAGAATATATAATTAGAATATGTAATATGTAAAAGAATATATAAAAATTTAAAAGACATATTTAGTAGGTTTTATCTAATAATATATTAGATATATATTTATTATATATTGATGTACTGATTATATTATATAATACAGAATAGAATATACAACAATATATAATGGAATATTATATCACTATTAATAAATAATATTAAAAAATGATTTAAGAGGGCTGGCTGAACTAACAGAGTAAAGCTCTCAGCCATAAAAGTGGGTGTAGTAATTTGCCATTTTGGGGTCAGCTCATGGTTTATCAAGGGGACACACACTCATGGATCATATTCTGAGAAACAGTGCTGTGGTGAACATTTTAAACTAGGTTATGTAAGAAAAAAAAAAGCCAGGAAAAAACTAGAAACAACCTAAATGTCCAAAAATAAGAAATAGCTCAAATAATAGCACAACTAACTGTAAACATGCCATGCAACCATTATGTCACGTTGTCACTGGAGAATATTTAATGACATTGAAAGATGTTTATGTTACTAAGTGAAATAAGCAAGCAGTACTAAACACATATGTACTTGTCCATAAAGAAGGGTTTAGAGGGATACATAATTAAAATATGAAAGATGGTTATGTACAGGCAATGGGATTACAGATGATTTTCTCTTCCTTTTTATCTTATTCATATTTTCAAGATATTAAAGTAGGTCTTCTTTTAATAAGAAAAATTTCTTTGAAATAGAAAAATATTATAATTTACTTACTGAAGGCTCTTCATTACTATAAGTCAATTTGATATTGCATATTAGCATTCGTCACACCAATTATAAGGCAAATGGAATAACAAGGGTGTCTCCTTCTCAGCTCAGGAGTGAAGGAGGGCGAGGGAAGGAGAGAAACAAGAAGGGCCAGGAGGAAGCCGTTGAAGGCTGGGAAGCGCCACCCTTAGGGGCCCACACTCGACACCCTCCGTGCATTATCAAAACTAGGCCGGTGAGGTCCTTCATGTGCAGACTCACGCCCAGAATGCCAAGGCACCCAGAGACCCAGAGAAGTCAATTACCATTTTATTCAGTCCTCGCCTCACTTTGAGGTAGAATTTGAAGAGTAAGCTGATGATGAGGGTTCGCCTATATTCTACCATGCCATCCTCAGCTGCTGGCGGGATGTAAATCTCATCCAGGACCAATCTGCAAGCATCGCTCAGCATTTGGTCATCCCATTGTCTAGTAGGAAAGAGTGTAAACATTTTACAGAAGAGGCAGAGACAGACACTAATCTAATAGAGCAAGAAAAGATGGAGGGCAGCCTGTATCCATCTTTGAAGTCTACACAAAATATCCTCAGATGTCTCACTAGCTTTCTTTAGAATCTGATTTAGTGGTTCCCAAATTTTCCTATCAAGTCCTCCTTTATTAATATTATTTTTAAAATTTTAATTTTTAATTGAGATATAATTGACATATAACATTATGTTGGTTTCAGGTACATAATGTAATGATTCGATATTTGTGTATATTGTGAAATGATCACCACAAGAAATCTAGTTAATAACCATCACCACACATGGTTACAAATTTTTTTTCTTGTGATGAGAACTTTTAAGATCTAGTTTTTCAGCAACTTTCAAATATACAATACAGTATTATTAAGTATAGTCACCATGCTGTACACTATATCCCTATGACATTTATTTTATAGCTGGAAGTGTGTACTTTTTTTAACCCCTTCACCCATTTTGCACTTCATCCTCCACCCTACCCCACCCCACCCCACCTATGCAACCACCAATCTGTTCTCTGTATCCATGAGCTCAGTTTTTGTTTTGTTTTGTTTTAGATTCCACATATAAGAGAGACCAGACAGTATTTGTTTTTCTCTGCATCATACTTAGCATAATGCCCTCAAGGTCCATGCATGTTGCCACAAATGGCAAGATTTCCTTCTTTTATTATGGCTGAATAATATTCCATTATACACATATATTTCCTTGACATATTTCCATTCATCCATCAATGGACACTTAGGTTGCTTCCGTTGTCTTGGCCATTGCAAATAACGCTGCAATCAACATGGGATTGCTTATGTCTTTTGAGTTAGTGTTTTCATCTTCTTCGGATAAATACCAGAAGTTCATATGTTAGTTCTATTTTTAATTTTTTGAGGAACCGTTATAATATTTTCCATAGTGGCTGCACCAATTTATATTCCCACCAACAGTGTATAAGGGTTTCTTTTTCTCCACCCATATTATTTTTTGTCTTTCTGATAATAGCCATTCTAACATGTGCGGTGACAGCTCATTGTGGTTTTGACTTGCATTGTGATTAGTGATGTTGAGCATCTTTTCATGTGCTTGTTGTCCATCTGTATGTCTTCTCCGGAAAAATGTCAATTCAAATTCTCTGCCCAATTTTAAATTGGATTGCTTGTTTTTATCATTTTTAATGTCATAGCCTGGGAATGTTGATTTACCTCAAATAGCTTGGATGAAAAAACTACTAAAATCTGAGACTTTGTCTTGTTCACTGCTGTATCTCCAGCAACTAGACCACACGTGGCACATATACTACACAGGTAATGACTGGTAAATGACTGAATTACTGATGTTATTTGCAACATTTTTCACTAATGAAAATTTCTATATAAATGCTTTGAAAGCATTTATTTCAGTTATTTTAGTATCTGAGAAAAAACTTACACTAAGTTCTAATTGTTGACAATGACTATGATGGGTAGGTAAAAATTATTATAAAAGCACTAGTTATAAGAATTTCAAAAATTTACTGTCCAAATGCTAGAAATAATGAGAATGACAGGAGGAAGGCCAATTAAACTTCTGGAATATTTCACCTTCTTTAATCTCTTTAAGGACATCTTTAGTTGTCCTAGGACACGGTGTTGGAAACATTTACTTATTTTTCAGGTTAATTAAAAGTGGAATTTTGAAGATAATATCTACTTAGATTATCTTAGATTAATTAGTGCATTGATCTTATAGTTCTGCAACAAAAGAATCATTGTATCTTTTTTGTTTGTTTTTATAAATTTATTTATTTATTGGCTGCATTGGGTCTTTGTTGCTGTGCGTGGGCTTTCTCTAGTTGTGGAGAGCAGGGGTGGGGGGAGGGGCTACTCTTCGCTGCGGTGCGTGGGCTTCTCAATGCGGTGGTTTCTCTTGGTGCAGAGCACAGGCTCTAGGCGCATGGGCTTCAGTAGCTGTGGCACGTGGGCTCGATAGTTGCGGCTCGTGGGCTCTAGAGCACAGGCTTAGTAGCTGTGGTGCACGAGCTTTGTTGCTCCAGGCATGTGAGATCTTCCCAGAGCTGGGATGGAACCCGTGTCCCCTGCACTGGCAGGTGGATTCTTAACCACTGTGCCATCAGGGAAGTCCCCAAATCATTGTATCTTGAAGGAGGTTGGTTTTGGGGTGATTTTTATTTTCTTTGTACTTTTCTGCAGGGCTCAAATTTTCTGCACAATTATATATATGTATAAATATCTATCTATCTATATATTTATAATCAGAAAAACATTGTCCAAGTGCTATTTTCATTAAAATATTAAAATGGAAAGACTTGAGTTTCATGTTCCAGATGTGCTACGACATACCTCCCGATGAGCTGCCGGCAGGTTTGGCTTGCAGTGGCAATGGTGGAGCCAACACCTCCATAGAACATTTGAAGCTCCTTGATGGTGTCTGTGCCATCTTCAAAGTCCACACTCATACCGGCATTGACAATGGCAAAGGAATTCTCCTGACGCTGGGCCATGCGGAATCCTGACACAAAATGCCACTGGAAACAGGAAACCGGTCAATATTTAGTGCTTATCTCCACTGTCTGATGTACAGCAACAACTATGCTTGTTTTTTATAATGAAAAAGATCCTGTAACTGCTGTGAGTTCTCACACAGGTATGTCACTGAGTATAGAGCTGACTGTGAGCACTGCCCCTGTGCTTTATATGTATTAATATCTAATCCTCACGACACCTCTACTCATGTCCAATTTACTGATGAGGAAACTGAGCGGTTGAGTAGCTTGCACAAGGTCACACAGTCAGCAGCAGTGCTGGCCCTGAAATCCAAGCAATCTGGCTCCAGAATCTATGCTTATCTACTTTCAATTGTGAATCACCACGTGAGGCTTTGGGCAGGTGACTTCAACGGTTCCAGTTTTAATTTTCTTTAAAATGATAAGGTTTGGTTTGATCAGATGGTGCCTTGGGGCTGCTGAGAGGGGTTAGGGGACGATCAGGAGGTGGGGTGCCTCTCCCAGTGAACTACCTCCCCTCCACTTGTAATGGTTTTAGTTTGATGTTCTGTGTAAATTTCATTTGAATAAAGCATTCTACTGTTAAAAAAAAAAAGCTTGCAAACCATAGGACGAGTGGTCTCCAAAGTGCTTTCCAAGTTTAAATCTGTCATTCTAGGCTAAATTTCATTACTAGTGTGAAACACTGGAGCCGCAAAGTGGGAAAGCCTCTTTGTGTGGCCAGTGTCTTGGTGGGGGGTGGGGGAGAGATTAAACCCTACCATCATGGACCCTGCCAAGGATAAAACATTTTTGATTTGGAAAGCAAAGGTGATAAAGAAGTGCTTGAGAGACACTGATCATATGTGCTGTACCGTACTGATGGGTGGGGACTTTCCTCTCCATGCCTCATTACCTTCTCCTGCCTGAATTACTGCATTAGCCTCCTAACTGGTCATTCAAATTTTAGTCTATCCTCCAATCAATTTAACCTCTATCTTTCTAGTGATCAGTATTTCTAAAATGCCACTTTCATTAAGATTTTATCTTCTTTAAGTCTTCGGAGGTGGCTGTTTTCTGCAACACGTACAACCTACTTGATGGAGCAATAGATAAACGCCTGGCGATGGGGCCCCAACCTCCCTTCCAGACTCGTCTCACAGGCTGCTCCAGCCACCCTGTCCTGCTGCTTGGCCTCCAACCTACCATTCCTCTCAGCCCCCATTCGCATGAGACTGTTAACTCTTTGACTCTCTGTTTCACAGACTTAAAAAAAAAAACTGATGGAACGAAAATCCTGGAACGACCACCCCCTCCTCTCCACTGATCTGTGCTGACCTCAACTGCCTTCCCTCACACCTTTAACAAGACCAGGGTGGGGCTCTCCCTGTCAGCACAACTACTCCAGCTTTCTGTCCACTCATTTCCTGTCTGAGATGATTAGTGTTTTCCTATTTCTTCCTCTTAGACGTAGAGACCTTTGAGGACCAGACTCTGTGTCTTTTAAATCCTTGTAGTTTTCAGAGTTTAGGTAGTTAATAAATAAATAATTGTATTTAAAATATTTGGTTAATAAATATTGGTTGACTAGGAAGTATCTTTATGGTAATGAACTTTCCGTTTACCAGAAACTTGCTGTAGATGATGTTGACTATAGTTTAACTCAATCTTGACTAAGTTGCATCTTTGTTTGAAACTCCAAATTCATCTGTTCACTCAAAGAGCTCTCCTTCTGCAGGGCTAATGTACCCGTTAGGCAGAGAGATAAGGCTCATGGAAATGTTTTCATTTCTTTTAAAATCAAAAGAAAAAAATGAGTATAATAGTAATGAATATATAACACTCAAGGCAGCCTGGATTATATTTATCCTTAAGCTGACATAGTCATGTATATTTTTCACTTTATTTTATCTTTTATGGAGGAATGGACTCAGGAAGGCAAAGTGCCTAGGGCCCACAAGGTCATACCGTGGCCCCGATATGAAAGCGAATCTGATGGTCACCTGGGAATGCACCCCTTCCTGTGAGCAGTCCCAGAGGGCTCCCTGCAGCAGCTGGCTGGGTATGGAGAGGACACCTCTCCCTCAGAAGCCTGTCTGTGACCCACTGCTCAGGGTAAGCTGGGCTTCTCTGGGGTGGGCAGAGGGTCAGGGAGCCCTTACCTGAGTAGAGTGCGGAATATACACAGATAAAACAATTTCTTCCGACTTGAGGCTGGCTTCAGGTGAATTCTTGAGGAAATGGCTATCTAATGGAATCTGCCGTTCTCCTTCTATTAGAGAAAATGACCTTGGTTAGGATGAATTTATCAAATTGGAGAATATTCCGCAAGGGACAGATGCAATGCATCTGGTGGAAAGAGAGTGCAGCTGGGAGGCAGAGATTTGGGTTCTCAGTCCAGCTGCCAGGCCTGGTTGGCTGAGGCAGGTTACGGAACCTCTGGGGCTTCCGGCTCCTCATGCAGAATGGCAGGGTTGGATCCGATATGCTCACAAGTCTTTTCTGGTTCTTATCGCCCATTATACACCACTCACAACATTTTGGCTTTGAAGAACTTTAAAGCTATTTGGAAACAACCTAGTACAATGTAGGTTCACAAATAGGAAATGGGTACAATGGTTACAGTGGATGTCACAAACCGGAAAACTGAGGTCCAGAGTCCAGAGAGGTTAGGCGACCTGTCCAAAGAGCTAGAGATGGAACGAATGGCAGAGGTGGGATGCTTGATATAGAGCTTTTTTCCCCTTACACAGTTTACCATACTCTCTTTTTTGATCCACCATAATTTTTAAAATTTGATTTTAATCAAAGAGAGGGTAACATAACAATAGACCCGTGAATGACATGCATTTGTCTTTATTTCTTTAAGTTTAAATCATTTTCTCTTGGCAAAGCTCAAGCTATCTTTGACTAAAGAAGAGAAGTAATGAGTAATATGCCCCACAAACTTGATTTTGTTTAAAATGCAAAGTACTATAAGGAAAATTTTCACCTTTATGAAACTCTGAAATGAAATATTCCATAAGTCTTTAAAATCACACATACATCTCTCATTAAATTTTCCTTTAAATGCTTTGATACTATAATTTGGACTGCGCATAAACGTGGCCAAATAGTTCAGAAAAATTGTCAGGTGCAGTAACTTATCTGACGTACCAAATACAGAACATCTGGAGAACAGGATGATTGATCTCAGCTTCATCCTTACATTTGAGGTAATGTAGATATATCCTGTATACATTTGGTGAGTCTAGGTTAGATATATTTGGGTTCCTAGTTCCTAGTTTGCAGAAGACACTACATAACTGATGTGATAATTATAAAATAAAATGCCTAAAGCTTGGCCTCTTACCTTTAGATATCAGATTGATGGTAGCATTTCCTGCTGCTAAAATAGGATTTAGGTCAGAAGACTTAGGCCTGCTCACAACATGTCCTCCTAAAGTCTAAATAAAAAAGAAAAGATGTCATTTTTAAAGCTACGCTTAGTTATCTGACAAATAAGGAATTATGTATATAGGGATCTTGTGTAAGTTTTAAAAATTCTCTTCTTTGCTTCCTAGAAAGATCTGGCAAACTTTGGGGGCAGCTAAATATAGTCAGAAAACACATTGTGCAAGATTTCCACCCCCTGAATCCAGTTCAAACTTATTGCTTGAGAAAATGTTACTTTTCCATGCTCAACGAGGAGAAAAATTGCTTTGAGAACCGACCTTGGCATGAGTGTCCAATAACATGGGGAAGAGTGGAGACTGGAGCCTGAGGAAACTCTAAAGACCCAGGATATGTGGATTCACATTCAGAGGCGTGCTGTGCTGCAGTGCAATACAATTCTTCTCCTTGTCTCAAGCCGTCAACAAAGCTGCCTCGACACAGCCTTGAAAGAGGGCCTCTGAGGGCAACTAAGGGGGCAAGGTGATGTCAAAAGGAACAGCGTGGTGCCGAAAAAGGGACAGAAGATGCAGAAGGTGAAAACATATGGTGGATTCTGAGAATCGACAGAAACCGGGCCAGAGACAATCAGGAGAAATGCTCCACCAAATCCTGCTGAACTACCCACGCTGTGTGGAGTGGATAGGAGTTCCCACCAACTACTCTTAAATCTTAAATAATGAAGAAACCTCAACAAGCTAGAAAACTGGGGGACACATAAGATAGACATCCAAGATACACATTTGGAAACTGACCTCAGTGCAGAGGTCTAAAAAGGAGAACTAGCCAGAAAAGAGTATTTTGGAAATGCAGGCTCTTGTTTACTATACCTTGGATAAGACATATTTCATAGACTGTTAGAGCTGCACATGATCTTAGAGACGGTCCATTTGGTTGAACCTTAATTCTTAAAATGAGGAAACACTGGCTTAAAGAGGTCAAGTGGCTTTTCCAGGATCATGTCACTCATAGATGACAGGCTGGGACAAGAATTTAGGCACAGACTCCAGTACCATAATCTTGTGATATAGCCACTTCTCACTTTGGACACACACACACACACACACACACAATGTGATACCTCTCACTTTGGGCATATACATACACACTCACACCCACCTTGTAGAGACTTGTTTGACATTAGCTTGAGATTCTTCTTCAGGGTGATGTTTGCTAGACTGAAAAGAACTGTATGCCTGTGTATAAATGTGGCTTATTTCATATAACATTAGAGAACATACCGCCATGTTCCTAATCTGAGCTCCAGCAAGCGTCCTCAGATGCTTCAGGAGAGCACGGTAGGTCTTTGTCTTCTCCTTTGGTTGCTCAGAAACAATAAATTGTAAGGCATCATTCAACTGGGCCAGGCTGTATCCTGCACCTATTGTCACCCCTGGAAGTAAGGTAGTGGAATATAAACTTAAAGTGGATGGCAACAAGATGTATAGGCTGCTTGGAAACACTTTCAAATATATCTTCTCTTTTCATATTAACATAGAAAGACAGAAACCAAAGATAATGATATTTTTGGCAATTTGCTTTATTCTCAAATATTAAGTACCAAAGTTTTTTCTCCATCATGTATACAGTTATATATGCCTTACATTTTAGGACATCTCAACCATAGATATCTGAAATTCATTACTTTGTTTATTCCCAATTTAGTGCTTTCCTGAATAAATTGATCAAATGTGAAATTTTCAGCCAAGATCCTATAAGACTTTTAAAAGATAATTATGCAAAGTGGGAGTTGACCTGCAAATCTGCATTGCCCATTTGCCTTTTTTCCACAGCCATCTCTTCCTGTTGTTCCTTTATCAGAACAAGAACAGACACCTGGCTGAACCTTGGGTCAATTTCATTTGCCATGTGCTTACAGGGAGTGCTTTGAGTAGTGATGTCATCTAGTTTATGCATCCTCAATGGAAAGCGGTGAAAAAACTCTTACTTTTTTTATGTATAGAGCCTTGATACACATATGGCTATACAGTTTATCTGTGGTGTTAAAATTTCATGGAGGGATGATTAGAGAAAAAATGTCTATTGCTCCTTAGAGAAGCAATAAGTAAAATATTGAGAAATATTGATCTAGTACTACAGGCTCTAGTCACTCCACCTCTACCCCACCCAATCAGGTTCCTTCCTTCCATCCGTCCCCTGTTCAGCCTGGCCTCCCCTTGCTCCACCTATTTCTGTGGGTTCATTGGTATGAACTTTCCAACAGGCAGAAAAAATGAATGGGCAGACAGAGACTGGCAGATCAGAGGGGAAAGCAGACAATTCTCCATTTGATTTCTGTTTACTTATTTGAGATTCACTCAAACATAGGATTTTTAGCTCCTATAACCTATTATCCATTCACATGCTGAGTTTGGGTAGTGGACAGTGGGATATGTGTCCCAGACAGCCCTACTTGGTGTATGATGAGGAAGGAGTTCTTGACTAGGAGTAAGAAGACTTAGGATCTAGTCCTGACTTCGCCATGTGTTAGTTGTGTGAAGTTGGGAAGTTACTTAAGCCCTTTGATTCTATATCTTTTTTAGGAGAATGGAGATTCCAAGGCTACTGCTATGTCTACCTCCCAGGGTTGTTGTGAGGATCAAAAGAAACAAGAGATGTGAGATCACTTGATAAATTGTGAAAGGAGTGTAAAAATAAATAAGGTGGTTGTTTACAGTTAAATTTTCAAATCTTGTGGCCTACATCTTTTCTCTCTTTGGTGACTATGTACTTATGTAGGATAAGCTTCAAGCAAATTCGTGAATCAGGGAGTAATATCAGGCAAGAACCTTTCCTACTGGCCAGCCAATGTCTTGAGCCTTCTTATTCAGTCAACCTCTCCATATCTGGCTGAGCTATGTGCCATCTTCCCACCATTATGGCTTCTATGACGATGTAGCACATAGTGACATGGCTGAGTGGGTCAGTTTGAAAAAGCTCATAGAAGACACATATAGGTGCTCACTAAATATTTTTGAATGAGTAAATGAGGGCAGATATTCTACGAAGTTCTCAAATTAGCCCAGTGCATGTAATTGATTATTAACTGCCCACTAGCAGCCAATGGTTACATCTTATTTGAAAAAAAAAAAAAGGTGCATACCATCATCTGTGTTGTCCACAAAATATAGTTCCGGAAGACCAAATGGAGATATAAAAACTGGATGAAATTCATCTCTGAATTTAATGCTGGGTCCTTCAGGAGAAAAGCATTTAAAGCAATTAGGAAAGAAAGACAATGGGTGCCAATATACGTTGCTGGCTGATAATTCAGAGTGAAAATTACAAGGCAACGCATTTGCAGAAGAAAACAACAAAACATTCTAAAGGATCATAGGTATCCACTAATAAAAATGAATTGCATTTATGGAGAGTTTGAAAAGAGACACAGACATTTGGGTTACCTAATCTAGACTAAAAAACATGTCTAAAAACCACCTACCCACTGCAGTGTTCCCCATGATGAGGGGAGCTTTGGGGAAACTGGTTTTCAGATCCAGAAGATCATTCAAGTTTACAGGGATGATCCAGGTGGTCCTCTCCCCTTGGAACATCAGCCTTCTTTTGTTTGGATCTTCTGCCATTCTCTACAGGGAAGCAAAGCCAATAGCCTTTCAAGTAAGGCTGTTGGAACTACATGACATAAATGTATCTACTTCTCTGGGTGTCCAAGTGGCCTGCTGGTCATTTTAGCTTTCTGAGGCAACCTAACTTTTAGGTATCAAGAAAGGATGGCCTTGCTTGAAACTACCTAGATTGATAAGATCTGTGTTAGCACCATTGAATAAACATCATAATAAGTGTCTGTCCATCAACAACTGCATAAAGAGTACAGCAAACTCTATATTTGTGAAGTGAGTGCGCTAAGAGGAGGCAGCATAGTAGAGTGAAGGTGTCTCAGCCTGGAATTAAAGGGCCAGGCTTCTTGTTCTAGTTCTGCCCCAATAGTGGCTCAGAGGGGCCTCTCCTTTGGGGATGAGATTTTCTGGGAGGACAGAAATTGCTTATAGGCAAAATTATCCTTGAAAAAAAAAATCTCTTAAATCATTCACCTGGTAGAGTGTAAATGGATATTTTTATAATTCTGTATACATATAAAAATACATATTAATGTATTTACATATTAACATATAATGTATATTAATATATTAAAAATATATATCTTTATCTACATATTTATATCTATATATAATCTTTGAATACTAGGTATGTCCAAGTTCACATGCTCTGAGGGGTGTGTAGATGAGACAGGCTGGGACCTGGGACCCTTTGCTGCAGTGCTGCAATGCTTGCACCTGGACACACCTCTCCTTGAGCAACAAAATACAAGGAAACTATATGGGACAAAATATAACTGCATGCGTGCGCAGTTGGGGCAAATTCTGGACGAAAGATACAAAGAGACCAAAACCCCAACCGCCACTTCTGAAGAGCCGGAAGCAAAAGCAGGGTACTGCGCAAGCCGCCTGCACACACCACCACCTAAGGAGGTGGGGGGAGGGCAAGCCACCTAAGCCACCACTCTGGGCTGACCCTTGGACACACCCCTACCCTCTCCCCGTGTAAGGAGCAAGCTCGCCCTCCCCTCGGGGAGCAAGCCAGCAAGGGAACCTGTTGTTGGTTCTCGTTCCCCTCTGCTGCAGCAGGGGCCCCACTAAAGCCTTGCCTGAATTTCTTGTCTGGCTTCTGATCAATTTCTATTGATTAAGGAGGCCAAGAATCCTGGTCGGTAACATGGGGACTGAGACCTTCTCACAAGCAGGCAGAATCACATCCCTCATCTCGTGCTCTCGCCAGGGCACAGCCATGGAATAGAATGATGGGCCAACCACATTCTTTGTATTATTCTAGCTTTCTCTCCACTGAGTTGAGATTACAGAGGTTAATAGTAGGAATAACGAAATTCCATGATAATAAGCATCATCTGATTTTTACTTTACTAGTTTTACAAAATGCCTTTGACACATCTCACAGTGTAGCTGCGTGACCTTGGTTAAGTCACCTACGCTCTCTGAGTTCAGGATCATCGGTCAAGGAGGGGGTAGACCAAAGCATCTCCGTGGTCCTGGCAGCACCACTCTCCTAAGCTGTCTGTTTTACATGATTCACAGTGGAGTCGAACATGTTTCTGAAAATGCGTTATGGTATTGGACACACCTCCAACTTTTAATATCTAAAACTCAGTAGTCTCACAGTGTAATACAAAGATGCTTATACCACATCATGTTATAAGACAACAAAAGTAAAGTGTCTTACTATCAGTTCAGGAGGGAATATAGGTTCCTGAGTTGGATCCAAGAGCTGGAATTCTTCTTCGTTGTACAGTTTGGTACATATCTCAACAAAACAAAACAGAACAAAATACAAATGGAACTTCAGAGATGCTGAGAGATGTATAAGAGTCTCTAAGAGTGAGACTTCAGAGTCAGAGCCTATACCTCTGACATTCTGGATATAAAATGGAAGTACCAGAGCCACAGGGCAGCCCTGGTGGAATTCTTCCCACCCTCAGAGGACCCTGATGGTTTCTCTGGCAGATTTGCTGGGCGCTGGGCTTCCTCTTTTGGTGTCAGGAATTGAGTTTTAAGTTTCTGTGCTGGGTGTCAGGTATCATGGGCAGAAGTTTACTTGCCATTAGCATGAAGATGCATCATGGCTTTTTTCCTCTGCCGTGCTCACTGGGGAGTGGGAGTGGGGGTAAACCCAGATTAGGGTACAGAAAGTTGTGACGCTTCTGAAGGAAAACAGCCTTCTGCGGTGACTGGCCTCGTGAAGGTCATGGGCTTGCTAATTTTGGGAGCTTTTAAAGGCTGTTTATGTCCTGAATTCACTTACTTTATACTTTACTCACTGAAAAGAATAGAAAACTTGAATAACTTTGGATTGATGTGGGTCTTTTTCAGTCAATCCCAACTGAAGTAGAATATCAGGTACTTACTTTTTCCAGTCTATTCGCAAAAGACTTCTCCTCTTGATCCAAGCAACATTTTCCTGATCCTTTCATTTCACAAACAGTTGATTCCTTAGGAAGTAATACAGTTTATAACAAATTCATTGGTTGATTCTTTAAACACCAACCAGAGTACCCAGCAGTGCCCAGGCCCCACAGGAGCTACGGAAGAAGTAATAGGCTCATCCTTGCTCTTGAGGACTCTGTAATGGGGTGGGGCACAGTAGAAGTTATTCTATCACTGAAGGATCAAAGAAGTACAGGGAGTGTGCAACCATGCCTCCTGATAGGGCCTTGTAAATGTTGTCACTGGAGTCTCAGGGGAGATGACGGGGGGTACAGGAGGGTGGGTCAGCCAGTTAAGGCTTCCTATTAGAAGTGAGGTAAATGGCGTATAGCTATAAGGTGGTAACTAGAAAGCCCAAAAGCTGGCTCTCCATAATAAGGGTGATACATGTGTATCTTTAATGAAGTCCTGGGAGGACCAACTGCTTCTAAGATTTCCTGTACACAAATATAAATAGACCGAAAACCTGAGTTTATTTAGATGTTTTTGGAGCTATTCTGAAGTATTTGGAGGGTTCAAGTCTCAAGACGTTGTGCCTCAATTTTCAGGATGTTTCATGCAGACCCAAAGTAGTGTTTTTGACCTGAAATCACTGGTCAGTTCCTGCAGCTCTCAGGTGAATCTCTGTTCTTGTTCCCCCTTTTCACATGCAGACATAGCCCAAGGGTCTGTGGCAGTTTGGAGACCTGTGGTTTGTTTGGCTGTATACATGGAGTCAAGGAGACCCAGGTTCTAGTTCCTGCTTTAACATATACTAGCTGGGTTGAGTTTGTTAAATTAGGAAATAAAACCCATCCTCAAAAGATTTGTTAGATTTAACTATGTGACAGGTACGCATATTATCTGACACATAGGAAGTGCTGCAAAAGTGGTGGCGGATATTTTTACTAGTTACTAGTTAGTAACTAGTAAGTTAGTAAGGTCCACTAGTAACTGTCCACAGAGTTCAGAAAGGACTTGGACTTTGAGACAACATTACACAATAAAGGGACTAACTAGTGGCTGAATGTGGGGACCCAGAGTGAGTATGACAAAAATATCTATCTTTGTATAGATTTTGTCTCCAGGAAAATGGTAATAGGTTGAATCATATGAAATTGCTGTTTTTGTGAGTCAAAATGGTGGAACATTGGCTGTGCATATTATCACAACATAAATAATATCTTACCCAGGATTTAAAATAAACTACCTTGTAGTCTGTAAAGCTTTTTGAAATTCTTCATTCCTGGCCTAAAACTAGATCTTTTTTCAAAGATTTTTTAGTATTTGGAATTAACTGGTATACTTTGAATTGTTTTTGGTCAACCAAAATTATATAAAATGAATTTTTACCATTAAAAAAATGGGTGATGAAAAACACTGTAACTGAAAACTTGTCATGAGGATGTCTCCTCTTGATATTTAACTTTCTGAAAAAGAACTTTATCTCAAAACAACCCCCCCCACACACACCATATACTAAATCATTCTTTTCCAACTTCCTTCATCCTATCTGATTCCTTGATCTTTCAGCATTGAAGGTGATTTGGATTTCTTTCTCATGGCATCCTTTATCATCTAGAGATTATGAATCTGGCAATCTCCTTCCCGAAAGTTATCTTTCTGGGCCCATATCTACCACACTGGTCTTGGTCCTCATTCCCTCATGTGTGTGATACTGCACTAGACCATGCCCTCATCCCCACCCTCTCTTTCAGGCTTATTCTTCTTATAGACAGGTGCCAAGAATTTTCCTTTAAAATATTGTTCTTGTGTGACTCCTAGCTTGAGAACAGACAATGACCATATATTAGGTATTAGCTTTAAGCCTAAATTCTTTAGTCCCAAATAATATCTTTTTACTCCCTAATGCTTCAGCCACATCAATTTCTTAGTTGAAACTTGGACAACTTTCTTCTTCCTACTTCCATACATTTTCTTACTGGGAATTTTCTATTGGCCTCTCTTCATCCATCCACTTATATCACTTCCTTTAAGACCTAGCTCAAAACTCTCCTCCAAAAAGTCTCTTCTGTGTCTTCCCTTCCCACTCATTAATTCTCTTTAATCCATGTTCCTCTAAAACTTATTTACATGATAGAGAGGATATATTGAGCCTTTACTATGTTGTTTTTCAATTATGTGTTTATTGCTTTTTAGTCTATATTTCATTTTCTTCAATAGACTTTGCATGTCTTGAAGTCATGGACCATATACTTTACTTCTAAAGATAGGCCTAATTTAGGGCTATAAACAAGATAGATCCTAAAGGTTTATTTTAAAAAATACCAACAGTGGCATTTAACAACCTTCAGTGGTTAGAAAAGTCAACATGGGGTTATTTTAGAGATATTATAAAATAGATAATTTTATGCAAAGGTTTATTAACACGCTAAATTAACTGAAAAAATATTTTTTATTATAACTTACCACACAGAAAGTTTTTCCACTTTCTACAATTGGTCGGTATCCAGTACAGCGGCACAAATTACCTGATTAAGAAGAAATCAATTTTTTAAAGAATGATATAGAGATACATTGCAACTTGTGCTTCTTTTCAGTGGAAGAGCTATATTAGTAGTTTTTTACTTTTTGTTTCCCAAACCAGCAAAATGACTCTTTGAAAGAGAGATGTTCTTCAAAATTAGATTACACTTGTGATTACATTTTCCTCCTGAAATATCACAAGTATCTCTATAGTTTTTCCCAATCAACTCTTCTTGCCTTATTTCCCACCCCTGCCCTAACTCATTTAACCTGCACCCCCCTCTCCCCGCCCCCGCATAACATCTCATATGTTAAGCTTCTCTCACATAGTCTCTTCTGCCTCAAATGTTCTCTTGGGGAGAGTGTGTCCATTTGTCAGGGCTGCGGCCCCCTTCTCCATGGGGTCTGCTCCAACGCCCCAGCCAGAGCTGTACACTCATTGTCTGGATCCTTCCGCAGGCCTATCGCTGACTGTGTCAGAGTAGGGTCATTTATGTGCATGCCTCATGTCCCTCATTGGCTCTTAAGCTCATGCAGAAAACAAGGACTGTCTTAGATGTTCCTGAATCCTCCCAGTACAGCAAACTAGGTGTTCGATAAGTACCTGGTATTGTTTTAATTAGTCAACATTTCAAAGTATGTTGGAAAGGGTGATGAAACCACTGTCTTTAAAAAAGTATATTCAAATTTTGAAGTCAGTATAAATGATATTTATGAAGAGGTTTTAATAACATGGGAAAATTCTTATGTTATACAGTTAAAATTGTAAATATAATATAAAATTGTATACATAATAGTCACAAGTATTTAAAATAAGCCAACAAAAACTATGCACAGAAAAGACTGAAAGAAAATAGAAGTATCTGATTGTGATTGTCTCCGAGTGCCAGAAAGATGAATGAGTTTTTTTTTTTGCCTTTATTTTTTTTTTTCATTTGTCATAATAGGAACGCATTATCTTTATGATAAAAATAAATTTAAGATTATTGTGTCCAAATACAGTTTAGACATTTCAAAAGCAATGTATATGTGTGGACTGGGCAGGTTTAGTCAGCTAGAAGTAAAGTGTTGTGTGGAAACTTGATACCAGTGAGTTATGTGGAAAAACTGGCTAACAGGTTTACTCCTCTTTTTAATTCAAACAAGAATTGTTTAGAAAGAAACTACATGCACAAGAATTTGGATTCAGATTCTATATTTTATCTCTCCTTTTGCTAAGAAGAAAGAATATAGAGGTGTGTAAATTAAAAATCTCTTTTTGGAGTAAAGGAGCTGAAATATCTAGAACATAACTGCATGGCATGAAATCGAAGTATTTAAGAGACAATAGACACCTTCTCACTGATAAAATATAAAAAAAATTAAAGGCTTGAGAGAGCTAGTATCAGAGTTTTTTGGTTTTGTTCTTTGCCACATAATCAGTGCTAAGCCCAATAAAGGCCCACCAAGAGAAACTAATAGCACCCATTGCAGAAATTCTTCTGATTCTAAGGGGGAAAAATATGAAAATTCAAAAATGTTCTTTCCTTAGTCTTGAAAGGGAAAACAAGATTAAATGAAGTGGTGACACATCGGCTGATCATTTTAGAAGGTGCGTGCCATACCTAATTGCATTCCTTTGAATTTTATTTTATTGTTTTTCTTAAAATGTGAACATAAAGGTTATCAGTGTGGCTAGCATTTATAATTCTGAAAAGAGATCAAGTGTGAACTGAAACATACTCTCCAAGTTATCCACACCTAGAATAAGGTTATCTATATAACTCAGCCAAACTGTACAGTGCCATCTCCTGGTGGTTGTCATGGGAGTTATAGGCATAGAATCTGGGAGGAAAGAATTCATCTCTATGACTGTCTGTGCGTATTCAAAGAAACATACAAAAAGTAAGGCAAATCACAAGATCTTTGCTTTTCAAAGCTCTAAATATCTCATTAGTATGGATTATTTTATTAAAGAAAGATTATCTACTGTTCAAATCTATTCAGGTTTAATTAAAATTATGAAACCATAGGCCATAGTTTTCATAGTATTTAATGAGAAACTGAAAAATGTTGAGTGTAGAAGTTGATGAGAGAGAAGGGAAAATATTAGCAAATATTTATATTCTAGTTACCATAAAATTTAAGTTGAAATTTTAGTCTGTATCTTTTCATCATAAAACTGAATTTCTGTGTAGGTTTGTTTATTGAAAGGGACAAAAGCTTTCTTATAAGCTTTCACAGCTTTCCTCTAAGGACTAGTAACCAGTTACCTTGAACCTAGTATGTTTGTTACAGAAAACTACATTTGCTAGCATGCTGTTTTTTGGTAGTAAATTGTGTTTGTTTTTTAAATTTGATAGCTATTTTGTCATAGGAGATTAAGTTGCTCACCAAGCTTATCTGTGATAACTAATTGCTGTCTATGGCCTCCTTGATATTATAATGAACCCAACCAGAACATAAAAAGGTGAAGTCTCTGAAACTTATCATCTTTGTAAAATTAATTTTAGTAAGTAGAGTTAGTGAATGATTCTAGCGGATTAATTTAAAAATAAACCAAAAAATCTCATTCTTCTACACTGGCCAAATTTATACTTTTGGAAATATTGTATTAAAAGTGTTAGAAACAGCCTATCTGAATGCCTTTGCAGAGTGATAACAGGCTCCATTAAGGCAGAAAGGTTTGCAATGAAACCAATATTGCCCAATTCTTGGCATTAATGCTGACAAAATGAGGGCAGCCCCTCCTAGAAAGGACGTGGGTCAAGGTAGGGCTAAAGAGGCCTACATGTTGGCCAGGTGCCTGGAACCCCAAAGCTGTGCCACAGCTTCTCTCCACGGACCCGGGCCTCCTTCCCTCATTACTTGGGCACTTCCCACTGGCGGTCCTGCCTGCTGAGGGCCGAGAAGCCTCACCTCCAAGAGCTTTGGTTATCTGCTCAGGGGTGGGCTCCGGGTGGTTCCTCAGCAGCGTGTAGATGGACATCACCATCCCTGGGCTGCAGAAGCCACACTGTGTGCCGTGACACTTGGCAAGCCTTTCCTGGAAAAAAATGGTATGTTACTTACAATTTAAACCCCTTGTTTCCCTACCTTGGACACCAGAAAGGAGCAAAGCTTACATATTTAGCTTTCCAGAGGTAACTGCAAGGTTAAAGGTGTCATTCTGGAAGAATAATATTTCCATGTCTTGAAATCATATGCTTACCTACCCCCCCTCCTCTGCGCTTAAGAAAAGCCTATTGGCATGTATTAATCGAGTCACTTCACTCTCTATGGTTTCTTTACCTGTGAAATAAGTATAGTGTACGGAAAAAGTAAAACACTTTGAAGTCATGTTCATGTGAGAGTTGGTCCTTACTGTACCTCATTAATTGTGGGAACTTGGATGATTAACTTGTATTTTCTTCATCTTTAAAATTAGAATAATAATGGTATTTATTGCACAGGGTGGTTGTGAGAATAAATGAAAGAGTATATACAAATCATTTAACAGTCTCTGGCAAGTAAATTTCATCCTCTTCTTCACCTATATTACAGAATTTTTGATGGAGTAAGTGACAAAAATCAATACAAATGCTTTGAAAGTTGTAAAGTGTAATTTAGTAATGTTGCACCATTTATATATTTAATTTATGCACATTCAACTTTATGCATTTAAACCCAATGAAACAATAAAAAAAGAGAGTGAGAGATAGTATGAGAAATGACAATTTACTTTGACCATTCTATACAAAGACTCAATCCATGAATAGATGGGAAACCTGACTCTGTGGGTCCCACTGTGTGTATCCTGTCCCATGTACGAGGGTGAGTCAAAAATTATCTGCACTCTGACTGTAGAATTTATTTTAATTAACTTTTAGAAAAGACAAATACATCATTTTTTGACATAATCTCATTGCTTTTCAATACACTTTGTCCATCTGTCAGCAAGCTCTCGTATTCCCTCATTAAAAAATGTTTTAGGCTGAGCTGTGAGCCACAAATGCACTGCTGTCTTCACTTCTTCATCAGAAGTGAATCTTCATCCTCATAGGGCTGCTTTCAGGGGACCAAAGAGGTGAAAGTCTGATGGAGCAAGATCAGGACTATAGGGAGGATGCTTTAACACCTCAAAATGAAGTTTTCGCAGAGTGTCGACAGTGTGGGCAGAAGTGGGCGGACATGCACTGTCATGCAAGATCACAATGTCCTTGGATAGAAGTCCTTTGTGTTTAATGTGAAGTTTAGGTTTCAGCTCTGTCCACACTCTGCAAAAACTTCATTTTGAGGTGTTAAAGCATCCACCCTATAGTCTTTTTTTTTTTTTTAGGCTTATAAAATTTTATTTTTGTTGGTTAACATATACATTTTACACTTAGGAAGAGGTGTAAACTCTGACATCTGAAACATCCATCAGAAAAGAACATCCCTGAGGCACCTGCGCAAGAGGCATCCTCCCTATAGTCTTGATCTTACTCCATCAGACTTTCACCTCTTTGGTCCCCTGAAAGCAGCCCTATGAGGACGAAGGTTCACTTCTGATGAAGAAGTGAAGACAGCAGTGCATTTGTGGCTCGCAGCTCAGCCTAAAACATTTTTTAATGAGGGAATATGAGAGCTTGCTGACAGATGGACAAAGTGTATTGAAAAGCAATGAGATTATGTCAAAAAATGATGTATTTGTCTTTTCTAAAAGTTAATTAAAGTAAATTCCACAGCCAGAGTGCGGATAATTTTTGACTCACCCTCATATCTCTCAATGAATTGAGAATGCTTAACTCACTGGCCTCAGCATGATTCAAATGTTTTTAAATAAACATTTTTCAAACAGCATGACCGTTAAGATGAAAGCCAAATACTTCATCTGTGGCTCAACTGAAAGGAAAGACACTGTTCTAATGCTGGAGGAAAATATGGCTGTATTGATTTACTGCTAGAAGCCCAGGCGCTTCAGATGTGTCGTATAGACCTGGCTGTACGTGTGCTGGTAAATGTCTAATGACTGGATCTCTGGGAAGAAAGTCCTTATTTGTAGTTTCTACCATTTTTAGTAATATAAATACTTCCACAGAGGCTGTTATCAAGCTTCCAAGTGTGAAGTCACTGAACGTGGATCTGGGAGAGAAGCGCAGGGGGATATCTTTACACAGTACTTTCACCATGTAGCTACAGTAGACACAGATGGGCTCAAGAGCGTAGGCAATAGAAAAATGTGATAAAATAATCAGGAGATGATAAATGCTGCTATTTATCTACTTTGTTTTTAATACTGTTTGCTTATTTTTAAGTTTGTATATTTTCATTTTTATTAAATAGCTGTGCTCAAAGACTGGCTCACAAAATCTCTGAACATTTAACAAACGGCTCTCACACGCCAGTACAACTCCGCTCCACAACACTACTGAACTATCAAGTACTATCAGGATTTGAGAGGAAGAAATCTGAGAAGCTGCAGCATTAGATTGCTTCCGTAACTGTTAAGGTAATGGGCCAAGTGTGGTGTAAGATCTTAATAAGATCAAAAAGTCATTAAATTTTTGGTTGAAAGACATGCATTATCACCAAGTGCGCATCAATGCAACACACTGTCAGAGGAAGCTCTGACCCTCCGTGTTCTGAACACAACCTTCTAGGGGAAGGAATTTCAAGGAGGTTATGGTGATCCATAATTTTCTTTATTCACCCTGCTTTTAACACTTAAGCTCTGGGTCTTCCCTGGTGGTGCAGTGGTTAAGAATCTGCCTGCCAATGCAAGGGACATGGGTTCAATCCCTGGTCCAGGAAGATCCCACATGCTGCAGAGCAACTAAGCCTGTGTGCCACAACTACTGAGCCTACGTGCAGCAACTACTGAAGCCCACGTGCCTAGAGCCCTAGAGAAGCCACCGCAATGAGAAACCTGTGCACCGCAGCAAAGAGTAGCCCCTGCTCGCCACAACTAGAAGAAAGCCCGTGCGTAGCAATGAAGAACCAATGCAGCCAAAAATAAATAAATGATAAAATAAGTAAAACAAAACAAAAAAGAAAGCCAAAAAACCTAACCTCTGATATATAAAAATAACACTGCAATTTCTTTTTAAAGTCCTATAAGCTTTAGTAAATGCTTTGTCATTTTAGTTGTGCTTTATTGTAGCATGCTGTCCAGCTACTCATGAGACATTTGGGGAGCATGTGAGGAGCATTTGTATACACAATTAGCCTCTTATTCATAGCTCGGTAATTTTGAAATATGGCAGACAAGTAGTATCATCTATACACTTCTAGTTTCCTATCTCATTTTCTTCTCAATAAGACTGGACTGTCCTTGTTTTGGTTTAGGGCAAGGATGAGTCTGAGAAGCTAAGATATATTTTAAAATGAAGGAATCTTGGTTTATACGCCAATCTCTCTCTCTCTCTCTTTTTCTGGCTGTGTGGCGGGCATGCGGGATCTTAGTTTCCCGACCAGGGATCGTACTCATGCCCTCTGCAGTGGAAGCGCGGAATCTTCAGCACTGGACCGCCAGGGAAGTCCCTACACACCAGTCTCTGAAAAGATGCCTAGCTATGAAGCACGAAACCTCACAAAATGAGAGTTTGAAAGCACAAAAATTTCACAGTTGGTGACCTAATTGGAGTACGTTAGATTATGTAGGATGCCTATACCAACATCTGGTCCCGATCACATTGCACTCTTACCTGCACAGGGTGAATCCTGGTTTTGATGCTTCCTACACCTTCCACTGTGGTGACAGCAAGCCCATACAGAGAGCAGATGGGCACCAGGCATGCTGTAACTGGATAATGGCTGCGATGGGATTTTGTAAAGAGAACACATTGGAATCACAGGAAGTGGGTTATATAATCCAGGGAGTAATTTCAGTCTAGGAAGAGTCATGAGACTGTATTTCCCTGAGAATACAGAGAACATTAGATATAAAACCAAAACTTTTTGGAAGTGTTCAAGAAAGGACTTACATATGGCTGGAGTAGAATGGTAGAGAGAAATGGAAAAAAAGAACCGTAAGTTTTGTGCAAGACCTCCAAAAGACCCCCATTCCCCATTTATTTTTTTCATTTCAGAGAAAGAAAGCCTTTTACTCATCATACGATGATATATTGACCACCATGGGGTAATTTACCCCAGTAATTCTCAACAATGCAAAGTTTTTAAAAATACAAAAACTCTGGTTGCATGCTAGCCTAATTAAAGCAGAATCTCTTGGATGCAATCACTCCATCACTTTTCAGAGTTCCTCAGCTGACTCCAATGTATGGCCAAGTTTGGAAGCCACGGGCTTATGCCCTTGTCTTGACCCTCTCTCCCACACTAGAGTCTGTATTAATGACACGGCAGATGCGGCTAGAACCAGATTTTCATCTCACTGATTGGATATAGGGTCCAATTTAGTCTCTTGGAAGAGTGCTTGGTGTACAGAGCAAGAGTGGATCCTGAGTTCATTGTGCATTTTTGTGTTTCGTGTCCTCCACAGTCCCCCTCCCCCATTAAGTTTACTTCCTCTTAATGTTATCTCTCCCTTTTCTCTCAACTTTTCCAGCGTTCATTGCTCTCCTGTCTTACCCTTATGCCTCATCCAGGAAATAGAGGCATGAACAACCTTCACTGCCTAGCCCACCCCTACTCATTTATAGCTACAGTCAGCCTCACCCCCATTCCAGGCCCGGAGGGTGAGGAACCCCCCACCTCCTCCCCTGTGCTCTGGACCCCATCTATTCTTGTCTCCCCATGGACTTGCTCCATTATCAATCGCCCTCCTAACCTCTTCTTTTCTAGGGTCTCATTTCCCTAAATTCCCTTGAATTTAGAGTAAGTTCAAGTGTTTGTTATGCAAAAAAAAATCCCCAAACCAATGTCTCTCTCCAGATAATAGCCCATCTTTCTCCCCCTCCTTTTTTTTTTGACATACAATAAAATGCATATATTTAAAGGGTACAATTTGATATTTTCTTCTTATTAGTGATGCATGTATGGCAGTCCTAATCTCCCAATTCATCCCACCCCAACACCCCCCGCTTTCCCCACTTGGTGTCCATATGATTGTTCTCTACATCTGCTTCTCTATTTCTGCCTTGCAAACGGGTTGATTTGTACCATTTTTCTATATTGCGCATATATGTGTTAATATACGATATTTGTTTTTCTCTTTCTGACTCACTTCACTCTGTATGATAGTCTCTAGGTCCATCCATGTCTCTCCTTCTTAGTCAAGTTTCTTCAAATGCTGCCCACGACTTCCTGGCCCTCCAGTTACTCCTGTGCCACCTGCACCTTGCCTTCCAGTCCTACATCTCTGCTGACAATGCTCTGGGAGCAATCTAATGGCTCTGGGCCACTTCCTGGGGTTTCATACTACTGCACTTCTACCGTCTTGGAAATCTCTCTTCTAGATGCTCCTCTTCAGCTCTGGCTGCTCCCTCTTGGTCTCCTCTGTGGGGGTGTCTTTCTTTGCCCATCTCCCTGTCTGTTGTTCTACAGTGTCCTGCACTCAGAAGCTCTCCTGTGGTCCCTGCTATATTCCAGACAACCAGGGCTGAAAACCTGACTCCACCACTAACTGGCCCTCACGACCTCGACAAGTTATTCAACCTTTTTTGCTCTGTTTCCTCTTTTTTCAATATGAGGGATAGTCGAGCCTATCTCAAAGTTGTTTTGGGGACTGAATATGATAACCTATGTAAACTACTTTGAACAGTGCCTAACATTCAATAAATGTTACCTATTTTTATTACCACTGTTAGTATTTATGCTGATAATGTCCGATAAACTATAGCTCTGGATGAGACCTCTCCTCTGAGTAACAGACCTGTCTACGTAGACACCTGTGAACAGTCCCTCTCTGGTGTCCCGTAATTACTGCAGTACAATGCGTCCAAAGCTAAACTTACCCCCTTTCCCTCCTCTGCTTCTCATCTTCCTAATTTGTGAGCAGCATCACCCACTGACCTAAGACAAAAACTTGGGAATCGTGCTAGACAACGTCCCCACCGCATTCAATCGGTGAGCAGATTTACATTTTAGGCCAAGGTGATGCTGACTCAACCACATAGCATGATTTGAGGTCTCACTCAGCCCTTCCCGGGGAATAACTCTTCTAGTGTTTGTTGACCTAAATCTTCTGCCAGGACAATGCATCGCTTCTTTGTGTTTAAACCATTCTTGCCTGGCCCCCACTCTGAGATCTCCTGTTCCAAGCAAAGGAAGTATTTCTACAGTAATAGAGAGCGTGGCCCTGAGAGACTGGCACACAGGACAGATACTCTGATGGGAAGAAAGTCCATGGGAAAGATCTGGAGCTTGGGAAGTTGCGGGAGAGCAGGCCTGGAGGCCGTGTGAGCATGATGGACACCTGGAGAGAGGAGAGGAACATATGGACAGGAAGTGGAGGCCCTGCATTCTTTCCAGAAGTGCTGGGGCCAACACAAAGGATACCGGATCTTCTTGGTCTTGGGGTCGTATCTTGACACCATGACGGTGCAGGCACCGCAGCCTCCTCCCCCACAGCCATACTTCGTGCCTGTGAGGCCGACTGGAAGGAAGGGAGTCAAGGAAGAGGGGCCCAGGCCGCTCTGCGTTCCACACGTTTCTTCCTCTGATACTGATAACAGGTAAGTTGTTTTTTGGAATCTCCTACTAAGATTTCTTGCTTAGAGAGTTGTTCTACTTTTTGCATATAAATAAGCTAATTGATGAAAGGTAAGAAGAAATCCCTACAGACCCACATCATACTGCTTTATCTGAAAACCCTGGTGCATTTCTGAAGGCAACATTTTCTGGGTTTTAGAAAGATAGCACGACAGCCCTCCAGGTGGGGCTAGGGCGACACCTTGAATCAAACACTCGTGTTTCTGCAGTGAGTCGTGGCTGTTCACACCGAGGGGGACACGTGAAGACTACAAAGAGCCTCATGCCAGTTAGATCAGCGTCTGCATTCAAATGAGTATGAAAAAGCCTGTTGAGTTCAGGGTTGTGGACGATGGATTCTGGACTTATGTTATGTTATTGCTGTGGGGGTGCTGGGAGGTGGTGCATGTGTAAAACTTAGAAACCCCCACAGGGAAGTTTAACTTTCCCTGGTTTAGCAATGTAATGCTTTTACTTTCTTACGGAATTAGAGACTATTAATTGAGTAATCTTGGCTCCTGAACCAGTAATGTCAACAACCTCTGTGTACTTCTTCCCTGTAAGATGCTGGCACATTTCCACAGAGAAACAACAAACAATATATGTAAATCCTCTGCTTTAGGTTCTGTTAGAATCTACTGGAATTTGCTTGGGACATTTTCTGGGTGAGGTTTAAAAAGGATTTCATGGGTGCAGATTACAATTGCCTTGGGTGCAGGTTGAGACTTATTTCATCTTGGAAGTTGCTGCCCATGAAGAGGTAATACCAGATCAGGACACCTTGGAGTAAAGAGATGAGATTTTTTGCAGAGGTTCAGAGGGGTTAAACACCCACTTCCTCTGTTCTTTGGTCTCCAGTCTGAGCCAGCTCAGGCAAGTCAAGCTTTCTGCTTTTAGGCAGAGTCATGTGGGTGATACCTTAGTGAGACGGTGCCATTGACTGGAATGGAAAAGGCAGAGAAACTCTTTCTCTTTGCCTTTGGTGTCCTGACATTTCCAAGCAAAGGAATTTGGGAGCCATCTGGCTCAAAGATGGAGGCAAATTTTCACTTTTCACTCTGTCAGACCTTAAAACAGCTCTGTGCTGCACATGTTAATGTTGCCTTGAGTGAAAAATAAAAGTTGATTCAACTAGATGTTTTGCCCTCTGGTCACCAAACAACTAGTTTGATGCT
Organism: Hippopotamus amphibius kiboko; assembly: GCF_030028045.1. Taxonomy (NCBI): domain Eukaryota; kingdom Metazoa; phylum Chordata; class Mammalia; order Artiodactyla; family Hippopotamidae; genus Hippopotamus; species Hippopotamus amphibius. Next base: position 103,937,260 of record NC_080193.1, read on the forward strand.
TCCTTCCTCCACTCCCATCAGAAGTGCCTGACTTAAGCAGTTTCTTCCATATTCTGTTGACTCATCCTAAAGCTCATTATTAGGTAGGGTTGCCAGATAAAATACAGGACATCCAGTTAAATCTGAATTTCAGATAAAAAACAAATTATATTTTAGTGTATGTCCCATGTATTCAAATTCAAATTTACCTGGGCATACTGTATTTTTACATGCTAAAGCTGGCAGCCCTGCATAAGTCAAATACAAACAATAATATACCAGAAGTTTATTTTTTGGTCCTTTAAGAAAAGAGCTTCCTCAGTGACCCCAAGATACACAGCCCTACAGCATATCCAGAAGTTACCCTGAGACTAAATTCTCGTGGCCAGCGTGTGCCGTTGACCCTGGAGTTTGCACTGGCTTCTGGTCATCCATCAGTGATTGTTTCCTGCCCACATGCCAGGCAGGGAATATGACATCGGGGTCAAACTTGATTCTTTGCCACAAGGATCTCACTCCTCCTTCATCTCTTGCTACACCCTTGGACCCCCACCCACAACTCTTTACATTCATTAGAATAAACTGCTTGCAGTTCCTCAAAAGCAATATATGCTCTTGCCTCTGTACCCCCCTCACCCCCAACACACCACCGACAAGAATACTCTTATCCCTAAGACTTCCCTTTGCCCAGCATCTCCTACATAACCCTCCTCTCCTCCTTCCCTCCCCAAGCCTGCTGTGAGTGCCCTGCCCACGTCCCCACTACACGGCACTCATCACACCCGCTGTCTGCCTCTTCACTGGTTCTCTCCCTCACTAGACGGAGGGCAGAGGCTGTCTTCTAGCTTACTTCTGAACATCTGGTGCTTGGTAAAATTCATCAACTGAATGAAGAGTTGTTTTGAGACCTGCAAGAGGCATTAGGGCTTCAGTGATGGGTATATGTAAAGAGTGTGGGAAAACAGCGACACACGTTCAGGGAGCCCCTGGCACATCCCATTTCTCCAGTTTTATTCTAGAGCCAGGATCTCACCAAGATTAAGCAGCTCTCTATGACACACCCTCCTAGACCCAAGTAGCTGCAGGCCATCCACTCTTTGTGGTGCATTATCTTGTTTTTGCAGCTCAGATGGCTTAACAGCAGGCCAGGAGGTGCCGTGTGGAAGGAGAGGTGACACAGGATTGCACCCCAGCAGGTCTGGGCAGGGCGGCTGGGCTGGGTGGGTGGCTCAGTGGGAGGCTGTGACCTTGGGCAGGGACAGAGAGGAACGGTGGAAGGGAGGTGGAGATGCCTCCAAACAAAGTTTGCTCTTTGTGTGACTGTGTCCTATTCTGGAAATGACACCCAAGCCAGGCTCCAAGTCAGCAGCAAATTGGGGTTTCGTGGCAGCCTGAAGTTTTTATAATATTGAAGACCTACTTTAAGGAAAAGAAGATAAAGTTATGATTATAACTTAAGTAGAGGGTTTGGGAAGGGACCATGAGAGTCCTGTGAAAAGTGAAGTAGGTCAGTGCTGGTGTGTGCACGTGGGGTGCTGATTCTGGCAGAAAATCTGTGGTTATTCATAAACATTCATGAGAATCACCCACTTGAGGAACAAGTTAAAAATAAAGCCCTTGACTCCATCCCAGAACTGTTGACTCTGTAATCAGAGGCTGGCGCCTGAAGTCTCAGGTGAGTCTTAATTCCTCAGAACAACTTATTTATGATATTAGGCACCAGAAAGGAGTGACCACAGGGGGACACTGGGGGAGGGGTGGGAAAATGGGAGGCTGGGGGTGATCCTGTTTAGGGCTGCTTCTGGCCACGCTTACCTGTGAGTCCATGAATTTTCAGCTGTTCCTAATATAGAATTTCTTCATTTTAGGGTGTCTACAGAAAGCATGGTAAAGTGTGTAGTAGATTTAGAAGTGTAATAAAAGGGAAGTGATAGGCTGAGCTGACTAACACTGAGATTTTGAAGCTAGGTAAATGGGAGATGGTGAAACCAGTGACGGAGGATTTGGCCTATTTAGTTTTTTGTTTTGTTTTGTTTCAACTATAAGCCCAGTTCCTGGAATAGTGAGTGCAATGGGAACACTGGAGGACAGTACTGGCTAGAGTAGTAAAATAATAGGGTAGGAAACCAGGCGGAAATGTTAAATAGTGAAAAGTGGAGTCTGGAGGGGAAATGAGGCTTCAGGTACGCACACTTTACTAGATAAATCTGGCAAGGAAAGAACAGAGAGAAAGGAAGTCATGTTTTTAGATGTGCACGTTGGGAGGCGAAAAGATAGAAGCAGAAGGAAGTGAAGATTCTGGAGACAGGATTGTCTTGTGTACCACTGACTCCTCAGACCCTAACACAGTGCCTGGCTCTTAGAAGGTGCTCAAAATTTGTTTTTATTTATTTACTTATTTATTGGCCATGCTTGTGGGATCTCAGTTCCCCAACCAGGGACTGAACCCAGGCCATGGCAGTGAAAGCCCTGGAATCCTAACCACTAGGCAACCAGGGAACTCCCTTAACTTATTATTTTGAAACAATTATAGTCTCACAAGAAGTTGCAAAAATAGTACAGATGGTTCTATGGGCCTGTCTGCCAGTTTTCCCCAAAGATGACGCCCTACAAAACTACAGTACAACAGCAAAACCAGGAAATTGACATCAGTATCACACTGATGACCAGACTCCATAGTTTCTTCAGATGTCACCACTTACACATGCACTCATACCGTGTGGTATACTTAGGTCTATGCAATTTTATCTCATAGATATGCGTACCACTGCCACAGTCACTCCCTTGTGCTACGCTTTTATAGTTGCACCCATGTCCAAGAGATTCTTTTTGAATATTTATTGCAGGTGCAGGAGGAGTGAGAAGTTAAAAAGGGTCCAGATCAGTGATGAAGAGCTGGGAGTGCATTAGTTATACGTTTGGATTTCGAAATATGTTTATGAAACCTTGTTTTCTCCGATAAGGATTATAAAATGGTATAGGTGACAAGTCAATGAAATGCCCTTATGGGAAGCTATTGTCAGTGACATGAACCCTTGAACAAGTGCCTGGACATTTTTATTCTTTTTTGTTTTGGCCCACAACGTGCATGCGGGATCTTAATTTCCTGACCAGAGATTGAACCCGTGCTCCCTGCAATGGAAGCGCGGAGTCTTAACCACTGGACCACCAGGGAAATCTCTGTCTGGACATTTTTACATTCACACTCCTGAATATAAAACCATCATCCAGGTGACCATGGGGCTCAAAAATCATAAAGTTAGTTCCAAAGTTAACACACCTGTCGTTCACTGTATGGTTATTTTGGTTTCGCGCAGGTGAAAAATATAACAAATACAGCACGAATCTATCACTTTTAGATGCATTCCCTGAACTCCAACTAGACTGTACAAATGAAACACAAGCTTATTTACCTAGAGCAAATACAGAGTGACTTTCTTCAGAAGTCTAGCATGTTCTCTTTCAACCACCCAATCCAGACTGATTACAATAAAATATAAGGATACGGACTTTCCTCAAGTAGAAAAGAAGGTTTACTTCAGGATCGGCATTCTTCTCTATGACCTACATCATGAAAGAAGAGAAGGAATTTTAGAAAGGTAATACCAACATATTATTGTAATTCTATCCGTTGTTTGGGGGCTTGTTTTTGATAGGTGGTGGCTTCACAAGGACCCAAAATAACAAAGGAAACCTTTCCTAACACTTGGAACTAGAATTTTGGAGAAATAATGGAGCACTATTTCAATGTTTCTGAACTTTCTAATACATGTGACAATTGTAAATTCTGGATTATTTTTCTTTAGGATTACCTGGAAAGGGCCCAGAAGGGGAAACAGACAGATTCCAAAATTGACTCACGATAACTCACAGCCACATAAAGTCATAAAAAAGTTTAGCCAGAGGAGATTCCCTAGGGGAGTCATGAGGGAGTGTGTTATAAGGGAGCCACTTCTGTCCCCGCCACCTCCCGTCCCCCAGTGAGACGGAGGTGCCCATGTGAAGGAGGAGCGGCAGAGAACGGGAGTCCCTGCCCCGCCTGTCCTGTGGTGCCCCAGGCTGCTACTCCCAACAGAGCAAAGCTGCCACAGGAGAGGAGAGCTGCCTGCCGTCCCTGGCCCAGGCAGCTCCTCTGCTGGGTGCACTCAGGCAAGATTAGAGAGGAGAACTGGAAAGAAACTCATCAGGAAGGGGAGCAACACTGAGCCTAGAGGAAAGAGGGTGTCGTTCCACTAAAATGGAATTGTTATGAGCCCAGAAAAAGTAACAAACCACACTATTTTTCATAACTGCCTCCTATTTGCAAGTCTCCCTCCAAGTCCTCAGAAGATTTCCTCAGCCGGAGATGAGCTCAGCACCCTCCTGCTGGGAATCTTCCCATGCCGGGGAGCGGGGCGGCTATGGTGACATCGCAGGAGCAAAGCATGATACCTAGATTGCTTTACCACCCTAACTGTGTGGCTATGGAAATTATTTCCAAAGGTGGGAACACGATGCCTGCAAGCCAGGGCTACTGTACTTTTCTCCTGTTTCCCCTACATTGAGGGGGCACAGCCTGATGACACTATCCTGTGTTATAAACACATCGATATACCTGATACAACATTCCAGGTAAGTGTTCCCCAACCACTTTAGCTGCCCGATCAGTGCTATACTTGATTTAATGCTGTCTCCTTCAATCATGACATTGCTCCAGGCCTGAAGTAGCAGGCAGAGATGCTTCAGCCTCTAGGTTAATTGATCTGCCTGAGAGAACTTATTAAGGCAAAACAAACTCATTCTTTGTTATTATTACCTTCAATGTCATATATGCCTTCTATTAAAGTAGCATTGTTGAACTCAAGTAGAGCTAATAGCCAAAAAACAAGAGGATGACATAGTTTTTCACATCTGTGTCAAAATTCACTCCCACTGTAATATAACAAATAAAAATAAGTTTCCTTACTTATTCCAAAAGGAGCAAGCAAAGACCCCTGAGCTTTAATAACTTTGCATTAAACCCTGAACTAACGACCCATGTTCAAGTTCATAATACTTCATATGACTTGAAAAAGACAGAAAAGAGAGGTTAAAGAAATAAGAAACAGCATAATAGTGAAAAAAAATCAGCTGGGTTTTTATCCTTGATATATGAAAATTCATATTAATCATATCGTAAACTTACCTTTCTTCCATTCACAAAAAAAATCAGCTCATCAGCATTGGAAAGGGAAGGCATTATATCAGGGGAGAACGCCTCCACCAGGATAGAGGGTTATTTTTTTCCTGAAAAGCAGATATGTTAGCGCAAAACTCTGGATGCTCATCAGCCTTGGGGAAGACTGAGCCGCTGCAGCAGGCAGACATGAAGTGATTTATAGCCACCCCGGCAGGCACAGATGCAGAGCACCAACCAGGGCTCCTGGCCTGCCCCGGCCACAGGTACTCCCAACGGCCCCTGGCAGCGCCCTGTCTCCTCCCTTTCCACCAATCAGTCAGGTCAGCGATTTTGCCTGTTCCCTCTGGAATCCAAGACTGGTTTCACTGGGGGAAGGTGTTTAACATCAGGAGTGAAAAAAATAAAAGTGAGTTTAAAATAGACAATTATTTTTTTAACTAACCAAGCCATCAATTAATACAATGCTATTAAAACGCACAAATCTTTCTCAGGTTTTTCTCTAGTTAAAGGGCAAAGGGAGATTCCACTGTGTACATAACTTCATAACTGCTTTATAAAGACTTCATAAAGGTGCGTCCTTAACTTGATTGTAACAAACCTGCAAGTATATTCTCTTAATCTTTTTTTATATTCACTTGTTTCTTCAAATTTAAGTATTAAGGCATTGAAATACTTAAAACGAGAAACATGTACATAAGCTTGCTATTGGCTGGAGACTGTTCTCAGGACTCCCTTAGTAAGTCCCTTGGTAACGGGTTATTGTCATTTTCGCTTTCGAGATGCAGAAACTGAGGCACAGAGACATTAGGCAGCTTGTCCAATGTCACACAGGCAATGGTGGCAGAGTTTCTCCAAAGTCTGTCTTTGACCTTCCTGTGCTCCAGATGGAAACATGGTCGGAAATGAGGCTGCAGGAGTGGCCAGTGGCCAGAGTCTGGGCCAGAGCGTGTAGTGAGGCCTGGTAGGCACGGTAAGGGCTTTGCTGAGCTGTCTAAATATGACGGGAAGCCACTGGCTTTAGGAAGGGGTGACAGGGTCTAAGTTTTAAAAAGGTTGCTTGGCTGCTGCATAACACAGGGAGATCAATGCGATGATGGGCGATGACTTAGAGGGCTGGGATAGGGAGGGTGGGAAGGAGTCGCGGGAGGGAGGGGATATGGGGATATATGTATAAATACAGCAGATTCACTTTGTTGTACAGCAAAAACTGGCCCAACAGTGTAGAGCAATTATATTCCAATAAAGAGCTTAAAAAAAATAAAAAGATTGCTTGGCTGTTTGCAGAAAATGAAGGGTAGGGGCAAGGGTGAGAGAAGAGAGATAATTAGAAGTTATGACAGTGGCCCAGTCAAGGGATGATGAGGCTTGGACTAGGGTGACAGTTGGGGGAATGGTAAGAAGGGGTCAGATTTGCTGACAGATTGGATGTGAAGGGTGTGTGTGTTTGTGTATGTGTGTATGTGTGTGTGTGAGTGTGAGTGTATGTCAGGGATGCAGTCAAAAATGTCTCCAGAGCTTTTGGGCTGAGCAGGTGACTGGGGCTGTCTTTTACACCTCAAGTTCTGTTTGGGTACGTAAAGTTTGGGAATCCTAAAAAACATGCAAATTGTGCAAATAGACGTGGTGAGTGGGTTGTTAGATATTCAAAGTTGCCCCCCTTGCTTTCTGTCTTGAGGAGAGGGAAGGCTCCAGGTTTGGGGCAGAATTTCACTACAGAGAATCCAATGTTTCTTCGAGCCCCAAGTTCTGACCTCACCAACCAGGCAGTATGGCCACACACTCCCCTGCCTCCACAGTTCCCATCCTCATCTCTCTGCGTGCTCCTCACCCAAACAGGGCATTGAAGGATAAATAGGAGAACAAAGAAAGGACATTTCAGTAGAGGCAACCACTGTATAAAGTCGAGAAAGTTTGAAATTGTGTATTATGTTTCAGAGATTTAAAAGTAGTTTATTTTATTCTTGCATATGAATTGCATGAGAATGAGAGGAATATGAGTATCAAATGACTCACCTATTAAACAATATTTGTGTGCCTGACAAGATCACTGTTCTCCTGGATCTTAGGGGTGTGTGTGTGTGTTCTGTGGGAATGGTAAAGTACCAGATAATACGCCATGTATTTCTAATGCGATGGGATAATAAACAACTAGAGAAATAAGTTAACTTCAGGAAATGGTAAGCCATGTGATAAAGAGGGGAAGGTGATACAAAGTGACTTAAAAGACCAGTTTAGTTTGGGGCAGTCAGCACTGGGGTGCATTTGAGCTGAGTCCTAAAGGCCAGCCCACTAAGACAAGGCACAGGAAAAGAGCCCCAAGTGGCCCCAAGGAAGAAATGAGATCGTCACGTTGAAAAGCAGAAAAACCAGTGTGGGTGTGTGTGGAGAGCAGGAGGAAGATGGCCTGAGAGAAGGTCAGAGAGATGGCAGGCCCAGGGCCAGGGGTTTGCAGGTTTCTTGGTGGGAAGGGATGCCATGGAGAGTTTTGAGTTGGGATGTAACATGATTTATATTAGATCATTCCACTGTATGGAGAATGAGTTATTGCCAGTAAGGGGGTAGCATGGAGACTAGATCAGAAGCTACTGATGGGGTTGATGGGGGATTAGACTAGGGTGTAAGGTGGTGGCATTAGAGATGGAGAGAAGGGGACAGGCTGTATGGATGTCGGAGGTAGAACCAAGTGGATCAGTTGATCGATGAGATGCAGGTGGGGGTAAAGAGAGGGCTGAAGGATCAGTCCTAGGTTCCTGGCTTGAGCAGCTGGGTGAACCGTGGAGCCATTTGCTGAGATAGGAGGACTGGGTTCATAACACTGGGGGGTGGGGGCAAGGGAGGCAAGAGTCTTCTCTTGGGTCTGTTCAGTTTGAGTTGCTTATTTGACTTTGAAGTGCACATGTCAGTTGGATATAGGGATCCGGATGTCAGAGGAGTCATCCAGGCTGGAGATGCCAATTTAAGAGTCATCAACTCACAGATGGTATATACGCACAAACTCCATGGGAACTGTAAAGTCATATTTCTATTGTGGCAGGAAACATTAGCTGACAGGCTTCCCCCTTGCCACTTCTTTTCCCACTCTTCAGGTGTTGGTGAGGGCAGGCCGCCTTCCCAGCCTTCGGAGTTCTTATGTCAGGAATGCAAAAAGAAATGCAGAAATGCCAGGAACAAAGACAGGAATGCCAAAGGCGAGTGTCTGTCCTCTCCTAATGCCAATGTCCCAGATCTACTACAGGAACTTGTACTGCTGGGTTTCCTCTGAGCAGCACGGAGTTTCTGCTGCCAGGTGGAATAAAGCTTGAGATAGAATTTAAATACATATACATATATATATATGGGGGGGAGTAAATGAGTATATAAAATATATTACAATTGTGTAATAGCTAACCTTTATTCAGTACTCAAGTATAGGCTGAGTGAAAAGCTTCCCCGTATTAGCTCACTTAATCTTCATGATAACCTTTGCGGTAGGAATAAAATCTCCATATTACAAATGAGGATCTGAGGCACCCAGAGAAAGATAGTTACACGTTTTCTACAAGTGAATCTGTGCCCTATGAAATTCCTATTTGTAATTTCACATGCTTGTTTCCTCAACCACCTATGAGACAGAGAGTAATTCTTGGTTTCGCTGGAATGCTGCAAGAGTCTACCCTAACAGAGTAATAGAGTTTTCACTGCCTGTGAAATAGAAACTACTGCAGCTTTTAAACGTCAGGGCAATTTATCCCCTAGCTTTTATCCATCAAGTTTTTAAAAATTGCATGGCCTGACTCTGGGTGCCTTCCAGCCCCTCGCTGGGTTGGCTTAGTTTCACCACTGATGGAACATGCTTGGTAGGAAGACGCAGCACCACCCTCCTGAGATGTGTTGGTAATTTCAGGTCCGGGCTATTTCAACATCTTTTTCAAGCAGATGGAGCTGCAGTGTCTCCCTGGTGAGTAGAAATGTGTATATATAGAACACCAACTGTTCTTAAAGATTTAATAGCACAGAGTTCCTTCCAGAGCTCGATCAAGCTTGTAATAACACAGAGATGTGGTCTCTCCTACCATGTGAAAATGGGCAGTTACACCTTGCATACTTCAGGAGGTCTTGCCTTATCAGTAGGCTTGGATCTTGTTTGCTCAAAGATGTAAAACTATGGACTTCTTATCCTCCCTGGAAATGCAGGTCATGTTGGGAGCTGGGCTGCATCACAGGCCTGGGGACTTCATCACGGAACCACCCTCTGGAGTCTAAAAGCACCAGCTGTTGAAACACACACGTGCCACTTGTCCATGTTTAACAAATCAAACACCCAGACAGAAGCAAGGCCCCTTGGGACAGAACTGTCTAAAGGGTACTGCTTTCCTCAAACATTTCCAGACTTGGCCTATAATTTACAATCTGTACTTGATGCTGTCGTTCCTGAATTCTGGTTCATCTATGCAATGGAGCCCGCACTTCTGCTCACCAAGCGGCTGGCCAAGAATTCCATGGCATTCTTCTGCCACACAGCTGCTCTCTGCCCCAGGAGCTAAGACAAACTGGCGCATGGGTGGCTGGGTAACACTGCCTTTCTCTCCTTCCAGTCAAAAACAGGCTCCTGCAGCAATTCCCCGTGAGGATGTGGCCTCTCTGCCACTCCCCACCCCCTCCCCGGTCCCTCCCGTGCCCACCGCTTGGCCTGCATCTCCAGAGACAGCTGGGCCCTGCAAAGGGTGTTTCTATTTCTATCAGACATTCCCTATTGTCACTGTAACAGAATGGGTTATTTTTTTTAAAGGCTTTTAGCTTTTGCAGTGTGACACGGCGAAAACTGATGCAGTAGGTGAGTCCTCCCCACTCCTTCCTCCTCTCTACCCCTCACAGGGAGGGGCATTTCCCCCTCCCCATGGGTCTCTATGCTTCCCTTCCTGGGGAACAAGTGGGGTAATGGCAGGCAGGAAACAAAAGGAAGAAAGACTTGGGGAAGATAGACAAGCCAGACCAGGGTCAGATAGATGGGTGTGCAGTAAGGGCAGTTAGTTTCAGGCCTTGACAGAATTAGGAGCAAACAGGCTTTCTGGAAGTCTTGTGATGAGTTACAGATTTCAATTAACATTCTGCAAGAGACACAAAGAATGGAAAGCACATTAACATTTTTGGCTCCCAGACTCTGTATTTCTTAATGCCTCTTGGTACATGGGTCTGGGGAAACTGGAATCTGCTGGTACACAAATCTGGTCACCCAGGACCAGAACGTTTATTTGGATCCTAGTGTACTTTGTTGGAGGGACAACCAGTCATGTTCCATGGGTGGACCCTATGAGAGGAGCACTGTCCATTATTGGCACTTTCAGTTCAGGTCCCCTCTCCTCCATCTCAGGACCCACCTGCCTGCAACTCTAGGATTCTACCCTCTGCTGGGCTGATGTACCCCCGTTTAGAGGGCCACAAAAATGTTTTCTTTCAAAATCAGAAGAAAAAAAATGAATATAAACCACCCTGGATTATACTTTTGTACCAATGCAGCCGTAAAATATAATTTCTAATATTTGTTTATGGAGGACCCCCCAAAGGCAAAAGTCCCCCAAACAGGTCCCATCCTGCACCACCTCCCCCAGTCACAGGGCCCACTCTGCTCCGGGCAGACTGAATTCAGAAGTGAGATATCTGCAACATGGCTTGCCCACAGCCAATTCTTCAGCTTTGCTTTTCATAAAATTGGTATAGTAATTGGATCTTCATCTGTTTAATTCATCTATCTATTGCTCAGTTAATTAGGCAGCCTCTTCAAATCGCAGCACGTCAGCTAATCATTTGAGTCTCACATTCCCAGCTACTTATTTCACTGGGTCAAACCCATTATTTTCACAAACTTCTATATGGCTAATGTTATTCTTGACATCTTTTGATTAGAATAAATTTACCCAAATAAAAGCTTCACTGTGGCCACACTGCCTCCTGTGGTTTGGGGTCACTCTATCACATGGAGCACCCAGGCAGGTATGAGCCTTTGGGGACCAGATTCAGCAAAGGGGCCTTTGTATTTGGTGTGCTCACCATAACCCTGACGCTAACAGCCAGGTTGAGAGCTTCCCAAAATGGGCTTCTCTTTTCCATTCTAGTCCCTCAAACGTGTTTCCACATTGTCATTAGAAGGATCCACTGAAAACACAAATCCGAATATGTCAATGTCAATTGCGTGTGCATAAATCCCTCAGGGACCTGCCCTGTATTTGGAAGAAAGCAAAGATGCGAACATGGTCCTGCCTGGCAGGCTCTCCATCCCACTGACGTCCTCCCCACACAAGTCTTCTCCCAGTTGCTGACTCACACCCCTCATTTCCCACCCCAGAGCCTTCAAGCATGCTATTCCCCGGCACCATCTGCTGCAGTTCTTGCCCAGACAATGTGCCCTTATCCTCAGGGCGTGGCATTACTGTTGCTCTCTCAGAAAGCTGTCGGACCCCTGGTCTCGAAGTCCCTGATATTATCTTCACTGACAACTTCATATGTCTTCTGAGCACTTAACAAAGCTTGCAATGACATTTGTGTGATTACTTGGTTAATGTCAGTCTCTCCTCCGATCATAAACTCCATGCGGGCAGGGTCTGTCTTGTTTACCATGTGTTTCCAATGTCTAGCACAAAGCCTGGTTCACCTATGACTTTACAAAGACAAGAAGGATGCTTTTTAAAAAAGAATCAATAAATTCACACTGTAATGAGCTTTATACAAGATTTTAGAGTTGGTCTGCTATCCTGTTCTTTTGTACTAAAGAACTGGTAATAAGACTATCCAGTGTGGCTCAGAGAATAGTCTATGTTCTTTCTGGACCCTCTTCTGGGTGATCTATGCTGTTTTGTCCTGCTAGGAGTCCCATTATTTATTTCGGGGCTCTTAGTGCTCATCACAGACAGTTCCTAACTTTTACTTATGCACTTGCTCGAAGAGAAGTCTTTAAGTACATAATCCCTTTCAGTGATTTCTACTGAAGTCTTGGCCTCTCTCCAATTTGTTTCACAACTTTCTAGATGGCTGTTTAATTTTTTGATGAAAAGGACTGCATGATGCTGTGGCTTTGTCTGACTTGAGCATCCTGTATCTGTGTTCTCTTTGGTAGCTTCACTCTCTCTGCAGGACTGGCAATGCCTCCATGACTGTGCACTGGTGAGGGCACCTGCATTCTGGAATAACAGTAAGAGTTCATTTTTATTGAGTGCTCACTATGTGCCATTTAATCCCCAAATCAAACTAATAAATAGTCAAGGACTATTATAATCCCCATTTTACAGGTCCGAAAAACTGGGGCAGGAGAGTTTAAGAAATTTGCTGAAGGTCATACTATAGTAAGTGCTACAGCCAGGACTCAAACCCAGGCAGCCCGGCTCCAGCACCCTGGCTGGTCACCACTAAGGAAGTACCAGTGCCTCCCTAGGGACTTGTGGATGCCATGACATTTCTGGGCAAGCTTCATTAACGAAACCCCTCATTGAAAGAACTAATTAAGGAATGGCTCAGGGAACCCATCTCTTCTGCTCCCCTGGTGACTGTGGTATTGTAGGTAGATGGTGGGTATATGTAATTTTCTTCTGGCTGCAAAATAACTGCTACCTTGGCCAGTCAGTCTTTCTCAAGTGAGAGCAGCTCCTCTCTGGTCAGTAAAAAGAGAACTGGCGTACATATATGCGCTTCTAAACATTAGATGTTTAGAAGCTAATGACCCTTCGTGTTATCATATGGCACAGTATGGGTCATAACAGGAACGAAGAAACGACTATTGGATGAAGAAAATAGTACGAGTAGGATGTGTTCCTCAGTTTAGGCTCCTGGCTCACTTTCTATGTTGAAATTCATTCCTCTGATGTAGTGGAAGATACAGAAATAGTAAGACCACCCAAGAAGCTAAAATATCAAGGGATGGTTCAGGAAAAAGATTATCACCTTAACACTTAAACCATTAGAGCAGATCAAGAGCAGAGCAAGTAAGGCATTTCTTGCTAGTCTTCAAAGAGCCTTCTCAACCAAGGAGCAGCTGGATTTTCTTGGAGGACTGTCTTTCCTGTGCATTACTTTCCCTTACTTATGTCGTTCTGGTCTCCGAACACTGTCTCACATCATGTACCCTACTTAACAGCCCAAACCTCCTGCCATGCTAGCAACTGACAGACTCAGTCCTCCGCTCTGTCCAGCCACTTGAGCCCTTTCACTTCCTCTTCTTATCTGTGCCTTGTTTTCACTATTTTTCTTTCCCCTTTAATGCTGTATCTCATGCATATGTTCCCCACCCCCACCCCAGTTTGTTTCTTACTTCATTTTCTACTCATTTTCCCTTTAAACAATCATTAGTGATCACAATGCAATCAAATTGGAAATTAATGATAAAAAGACAAACAAAAGACATCTAGACACAGGTAAATTTTGAAATAAAATTCTTAATACTTAGGCTCAAAGAAAGACTAAAAACAGAAAATACTGGCTTATAAAAATAAATGACAATGAAAAGGTTCTATGTCAAAACCTGTGAGATGTGACTGAAACTATATTGAGGGGGGATTTTATAACTTGAAATGTTTTATTTTTAACCTAGAATGATTAAAAATAAAAGAGTTAATCTTTCAAGGCAAGAACATAGAGAAAAAAATAAATGCATAAAAAGTAGGAATAGAGATTATGAAGATAAAAGCAGAAAAAAATTTAGAAAATGGGTAAAAGAGTATAATTGATAAATAAAACCAAAAACTTTTTTGGGAAAAATCTAATAATTAAATCTAACAAGTCTGCTTAAGGAAAAAAATGAGAAAATTCAAATACATAGAATTAGGATTAAGAACTAGGATATAACCATTATATCCAACTTCATGCCTATAAATTTGCATTGCTTATATCACCAAAAATTTAGGACATATACTCCGCAGTGTAACGCAACAAATGTACTTTAATGGAGAAAATAGTTGACTACAATATATTATGGAAAATAATTTAGCCATTAAAAATAATGAAGGGCTTTGGCCCAGGATTAACCCTTCCAAGGGGGATTCCTGGAGTCTTCTTTTTCTGGTCTCCCTGTGTCCAGTCCCCTCACTTTGGCCCATTTGCCACATATTTTCCTATAGTTCTCTCTGATGGTGTCATTGGTTTCCTTAACAGTCTTAATAGCTCTTTCATCATAAAATCCAACAAGGGACTTCCCTGGTGGTGCAGTGATTAAGAATCTGCCTGCCAGTACAGGGGACACAGGTTCTATCCCTCATCCGGGAAGATCCCACATGCTGCAGAGCAACTAAGCCCATGCACCACAATTACTGAGCCTGAGCTCTAGAGCCTGCGAGCCACAACTACTGAAGCCTGTGTGCCTAGAGCCCGGGCTCTGCAACAAGAGAAGACACGGCAATGAGAAGCCCGTGCACCGCGACAAAGAGTAGCCCCTGCTTGCCACAACTGGAGAAAGCCTGCACACAGCAACAAAGACCCAATTCAGCCAAAAATAAATAAAGAAATTTATTTAAAAAAATAAATAAAAGCCAGCAAATCTTCCACTTGAAGCTCTTAATCACTTAGTAATCAAGTTTAAGAACATTTACTTCCAGGGGGCTTATATGTGTTTACACTCATGAAATACAAGACACAGTCACCACCCTCAAGAAACTGACAGCTGGATATAATGAATGAGTCAGTAACAATTACAAAGTGTGCTTTTACTAAGTATGGAGAGGCAAACTATGAGGCTTAAGGTGGGTGGAGCATGTGAAAATGCTTTGGAAATGGGACAGAGGCATTCAAATACTGGTTATTATAATCCTTGCTATCACTTTCATTGCTATAGTTCCAACAAAAACTCCTGACTACCTGCATGTATGTAAATTGCCTCCCTAATTTCAAACTCCTGCTTAGCCTACCACTCTCTTCACCCTTCACATGACCCTCCGACAGGCAACTCCCGTTTTTGAAAATGATGGATGCAGAAGGGGGCACTCTAAAAGAAAAAGGTGAAAGGGAATGAGTGGGAATTCAAAACAGATTTATCGAGTTGAATGAATTTATGGTGATCCCATGTGCAAAATCAGCTTGTTTGTATAAAGTATAAAAATTGTACAAAAAGAAGTTTGATATTAGGTATTGTTCAGTATTTGAACATTTATGTTAGAATACTCCAGACTGGAGAATTTTTAAATATGCTTTGGGTATTAAAAATATTGAGTATTTATGCCTTTTGAACCTAACCTTTAAGTATACTGGCTTAACTCTTTGGCCACTCTCATCTTAATACAGTAGATCCATTTTAGTAGTGAATACAACCAACCTTCATTTTTGAGCACACATATAGTGGGAAAAAAGTCAATGAGTAGAATTACTTTGTTGAAGTTATGGTGGCAAATATTTCCATAGGTTTTACAAAATTATTTCCATAGTTCCCTTAAATTCCCTTCCATCTTAAGAGGTGACTCTGCCTTATCTAACATTTTATTGAATAAATTAATAATTCTTTGATAACTGAGAGCCTTAGGAAGTCAAGCGAGTTGCCAACAAACTTGTGCATTAAAATAAACAAGTATTTGCTTTAACAGTCATCATGGATTATCACTCATTATACTGCAATATTTAGACAAATGATAAAAGCTCAATAAAAATAATTTTTAGGCATAGCATCTTATGGAAGAAACTTCACAAACAGCAAGCAAACAACCACAAAATCCTTTCTGTTCTCCCATTTTCCCTAAGAATAGTAATGTTATGGTGTATGTTTTCATGTTCTTTATAAAATCAGCATGAAAGTATGGCACACAATTGAAGAAATGCTGTATCGATTATATTGAATTAAACGCCATATTTTTGTTGAAACTTCAGGAACACAGTTGCTTAGACATATTACTGGAGATTATATGATAGTTAAAAAATATATAAATGTGATAAATTTTGTAAATATTAAATATGACAATTTAAGTGTCTTAACTTTTTATGTATTTTAGATGAAGATGTGTATACTAATGACCTACTTAGTCTTTAAATCATTCAGAAAATCAACTTGTGTTCTCAAGTCCCAAACATTAGGCAACAGCATTTAGAATCAGTTCATGGACTCTAACAGAAAAATTCAGAAGACAAGGAACATGATTTAAAAACAGTAAAAAAAATTTAAAAGTACTCATAATAAATTACCAGCAAAGCAGTTTCTTGTTTTGAATATTTAATCTATCTGTTCTTTAAGAATTATTTGTTTAACTTGTATAAGCTTGTTTTCCCTCTTTCCAAACAGGTATTCATTGTTTTTGTGGATAAAATAAAAGGATTCCTAATTCTTCGACATACCAAAGCAGTGACCAAATGTACACAATCCTTACTCTAGCTAAAAAGAAACTAAGCCGTTTTTTTCGATATAGCAGTAAACACAGGGAGTTAACATATCAAATCGTGACAAATGTTTTTATTTAAAATGTTCTGGAAGACATATAGATGGATAACAGGCACATAAAAAGATGCTCAACATTGCTAATAATTAGGCAAATGCAAATCAAAACTACAATGAGGTATCACCTCACACCTGTCAGAATAGCTATCATCAAAAAAACCTACAAATTATGACCCACCTCCTAGAGTAATGGAAATAAAAACAAAAATAAATAAGTGGGACCCAATGAAACTTAAAAGCTTTTGCACAGCAAAGGAAACTATCAACAGGACGAAAAGACAACCCTCAGAATGGGAGAAAATATTTGCAAACGAATCAACAGACAAAGGATTAATCTTCAAAATATACAAACAGCTCATGCAGCTCAATATCAAAAACAAAAACAAAAACAATTCATTCAAAAAATGGGCAGAAGACCGAAATAGGCATTTCTCCAAAGAAGACATATAGGTGGCCAAGAGGCACATGAAAAGCTGCTCAACATCACTAATTCTTAGAGAAATGCAAATCAAAACTACAATGAGGTATCACCTCACATAGGTTACGATGCGCATCATCAGCAAACCTACAAACAGTAAATGTTGGAGAGGGTGTGGAGAAAAGGGAACCCTCTTGCACTGTTGGTGGGAATGTAAATTGATACAGCCACTATGTAGAACAGTATGGAGGGTCCTTGAAAAACTAAAAACAGAATTACCATATGACCCAGCAATCCCACTACTGGGCATATACCCAGAGAAAACCATAACTGAAAAAGACACGTGCACCTCAGTGTTCATTGCAGCACTATTTACAATAGCCAGGTCATGGAAGCAACCTAAATGTCCATCAACAGATGAATGGATAAAGAAAAACCCCAAAAGTATGTAATTTTTAAAAATAAGTACCGACTGGAAGGATATGGAAAATGAGAAAGGATTCAGTATATAATAAGAGCAAAAGTCTAAACACACCAAGTAAAACAGAATTTATATTTAGACTATAAAATTCTTCCTTTAATAGTATTTTATCTAAATAGAACATTTACAGATGGATAACTAGAATTCACTAATATTTGGGTCAAAATTAATCTAAAAGGAAAATTTGTATTTATTGTGCAGAACAGAATTTCCCAATTTTTTCAGTACCTGTTATGACAAACCAAAAGCACAAGATGACATCTTTATAACATACGAGAGTAGGCCAAAAATTATCTGCACTCTGGCTGTAGAATTTATTTTAATTAACTTTTAGAAAAGACAAATACATCATTTTTCGACATAATCTCCTTGCTTTTCAATACACTGTCCATCTGTCAAAAGATTTCATATTCCCTCATAAAAAAATGTTTTAGGCTGAGCTGCAAGCCATGAATGTACCCCTGTCTTCACTTCTTCATCAGAAGCAAATCTTTGTTCTTGCAGGGCTGCTTTCAGGGGACCAAAGAGGTGGAAGTCTGATGGAGCAAGATCAGGACTATAGGGAGAATGGTTTAACACATCAAAAATGAAGTTTTTGTAGAGTGTGGACAGTGTGGGCAGAAGTGTGGGACGTGCACACCCTCAGACCACAAAAAACGAACCACTGCACACTGCTCTTCTTTCGTGCAAATCACAAGTGGGCCATCCATTTTTGCTCTCACCAAAGTTACAAATGAGCTGATATAACATGTTCACACCTGCACAGCTGTGACCAAGGAGACAGCAGCCTTGAATAGAAAGCGGTGATAAGACAGTGCGGCCAACAAAAGTTTTAATATAATCAGAGTGTGGATAATTTTTGACACCCTGGTAAGTAATAAATTAGCTCAATCAGTGTACACCAGCTATACTCACCATCCTGGGCAGCTCTTCCCACACCTCAGGCTATTCCCTCCAAGTTCCTTTACTAATCCACTAGGTCCAATCCACCACCTTGTTCTGTCCAGAGCATAGTAAGTCAACACTCTGAAAACGAGGACAGTCCTCCTGCAATAGTGAAACACTTTGCCCAGTATTCTCAGGGAGGTCAGACCACTGGTGATAAAATCCTCAAATCAACACTGGCACATTTTCGTCCTTGCTGTTTCAAGGAAGGAAATTTATCTTTCCTACACTTGGGAAACCAGGTATCTGCTTCAATTAAACTCTTTTCCCCGCATGGAACAGGCACTAGATGAAGAAATAGCATTTCTTGAAAGCAGAATATACACCCATTTGTACGTGCATTGATACAGCACAGATGGATTGTATAGTGAGATCTACTCTGGGTTTCTGAAAAGCTTGACAAGTGGGTTTAAGGAAGGATCTAGGTATCTGAAGCTATTTGAGACACTTCTCTTTACAGAGCGGTTTCCTTCGGCCCTTGCCAGGTAGAGTTTTCAGTTTCTGTTCCCTACCAGGATGCTTTTCAAAAACCACTGAATCTACTGCAGAAAACAGCCAGGCGGGCCTAAACATGTTTTGTTTAAATTCTCTTTGCTCCAGAGCACAAGGATAAACGCCAACACGGTCGCCTTGTGGTCACGGGCGCTCTTTACGAGGATGTCCTGGAGGGAGAACCGAGGATGGCTGCTGCTGGCCTGGTCATTGTCCCCTGGTTCCTGCGAGCGGGTGCTGGTGGGGCGGGCTGGCTTGTCTGGGTCCTGGTCCTCCCCGCGCCGCGCAGCGAAGGCCCAACTGCAGCGGTCGGCGCGCCCCGCGGGGCGGACGTTGGCGCGGCCGCTCCTCCGCGCGCGCGCGTTGGGATCCCCGCCCCACCCCGCCCCGCTGGGGTCTCCCCCCTCGGGAGCTCCGCCGCGCCCCGGGGCCTGGTGGGAGGGCGCGAGCACCCTCTCCGTTGACCTTTATCTGAAAAAGCGTTCGTGCCCCGCGGGAAGCGGGAAGCGGGAAGCGTGGGTTGAGCCGGCAGCGTTCGTTCCGCGCTCGCCCCCGGGCGCTTCGCAGCTCGACGGGTCCTCGCCAGGCCTTCGCGGACTCTGAGTTTATGCAGAGATGGGTGTTTGGGCGCCGGGAGAGGCCGGTCAGGATGGCCAGTGGCTCCAAACAGGGGCTGGGTGAGCTGCACATCGCCGAAGGCCCCAGGCCGCAAGTGGTGGGAGGCTGTGCGCATGTTCCCCAACGTCGCCCAGCGTTCCGCGGTTTATTGCCGGTGACCTCCCCTCCGTCACGTTGCAGAGAGGCCTCGGCCTCCAGTCCCTGCCTTATTCGGCGTGAGGTCCCGCCTGGGCGGCCTCTTCCATGCCACTGCCCGGCAGCCCGCAGACCGCAGTCCGGGGCTCCTCACCTGAGTCTTGAGACCCTCAGCCCCCCTGGATTTAGGGGCACGTTAATCGAGGCTTCCTGGGGTTTGGACGTGCCTTCATCCACGTCAGGGTTATGATCCGGTGCTTTTCAGGCCGGTGGAGGAGAGGGGTTTAGTTTTCTTTTAAGTAGGGGTGTGGGGGGGGGGGCATAAAATGGGGGCTTTTCAGGGCTTTTAAAGTCTTGCCGGCCAGTGATCGCCTCCTTTCTCGTGGCAGGCAGGCGTTGGCTCTGCCTGAAGCTGTGTTCCTGCTCCCAGCGTGTGCCCAGACGCCAGCACTCCCCACTTCTGTCGCGGTGTGCAGGGCTTCCTGCCCCTACTCCTGCCTCTCAGGTCCGCCTTCCCCAGGGGAGCCAGCCGTGGCTTACTCCTTCCTCTTTCTCCTTTCTTTTTTCTTTCTTTTTTCCTCTCTCTCCTCCCCTTCTACGTTTCCCTCTTTCTCCCCGCTCTGCAGTTTCACCTTCTGGTGAGTTTGATCCACTCTCCTGGTTCTAATTACTAATTTGTACTGACTCATAAATATGTCTGTGGCCCCGACCTCTTAGGAATCCTGAATTAACTGCCTGTTGGATAAATCCCTTGGCTATAAATCTAAAATCAAATTCACCACCTTCCCTTTGAAAGCAGCTTCTCCTCCTATGTTGCCTAGTTCTGTTAAAGGCACCACCTCCTCCACGCACCTGGGTACAGCCTCGGACTTATCTTGGACTTCTTCTCCCCTGCCCACCCCATCCTATCACCCCATCCTATCAGATGGCAGAGGGTGTTGCTCCAATCTCCTGTTACCACCAGCACTGTTCTTCCTCAAGCCTTTGTCACCTCTTGATGATTACAGTAGCTTTCTAGCTGTTATCTCCCACACTAATTCATGTTGTATAATCTGTCAGAGCAAACCTTCCTGATTATGTCATTACCTTCTTAAAAACCTTCAAAGGTCTGCACTGTTGACCGAGTAAAATCTGAACCTTTAAGAATTTAAGAATCTCTGTGATTTGATGTAGGCTGGTTTTCTTGGTTTATCTCCAGATTTCCCCCATCATAGTCTACTCTCCAGTCAAACCAGTTTGTCTATGTTCTGATACACACCTGATGCTCTCCTGACCCTCATGCATTTGCTTTTGCGTTTTTCTCCATCTGGAATTCCTTTTAAGGCCACTTGTCCAGATCTTACCCATGATAGCTGCATATCATCTTCTCTTCTACCCCTTCCATGCGACTACATTTGGGCCATATCTGGCATAACATTTTCTACTTTTTGTTGCTTTCATTATAAGCCCACATGTAGTTAAATTATAAACTCCATGAGGTGGGATCTCTGATTTATTTTATCCATTCTTGAAGTGCTTGGCCATGACTTTTAGGTGCTCCATAAAAATGTATTGAAAAAAAATATAAATGATCACGCATCTCAGCCTACTCTCTGCTCCCAAAGAGGAGTGAATCTAACAGTTTCAACCACAAATACTGCAAGGCAGTTGTTGATTGGTTGCCAGATGCCTTATGCGTGTAGAATTGTACTAAATTTTTTCACATGCACCTTAAAATGTATTGTTGTTTAATCAAGTCAGGTTTGGATATGCCTGGTGACTAAAGGAAGTTTCAGCTGACACTAAGTTGGAATAATGGGTTAGTGCTTATAGCATTCCTGCCAAAGCTCAGACATCAGTATTCTTCCCCCACTGTGACTCAGTCAAAAAAGTCTTTCTTTGCTTACTTCTCCATTATGATGTTTTGGGCTAGAAAAATCAGAAAACATAAGGCTGGAAATATAAATGACTGGTTGGGGAGTAATAATAATCATCTTGATATCCATCACTAGCACTTACTTAGCTGTTAATATGTGTCAGACTGTGTTCAACACTTTTACAACTCAGCTCATTTAACGCAGGACCTCTGCTAGGTAGGTACCATTTTTTCTCTATTTGACAGTTGCGGAAGCTGAGGCACCGATAGGTCAAAAACTTGCCCAAGGTTTAAAAACACTTACAGCTAGTTTAAGTGCAGAGCTGGGATTTGAACCCAGTCATCTGATTTTAAAGCCACTGTGGTGTGCTCGAAGGACAAAGAACAAGATAAACTCAAAGGGCCAATATTGCCAGAACAAAGAGCTACAGAACTCCTATCACTCTGTACAGTGCAACAATTGCAATGTCCCAAAACTTTCCCAAGCAGCATGCCATGTCCCTTGCCCATCCCATATAAGGAAAGATATTTGCCCCATTTTTCTCCCACTCAGCACACTAAAAGTATACATTCTCTGCCCACTCAGCAGATAACTGCAGGTTCCCTGGCTATAAAAACAGGCAAGCAACCCATGCTCACGGTCGACTTTCCCTGGCTACCAGGAAGTCGGCCCGCTGTTCTTGCAACATCCCTTCTCTCCAATAAACTCTATCTTCCTTGCATTCTGCCTTGTATCTGGAAATTCTTTTCCAACCTGTGCCCAGACCATGACAGCCACTATATGGCGAACCTTTTCCAATAAGTCACAAGTTTATGAATATCGAAGCTTAGTGATGGAGGCAGAAGAAATAAGACATGCTGCCCACTCTAAAGCTTGCAGTCCAGCTGGGGGTGAAGAGAATTAGAAGAGCAAACAGCTCTCAGGGTGCAGCCCCCAGCACTGGGAAGTTTGTATGGCAATTGCTGTTTCCACGTCTGCCTCTCCACCAGACTGACTGCCTGGGGGCAGACATGTCATTACTGTGGTTCTCCCTTGGCCCCATACAATGCCTCACACAGAATGGGCACATAGAATGTGCTTGTGGAACTGAATGAGACTGCTAAATGGTGTTCAGGAGACAGATGTGATAGCAGGGAAAATGTGGGCTAGTTAGTCTGGCTGAGGTCATTGGGAGGGTTTGTGGAGGAGAGAAGATTTGAGGGATAGAATACGGTCAGAGGTTGTTATAGACTGAATGTTTATGTTCCCCCCGCCGCCACCCTGATTTATGTGTTGAGATCCTAACCCCCAAGATGATGGTATTTGGAGGTGGGGCCTTTGGGAGGTGGTTAGGTCATGAGGGTGAAGCCCACATGAATGGGATTTGTGGGCATATAAAAGAAATCCCAGAGACCTCTCTTTACCCTTCTACCATGTGAGGACACAGCAAGAAGACAGCTGTCTATGAATTAGGAAGCAGGCTATCACCAGACACCAAATCTGCTGGCATCTTGATCTTGGACTTCCCAGCCTCCAGAACTGTGGGAATAAATGTTTGTTGTTTAAGCATATGGTAATTTGTTATAGCAGCCCTAAATGACCGAGACAGCCCTAATCCTTTTCCTTTGATGTTTTTCCTTCCCTTCCCCTCCCTATCCCTCCCCTTTCCCCCGTTCCCCTTCCTGTCCTCTGTTCTCCCCTCTTCTCTCTCTTTTTTGGTATGCATTTTAATTCTGGATCTTTTCAAAGTGTGTTTTTTAAGCAAAGCATTGATCCTCCTTCCCCAGCCCCCTACATCCACTAAATTTCTTCTGTCAGTGCCTCTAAGTCTTGTCTTTTTCCCTCAGGTTTAGATACAATAGGGATTGTCCAGAGCAGTGCTGTCCAATACAAATGTAATGTGAACCACAAATGGAAGCCACGTATATGATTAAGATTTTTCTAGTAACTACATTAAGATAAGTAAAACAGATGAAATTAATTTTAGTAATATGTTTTCCTTAACCTAGTATAGCCAAAATATTAGCATTTCAACATCTAATCATATAAAATTATTAATGAAGTATTTTACATTCTTCGATTTTGGTAACATGTTTTCAAAATCCAGTGTGTATTTTGCACTCCCGGTACATCTGTCTGGACTAGCCTCATTTCAAAGGCTCAATAGCCACATGTGGTTTATGTCTCTGGTACTGGGCAGTGCAGGTCATGCTAGTCTAAGGAAATGATCATGTTGTGCAGCACACCTGGGGTAAGTGGAGGAGGTTGATTGTGGCTGACGATTGCTTCACAGCTCGAAGGATCAGAGTCTGTAACCCATTCAGGGCCCAGATGGGAAGCACCATTTCTCAATCCTTTAAAATGCATGTGCCCTTTTGATAAATATAAAAATCATATAGCTTCCTATTTGAAAATTCAAAATGAGTAAGTTTTATTTTTGAAATGAAAGCATTCAATTTGTTGAACGTGTGAATTTACTTTTAAATTAACATACCTCACCAGCCCCCCATATGCAGTAGGCATCACTGAAGGAGTCGCAGAGAATTCACAGACAGGAAGGAGGGACCCCATACCAGGTCTGCAAATCAGTTCACACAGGCCGTCTGAATCAGCTCTGGCATGGCTGGACTGTTTCTTGTTAAAGTTGGGGCCAGGCCCCTCACCCTGTGAGCGTCAGCCACAGCACCTGTTATGGTGAAGAACACAGAAAACCCCAGAAAATTCCTGAGTCATCTAGTACTTCGGGGTGGAGGAGAAAAAATTAAAAGGGAGGATAATTAATAACATACCCTGGGACACCAAGCTGGTGAAGGGTAGGCACAGTAACCTAGCATGTTAAGCAGTCTCCCTTTCTTGCATCTCCGGAGCCTGTAGCTGGCAGTCTGCTGGGGAAGCACAGAGTGAGATCTCTATCTTGTTCACTGCTCTACCCTCCGGCCTGGCCCAGTGACTGCCCCACACAGGGGCTCAGTGAATGTATGCAGAATAAATACACCACCGATTAAACCTGTCAGTCCTGGCTGGCAGCCTCTGGCCTCTTCTAAATCGTTGCTTGCCTGGGATCATTCTTTTTAAGATGAGGGTATTTTCAGCTGTCACTTGTGACCAGTTCCAGGTTGCAGACCTTGGTTTCTGGTGTGCAGAGAACTGTTTGGGCCCTGACAGACCTCTGTTCTGGAGGAGAGTAGGCCCAGGCGGTAATTCAGAAGCTGGCCAAGCTTGCCCAGCGTGAGAGGCTGGGGGCTGAGGGCTGGAGTGCACATTCCCAAGGGGCCGGCCAAGCTGGCCGAAGTTTCAGGTATTACCTGCAATACACATGGAGCTCTCAAAGGATGAGGAGGGTTTAGAAACATCTTGCTTTTGGGATGACACTCCTAGTCAGGCCCGTGTTAAAGGTTTCTTCTCTGTATTTTGAATTAAGAAAATAATAGGTTTTTAAAAACTTTTCGCAAAGTATAAACTTGGAGTACTATAATAATGAGGCAATGCTTTTACAAAGTAAGTATGCCCCTTCTTGGAGATTCCAGTGTGTCCTCTTGGTGGACAGTGCCTGCCATTGAGGGTCTCTGGGTTAGGTGTCCCATGGCATCTCTTCTAATTCTGATGGGGTATGTTTCTGTGTCCTTTCCAGTTTCCAGTTACCATTGACACCCCCACCCTGTCGTTCCTTCCTGCTGCTAGGGGTGTTCCCCTTTGATATATTTCTCTTATCCTTCAGTCTGCTATCTACCCCACTAAGGTCCTCCTGCTGCCTGAAGCCCACTCCCCTTTCCCCACACAATCCTGAGTCCTGCTCCCTCACGCCCAAGCTCCTCATGTTTTTCATTGAAAAAAAATTTAATTTTTATTTTTTGGTCATGCCTTGTGGCATGTGGGATCTTAGTACCCCTACCAGGGATTGAACCCCTGCCCCCTGCAGTGGAAGCTTGGAGTTGTAACCACTGGACCACCAGGGAAGTCCCTCTCCTCATGTTTTTACATATCTTTTTCTCAAGTTGAAATCTAAGCATCCCAGAATATGGGCCCAGTTCAGCGGTGTCAGGGACACTCATTCATCTTGTCCTCTCTTGCAGGCACTGTCTCTCATTCTGCCTGGCTGCACAGGTTGACTCCTGCACAGGAGCTTTCAAGCAGTAGAAACCCAGTTTGCTTTCCAGGGCCTGACCTGTGAGAGGCATGTCCACCTGGAGGAAGGGAGCCTCTTCTAAGGTACCTGAAGATGCTCTATGGGCTAGAGCAGCCTGAAGTAGTGACCAGATCCTACGTGGTCCTGTTGTGATAGAGCTTAGATCAGGTGGGGAGATACAGTGAGGAAACAAGCAGACTCAAAGGTGTGCTTAGAACTAGGGCAGGGCAACAGAGGAAAAATTAAAGGTGCTAAGAGACACAACACCTGTGGGCATCTGTATACGGTGATGGGCAGAGCTGGCTTCCTGAAGAAGTGATACTTACAGTGACATCTAGGAGGCAAGAAGGTGCCAGTCGGGTGAGGGAGGGAGGGGAAATCCCAGGCAGACAGGCAGCGTGATGGTTAAATTTGTGTCAGCTTGCCTAGGCTACGGTGCCCAGCTGTTTGGTCAAACACTAGTCTAGATGTTGCTGTGGAGGTATTTTGTAGATACGATTAACATCTATGACCAGCTGACTTCAAGTAAAGGAGATTGCCTTTGACACTGGGTGAGCCTCAAAATCAGCTGAAGGCCTTAAGAGCAAAATCTGTGGTTTCCTGAAGAAGAAGTTTTTCCTGTCTCAAAACTGTAGTACAGAAATCCTACCTGAGTTTTTCTAGCCTGCTGGCCTGTCCTACAGATTTTGGACTTTTCACAGCCCTGGCGATTGCATGAGCCAATCCCTTAAAATCTTTTTGTGCATATACATGTGTAAATATGTGTGTGTGTATATATGTATATGTATACTTGTGTATGTGTGTGTATATATGCATATCTAGATATGTATGTGTGTGGCTGCATGTTTATGTATGTGTGTATGTAAGACTGTGTGTATATATATGTATGTGTGTATGCCATCATCACCTTGACTGATGCCGGTGGTGTGTGCAGAGGCTTTGAGGAAGGGAAAAGCCGAAGAAGGCCATGTGGCCCTAGTGCAGTAATTGTGGCACAAGGATCCCTGGGAAAGGTTGGCAGGGCAGACCGTGCAAGGCTTTGGCAATCACATTAAGAACTGTGTAGTTTATTACCAGAATAAGGGAAGCCATCAAAGGGTTTTAACTGTGAATTACACAACTTTCTCTCTATTCATGTATTCTGTAGCTAATCTGTTGCCTAACAGATCAGTTGTACCTTGATTTACATAATACACCTACACTGTCCCTCAAGCAGTGAGTGACTAATGCTGGGAAGTAGCACACAGGTGGGGGAGTTATTTGGGCCCAAGAAAGCTTCAGGGGCCTTCAGGTGACGTCAGCATGTGGCTTACTACTCCACCTATACTGGGTCAGTCGGGTCCTGAAGCAGTGACCATGGAGCAGCTCTGTCCTCGCCAGCAGTCAGGTCTTCCCTGCAGCTGGAGGTACACAGGTCTCCCCCACCTCCCTCTGGGTAAGCCAGCGTGCTCCAGGGAGGTACGGAGGGATCCCATGGTTGTGATTCTTACACCCGCCTTCTGTATGATGCCACCAGTGACGTTGCTGTCAGCCACCCTGGGGAATAAGGTCCCTGCACTCTGAGTGCCCTGCCCAGGTCAGGTGGCCAGATGTGGTGCAGCTGGGGCTCCGTGGGCGTTCCTCAGGCTCAGGGCGCTTGCCCCTCATGCCTCAGCTGTCTGCACGTGAGAACAGGCAGGTGGCAGCCCACTGCACAGAGTGTCCAGGGCTGGGAGGCCTCACGGGTGAAGAGGCATGGGGTGAAACAGGACCCGGGAGGGGCATTCATCATAGCCTGGGCTCTGCTGCTTAACCCACCAGATAGCTGATGTGTCAGAGCTCTAGAGTCGCTTGGCCCCTAGAAGCCTGCTCAGACTCTCCAGAGGTTGCTTTCGCGAACGCAGACCCATTACGTTCGTTTACAAAGAGAAACCATACTGTACAGACAGTGTTGGCCCAGGGCACTCTTCCTGCAGGCAGGTGTACAGGGGAAGTCAGACTGTGATCAGAACACTTTTTGGTGGGCTTAACATTGGGTAAAAATATTTGAGTGATATTTCACTCTAGCCATAGAGAAGCTTGATGAACAATGCACCATTTCAGTCAAAAACAGGGACCATGTTTGTGGCCAAACTCCCACGTAACAAGTGCTTGATGTAAACGTTTATTGAATGAATAAATATGACTAAACACCTGTCTAGGACGAGTTGCTTATTAATGTTAACAATAACATAGGTAACACGAGCAGCTAACACTTAACGTCAGTTGACCACGTGCAGGCACCTGCCAAGCACTTTGCATGGGTTGCATCCCTTTATCCTCACAGCAATTCTATGGGTCAGGCACTGCCATTGTCCTCGTTTTAGGTGAGGAAACTGGGACTCGGAGCAGGTAGGTAACTAACTGCCCAAGGGTCCACAGCCAGTAAGTGAGGGAGCTGGGATTGGACTCAATTCAGTCGCACTTCTGATGGGTACTGCTGTGATTTAGCCTCACTCTCCCCTCAGCAAGGCTGCATCTACAGTTTCTCCTCTTTGAGACCCATTTGCTATGGTTGGTCATCATTCGCCTCTTCTATAGACACACTCTTCTTTGATATGGGACTACTATTTCGTCTGCAGGATGGTCATGTTTGCTGATACACCAGATTGTCCCCTCATCTCCAGGTTGCATGATGATTTCTCCAGTCTCGTTTTCTGCCACTCTGCACTGAACGATATTACAGATGTCCACTGTCTCTATTGCACAGAGCTTTCTTATTTCCTCAGAGGACTTTCTCCTTTCTCCTGGTTGGCATGTAGCAGCTATATAATTTCGTTGTTTATGCCTCCGAGTGCTGCTCTAGGGGAGAAGCCCAGCACCTCAGACAGGTAATTAAGCCCAGTCCGTCTGCACCCGTGAGTGAAAAGTCCCAAGGGTCTAGAACGCTCAGGGAGAAGATAAAATGCTCCCCAGGGCAAAAAGGCAAGGGCTTCAGGACAGGTTGATAATCCCAGCTCTCCAGTGAGGTTCCCTACTCTCTGACATATGGCCTAGATGGGTATGATATTAGGTGAGGAAGAGGGGAAACTGGGAGACATGGGGTGTTTGGTCAAGAGGCTTCTCGTAAACTTTATATGTTGTGGTTGAACAAGGACACTAAAGGAAAAATACACTGAAAGAGAATTGTGATGCATCATTATGGCCTTTTCCATGTGTGGTTCTGAGACCGCACAAGGTGACACTCTCCCAATCTACCAGATATATGAAGGTGAGTAAAAAATTATTTGTACTCTGGTTATATTAAAACTTCTGTTGGCCACACTGTCTTATCAGTGCTTTCTGTTCAAGGCTACTGTCTCCCCAGTCATTGCTGTGCAGGGGTGAATGTGTTACATCAGTTCATTTGCAACTGCGGTGCGAGAAAAAATGGATGTCCCAGCTGTGATTTGCATGAAAGAAGAGCAGCGCGCAGTGATTCGTTTTTTGTGGTCTGAGGGTGTACCTGGTGCCATTATTTATCAGAGACTTTGTGCGCAGTATGGAGAAAGTGTTTTGTCGTGAAGAAGTGTGTATGAATGGATAGAGAAATTCAAGGAAGGTTGCACAAGTGTTAGCCATCAAGAAGGAGCTGGACTCCTGTCCACATTGAGCGTACACGTAAAATGATTCTGTTGAATAGACCAGTGACAGTGGATTATGTGGCAAATCATTTGCAAATCAGCCATGGCTCTGCCTGTGAAATAATCCACGACCGATTTAGATTTTGAAAAGTTTGTGCTGGAGCCTAAACTTCAGATTAAACGCAGAGAACTGCTATCCAAGGGTGTTGTGATCTTGCATGACAATGCATGTCCACACACTTCTGCCCACACTGTCGATACTCTGCAAACACTTCATTTTGAGGTGTTAAACTATCCTCCCCATAGTGTTGATCTTGCTCCATCAGACTTTCACCTGTTTGATCTCCTGAAAGCAGCCCTACGAGGATGAAGTTTCACTTCTGATGAAGTGAAGACAGAGGTGCATTCGTGGCTCGCAGCCCAGCCTAAAACATTTTTAAATGAGGGAATACGAGAGCTTGTTGACAGATGGACAAAGTGTATTGAAAAGCAAGGAGATTATGTTGAAAAGTGATGTATTTGTCTTTTCTAGAAGTTAATTAAATTCCACAGCCCAAGTGAGGATAATTTATGATTCACTCTCGTATTTATCTTAGGATTTCAAAAGATCACCACCATTGGAAATGAGGTTATTCTACCACTCATACCCTTATTTTTATGGCCTGGAATAGGTTCCTAGTTGTCCATCTTGTAAGCCCTCTGCAGGAGGTAAAATTTGAGAATCATGGGTCACCTTCACAGGCCTAAAGTGTGTCTGTGTCAGTCCAAACTTGTCACATGTATAGATTTCCAAAGGATTTTATCTAGTCTAGAACTCCTGATATTCATTTCACGTAGAACTATGCATTTTCTGAAACAGATCATTTTGATGCTATGAAAATTTATTCTGGCAAAATATATCATGATTTTTAATTTTTATTTAGACGAAGTCTGTTTAAAAGAAGAAAAAATTTAAGTGACAATACAGGCCCTGAATTTTGAAGTAGCCCATCTTTTTATGCAACTACTGAAATGAAAAGATTATTTATTCTGAAACTTGCTCTGTAATGGGTTTAAGTTCATGATGCTTGCTAGGGCTGAGTAGAAGGATATGTTGTTTATGAGATAAATTGTACTGGGATTACCTTTGACCTGAATATAGGATGTGGACACTTCAGAACAGTTTTTCTCAAACTTTTTTTGATCATAAGTCATGATAATATATAAATTTTACATTTTTACGAGTTCACTCATGTGTGCTATATGCACACATTCACACATACAGAGATTTAAGAAATAAATCCCTTCCCTTATGTATAAAACATTTTGATATTCCCTATATTAGTATATTATATTCTACTTAATTTAAAAATTGTGGTTGTAACCTACTACATTAACTTTTTGATCCTTTACCAGGCAGTGAACTACAGGTTGAAAAGACTATTCAGGGGTTTACCTGAGAAATTTTACCCAAGGGGCAGGAGAAAGGCCAAGAAAAGAAAAATCTCTGTCTTTCTCTAGGAAGTGCAGTGAAGTAAACTTTACACTTTTTGTGGGGAAATACAGGGGCTGATGGAGTAGGCCTGGGAGCCAGCCATACATTTGATGTTATTGGAGAGAAAAAAATCAATGTAACCCATCAAATATTTGTTAGGCGTATCATATGTGTAGCCATTGTTCTGGGACTGAGTATACAGGTGCGAGACATAGGCCTTGGCCTCAAGGTTCTATAGCCCCTAAGTATTGGATAAGGCTGTCTAGGAAACGCCCATAGAATGAAACCAAAGAGGTCCAGGATGGAGTCCTGAGGAACATCACCATTGACAGGATGGGCAGAGAAGTGGGAATGTGCAAAAACAGACAAACAAAAAGCAAACAGAGAAGAAAAAGCCTGAGAAGGAAGGAGTAAGAGTAGCTAACCATGACGAATCTGCTAAGAGGTCAAGAAGGTTAAGGGCTAAAGTGGCACAGAGGTCGTTGGGGGCTTTGGGGACAGCTGTTTCAGTAGTATGGTAAGATTAGAGGCTAGATTATAGGGTTGAGAAGTGGGTAGGTTGTAAGCTGTATAAACCAGTTTTAGTGAAATGCTATCCAGAGGTGATGGCCTTTGAAATGATAAGCTCAGAGAAACATCACCTTGGCTTTATTATTTCCATTCCAACACCCCGTCTCTATGTGTGGGCTGATGTGTTGCCACATCACAAACAACAATCAATTTTGTAGACTGAAAGGGTATTTAAGCCCTGCCTCTTTGGGCTACTATATCCAGGACCATAACTGAGATCAAGATAAGGATGTTCATCTTGCCATGTCAGTCTTTAAAACTTAGAAAAAAGATGAAAAATCAAATGGAAGACTAGATTCTCCAGGGACTGGAAGCCCCTAGGTTCCACGCATATTAAAATGGGACCCCAGGTCTTAATTTCTTTATGTGACATTTAGGTGATTGCATAAAGCTCTCAGCTTCCTTTAATAGGGAAAAGGAACACTAAAAAGTTCCTGAGAAATGGAAATGTAGTTGACTTTTGACAGGAGTAGTAGAGCAGGGGTCCTGGAAAATCAGATGAGTGACAAATTAAATAACCCACCCAAGAAAGTGTTGATTACATGATTATAGAAAGGATTAAGTTCCTGTACAATGACATCTTTGAGCTTGGCTTGAGAGAGGGGATCTGTCACTGTACATGGAGGGGCTGGGGAAGTGTAGGAGATCCCTTTGTGCATCATGTGAGGGTTGGGATAGAATTAGAGGGAGAAGTGATAAAGATATAGGACCAGCTTTCTGCTTCAGTATCCTGAGCTTGCCCAGCAGGGACGCCCTGGTTTTGTTCTCTTTAGGTGTATGTTTCACTTTTTGGAATGTTGGGGTAACCCTCTCACTGGTAAGGGTGGCTTCAGGAAGGAAGGCCCTTGGTAACAAACTCTTGTGAGTAGAACTTCGCCTGCTTCTTGCTTGAGGGGTAGCAAGGTTCTGGTGGTGATGTACATATTTTCTCCCTCTCTAACAGTGTAAGCATGTTTTATAGGATGCAGACTCTCTCTTGTTTTATGGGACAGAAGATGTTCCTTCTCTTTGCTGTTGGTCTAGAGGCTGAACAAGGTGAAAGGAATTTATTGAATATCACCTGCTTGTTCCCCTGTTCTATCAGAGAAGGTGAGCAGCTCCCACTGCTGGTTTGCTGTGTAGACATCCCCAAATCCTGAGACTGGTTTGAGATATAATCCAGACAGGCTGACTGTAAAACAAATCCTTGGAGTCTTATTTTGAGATTTTTACCAGTGCAAGTGAGCTACTGCATCTCGTGGTCCAAGAGTGGGGTGGGATCGTTCAGGCTCTGATGTTCTCATGGGGGGCATTATGTAATTAATTGGGGGCAGAGATAAGCCAGCCCAAGAAAGCTGCAGTAAACACAGCTAAAGGTTCAGAAAAAGGGAATGCATACTCTACAGGCTAAGGGAAATCCCAAGTCCCATTTGCCTCCACTCCCAAGTATTGCCATGAAAATAGGCCAAGGGCTAAGGCTATTTTATTGGTTACTCCTTTCATTGTGAGGACACTTCAATGAGAAGGGCTTTCCTAGTGACAAGCTCAAATTGAGATGTTCTCTCACCCCTGTCTTGGGTGCTTTTCTGTCCGTGGGATGGAGGAGTGGGAAGGTTGGGGCTGCTTTCAAAGGCAGGCTGTAGCAGTGAGATGCAGGGCTGGGCCTTGCTTCCTGAGAGGAAGCAGGTGCACTCCCTTTCCCTCTCTGGTTCCTCTTTGTCCCCATGAGTTTTCCTCCTACTAGGCTAAAGAAGGAGAGCTTGGGGCATTCCCCACAGGGAGCTGTCCAAATGCTGGAAGCCCTGGGGTGGGGATTAAACTCTAGATTTTATGGAGAAACTCTTTTCTTACCTCCAGTTCACGCAAAGGAATTTTTGTGCATATGCCAATGTAGCTCCCAGCATTCTACATCAGGGCCTGGGGCTGAAGAGCCAAAGGAAAAATGAACTTATTTGTACATCAGTGTCGGGACTTTGAGGGCAGGAGTCAGGGAGTTTAGGGGAGTTTAGGATTCCCTGTCATTGCTATTTATAATTATTTGTCAGCTACCCCACTGTGAGACAATTAAAAGATTCTTTTAGAAGCATAAGCAGAAAAGCTCTACAAATGTTTGTGTGTGTATGTATGTTAAAACTTTTCTGGAGAAGAATTTTGTCGTTAGATAAGAGACTACAAAAAAATCAACAATACTTACTTAAAACCAATGTCTGTATTGTTTATTAATTCAAGGGCTCAGTAGCTTGTTCAACCAGAAAAACTTTGGGAAGTTTTCAATATGTGTGTATATGTGTGTGTGTGTATCATTGTTGGCATTGGCTTTTAAATATATGTAGGAAGTTTTTTTGTTTTTGACTTCTTTCTTTCTGGAGATGTACTGGTTAATTGAGAATTGAGGAGTTGATTTGTTTCTAGACAATTCAAGACCCTGTCTCATGGAAGAGAGTGAAGTGTCCATCTTCTAAAGCTGGATAGTGTGTAGGTCAAAGGTCAGGGAGAATAATGTAGGTCCCCAGTTGTTCCTATACTGTCCCTTGCTCTTCACAGTGGCATGCTCCACTTACATAATCTTTTCTAGTTGCAAAACAGTAAATTTCTCTTAAACTTAGAGTGGGCTGTTGAAATACCTGACTTTTAGGAATTTTTAGGGGCTCGTAAGGGACATTTGACAACATTTGCGGAAAAAGGGGGATTTTTGCCATGAGATCGTAAGTGAGATGGGGAGTCTTTGGCATCTGGGGAGCTAGTCCTGCTTCCTGTATCAGTGTGGGTCAGGAGACAAATCTGCCTGGGTTAGTGTTTTCCCAGATTAGGCACCATTAGCCTTTGCTACCCCAGTATTTCCTCACCTGTTAGATTGAACCACATGAAATTATCATTTTTATATCAAAAATAGTCAAACACCAATGATTTATTAATGGTTTAATCCAGTACTAAACAAGGGCTTCTACTGATAAAGTACTACACCCTTGCTTTGAAATGCTTTGCCCTATTCTTCTGGTAGACATACAGATTTATTTAATTTTTATATTTGGTAATACCAATTTGGAAATTTTGGTACATATTTGTCAGACACTTGAGGAAGGATTATCTATTTGATATTCTTGGGTCAAAGAAGTGGAGTAAAGCCAGAATCCATCTGGAAACCTTTGGGTCTTATGAGAGGGCTGTTAGCCATAAGAAGTGAGCAAAGCAGATGCAGATTGCATTGGCAGGCCATCTCCCTCTGCCTTGGGGGACCCTGGCTCCTCCTGTCACCTATTGCTACATGAGGGACAAGGGGGATGGAACTGTGAAGGGCTGTGAAAGGAATCAAATTTATCTTTTTGTTTTATTTAAGCATTGGCTCAAATGCACCTCTCTGAACTAAGCTTGAGAAGCGCCAAGTCCTCTGGTGTTGGCAGGCAGCACAAGAACTACAAAACCTCCCAGTACTCTGCAAAGGGCGCCGATATGGCTTCTGTGTTTTATCAAAAAAGCCCAAGGACCTGGACACTGAAATGAATGTCCTGGTGCTAGAAACACCTTCTGAGAACTAGTGATAGCAGATAGCGGCTGTGGTCATGCTTTACATTCTGGCATCATCTCAATGTAGTTTTCCCTCGTGTGTTTTCTCTCTTGTGTTTTTCATCTCTGTATCTCTCAGGGTTTTGTTCTCAGTGCATTCCTCAATATAATTTTTTACCCTGAGAGATAGATAGATTGGTGCACTCATTCATTAAAAAAATTTGCAGGACAATTTAAAGGAAGACTTAGATGCTTACCTCGGAGGAATATGTTGCCGTAAAATCGTCTAGGGAGTGGATTCGTGATCTCCAAAGGAAAAGAATTTCTCCTTAGGATCAATAACAAGCCATCGCCCAGGTATAAGTAACAGAATAACAGTTTATTAAGAAGAGGTACAGACAACTTCTGGCACAGACACCAGAAGAGACAGCTTCTGGCGCAGACACCAGAAGGGGGTAAAGAGAGACCTGAAAACAGGCTTTAAGTCACATGATTATATACCTTTCTTTGAGGAGTTAATTAGCTCACAAGATTCAGAATTTCTCCTTGCAAGTTCACAAACATTCAGATAATCGCCAAAGAGCTTTACAGTCTGGTGAATGCTGCCCTGCACCTGTTAACCATTACTCTAGTTCTGTTTATGTAATTAGGAGAAAAGGTCATATTCCAAGACATATGAAATGTATACAACTGGACCCATAAATTTTCCTAACTTGGGGTTTTTTCTGCTTAAGTTTATCACATTCCCATCAAATAGATTGCTATTGGATTTCATGTTGGTGCCAGCAGAGACACAGGGAGCTCCTCTGGGATATTAGTACTTTTTTAAAAAAAAATCAGGTATTTTGTGCAGTTTTGGACCATGGCTGTCTACAACTCCTTTAGGAGAAAATTTCAACCCCCAGAGTATAAAATCCAAGACCTTGAATAAACACTCCTTCAAATCTAAGACATAGAAAGAAATGAATCTCACTTTTTTCATACTGTGCTATGAATTTCCAAGTATCATCTAAAGATGTAGTTCCTTTAAGTGATTGATTCCTCAGGAGTCCAGGAATCTCCAATTCTCAATATTCTACTTGCAGATGCAAGAAATGACTTTCTGATGTTCCTTTATAGATTTTAGGAAAATGCCTGGATTTGCTTGTTAAAAACAAATAATGCTAATCTCCAATGGTTCAATGAATCATTTGCATAATAGTAATTTTAGAAACAGATGCCCAGTTCTCCTGTGGTCCAACCTTTAGAACAAGTTTCATTCATCCCAAAGTCATTTGACCAATAGAAGGACCTCACAGGCCCTTTTTTAGTTATTATTAGGATGTCTTTCAAGGTCTGAGGATGGTGACCAAGGTCTTGGAACTGTTCTCTCTCAGGGGAAAATGTCCCAGCCAACTTCTTTAGCAGTGGGTTCATATCCCAGCATCAGTCCACCTGTTTCTCTCATTCCAAGGACTAAATTCTGACACAGTTTGACTACATTTTTAATTGAGTAGTTATTTAAATAGAATTTAGCCCTACAAAAATTTGGTTTCAGAAGAATTAATGATTGGAACTATGAATTTTATGCTGAAGTAAACTTTCAAACATTTTCTTTGTTCATATTTGTGATATGCTAACACTTTTGGGTTATATTAAAATGTTAAAAGAATACAAATGTTCAGCTCTTCACTGTGGAGTTAAGGGCCCCAAGCTTTCGCCATTGGCCCATCTATTCTCTCTCCCTCTGGATTCTGGTGTGGTTTCAACTACCACTTCTCTGTGAATCACTTCCAAATCTACATCTTCAGTGCAGGCCCTGAACTTTGGACTTGGCTCTCCAACATTCCTCATGACACTTCCACCTGGATCTCTCATAGATACATGGGAGTCAACAGAACTAAGTTGAACTTAGACTTTTGTCTTTTAAGTGTACATCTCCTTCTTTACTTGAAACTTCAGTCTCTGGGACCCCCATGATTGGATCTTCATTTTGGAAATTTGGGATCCATTCTTTTTTTTTCTTCCCAGCTACTGCCTACCCCATCAACACCAGCCAATTTACCTCACATTTCTGAACATCTGTCTCCTCTTCCTCACTCTTCTACTACCCTAGTTTATGCTTCTTCCATCTCTTGCCTGTCTGTGATGAGTTCCTGACTGAGCTCCTTAGTGGTTACCTAGACAGTCAGTCATCAGTCAGTGTTGCACTCTAGCTATCAGTGGGTATCACACTGTCCTGGAAAATTTGTTGAAAACACAGATGCCTGGGCCCTACTTGATTCAGTAGGTCTGTAGTATTGCCTACGACTATGCAGTATATAAATGTTTGTTGAGTGAATAAATAAATTCAAGGATTCTCCTTCTACACTTGTATGAGGAAAAAAAAGAAGATAAGGAAATCATTTTAGCTAATAGAACAATTTAGCGATGCCCAGGAGACAGAAGAAAGAGAATTGCTTCTTTTAACCTATATTCAAAACAAGTAAAATATAACGTGATTAGTGTGTGGAACATTCATGTACCAACTCACCGGTGCGATTGAATAAGGTCCTATGTCAGTTTTCGTTTGTTTCAAAATAAATTTTTATTTCCCTTTTGATTTCTTCTTTGACCCAATGGTTGTTTAGACGTGTGTTGCTTAGTTTTCACATATTTGTAGATCTTCTCACTTTCCTCTTGTTGACTTCTGGTTTCATACCATTATGGGCAGACAAGATAGTGGATATGATTTCTTAAATTTGCTAAGATTTGTGTTGTAGCCATCATGTGATCTGTCCTGGAGAATATACCATGTGCACTTGAGAAAAATGTATATTAGGCTGTTGGATGGAATGCTCTGTATATTTCTAAGTTCACTTGGCCTGAAGTATGGTTCAGTTCCAACATTTTTGTTGATTTTCTCTCTGGATGATCAGCAATGGTGCTGGGATATTGAAGTCCCCTCCAATTACTGTATTGTTGTCTATTTCTGCCTTAAGACCCATTATTAATTTTTTAAAATTAACTAATTAATTAATTGGCTGCATTGGGTCTTCGTTGATGTGCACAGGCTTTCTCTAGTTGTGGTGAGCAGGGGCTACTGTTTGTTGTGGTGTGCGGGCTTCTCATTGAGGTGGCTTCTCATGGGCTTTGGGTGTGCGCGCAGGCTTCAAAAGTTGCAGCATGTGGGCTCAGTAGTTGTGGCACATGGGCTCTAGAGCACAGGCTCAGTAGTTGTGGCACACAGGCTTTGTTGCTCCATGGCATGTGGGCTCTTCCCAGACCAGGGCTCAAACCTGTGTCCCTGACATTGGCAGGGAGATTGTTAACCACTGCGCCACCAGGGAAGTCCCAGACCCATTATTAATTCCTTAATATATTGGATTGGCCAAAAGTGACTTTGGTTTGTAAGTAAAACTAAAAGACACATTTTTCATTTTTACCAAGAACTTTATTGAACAATGTATTCACTGTTTTGTTCCACTACCTTCTGCCATTTTTCAGGCAACTTCTTAATTCCATCTTCCCAAAACTTTTTATCTTTGTGAGCAAAGAACTGTTGCAGGTGCCTTTTACAGTCTTCCAGGGAATTGAAATTTTGTCCACTAAGAGAATTTTGTAAAGACCGAAATAAATGGAAATCTGAAGGTGCAATGTCTGATGAATACCGCAGATGAATCAGAACTTCCCAGCAAAGCTGTAACAGTTTTTGCCTCGTCATCAAAGAAACATGTGGTCTTGCGTTATCCTGATGAAAGATTATGCATTTTCTCTTGACTAATTCTGGACACTTTTCATTGAGTGCTGCTTTCAGTTAGTCTAATTGGGAGCGGTACTTGCTGGAATTCATCGTTTGGTTTTCCAGAAGGAGCTCATAATAGAGGGCTCCCTTCCAATCCCACCATATACACAATATCCCCTTCTTTGAATGAAAACCAGCTTTTGGTGTGGTTGGTGGTGGTTCATTTCTCTTGCCCCACGGTCTCTTCCATTTCCCATTATTGTACAGTGTCTACTTTTCATTGCCCATCACAATTTGTTTTAAAAATGGAATATTTTCGTTACCTTTAAGTAGAGAATTGCATGCGGAAATATGGTCAAGAAATATCAAAGTGATGAACATAACCAAGCTGGGGCAAATGATTTTCAGCGCTTGATTTGGATATTTTGAGTATGTCGGCAATCTCCCACGTGGTATAATGTTGATTGTTCTCAATTAATGTCTCGATTTGATCACTGTCAATTTCAACTGGTCTGCCTCACCATGGAGCATCATCCAGCAAGAAATCTCTAGCATGAAACTTCGCAAACCACTTTTGACATGTTTGATCAGTCATAGCACCTCCTCCATACACTGCAAAAATCTTTTTTGTGTGTTTCAGTTGCGTTTTTATCTTTCTTGAAATAATAAAGCATAATATGCTGAAAACGTTGCTTTTTTCCTTCCATCTCCATTATTAAAATGGCTACGCAATAATTCACCAATTTTGATTTTTTTTTAAAGCACCCTGATATGACAGCTGTCACAATACAGCCTAACAAAATTGTTTTGAATGAAGTTGAAGACAACTTTAACTTCAAGTTCTACTAGAGTCATCTTACAGAAAACACCAAACAAACTTTTTGGCCAACCCAATATTTTGGTACTTGGGTGTTGGGAATGTATATACTTAAAATTGTTATATCTTCTTAATGTATTGACCCCTTTATCATTATATAATGACCTCCATTGTCTCTGGTTGCCCTTTTTGGTTTGAAGTCTATTTTGTCTGATATAAGTTGGCTATGCCTACCTTCTGTTTGTTTCCATTTGCTTGAAATATCATCTTCCATTTCATCACTTTGAGCCTATGTGTATTTTAGAGTTGAAATGAATCTCCTGTAGGCAGCATATAGTTGGGTCTTGTTTTTTTTTTTCTTTTTCTTTTCTTTTTTTAACCTTATCCAGCCACTCTGTACCTTTTGATTGGTGAGTTCAATCCATTTACATTTAGGGTGATTGTTGATATGTAAGAATTTACTACTGCCATTTTATCTTTTGCCTTCTGATTATTTTGTCTCTCCATTTTTAAATTTTTCCTTCTGTTTCTGTTTACCTTTTAAGTTGGTGGTTTTCCGTGATGAATTG
Organism: Hippopotamus amphibius kiboko; assembly: GCF_030028045.1. Taxonomy (NCBI): domain Eukaryota; kingdom Metazoa; phylum Chordata; class Mammalia; order Artiodactyla; family Hippopotamidae; genus Hippopotamus; species Hippopotamus amphibius. The sequence continues at coordinate 103,977,021 of NC_080193.1, forward strand.
CTCAGTCTCCCCCTTTTTAATATTTCGTGTCTCTGCTGTATATTTTTGCTTTGTGGTCACCATGAGGTTTACATAAAACATCTCATAAATAAAATAGTCCTTTTTCTTCTGATAGTATTTTGCTTTCAGTCTTCTATAAGGGCTTCATCCTTTTACTTTTCCCCTTTTATATTTTCGATGTCACAAATGATCTCTTTTTATGCTGTGATATCATTGCCAAGATGTAGTAGCCATAGTTATTTTTAATGATCTTTTCCTTTAACCTTTGTGCTATAGATAGGAATCTAATAGATTTTTCTAAAAAAGAGTTTTAGTGTTCTAATTCTGACTAACTATTTATCATCTTAATCAGAGTTCTGTGTACCTTCCTCTTTTTGTTTCAACTTGAATAGCTCCATTCAACATTTCTTGTAAGGCAGGTCTAGTGGCGGTGAACTCCCTTAGCTTTTGTTTGTCTTGGAAAGACTTTATTTCTCCTTCATATCTGAAGGATAACTTTGCCAGAGAGTACTCTTGGCTGACAATGTTTATCTTTCACTATTTTCAATATTTCATTCCCCTCTCTCTGGCCTATAGAGTTTCTGCTGATAAATCGGCTGATAGCTTAATGGGGATACATTTGTAGGTTACTGATTTTTTTCCCCTGGCTGCCTTTAAAATTCTTTATCATTGACTTTTGACAATTTTAATATTATGTCTCTTGGGGAAGGTCTTTTCGTGTTGCAATAATAAAGTGTTCTATTAGCTTTGTAGATTTGTATATTCAGTTCCTTCCCCAGGTTTGGGAGACTCTCAGCTATTATTTCTTTAAATATGTTTTTTGCTCCCTTGTCTGTTTCTTCTCCTTCTGGGATGCCCATTATTCTTATGCTGGCTTTTCTGATGTAGTCAGATAGTTGTCATAAGTTTTCTTCACTCTTTAAAAATCTTAGTTCTCTCTCCTCTTCCGCTTGAATCATTTCTATATTTATATCTTTGAGCTCACTAATTCTTCCATATGATCTACTTTATTTCCAATGTAATGCATTCTTCATCTCCTTTACTGAGTTCCAGAATTTCTGTTTGGTTCTTTTTCAGATCTTCAACCTCTTCTGTTCATCAATCTTATTCCTGAGATCATTGTATTGTATTCCTGAATTTTCTTGTAGCTCATTGAATTTCTTCATAATAGCTATTTGAAATTCTTTATCACTTAGATCCCAATAGTCCATATCCTTGCTAGAAAATTGTCATTTTACTTTTGTGATACCATATTATTATGATTTTTCCTGGTGTTTGATGAAAAGTGTCTCTGTTGCTGCATTTGAAATAGCAAATTTCTCATTTAGGCAAGGCTTTGATTATTTTGATTCTAACCATTTGACAGACTGGTATTTGAGCCTTCCTTTTGTTTTCCAGAAGGTGGTGCTATAGCACAAGTTTTTTGTTTCTCTTGCCAGTGCCAATTGCTGATACTGGGAAGTGTATATTTAAAAAAAAAAGCAAAAGCTGATGGCAGAGCCAGTTAGCACTTGGGCTTTTGAGTGTACCCATGCCTGATAGGGAGGTCTTCCAGTAAAGGAGTCCCAGCAATCCTTGGGCAGTCCTCTTGCCTCCTGGGGCATACAGAAGGAGACATTTTCCTTCAGTTCTCTTTGCCTACTTCCCTTTCCTTTTCCTCTCCCCAGTCACTCTGGTCTCTCTTGAGAGAGAGCAACTGACCCCTACAGCTCAGCACATGGCTGGGCAGACCCCCGCTCACTACCTTCACCCTCCACCTCCTCTGCTAGAAAAGTCGTACTGGCTTGCAGCCTTCTCTGCTGCTGTAGCTTCTGTCACCACCGACTCTGCCTCCAATTCCCACTCTTTACCAATTCCTCTAGGGTCCAATCCACTCACTTTTGGATGCACAGGTGGATGGACCTCACAGATGTCCTGGTATGCCTTGCAGGGTGCTTTTTTTGTTTTTGTTGTTATGGATGTCTGATTAGTTGTAAATCAAAGGGGAGAGAAAAAAGGGATGACTCATGACACCATGCTGCTGATGTCACAGATTATAAAATTTTTGATGTGTAATCTAATAGAATTTTTAAGGTTTATAAGTATCTATACTAGTCCATCTCCCTATAAAATTAAAGTTGCAAATTTTCACCTTAATCAGTCTTAATATTGTATAGTCATTAAAAATAATGGTTATGAAGATGAGGTAATAATGTGGCAAATAGGTGTGATAAAAAAATCAAATGGAAAAAAAGGCAGGATATAAAACATGTAAGTATAAGACCTGAAACCCTAAAACTCCCAAAAGAAAACATAGTGGGAAGCTCCTTAACGTTGATCTTGACAATGAGTTTTTGGAATTGACACCAAAAGCACAAGTAACAAAAGCAAAAGTAAACAAGTGGGACTACATCAAACCAAAAAGTTTCTACATAAGAGAGGAAACAATCAACAAAATGAAAAGGCAGCCTACAGAATGTGAGAAAATGTTTGCAAATTGTACATATGATAAGGGTTTAATATTCTATATATGTAAAGAACTCATACAACTCAATAGCAAAAAAACAAATAATTCAATTGAAAAATGGGCAAAGGACCGGAATAGACATTTTTCCAGAAGAGACATATAAGTGGCCAGCAGGTATATGAAAAGATGCTCAATATCACTAATCACTGGGGAAATGCAAATCAAAACCATCATGAGATATCACTTCACATCTACTATCAAATGGGTACTATCAAAAAGTCAAAAGACTACAAGTGTTGTGAGATGTGGAGGAAAGAAAACCCTTGTGCACTGTCTGTGCGAATGTAAATTGTTGTAGCCACTATGGAAAACAATATGGAGGTTCCTCAGAAAATTAAAAATAGAACTACCATATGATCCAAGAATTGCACTTCTGGGTATTTATCTGAAGGAACTGAAATCACTACCTTGAAGAAATATCTACACTCATGTTCATTGCAGCATTGTTCATAGTAGTCAAGATATGGAAACAACATAAGTATCCGTTGACACATGAGTGGATAAAGAAAACGTGGTCTATATATACACTGAAATACTTACTATTCAGCCTTAAAAAAGAAGGAAATCGGGACATTTGCAACACTGTGGGTGAATGGGAGGATATTATGCTGAGTGAGATATGCCAGATACAGAAAGACAAATATTGCATGATCTCACTTATATGTGGAGTCTAAAAACGCCAAACTCATAACAACTCATGCTCTAAAGAGAGTAGAATGGTGGTTACCAGGGATTGGCGTGAGGGGAACTGGGTAGATGTTGTTAAGGGTACAAACTTGGAACTAGTAGATAAGTTCTGGAGATCTAACGCACAGTATAATGATTATATTAGCAATTCTGAGCTATAAACTTCAAAGTTGCCAAGAGAGTAGATCTTAGTTGTTCTCACCACACACACACACATACACACACGCACAAAATAATAATATAATAGAGATGTTAGCTGATGCTATGGTGAGAATCACATTGTAATATATAAACATATCAAACCAACACACTGTATACCTTAAACTTACACAATCTTATATATCAATTATATCTCAATAAAAAAGTGTTAACAATATGTCTTACACAAAGTAAACACTCAGTAAATGGCTCTTATTCATTAATCCTGGGGCTAAAGACAACCCGCAACACGTATGTTCATTTAAAAGTTACTTCTAGTCTCAAGTTTTCTTTTTAAATCTCAGGTTTTCTAAGTTCAATGACCGTATTTTTCATCATCAGGATATTTTACTAGTTCTTTTCGTATGAACTTATACTTGATTCATAGTCACCAACTTTTTCATCTCCTCCCATTTAAAAAAATAAGTATATTTCTTTGAGGAATTTAAACATATTTACCTTAAAGTCATTTCAGTTTGCTCTACTCATCCCTTGGTAACAAATTCTCCCCTTTGTTGTATTTCATGGCATTAGTTTATAGTCAAAGTTTATAACATATAATTTGTATATAAATGTTAGTATTATATATATGAATAGTGCAGATTATAATATTTTCTAAGTATGACAACTCTTTTACCATTTTTCTTGTAGACAAATTGCTTTTGACACATACATTCAAAAAGTTGTACAATATTTTTCAGAACACCTGCCAGGAAGTGCCCGTGTTAACACATTAATCAGAAGAGGAGTTTGAGAAGCCTGTGAGCTTGGGGAAACGAAGAAAACAGAGACACATACTGGCAGTGGGCGAGGAAGCCCGGCCAAGTTTGTCATTTCCCAGTTTGGCTGCCGGTGAGGTGATGTGTGAGCCTTGCTCTGTATGACTGCATTAAAGAGCCAGTTTATCAGCCTCCCTTCTGAGTCTGTGCTTGTTGGGGCAACTTCTGGTTCTGATTTGGCTTCCTTTGTAGACCCACCTATGGGGAGGAGAATGTGATGGTCACATCACATAGAATTTGAGTAATCTGTTCCTTTTACAGATATGACTTTTGTTCTGCAACTAAAAAAAGCGAAAAATGCAGGGAGAGATTTCTGGTGATATTTTGGCTTCACATTTAAGTTTACTTTCAGAGAGAAAGCAAAATGGGTCATAGGCCCACAGCAGAGTAAATTTAAGAAATATACAGAATGTTATGAGTTCATTAGAAGACTGTAAAACGCAATGGTCAGCAAGCAATCGCCTACTCATGGTATCTTGGGACTCCTTGTAGAGGCCTTAAAATTATTTTATTCCCATTATTCTGGGAGTTGGGTCAAGGCAGGAATAGAGACACAGATGTAGAGAATGGACTTGAGGACACAGAGGGGAAGGGGAAGCTGGGACGAAGTGAGAGAGTAGCATTGACTCATACACTACCAATTGTAAAACAGCTAGTGGGAAGCTGCTGCAGAGCACAGCAAGATTAGCTCGATACTTTGCGAAGCCCTAAAGGGGTAGAATAGGAAAGGTGGGAGGGAGGCTCCCGAGGGAGGGAATATGGGGATATATGTATACATATAGCTGATTCACTTTGTTGTACAGCAGAAATTAACACAATATTATAAAGCAATGATACTCCAATAAAGAAGAAAAAATTTTGAAGAAAAAATAAGAAATATTTTGTTTAGAGAAATATAGCAAAGTAGTGCCTAAGAAAGAGTAATAAAAATTATCACATCTGGGACTTCCTAGGTGGCGCAGTGTTTGAGAATCTGCCTGCCAATGCAGGGGACACAGGTTTGAGCCCTGCCCCAGGAAGATCCCACATGCCTCAGAGGAACTGAGCCCGTAAGCCACAACTACTGAGCCTGCGCCCTAGAGCCTGTGAGCCACAACTATTGAGCCCATGTGCTGCGACTACTGAAGTCCACGCGCCTAAAGCCCGTGCTCCGCAACAAAAGAAGCCACCACGAGAAGTCCACACACCACAATGAAGAGTAGCCCCTGCTCTCAGCAACTAGAGAAAGCCCATATGCAGCAACAAAGACCCAACACAGCCAATAAAAAAATAATAAATCCAATAAATAAATAAATAAATTTAAAAAAATTATCACATCACAGGGAAACTGATCTTAGAAACAAAGAACAAAAATTCATGACCAGGGGACTTCTCTGGTGGTGCAATGGTTAAGAATCCACTTGCCAATGTAGGGAACGTGGGTTCAATCCCTGGTCCAGTAAGATCCCACGTGCCACGGAGCAACTAAGCCCATGAGCTGCAACTACTGAAGTCTGCGTGCTCTAGAGCCCTCCAGCTGAAATTACTGAAGCCTGCATGCCTAGAGCCTATGCTCCACAAGAAAGAGAGGCCACCATGCAAGCCCCAACTCGCTACAACTAGAGAAAGCCCACACGCAGCAATGAACACCCAATGCAGCAAAAAATAAATTAAAAAAAAAAATTCTTGACTAGCTTTGGCCAGTGGGAAAACCCCCTCAACCCTTTCTGTGTTCTTTTGACCTGTACTCATCATTCTTCAAACACTTCTTTGTTTTTTTCTGACACAATTTTCCAGGCTATTCTTTTACTTTTCCTGCCCTGGTCCTGGAATCTGTCATTGGGGTAATTCAAGCATCAAAATAAATAACAAGAGTAAGTAACAGTAAATAAATAGCTATATTAACAAATTATTTCCCACTGAATAAAATAAGAAACCATGAGTCCACGAACCTTAAGTGAGTCTATTTACAGAAAGGATTCATGGTAGAGATAAATACAAAGATTGATCATTAATAAACATAAATAAACATAAAGTTTTATGAGGAACAACATAATTACGTAGTCTTAAAGTATCTCCCCTGTGAAATAATGGGAAAAAATAGATGTTGGTCTCTGCCCGTGGTTCCTGACACAGGGCTCCTGAAATCCTTGTAATTTCCTGGGTGATAGGAGTGTCTTTTGTTCTAACGAGGTAACTCTGGGTGAGCTCCTGGAGGAGGGTTTTCACAAGAAAGAAGAAGCTGTGATTGGAATTTTTAGTCTTGCCCCTCATTCTCTTGAGAAGGGAGGAGGGCTGAAAATGGAGTTAATGATCAATCATGCATATGCGATGAAGCCTCCATAAAAATCCCAGAAGTATGGGGTTTGGAGAGTTCCAGGTAGGTGAACGTACTCACATACCAGGAGAGTGGCACACCCCAGTGCCGTGGGGACAGAAGGTCCTGCCCTAGGGGCTCTCCAAGACCTTGCTCTGTGTATCTTTTTATCTGGCTGTTCATCTACATCCTTTATCATAGCTTTTAATAAACTGGTATATGCAAGTAAGTGTTTCCCTGAGTTCTAGATCCGCTGTAGCAAATTAACCCAAGGAGATAGACACGGGAACCTCTGATGTGGCCAAGTCAGTCAGAAGTTGTGGGTAACCTGGGGACCTACCACTTGTGATTGCCATCTGAAGTAAGATGGGAGCAGTCTTGTGGGGTTAAGCCCTTAACCTGTGGGATCTGACACCATCTCCAGGTAGATAGCTTCAAACTTGAGTTAAACTGTAGGATGAGTGGACACACTGAAATCACTTGTCACCTGATAGGATGCAATGACAGAAACAGAATAGCTTCTAGAATATTGACAAAGATGCATATGCTTGATCTAATCATGAGGAAACATCAGATAAACTCTAATTGGGAAACATTTTTTTAAAAGTTACATTATTTCACAAAATAACTCAGATTGGGAATATTTCACAAAACAACTGGCCTTAATATTTGGAAGTGTCAAGGTCGTGGGTATCTAGGAGAGATGGAGGATCTGATCCCAGCTGAAGGACACCTCTGAGACAGACAACTAAATGCAAAGCGAGATATTCTGTGCTGAATCCTTTATAAAAGATTTGATTGGGACGACTGGTAAATCTTGACTGGGGTCTCACAATTAGACAGTGGTAAAAATGTATCAGTGTCAATTTCCAGATTTTGATGGTTATGTAGTATGTAGGACTAAGCACGAAAGTGTTCAGGGGTGATGGGGCATCAGATCAGTCATGCTCTTGCCAGCTTTGTCCATGTTTCTGTGACTCCAGTATAAAAGTAGGAAGGTCATCTGGCTTGGCCTTGACAGATCTAGGAACCAGGTTCTTGCCCCGCCCTGAGCCTGAGCCCCACCCTGGGTGGGTCCCAATCTAGCACATTTCAAGCTCAGAGTCCTTTGTCTCTGTGGCTGCTGGCCTGGCCCCTACTTCTGTCAGCTGCTGTCTCCTGTGGCGTTCTCCACCTGTGTGCCAGCACAGCTGCCCATTTTTACCCATTGCTATGCGAAAGTTCCACCTTCTTTAGTCAAAAAAAAAAATTCAAAACTCCAGGACTGGCACTGGATGGATCACATGGGCTTGGCTTTTGCCTAAAACTCACCTTCCCTTTGAGTCTGTGTCTGATCCTGCATCACAACTCCCCCACCTTTTTTCTTACCCTGGACAGAGGGCTCTTGGGTTGATTCCCCATAGCCCAACTGAACACAGTTCATATAAGACTTAGATAAAAGACAGACAGTGAAAGGACAATAAAATGAAGAACTTTCATCGATCTTTTTTAGGAGTCAGCTCACTTCCTTTCAGCTTTTTGGATGAATACATGGATACCTTTCTTCTTAGCTCCTGGTTTACCATCCTCATGATGGTTCCCATCTTTTATACCCACCAAACAGGAGAGCCTATGGTCTCACATGCTCTTGACGTGTGAGAGGGTGAGCCCCTGCAGTTATAGTTTCCTACATTCACCTCTACTCGGGATAGACACTAGGGGTGGCCTCCTCATTTATGCAAGATTCAACCTACTTCCAGATGCAAGTCGTGTCTTTATGGACATCACCAGGAAATCACACCACCCTCCCAATAAGCCCCAAAGATGTGCTCATATATGCTTCTCTGGTAAGAGCAGGGTTGGTTTTTGTTGCTTCCAGTGGGATCTCCTTGTTGCCTGCTTGGACAAACTCCCTTGCCTGATGTGGTACGTTGGTCAGCTTTATTTGTATGGGGCTGTTTTGGTCCTCTGTGGCTTGACTCATAGTTCCTGTAATCAAGCCTCCATTAGGCAAGAGAAGACAGCCCCAGGAGGCAGGATGTAAGGCAATATTTTTGGAGGGCAAGATATACTAGGAGGTACCAAATGCTGCGTCCCATTATTGAGACTGACAGTCGTAAGGACTAAATCCATGCCGGACACTGAAAAGCTTTGCAAAAATCCCTCTATCCTAAGCTGTTGACATTTTGCAGGGGACCATCAACAACAAACTTGTAAACCTGTGGTGGTTTTAGGTGTAATGAGACATTACATGTAGGAAATTATGGAACCCATCTCAGAAATTTCTACTGTCCCATCATGATAATATAGCATTCCTCTCCCTAATGAAAAACCTTTCAGTGAAAGTAAAATAAAATAAATGATAATAAACAATATTAAAAATGTAAACAATGAAGCACAACTTTTCAAAGCTTCTTTTCTAAAAAAAAAATAATTTTAGGACAGTATTAAATACCGCTTACCTGAAATATCCAGGTGATAGAAAGACTAATGCTTTGAGTAAAAGCTTTGTTAACCTACAAAAGAGAAATGTTTTCAAAGGAAAAATATAAAGCTAGACAAAAGAAGCAAAACATGGGAAGATCCCCATTTTCTTGCTGTCACACTTCTTATTATTGGGAATGTTATTTTGCTGAGTGAACAACAAGCATGGTGAGGAGACCAAGTCACTGTTTTAGTGAATCTGTTTGAAGAACAATTGTAGAAGCAATGACGGTAAATGTCTGTGGTGGAAGTTTAAACGCAGGGACCCCAGGCAACATCGTCCTGTCCCCATTTCTGGGCCAAGGGTGGAGCTACAGCTATGGGCTTTGGTTAGAATATGCACAGTGTATTTCCAAGTTCAAAGGAACAAGGTGAAAAAGAGGTAACTTTGGTAGATCACTTATGTTGCTGCCAGTGTGTCCCATCCATCACGGCTCCCTGAGGACTTCCCATGAAACATCAAAGTCACTTTCAAACTGCACAAATTAAGCACTCATGTGGCTTTGCAGAACCTCTGCTCCCTCAATGTTTAAATCTGGGTCATGTTGTAATATGAAAATTTTATTCCTGGAAGAAGAGCAAGAACTGCCCCTCAGGGGATACCTATCCAGTTTTCCCATGAAAGTTTAAAATGTGCATGTGGAAAGTAGCACATATTTGTAAATTAGTTGAAGATGTTTTTCAAAACAGGATTCAATTTAGCAGCTTCTCATGCAAGAACTTCTTATAAATGTATGTATTGCTTTTTCCCTGTAAATTCCCAGAAGTGAACTGGGTGGTGTAAGCTCTACTTTCTTTTTCTAATAATCAGACACAAACTAAGTTGCATTTAAACTAGAACAGCATTTTACACCTCTGAACTGCTTCTCCGGATGTGAAAAGGTGTCCAGATGAACTAGATGTTTCTCTTCTGTGAAAGCTGGGTGTGAGGTGTGTTGCTGATCTGTATCTGTCACCTACGTACTTGCTACTTAACGTGCAGTCGAACAGCATAATCATTACCTGGGAGCCTGATAGAAATGCAACCTCTAAGGCCCCACCCAAGACCTGTTGAATCAGAATCTGCATTTTAACAAGATGCCCAGCTGAGCCGTCTGCTCCTGAAGGCAGGGCAGCACTGGGCAGGGGAGGAGAAGTAAGCCATGAGGGGTGCAGCAGAACATGAAACAAATGCTTCAGCCGAACAGCCCACCAGAGCTCCGCAGGCTTCAGCCACACCTGGAACTCACCTGCCCCTTCCGGGTGTCATTAGGATTCTGGCTAATAATGTACTCGAGGTATTGCGTGAGGGTCTGGCAGGAATGCTGCTGGTGGAAAAAGAGGAGTGACAGAGAATTAAATGGTCAGGAATTCTAAACGCAGCAGAGGTTCTCATCTGGCACCAACCACTATATTCTCTGTCCTTCCCCAAATAGCTGCCTTGTGGTTTGACTCCACATCTAGGTGGCGGCCAGGCCCTGGTGTTCCTTGTAGAAGTGGTGGGGCTTAGGAGGTCACCCAGGAGGTGAAAGAGGAGGCAGGAGGGAAGCCAGCGAGAATGTGAGCCCCATTTGCCGAGCTCTACCAAAACAGCTCTCCTTTTATTTGCTTGATCTGTTAAGGTTCCACTTAAGATTTGCTGAATACTTAGCAAAGCTATGAAAACCACTGCCCAGAGCAGTGAGCACCAGAACAGTTCCCAGATCAGGCAAGAGCAAGGCTACGTGGCCTGAAGAGACGTGGGTTCGGAGTCAGACATCCCTGGGACTGAACAGCTCTGCTTCTTCTCAGCAGACTTACACTCTCTATGCCTCAGGGATCTCATCCGTGACCTGGAGATACTAACACTGTGTGACCACACACCTGGTTTGCCCAGGACGCTCCCTTGTTTACAGTTCTTATCTTTACGTTAATATTGACGACCTCCTTTGCTCCCCAAAGTTGTTTTGGTTTGGATGATTTGGTCACCCTAACTAATACCTACCTTGGAGGGTTGTTTTAAGTACTAAATAAGATTAGGTAACTACAGTGCTTGACATCATCTCAGTGATTTTACTCTTTACACTTATTAAAGAAGACATTCTTGTAACCTGAATGGTTACAGAGTTACCAGTATTGAGTAGGTTACTCTTGGCCTGGGTATTCAAGTTCAGCTGACCAAACCAGGGAGATCTCTGCCCACACCCTTTCAAAGTGGGAAGTTGCACTTGTCCTTTCTGTAGCTACCATGGCCTTTGGCTCTCTGAACCCCTGAGAGGGCTATCTGGGGTGGTCTTTGTTCTCAAGTAAGGAGGTATTTTGTGTAGAGGCTTGTTATAACTGTGCTCTACTTGAGCATAGAGAGTGAAATGGCAAGGGTACAGGAATGGAACTAACTTACATTTCAAGCCTTCAAAGAGATAACCTCCTGGCTCAAGGTCCAATCATCTCCACCTGAGGTCCTCCTTGAGCGTCCTTCTTCTATGCGTTCCCGTGGCCAGGCTGGGAATGATTGGGTCATATTACATTCTATACTTCAAATAATGCTGCAGGAAGAAAGGCAATGCTTCCATCCTGCCTTTGTGAAGTTAGGGTCTTTGGGTGATGTTCTTAAAATGTATTAAGGAAAAATAGAACTCAGGCTACTAAACAATAATCCTGTGCCCACTATTTCAAGTGGTACAGAGAAATGCTATGAGATGGTGTTTTACCCTCTTCTGTTCAGTGCTCCCCAGGAAAGCATTAGGATAAATTTTCTGGACTAGAGCAGAGAGCTCCCCTGGAAAAAGGGTTTGAGATTTAAGAGGGTGTTAGGTGTCAGTAAAATCATCACCCACATAACTTTTCCATTGACATCTGCACTAGTGGAGACCGAGGCTGGACACAGTCATGATATTCATCTGGCCAAGAGGTATGTAAGACATCAGTATCTTTAATTCATGGCTGGCCACCTGCACAGGAAAACAAGCAGACAGAATGTGCTCTAGGACACTAATTTAAACCCATGGAAAAGTCTTTTATCTCTTTTGAAAAGTGATAAGGAGATTCATAATCTATGGTTTAGGTAGACATATACCAATCAAATATTGTTAAGAGTCTTAAAACTTTTAAATGGGAAGTGCTTCACTATACTCCAAACCTGTCACGTGCCAGAGGTCAAAACATATCCCACAATGCCACGTGGCATGGGTTGAAAATAGTCTTTATTGGGAAAAGGAGATTCTTGCAAAGAGAAAGCACAGATTCCCCATCCTTTTCACGACCCACGGAGAGGCCCACAAGACGTGCAGCATGGGTCCACATTCTGGGGAAGGGTCCTGACTCTACTATGGGTCCCCCTTTTACAGGATGAGCATGAGAAAGCATTGATAAGGCAATGAACAGGTTGCCTGGTACCAGGAAGTCTGAATTTGGGGTGCTAATTATGTACAGGGGCTGTCTGGGAATGATAGCAGCCCAGCACCTTGCCTCAGGAGCCCATGAGAAATTATAGATTCTCTACAGGAAGGAAGCAGCCAGTGCCTGGGAAGCTGAGTTTTGGCCAAACCCCTCTCACTAGTGAAGGGAGGTAAAGCCCCCTTCCCAAATCCCAGCTGGCTCGTTTACAGGTAATCCAGAATGAGCTCCTAGGGACACTTGTGGACAACTTTGGTCATTGCATCACAAAGCCTACGGGTGATATAACAATATCTAGGAATACTTTATAAAGTCTAATCTTGGCTAATGGCAAAACGGAAACAACCTCTCTCACACGTATTGTTTTGGTTAATACCTTGTCCCAATTCAACTCCATCATGAGCTACCAATCCGTCTGTGTAGTCATGAACCAAACAGCAACCTGGAAATAAGATTAGAAATCTGTTCTTCCTGCCATCAGTGTGTGAATCTTTGACAGTGAGGCAGTCACAAATGAAGTACCAAAATCCCTAAAATGAAGACAGTTTCATTCAAATACGTATAAGATCAATGGGTTCATCAAAAGCTGTGTGCCACCTGTGAATAGCAAAGGTGCCATTCCATGAAAACTGTGAAGTAAAGAGAAGCCCACATGCACACTTTATTGTTAGAATTTTGTCATGAGCTGTCTCTTGGTCCTCTTACCATTTTCAGCCGTGCTAATAGTTATAGTTCGAATGCCTGCTGGGCACTGTTCTCCTATCTGTCTCTTTCCTAGTGTGAGGTTGAATTCAACGAGGAATACTCTCACCCTGCGTCTCCTACTCTGCAAAGCAATAACAAATTGACCCAAATTGTTAACACCCAGCAGAATTTAGAGCTCCTTGTCCTTTGCTGGATTCCAGGCTCTTTTTGCCCTCAGTTATCATTTAGGGATTGGCACTCTGTCCTAGTGTGTTCTTGTTCCTCTGAGCGTATTACTGTCAACTGCTTCTGGGGAGTGAAAAGCATGTAGAGAAGTAAGGAATAGAATATAGCAAAGTATAAAGAAAAAAAGCCGTCCATTATCTCATTGCTCACACACACCCTGTTATAAAAAAACTGAATAGTGCTAATATAAGTCCTCAATCCCTTATCTGCAGTTCTGAATTCCAAAAAGCCCTGAAACCCAATTTGGTGGAGAAACCTGACCTGACCTCATCCAATGATGAGATTCATGGTCTTTTAAAGAATCTCACTTAGTGTGAACAATCATACACTTTGCTGAGGAAATAGTAACAAGCTCAAACAGGGTATGTGGCCCCAGACTCTGCTGAAGATTTTATATAATATTTGATAGACAGATCATATGATCTTTTACATCAGAAAAATTAGAATCCCAAAGTACATCTGGCCTAAAGGGTTTCCTAGGAGGGATTATGAACATGTACAGGTATCCATTTAGAAAAATCAAACAACGCAGGAAGGGACCAGAGGAAGAGTGAAGTCCACCCTGCCCACTTATCAGTCCTGTCTCTCTTCCTTAAGTTAACCACTGTCATCATTTCCTTGAAATTCCTTCTAGAATTTATTTGTATGAATATGCCATAATTTTGTGAGATAATTTTTACAAAAGGTGTAATATTATAAACATCATTCTTGGATATTTTCCCATAGCGGCATATAAAGCTCTACCTCATTTACTTTAATATCTGCCTAGTAGTCCATCTTACAGACGGAACGTAATTTATTTAAGAAGTCCCAAATAAGGAATGCTTTATGCGGGGTCTTTTTTGGGGGAGGGGGCACTCCCTGTATGAATATCTTCTCACAATGAACATCTTGGCAAAAAAGTTTTTGTGAATATGTCTATCAGTTAAATTCCTACAAGTGATGGTGGATTCAAGGTTTCTTTTTGGAATATTTAAAATGTTCTAAAATTAGATTATGGTGATGGTGACATAGCTCTATGAATAGGCTACAAACCATTGAATTAAACCCTTTAAACGGGTGAATATTATGTATGTGAATTATACCTCAATAAAGCCATTTAAAAATTCCTAGCAATGAAAGTGGTAGGTCCGAGGGGATGTAAGGTAAAATGTTTATGATTATTTTTATTATTTGAAAGGTGCTCTTTCGGCCATATCTTCACCAGCACTACTCTCTGCCTTTTGCTTGAGATCTTATATTGCGATAGTCATTGCTTGCTTATAGGAATCCCCTGAGCCTGGGGACCTGCAGGGACTTTGCTGGAAGCTTTAGCCATAGAAGGAATCTCATCTATGACAAGTAGCATTTTGAATCTGAACTGCTCCTGTTGGCCCAGCCATAATCGTTTGGTGGGTGTGACCTAAGGCAAGGGCCTTCCCTTGGGGTTTCTCATGGATCAGAAGGTGGGAGGGTGTTACTCTATCAATAGGACGAAATTGACACAGTCTATGTGTGGTGGGCACATCTCTTATCTCAGGAGTTATTAGCCTTGGACATGAGGGTATATGGCTGTACCCTTTAGCAACTGACTGTCCCAGGACTGAAATAATCCCCTCTGTTTTAATCTCATCAATCTGGATAAGATTTAGTCCCTTAACTAAGACTACCTTATATATTTTTTATATCTGCCACACTGCCTAACACACTTCATAACTTTAAAATGCTTTCACATGTATTAGCTCATTTAATCATCATGACACTCCTGTGAGACATGATAGTATTCTCATTTTGCAGATGGGGAAACTGAGATGACAACTGGAGACTTCAATTTACAGAAGCAGTGTCGAACTCAGACCTTCTAATAGCTAGTCCCCCATCTGCAGCCCTGTTGCCTTGATTATGTCATCAATCCCACAGTAGGTGCCCCATAAAGATGTGTGGGGTTGACTAGGCCCTGGGTTTTACCCTTCTTGATTCAGAGAAGATTGAGGTGACTAGAGAGGCAATGTATTAAATAGATTCCAAAGAAGGCAGAGTCTTTACCACACAACCCCACCCGCCCCCTCATTGTGGTTCCCTGGTAGCTACCACTTTTTCACTCAGGTGGACCCTGAGTTAGTTTCAATTTACTTATTCACTAGGGGAGGAAGAATGATAGTAAATGGGTGATGACAGGAACATTCTCACAGAAAGACATTAAGATGTTGTACCCCAAATTCCGTATGTGTGTATGAATGTTTATTTACGATTACGTGAACATGGAGAAAGAAATGGAAGGATGTACACCAGACTATTAACATTGGTTATCTGGGGGAAGTGGTGGTGGGGGAGGTAACGTTCCCCTCCCGCACCAACAAAGCAAAACAAAAAAGGAAAAACATTTAAACATGTGTCTACAACTAAATACTGCATATACAAAGTGATCCCAAGGGTGTAAAGTTATATAGACATGCATAAAGAAATGTAGAAAAGGACATTAATATATCATTAAAAATTTTTTACAGTAATAACAAGCACATATTATTTATGTAATTACAAATAAAAGTAATAAAGCTATTTTCATTGAGATAAAATATTGGCCACTAAAATATATATTTTAACAACTTTTCTTCGAAAGAAGGTATGCTCAGCACCCACCTACGTGGTCAGGTATAAAGGATGCTTGGGGTCCCCTCATCCAAGCATTTTTCAGTGGGGCTCTGAATGGTGTCACAGGTTCCTGAACCGGGGGAAACATGGAGATTTAGGCAGGCACTACTGTGGAAATCCCTCATTAAAATACAGATTTTACCAGGTGAGTGTAATTTATTAACCTATAATCTCAGGTAATCTTCTCTCATGGGCAGAGGGAAAAATGTCCTGAGCAAGTAGAATCTTGGTCAGGTGGATTGCGTGAGGGGTAAATAAGAAAGTTCTGGGAGATGGTGCGACTAAAGAGCAGATCAAAGTCAGGCAACTTTGGGCATGTTAATAAATATATTGCACATATATATTAATTTGAAAAAGAAAAAGCCAACTAAACTAGTCATTGTCTTTCCTGGTTGCCTACAATCACAATTTTGGGTGTGGCTAATTAAATTTCTGGCAGAAGTCTCTGTTCACAAAGTACGGAGTTTGTTTCCAAATCATCCAGTGGCGAAATAGAATTGCTGAAGTAAACACATGACCCACTTTGGGGCGATTTAACTAGTCAGAGTTGCTCCTTTTCCCAGGGCCAACCATGGGAAGGCGGTTTCTTAGAAGCATGATAAGTATCTCATAGAGTCTTATCTATTACACTAGGCACTCATGGACATTCCCTGTAGAAATGTGTGTATCTTTTTATCTTTTTCCTAATAATTTAGTGCAATACTATAAAACTAAAAAAAAAGAATTGTTCTAAAATCGCAGTGTTTAACATTGCCTTTCAAGGGTCTGTCTTTTCTAGATTTCAATGGCACTGACTTTAAAAGATTCATTATTAGCTTTTGTGTATTTCCACAGTGTCAAGGTGAAATGTATTCCTTGGGGAATCTACAAACAACAGCAGCAAATCATTGGCATAAATGTTGTTATCTGCTCTGCAGTTTTCTAATTGTTCAACTGTGTCTTTGTAAGATGGACCATACAATCCATCTTATTTTTCTAGAACTAGTGGAGCAATTTCAAAGAAATTACACAGGAAGACCCAGTAACCAAAAAAAAAAAAAAGTTTCACTTTATTTATGTAACAATGCATTTAACTGTCCATCAATCATCCATCCAACCACCCATGGTTCCTTCCAGACAATTATGCCTTGTTCTAAGCAGAGAGATAAAGAGGTGACTAAGACAAGGGCTGAGCTTATAGTCTGGAGTGAGGAACCCTAAAGGCAACTCAATAATTTTGACATCGTGTGACTGTAATCAGGTAAGAAGCAAAAGTGCGTGGTGCAGGGCAGGTATTGCAGGTCAGAGAAGCCTTCCAGAAGTAATGGTTAAGGGTCACACAAAAGCATGGTAGTAGGCTGTTCAATGGGATTTTGACCTAAAGTAGTCCTCAAAATGATCTTTACATTAGAACTGTGATGTTTCTAATATCAGTTTTCCTTGCAGACCTTCTTTGTTATCAGCAATTGTTCATCAGCCAGTAGCATCATGGCCACAACAGCAAGAAGAAACAAATCTGCCAAACCAGTACCAAAATCTTAGGAGTTGGTACCAATTTTCTAAAAATTAGTATCAGCAGATCTTTTGGTATAAGCCCTTGGAAATTTTTTTCCAGACTTAACAAGCATTTCTGAAAATGACCTGATGATAAAATGTGTTTGGATATGCAACTGCGCATTGCATGGGAGTAATGGCAGTTCCTCTCTCCTTCCAACAACTCTGTTGGTTAAATTCCTCTGCAGTTTTTTCCCTGCTTGAGGATGAAAAGTTTTCCATACGTTTCTGCCAGCATCTTCTCAGATACTTTGGATCAAATTTTTGCTTGTGAGTTGTTTTATCAATCGATTTGTACATGTTTAACTTTCTAACCTGGCGGGTGAAGACGCCTAACCTCACAAAACCCACAGGGCATGTGTCCCTGATAAAGATTAGCCTGTAAAATATTACAGAACCAGGATGAAAGGACACATTGACAATAAATTAAGCATTTATTATATAATGATTTTGAGACTTGAAAAACTGTGTTTCTGTATGTTTGAAGGCTTTCTGATGATCAGTTCCTGTCTGTTACCCTTCCTGGTGGCAGGTGGCATCTGGCTGCCATAGCTGTCATCCATGTCTCTGTTACAGAAACTCCCCAGGGAAAACCCAAACCCTGGAAATCTCTATTGGATGGCAAATTGGTCTTGCAGGCTTGGCCTTGGACATGCAGGTTAGGAAACATAAGTGTTTCATTTGCACAAAACATATTTTATCACCTGAAAAGTTTTCCAAGCTGAAAAGTTGATTAAAATGAAATCTGGATTGAGTCACCTTAAGCGGCACTAATTCCCTGTCCAGGCCAAAGGAAGGTTAGCTCTTCTGAGATGCGTTTCTCTACTTTATTCTCAGTGGCAACTAGAGAGAGAAATCTCACATGTTGCCTGACCATCTACCTCAGTGACCAACTACTTAATTTTAAATTACATGCATTTTACTTATATATATGCCCATACTTATAGATATATTTCTGGAAGTAAGCCAGTTTATACTCTGTATTTGGTAGAAAGAGACACATTGTAATGTTAGCTTTTTAAAAAATTCCCCAATATGCCCGAAATATTCTGAGTATTATGAACACTCAGAATTTTTTCCTTTAGGCTGGAGATTCCAACTTCTTTAATATCCAGTGGTCTGGCAGGTAGACCAGCTTGTGACCAGCCACGTGATTCAGAATGAGGTGTTCAAGGTACTGGGAAAGAGAGAGAGCACCTGGCATTTGGGAAGTGCTCACGAATCATGGTGCTGAATGAACCGTGTAGGGAATCTAGGCTCACACAGGGAGATTTCCTGGAGAAGGTGATGTCTGAGCAGGGATTTACTCCTATTGCTCAGTGGAGCGGGAAACCACACATGCTTGTAAATTAGTCTTGATAAAGCTCAAAGTAAGAACCAAAGATCCTCTCCTACAGGCTGAAATCTCCTGGGGTATAGTGCTCGAGCTTTGTGATGGTTGTTTTAGATTCTTAGTGGTATTTTCTGCTTCTTTATAGGCTCAAGGTTATATTCCACAGTGCTGAAGTTTCCAGAAGAATATCCTTCAGTGAAAGGGAGCGTTTGTATAAGTAGGTTACCAATGCGTGGGGATGAATCAGGCTTGGCCCAGTGCCACCCCAAATCCTAATCCGTCTGTATTCCTGAGGCCTCCAAAACAGGGAGACCTGCAAATGCGATGGCTTCTATTCATATGGTCATCTTGCTTTTAGCCTTTCTCGCATTCCCTGCATTAATGTTCCCTTTTCTTTTATGTGCAGTGACTC
Source organism: Hippopotamus amphibius kiboko (assembly GCF_030028045.1). Lineage (NCBI taxonomy): Eukaryota > Metazoa > Chordata > Mammalia > Artiodactyla > Hippopotamidae > Hippopotamus > Hippopotamus amphibius. The sequence continues at coordinate 103,996,143 of NC_080193.1, forward strand.
GACTGTCATATAGTACAGTAGTGGGTCTTGATGAACAGGTGCAGAAATCACGCTGTCTCTGGGGCCTGTGGGTGAGCACAGGGTTCTGTAGATACTTGAAACTGCAAGCTAGTCAATCACTGAATTTTTATTGCCTGTAATGACTTTCCACACCTTATATTTCCCAAGTAGTGGGCGGCACCTCCAGTTATTAATATGTCATCCCTACCTCTAGAATAAAATGGATTGGTCCCAGAGAGGAAAAAAACAGAATCACAACTTTAAACGATTTGAAATTGTGATTCAAGTTTATGGAATGTTCCAGAAACCATTGTTATCTTCTTGACTATACGAGTTAGGAGACAAAGAGTAGAATTACTCCCAGGAAAAAGTGGGAAGCTAAAAATTTCTTGCTTCTTCTTAGCAAATGAGGCAGCTGGGAAGCTATCTATATGTTTAAGAAGTTCCTTTTCTGTTGATCTTTCTTAGGAGTCACAATAGACCACTTTTTCTGGTTTTTGTACATAACTCTCAGTTTTTAAGACTGGTCCTCAAAAGCTATTCACTGGATTCCCTCTAAGTAGTTTGAGGTTTTTTTCAGTGATTTTTTTTTTTTTTAATTGAAGTAGAGTTGACTTACAATGTTTCAGGTATACAGCAAAGTGATTCAGTTGTAAGTATATATTCTTTTTTGGATTCTTTTCCATTATAGGTTATTACAAGATATTGAATATAGTTCCCTGTGCTATATAGTAGGTCCTTGCTGTTTATTTTGTATATAGTAGCATCTGTCTGTTAACCCCAAATCCCTAATTATTCCCTCCCTCCACATTTCCCCTTCGGTAACCATAAGTTTGCTTTCTATGTCTGAGTCTGTTTCTGTTTTGTAAGTAAGTTTCTTTGTATAATATTTTTATTATTTTTTTAAATCTTATTTATTTATTTATTTATCTATCTATTTATTGGCTGTGTTGTGTCTTCATTGCTGCGTGCGGGCTTTCTTTAGTTGAGGTGAGTGGGAGCTACTCTTCGTTGTGTTGCGTGGGCTTCTCATTGCCATGGCTTCTCTTGCTGTGGGGCACAGGCTCTAGGCGCATGGGCTTCAGTAGTTGTGGCACATGGGCTCAATAGTTTTGGCTCATGGGCTCTAAAGTGCAGGCTCAATAGTTGTGGTGCATGGGCTTAGTTGCTCCACGGCATGTGGGATCCTCCTGGACCAGGGATCGAACCCGTGTGCTCTGCATTGGCAGACGGATTCTTAACCACTGTGCCACCTAGGAAGCCCCAATAAGTTTCTTTGTATAATATATTTTTAGATTCCACATATAAGTGATATCAAATAATAATTTGTCTTTATCTGAATTTACTTAGTATGATAATCTCTAGGTCCATCCATGTTGCTGCAAATGCCATTATTTCATTCTTTCTTATGGCTGAATAGTATTTCAATAGTATTTCATTTCATTATTTACTTCTTTTTTATGGCTGAATAGTATATACATATATATATATATACACACACACACCACATCTTCTTTATCCATTCATCTGTTGATGGACGTCTAGTTCTGTGTCTTGGCTATTGTAAACAGTGCTGTTATGAACATTGGAGTGCATGCATCTTTTTGATTAGAGTTTTAGTCTTTTCCGGATATATGTCCAGTAGTGGGATTGCTGGATCATATGGTAATTCTATTTTTAGTTTTTTAAGGAACCTCCATACTGTTTTCCACAGTGGCTTCACCAATTTACATTTCCACCGACAGTATAGGAGGGTTCCCTTTTCTCCATACCCTCTAGTTTGAGATTTTTTTTGATTCCTTTATTATTAGCTTTGACAAGATTCTTTATATAATTAATGGCATTAATGATTAACTGTTCTGTAAAGTTTTAAGTCTTAATTTCTCATATTCTTTATCCAAATACCAATCCATGTTCAAACCTTGCCATTTATTTCTTCTCGCATAACATTTCTAGCATTCTACTTTCCTCTTCCAACAGCCATTCCTTTGTCTGAGCCTTAATTCTCTTACATCCAAACTACTGCAGTTGTTCAAATTCCAGTCTTCTCTAACCATTTCCATTTTAAGTTGACCCCATAAAAGTGGCAGAAGCCACCTTCCAAGAAAATATCACTTTGCTTGTGACTTCCATAACAGAAACCTAGTGGTTCTCTTTCAGTATACTGAACCCCACCTTTTCCTTTTTTCACTAAGTCACTTAATACCATCTCCTTTATGAAGCTCTTAAGATCACAGTCTGCCTAATTTTGGTTGGACTACTAAAATTGAACATATGCCTATAATGCCTTTTAAAAATGATCCTGAGTCAGGTGGGCACAGCAGCTCACGTACCTTGAAGATAGACCTGGGTCTGAGGCTAGTGGTGGCCCCACCAAGACAAGTGAGAAGTGGTGACAGTAACACCTCAGCTGCAGGCGGGAGGAAGTTTAAAGAAAGGCGTCTCTCTTTCTTTGTATGATTTCTATGTGTCTGCTCAGTATAGGATCTGTGTTTAACTCAGACATCAATCCGGAAATAATTTCTGCCGCCTCACTGGGCAGAATACACAGCCCACTAGCACAGAATGCTATGGTCACACTGGGAATAGACAGGTAGAAAGTAGAGCAGGTGAGCCTCTGGACAAGAGGCCAGGGGAAGAACAGCAGGCGTTCTTTTCAGTGAGTGGTGGTGGCAGCAGCCTCTGTGGAAACGTGAGGATAAGAAGACTAGGTCTTTTGGAACTGAGAGTAACTTGTGTAGTGCAAGAAGGGTCCTGAATCAGAAATCCACAGAGCTGTGTGGGGTGAGAAAGATAGTAGAACCATAAACATAGTGTAAAATTAGGGCAGAGGAAGACCAGGGACAGTCTTTAGCTATAACAGGATGAAGACTCAACAATTCTTGGATGAGGGATGAGTTGAAAACTAATATCAAAGCTCCACTGCATATAATTTCTATCATATTCTCTATATTTACGTCTTAGTTATATAAAATGTTAAATGATTTCTAAAGATTCAGGGATGCATAATTAATTCCTGATATACTTCTGGGAAAGAAAGACCCCCTCCATGGATTCTTATCAATAGGTATTTGGATTGGGTGGCATCTCGAGAATCTTGCGCTCAGAGTTTGCAAGACTGCTAAGTAGCTCCTCATAAAGCAATGCATTAAGAAACAAAACAAAACAAAAACCTGACTGACAAAATCCCACCCCCAGAGATTTTGATCTAATTGGTCTGGGAAGGGGAGATACGTATCAGCATTCAAAAATCTCTCCAGATGACAGTAATTGCGCCAGGGATTAAGACCACCGCTCAAAAGAATGGTCTTTGCTGGGTCATTTCTGTCTGGTGGTGACATGAGTCCCAGGAGTGCCCCAAGCACCAGGGCTGGGGTGAGAGGAGTAGAGATGAGGATAAACACCATGAGCCCCAGCTTGTGGCCCACACCCCAAGGGATAATCGTGGCAGGTCGATAGGCAGGAGATGGTATCTCACACTCTTAGGTATAGAAGGACACTGGGGAAGAGCAAATTACTAATTGTATTTCTGAAAACTCTTCTGAGTCCCCTGAAGAAACCTTTGTAAAGTGTGAAGTTAAGCACAGATAGCTTGTTCCTGAAATATCAACAACTGAAACATTATACACAGCCATTAATAGTTACAAGGATGTTTTACATGATAAAAAATTTACGTAAATGGCAATGGGGAAAATTCTCTAAGGTTGAATACGTAAACAGAAACAAATAAATTTAGCTGTATGTAAAACTGATACTATTACCACAAAACATTAATCCAAGTAGACTTTGAGCGGGATATTCAGGCTATACACTCTCACTAGGATCGATTGTTAGAATAAAAAGAAACCTTCAACTTTACTAAGTCTGTGGTTTGTAGTGTTGAGTATAGTGATTTTGAAACTATTTTTTGTGGGTGTTTGCAGGACAGAGCAAATGAATAAACACATGTATATTTTTGGGAACCAGAGTTCTCACTGTGGGTGAAGGGAGATACAAATATGAAATGGGGGAAAGTGAGGAACAACCCTGTAGTGTTGGATTGAAATTAGAAGTATTAAAAGAAATGTGAACTCACTTATTTTAAAAATATGTATTTCCTAGCTGAAAAAGTATATATTTTCCACTCAAAGAGCCTGAGAGCAAAGACACCCCAGTAGCAATTAACACACCTAACACCAGACCTGATTTCTAAATACCATTTCCCACTAAAAGTAACAAGGGCTCCTTGGAGAAAGGTCAATTCCAGATGTAGGGCCAAGAAAGGACTCAATCTTGTTGAGTTTGAAAGTAAGAACATGCTCAAAAGCTGATGGATTTATGTTAAAAGGCTACGAGAGGCAGCTTGAAGGGCCTCCTACTGGCCAAATTTGGGACAATTTGAGTATCAAAAATCATATGGTTGGAATGGACACATTAATTTTTTAACGCTCATATTGATTAAAAATTTAAATTTCTTTACAGAAGAATGTCAAGTAATAAATGTAAAATGTATAATAAAGTTATAAGAAATCACCAGGCAAGAATCATCAATGGTATTAAAACCAATGGGTGAAAGATTTGGGGGGAAAAGAATATTCATTCAGTCTCAAATTATCACTCCACGAATAGCTTATTCATTACAAAGGGGAAAAGGCACCTTCACATAGGATAAACCTGGCAGTACCACTTTAACAAAATGATCAAACTTAACATCACTGGTAATAGACCACATAAAGGTCTTATGCCTCCAGATGTGTTATGCTTCAAAGACATTCCTGATGTTCCTGCCAAAAATGTTTACCCTGCATCCAATCAAGAGGGAACAACTATCAAATCCAAACAAAGGGATATTCTGCTGAACAACCCTCCTGGCTCTTTAAAAATATCTATGCCATGGGAAAAAAATGTCTGAGACTGTTTAGAATAAAAGAGACAAAAGAGATATGCAGTATATAATCCTGGCTTCAATCCTGGACCAGAAAGAAACAAACAAAAAAATTCCAGGACATTAGTGAGTCAGTTGGAGAAATCTGAATATGAATTGTATATGAGAGAAAGAGTATTATATAATGTTAAGTTTCCCAAGAATGATTGTGTTGTAATTATAAAGAAAAATACTGTAGGAATACGTGTTTATGTGTATTTAACATTTTATTTCCTTCTGATGTTTTACTATTTTCTGATGTTTTACTATTTAAATTTTTTATTTAGAATAATTTCAAGCATTCAGAAGAATGAACACTGATAGAGGAGGGTGGGGTAGGAGAGAGAGAAAGAAATAGAAGGAGAGCGCAAATGTGGCAAAATATTAATAATTGGTGAATCTAGGGAAAGAACATACAGGTTTTCATTTTTCCAAATGATTGAAATTTTTTCAAAAAATTTAAATAGTAAAATATAAGAGAAACGTTAAATATTTTTAAAATAACATTTAAGAGGTGATTAGGAGGATTTTCTGCAGGAAGTGAGAGATTGAAAATGCAACTTAGTTTTCTGCCTTAGTGAGTAGGTAAACGATAAGGTCATTATTTAAGGTCAAAAACAGAATAAGAAATTGGTTTAAGGAGGAGGATGGTTAGTTGAGTTTTGATCTTGTTGATTTTAAAGTGTCCATGGCCCAACCAAATGAAACATCTTAGATATAGAAGTCAGATCTTTGTGGGAAAGGTCAGAGCTAAAGTGGATAATTACCAGTATGGAGAGCGTAGAGAAATGATGCCAGACAATGACAGCACCAATGAGACCTTAAAGAAAAAGAAGAGCAATGAACTGTGGGATGCAGGGGAATTCTGACATTTAAAGCAGTTCTCAGTTAGGCAGCAGGGAGTCTAGGGGACCCCCAGGATTCACCGGTACCCAATTCGCTTCCTTTCTGAGTGTGTAGCTGGCTACTTTTCTGTTTCTCCTGCCTCTGGTGACATCATGTGACCAAGCTCTGGCCAGTGGAATGATGGCAGGGTCATATGCATCTTCCCCTTGTCCTGGCTTCCCATGTGTACAGCTGGAAGCTGAAGACTCCAAGATGGCTGAGCCACAGAGTGTTGGAGGGTGGATAGCAGAATCATGCTTGGAGGAGAGTTGTCCAGGAGAACATTTCACATTGATTTGCCCAATCAAGAAATCAACCTTAGTTGTGTTAACCCATTAAGATTTGGGGTTTTTTGTTGAAGCTGGTAGACTTACTTACACAGGATACGGTCTATCTGGGAGAAAGGTCCTTTTTATCTGGGAGAAAGGTCTATACCTTTATACTCTAAGAGGTCTGGGTTTCCTGAAGAATAATAGGACTAGGAAGAGATGGAGGAGCCAGCGAGAAATTAAAGGAGGAGTAAAGAGGCATAAGGAGAAACTAGAGAGATTAACGTCAGAGAAGCCAGGAGAGCAGAGTTGCAAGGACCAAACGGTCTGCAGTGTAGAAGGCAGCAGAGACATCCAGAAAGAGCTGAAGAGTCTCTCAGATTGGAGAACTAGTGACCTTGGCAGAAGCGGTAAGTTGAGGCACAGTGGGAAGTAAAGAAGTAGAGAGGGTAGGAAATTGCTATTAAAAAGTTGTCTCCAAAGGGAAGGAGAAAGAAGCAATAACTAGAGGAGGAAGCAGAATCAAGAGAGGGTCACTTTTAAGGGTGGGACAGACTTGAGTTTATCAGAATGAGGCAGTGAAGACATGGAAGTTAAAGGTATGGAACATCGAAGGGATAATTGCGGAGAGTGAGTGGAACAAAGGAGCTGGTGTCAACACTGACCCTGGAAAAAAGGGAGGACCCCTCACCAGCTGAGACTGTGTGTGTGGTGGGGGTGGGTAGGGGAGATGAGGATTGGGGCAGTTCATACCTGATGGGCCTCAATTATTATTATTATCATTACTTTTTTATGAAGTAGGAGTCAGCTATTATCTGGGAAGAAGAGGTGGAGGACTTTCAGAGGAGAAGAGCAGAATTTTACAGATTGGGGCTGGGCTTTGCCTTTATCTTGATGTTCAACTTTTTTTTTTTTTTTAGATTTATTTTACTATTTATTTATTTAGCTGCGTTGGGTCTTTGTTGCTGAACATGGGCTTTCTCTAGTTGTGGCGAGCGGGGGCTACTCTTCCTTGTGGTGTGCAGTTTTCTCACTGAGGTGGCTTCTCTTGTTGTGGAGCATGGGCTCTAGACACATGGGCTTCAGTAGTTGTGGTGCATGGGCTCAGTAGTTTTGGCTCACGAGCTCTAGAGCACAGGCTCAGTAGTTGTGGCGCACAGGCTTAGTTGCTCCGCAGCATGTGGGATTTTCCTGGACCAGGGCTCAAACCTGTGTCCCCTGCATTGGCAGGCGGATTCTTAACCACTGTGCCACCAGGGAAGCCCTTGATATTTAACTATTGACTAAGCATTAGCTTTTGTACTTGGGTTCCACAGCTATAAATCATGAAAATGACAACACTTCATTTAGAAATGCATCGTGACCCAAAAATTGTGACTAGAAATGTACCCACATATGTGAATGCTACATCCTGGCCTGACAGGTGTATGTCCCCTTCTTTATCCTCTGCCTTTGGCGCCACATAAAAATGTTCCTGTCCTCCAGAGTGTGTTTCCCCTGCTAAACACAGCAAGCAGATGAGGGTCTTATTTTTATCTTTATTCTAAAATTAAAAAAAAATTTTTTTTGGCCATGCCACGTGGCATGTGACATCTTAGTTCCCCAACCAGGGATCAAACCCGGGCCCTTGGCAGTGAGAGTGCAGAGTCCTAACCACTGGACTGCCAGGGAATTCCCATAGGGTCTTATTCTTAAAGACACTTAATTTCAATATATTCAAAACCAAATGCAGTACATTTTACTAACTGTTAATAATATTTTCTTCTAGATCATGGGGGTAACATTTGGTTTCCTGTCTTGATTACAAAGAATCATTTTCATTTGGCAAAGTTTTCACAGGTGGCTATTATTATACACATTATAATTGAGCAATTATGTGCAATTTAAAAAGTGTCCCACATGTTTGGCTCCATTTCCCTACCTGCTTTCGTTGGTGTGTTCTCAAGAACTAGAAACTAATTATTATTGACTTGAGCAAAATGTCAGTTACCAGATAAGAATAAATAATGAGATGTTCTCACCTAAGGGTGAATCCACTTCTACAATGAAATTGCCTGGGGAGCAGAGATGGCTTTACTCAGCACACAGAAACTTGCATTTCAGCAGCCACACCCAACCAGTCATCTCTCTTCCATCTATTTACTAGAAAGATTAAACCCCAAACCACAAGTAGCACCCATTGAAATAGGCCTCTTTAGGTGTGGAGAAAAGTAACCCCTCCTACACTGTTGGTAGGAATGTAAGTTGGTGCAGCCACTGTGGAAACAGTATGGAGATTCCTCAGAAAACTAAAAGTAGAATTACAATATGATCCAGCAATCCCGCTCTGGGTCTCTATCCAGACAAAATTATAATTCAAAAAGATACATGCACCCCCTATGTTCTTAGCAGCACTGTTCACAATAGCCAAAACATGGAAACAACCTAAAAGTCCATCAACAGATGAATGGGTAAAGATGTGGTACATATATACAATGGAATACTACTCAGCCATAAAAAGAATGAAATAAGGCCACTTGCAGCAACATGGATGCAACTAGAGATTATCATACTAAGTGAAGTAAGTCAGAATGAGAAAGGCAAATACCATATCATATCACTTTTATATGGAATCTAAAATATGACCCAAATGAGCCTATCTATAAAACAGAAATAGAATCAGGGACATAGAAAATAAACTGGTGGTTGCCGAGGGGGAAGGGCCTTGGAGAGGGTTGGATTGGAAGTCTGGGATTAGCAGATGCAAACTGGTATATACAGAATGGATAAACAACAAGGTTCTACTGTATAGCCAGGGAACTACAGTCAATATCCTGTGAAAAATCATAATGGAAAAGAATATGAAAAAGACTCTATATATTTGTATAACTGAGTTATTTTGCTGTATAGCGGTAATTAACACAACGTTGTAATTCAACAATATTTCAATAAAAAGTAAAAAAAAATTTAAAAGAAAAAAGGCCTCTTTAAAACCCACAGGGACCTCAGCTGTGAAGAATAAATGATTGTATGTGAGGGGATGGGGGAGGGAAGGATTGGAAGATAAAATCTGTTTTTTTAAATTTCACGGAAGTGGGAAGTAAAAACTTCAGAAATCTATAATTAATCATAGGTATTAGAAAGTAAATTTTGTTTGCCTTCAAGAAGCTGGAGATGGTGCAGAAAAGCACCAGGTCAATTAGAAAGACTTGGTGAAGCATTTAGTGATCAACCCATCAACATAAATTTTAAATTGACCTGGTATCAAAAAATATTTATATATGGGCAGCTTTTGAGTTCATACCCCTGAATGTCTGGGATGGGTATCCTGAAATTACTAGATTCATCCAATTTTAGTTCTCTCCGTGATAGAAGTCTGGGAATTTAATAGTAACTCCAATGAAAAGTATTGCCAAAGATTCTGTCTTCAGGCCTCTAATTCTGTCTCTCTGTCTCCATCTCTTCTCCCCCCAGCTTCTTCCATGAGTTTGGTGGCTATAATTTTCCTTAATGAATCATAGAACCAATTCCTTCTCTCTCCACCCCTTTACTTCAGATTCTGATCTTAAAAGTATTTGTCTTTTTATTTGGAAATCTCTGAGGAACTAAATGAGATACATGTTTTAAAAAGTGGTTTTCAGATATTGTTCTTGCCTTTGGTGAAGTCATTCACACACATGACGTCCCCCAAACCCACATCTCCAGCCTCAGTATTTCTCAAAGCACCAGAATTTCCTTCTAACTGCCTGTGGACAGTACCCCTGAATGGCCTGCTGGCCTCTGGAACCCTCATCTTCTGCCAATCTCTAATTTCAAGGTTTTCGTTGATTCTTGTTTACTCTTCACATCTAGTCAGTGACTTGTACCTGTATTCTCCTCTCTACTCCAAGGTACCAGCCATCATCTCTCACTTGGCATAGTATAATGACCTTTGAACTTGTTTCCTGTGGACACTCCCACTTACATCCAAACTGCACTGCCAGGTTCACTAAAGGGAAATTTTGGCCCTATCAGCTTTCCATTCAAACTCTCAAATGTCTTCCATAGTCTATGGAACCAGTGCTATTTTTTGGCCAAGGAATCAATGTCTTTCATAAAACCTCCCATTCTCTTCTGAGTCTGATGCTCTGGATGGTCTATCTCTTTACTAACTTCCATGAGAAGAATTAAAATGAGTCAATTGCACTCAAATTCTATAGAAGCAGCATCATTGACTAAAATCGCATCAGTATTTTTAAAAGTTTCGTGATGAAAAAAAGGACTTAAAAACTGACCTTCAGCAACTTGATCAACAGTTGAAATGCCTCCTTTATGTTTCCTTGTTCTTATTTTTTTTCAGGCCTGATGAATGACCTATGTTGTATTGCATCCCATGGGAGGTAACAAACAAAAGGTATTACCGATGTAGTGTAATTCAAGATTTCTGACTTTGGTCACCTCCATATCCCTCACACTGAAAACCAAACATGATGTTTACCTTCACTCCAAGAATTCCCTAGGATGGCACAGATTTCAGACACCATGTCCTAGTGCCTCAAACCGTGTATCCTGACCTGGTACAGTTCAGAAAATATGACCATCATATAGTGGAATCCCATCATGTGCATGCTTAACCTATCGACTTCAACCTTCACTGAAACTGGGACTCCTCCATCTCCTTTAATCCTGACAACCACAAACATTCTGGAGGCTTAAGGTTGGATTAGTCTAATCCCTGCAGGTGAGGACGTGCTCTTTAGAATCCTCCACCCACCCCAACCAGGAATTTGATGGAAATGTGAAAGGAGAATGATTTCAATACTCAGACACCTGCATAGAAACTTAAGCTTTGTTCCTTATCTTGTCATGCTGTTCTCAGAATTAGTTTGCATAAACATTACTGAATAGGATCATATGTATAAAACCTTGTATTCTGGACTTTATGGATAATTTAAGGGATTTTTCAAGGTTACTTCTAAAATTCAGTTTTCAAAATTAAACAACACAAATGAAACAGAATCAAAATGTATTTGGTGAAGAGTCTTGCCCCCCTCATGAGTAACATGTCAGAGGGGAATGAAAATGTACAGCAGAAAGGTCCCTGTCAGTCAGGGACAACATGCCCTGGGGCGATGCGTGGGGTTTCTTGTATGGTTGAGCATGGGGTTTGAACACCAGCTCAGCTCTGTGACCACTAGCTCTATGACCTCAGGAAATTCACTAGAGTTCTCTAAGCCTCAGTGTTTTTATCTTAAAATGCCAAGCTAACAGTGTTCTTCGCTGCCTTAAATTCATTCTGAAATAAGGCTTAGTACAAATAAATAACCTAAGGTTGTGAGGAGGGCTACATGTGGTCCTATGTGTAAAGGTTCCTGGAAAATAGCACCAGGGAGCAGCAGCTGCCACTATGAAAACACTGCAAGAATCTGAGACACTCTTGTCATATCACCATCACCTTGTCCTGTGCAGACAGTCTTTCCACTTTGCTGTCATTATCACGGGGTCATCCTGAGTTGTTATCATGTGGGCCACACCCGGCAGTGCCAGGGCCTTGGAGGCATCATTGGGACCAGGAAGGAAACAGAGCCACACGGGAGCCAAGTGTTACACATGGTGATGTGGCCCTCTTATTTGTGAACAGAATCCCAAGAACCCCACCGTAATTCACAGGCACACCAGCAGGCAGGTCCACAATGATGTGTGTTGAAACTGTGCTCATGCTGTGGAAGTGGAAAACATTAGTTTCATTGGATGCTGAGGATGACAAAAAAGGGCATCCCCAGGGGAATATTTTGTTATTCTCCCCTTCCACTGAAGGCATATCCTTGAGGTTTCCTAAAGCAATGCTCAGTTGATGGCACTTTTGGGAACTCAGGCTCCTCTGAAGACGGACATTCAGAAAAACAGTAGAGAGAATTACAGATCTTTGGAATCTCATGAGCTGAGGAAGTTGTTTGCATCCTTTACATTCTCAGGTAGTAATGACCAGCTCTTCAGATACCAGCTCCCTATCTTGGCAGAAAATTACTCTTTTACCTACTCCCAAATCCAGTTTTCTTTCTTCTTTAACATTTTTCTTTTATTAAGATAAATGCTGGGATTGCTGTTTTTGTGAAATGCTTCGATGTACTGAGCTATCTATTAACGATGTAGATTGGTATTAGATAATTGTGCCCTTATAAAACCTGCTAGATATTTCTGGCCTTCCAACTCTGTCCTTGTTTACTTACACGATTTTAGCATGTGGCCTGGTGCTGGTTGTGGCGCCTGGAAGCATTCTCCTGCTAAGACATGCATGTCATCACAAAATACAGCCTCTCCTGTGGCATCTTTAATACCTAACTGGTGCGTGATGGAGCATCTACCTGGGTCTTAGAGAGGCTGCTGAGGATCTACACTGTATGTTTAAAAAAACAAAGCCAATCACAAAGCAAATTGACCAAGCAGGAGCATTGATGAGATGGAAATATCCACTAAGAAATGGGTAGGTCTTTCCCTACTCTATGTGAGGAAGGACTTTCCAAACTAGCCTGTTCGGCTTCAACTGGAGTTTTCTTCTTCCTCATTGTCTGTCAATGTGAAGCTAAGAGGGTAGGTGTGATGCAGATGAGTCAGTGTGGGGATTGGACCATGAGTGAAGATGGATTTGGGACAGCTAGTGTATGGGAATTTCTGCTTTTCTGAGAAAACATATATGTTTCATAAAAGAGATCTTATTGAAAGACCAGTTGAGGTAAACATTTCTAATACTGGCAAATGGAAGGCCTTGTGCTCTGGTCAACGCCATCTGAAAACTCTGGGAGCTGTGTAGGCAGCCTGTGCAATCTCTCCCTCCAGGCGGGGATTGCTGACCAAATGAGGGTCAGATGGGAACCTGGGAGACAGGGGTTGTAGTCCCAGTTCTGCCGTATTAATTTAATTTTGACGTTTTTGTTTGTTTTCAGTTTCTGAAGCCGCAAAAGGTGCAAGATTAGATCCATGCTTCTCAACTAAAAAACATTTGAACTTATAAACTGTGAGAAGAGAATTTTCTATTGACCCGGGACTCTGAATTTGGAGGTAGAGTGAGGATTAAATTCCATTCAGGCAAACAGGGCAACATGTAAAAGAAGATCTTTAAGAAGTGTCAGTTCTTACCTTCTGTGATTCCGCATAACCGGAGTTACATAGGGACTACTCCTGTCTTCCAGACGTCTTCCAGAGATCCTGGCCATGAGCACCGGACAGATCTCCAAAGAACAGGTTCTTTTGCGCCATCTGGTAAACTACATGGACCAACAACCAACCCAGCCACAGCAGATCAGTCCATGCCGGTGGGAGAACCAGCTTTCTGATCTGGGAAACAAGTCTGACCACTGCTCCGCCCTCTCTCCCCTGTTGGTCCTGGGTGTATAGCAGTGGGTTGGCCGGGGTTCTGAGGACCGTGTGCGTGTGACTGTCTGTCATATGTGCATACAACCATAAGTCTTTCTGCTTCCAGCCACAGGGGTCAGCCACAAAATCCTTTCCCCTGACATTTCTCTCAGGCTTCCTGCTGCCTTTTGTTGTATTTTCGTCCTTTAGGTCTGTCTTCAGTGTTCATCTTTGTGAGATTTTATTAGCATAAAAACATAACAGCTATAAATGGCCAATCAACATCTGAAAAAAGGTGTAGCTTCACTGATAATTAAAATAATGCTGATCCAAATAACAAGATACCCCTTTTTTCCTAAACTGACAACTGTTAGAAATATCTATTAGAAATATATCTACATGTTATATGTATAATATATATATATACCCAATGTTGGTAAGGGTGTGATGAAATAAATGTAATCATACCCAGTTGCTGAAAGTGTAAGTGGAAATAATCTTGCCAAAGGCTACAAGTATTAAGGACCTAAAAAGTGGACATAAGTGGAAATGAACGCAAAGATTTATGTACCAGAATATTCGCGAAAATATTGTTTGTTCTCAACAGTGAATGAATGGTTGCATAAATTATAGCACATCCATCTGAATAAAAAAAACATAGCCTTTAGAATTCAATGTTCAAAAACATTCAATGATTTTGAAAAATATTTAGTGACATGGGAAGAATGCTCATGGCACACTATAAATGAAAAAAGAAACATGTATGATTATATATACACCGCAATCATCACTTGGTAAAAATATGTACTTTACTTATTCACATATTTACATACACCCTCAAATCTCTTCAGAATAGAGGAAATCTATTAAAATCATAATGATGTGTTCAGAAAAACTATCCAAGACTTGGGGTAAAGAATGACTGTACGTCCTCTTCCATGTCACACCAAAACAGTCCAGCAGACCTGCCCAAAGAGTATGTGACTCACTAGGTGAACTTCCCCTTGTTTAAGTTATTACAGTCGCCCCCTCTTACCTGAAGGGACTACGATCCAGTATGTCCCAGCGGGAGCCTGAAACTGCGGATAGGACTGAACCCTATACACATTGCTTTTTTCCTATACGTACATGCCTATGGTAGAGTTTGTAGATCAGGCACAGTAAGAGAATATCCAGATTGTCAGCATCACTGCTCTTGTTCTTTGGGACCATTATGAAGTAAAACAAGAGTTACTTGAACACAAGGACTGTGATAGTGTGGATAACAGGGATGGATACTAAGTGACTAACGGGAAGGAAACGCTGAGCTAAGGGGTAATTCACATCCCTGCCGGCACAGAGTGGGACTCCGAGAGATTCCATCATGCTCCTCAGAATGGTGCACAATTTAAAACTTATGAATTGTTTATTTCTGGAATTTTCCATGTAATATTTTTGGAGTGCAGTTGACCAGGGGTAACTGAAACCATAGAAAAGTGAAACTGCAGATGAGCAGAAAGACTGTATTTACTATTGATTAGAGCCTGGACTCTGTGAAGTTACATGACAACATGTGGATTTTTTTACCCAGTAGCTAATCAAGTTATATCTGCTCTTAAAGATCACACTTTTATTCTCTGCAAGATTCATATCTAAATTAGCAGTCTTCCTTCCATGTTCTCTCAGTGCCTGTACACTCAGTCTCTCAAATTCATTTTCATTCAGTTTTATCATCTTACTGGTTCCCTCAGTAATGAGTTAAGTAAATTGTTCACATGTGCTTAGTTTAAATTTGTATAAGAATCGTTTTTAATATTTTCAGAATACTTTGACCATGGCTGTATATAGGTGGTAGGCTTACAAGATTTCAGTATTCTTCCTTATGTCCTTCCATATTTGTCAAGTGTCCATGAAAAGACACGTTTTACTTTTACAAAAAGAAAGCACAAAATATATGTGTGTATGTGTACACACATTCTAGGTTGATTTTTCCGTTCGCACTTTCCCTGGTCCTATACCAAGTGAAGGGCCTACCTCCCCAATGATTTCTAAAAGTGACTTTGCAGCTAACAGGGCAGACTCTGACTCCAGGGAACAGATAAGAATAGGGGTTATTATGCTCCCAAAAAAACTAGTCTACGTTGCTGGATAAACACAGGTGGGTTGACAAAATGTGTCAACCTGTCACATTCTGCTGTCAGCTGAGCTGGGTTGTAGGAGTAACTTCTTTAGCGGGAGCTGAGGACCAGTGCCGGAATAGGCAGCGCTGCCCCGTGGCCCCTTTCATTGATGGAAACTGGAGTCTGAGTCCTGAGTGAGGCACTGGGAGCACAGGGAGGTCTGAAATGTAGAGAGGACCACAGGAGGAAAGGGGCCAAGCATGGGAAAGAGCTGGAGGCAGAAGACAGGATGCGGAGCCCGCGGAGACCCCAGTGCCCCCTTGTAGGCTGGGAAGGGAGCTGGTTAAGCCTAGTCTTTTGCACCCACACTCTGAATTTATCTTTCACCTTCCCCTCCCAACTTCATCTCATTCCCAACGATAGTCACGCAGCTAACGTGACTATGGTTTCTGGTATTTGCTTAGAAATGCAAATGAGAATTTCTGGCAGTTTCTTAGTTTCATTGCTCTCCTTTGCCTAATTTATTGACCATTGGAAAGGATTCTTAGTGAAAAAATCCAGATTCAAGCACTAGTGCTTTACATGCTGTCTTCCTGCAGAGTTGCCCCACTCAATAATAACCTAGGAGCAGAGGTGCTGTCATCCATTAGGCTCTGATGGGTGGCACGTATTCTGGCCTGGAGACACCACCTAGCCAGCCACCACCTGATTTCTCACTGTCACTAAGGCAAGGACTGATAACACATCTACTTTCTCGGTTCTGTCATGTCAGAAACCACATCAGAGAAAAAGCCACCTCCCTAAAACCAGAGCAAAAATTACACTGAAATGGGAGAGAAGGTCTCTGCTGCCCCCTGTTGGTGGGCTTCTGCTAACTCCAAACATTTTATTTCAAACATTAAAGAATATGCTACTTGGCTTCAGTGTTTTTATTATTTGGGAGTTTGGGCCTGGTTCTGCCACCCATTCTCTGTGAGACTTTGCTGAAATAATTAAATTTTTCTGGACTTCAAGTTTCCTTACCTATACCATAAGCTGATTAGTTTCTTCCAATGATATGATTTGTGATTCTAAGGATCCTAGGTTTTCAGAACTTCTAAAGAAGACGGATAATAGTGCAAAGACCCGAAGTCCTCTAATGAGGTAGATCAACATCTAATCTGTTATTATTGTTTGCAGCTAGGCATGTATAAAATATTAGCTGCAAACTATTTTTATTATGTTGAATCCAATTCAAGATTAAAAATAAAGCAACTAAAACAGATGAGCGTGGACATCATAAACTTCCTAATTTTGTGCTTTTCTAAAGACAGGAATGAAAACAGAAACTAGGGCTTGATCTGGCTTAAGGACTGCATGTGTTTCTCCAGAAAGAAAATGATCATTTAAAGGAACTTGTTGTGTTCCTTCTCTTGGGGAATGCAGGGAGAAGCATTCATGGAAAGGCACCATATACTACTGAAACAATTTTATACTTTATTATTATTTTAAGCTCTTTATTGGAGTATACTTGATTTACACTGTGTGTCAGTTTCTGTTGTACAACAAAGTGAATCAGCTATATTTATACATATATCCCCATACCCCCTCCCTCTTGAGCCTCCCTCCCACCCTCCCTATCCCATCCCTCTAAGTCATCACCCATCATCGAGTTGATCTCCCTGTGTTATGCAGCCGCTTCCCACAAGCTATCTATTTTACATTTGATGGTGTATATATGTCAATGCTACCCTCTCACTTCATCCCAGCTTCCCCTTTGCCCCCTACCCCGTGTCCTCACATCTGTCTTTACATCTGAATCTTTATTCTTGCCCTGTCACTGGATTCATCAGTACCTATGCTTTATTAATCCAGTAGTATTCTTATTATAAAAAGGCATTCTAAAATTAAAATGAAATTGAAAACAGCCACACACAGTTTCGTGACTCTCCTATTATATGGTTACATCCCGATGTATCTAGGGACCCTGCCTTAGAGAAACAGCTTTCCACCTGTGCTAACAGAGCAGGACTCCTCCAGCTGACGGGAAGCACTCTGCAGAGGCGACAAGGGGTGATTTATTGGGCAGAAGGGTCTGTGTCAGTGAGTAAATGTGACGGTGGCAGACAGATGGTATGTTGTGGGAGAGAGCATGTAGGTGAGTTTGAAGAGCTGAACTATCTCAAGAGGGTCAGTGGTAAACAAGGGCATGCTACTCACAAGAACAGTGACATCAACAAATAAAAGCCAAATGACAGCAATGACATCAATCAGTGAAAGACAGCCATAGAGGCACGTGATTATTTTCAACCCAAATCCTGAACCGTAGACATGCAGCTAAATGTTACTCCCCTGGAAGCAGTCTCCTTGGGAGAGACCACACATTTATCTCAAGAGTGCTGTCCTCTTCAAGACATTTGGGGAGCCCTCTGAGGGGATGTCCTTTCAAAGACTGTGGCCTCTGTGGCAATAAATCTTTATCCCTTGAAGGGGGTTTGATTCATGGTAAGAGGTTAAAGACATTCAAAAGCCAACTTGATGGATAAGGCAGAAGGTCAGATTGGCTAAAACATTTTTCGGTTAAAAGTCAAGTGAAAGGAGACCTATTTTTCTCATGTAGTTTTGTAAACCAAAATGCGTTCTGTTTTGTCTTCAGTTTCACCATGGAGAGGCACTTCTCCAGGCTGGTCCTATGGGAACTTTCCTTTCCAATAAATTTACCTGACAAAGTCAGTGTAAAACTAGGTACTTTATATTCAATAGGCTTTTGACACCATGAAAGATGTCTTATGATCCTTGTGTATCCTCTTCTGGGGATTCCACTATAGTTAAAATTTTTCCCAGTGGGCGCTATTGAACCCTTCCCATGGCTGCAGTACAGATGCAGGCAGCACAGACCTGACAAGGAATGAGGGCATCAGATGTGAGTTGGCCTGCGGGCAACACACAGTCACAACCTTCCTTCTGGGGAAGTTGCCTTCCAGGGAAGGCTGTGGATGAGGACTCCATCTTTGAAGAATTCATTTTGAACAGTGGATAGCAGAGAGACTGAGAGCACCATCAGTGGTTAAAGGCCCTCGCAGAGAGAGACAGCCTTCTAACTCAGGCAGCCAGAATGTGGACACAACAGGATCCAGAGGAAGCCAGCAGAAATGCACAGCCCCAGCATTCCAAGAAGAGGGTTTAGACACCACCAATAGTTCTTTCATACAGAGACACCGAGGGGGAGCAAGGAAAACTCTGTGGTATGTGGTTGATATGTAGACTATATTTTATAGTTACTATTTTATAGCTATAGATGACATATTATAGTTGCTATAATATAGAATTACCCTAAAAGGCTGAGTAAATTGTGTTGTTCTCATTCACATTTATTACCAGGGCACTTGTTTTCAGTGAATCTATTAGTTGTCTTTTTGAGGCAACAAGTTAAAAATCCCCTTTGGGTGCTGTTGCTGTAGACTTTCTGCACGGGATAGACCCTCAGCTGATGATGGCAGACAGGATTTGGGGCCTGGGGAGGGGACCAGGAAGGCAGTGTGCCACCCCTCTTAAAACCTGATCGTTTCAGTGGCTTATGCCACAAAGATCTGAAATTAAGTAGTCCCTCTGATTTGACCTTGTGGAAAGCACAGATGGATGTAGCAGGAAACGGCAGAAATACTGAATGATACAACCTTTCCTCCCTAAGGGACCCACACCCGGGTGGCGGGCCAAGGGAGCCCAGAGCCATGAGCTGCTATGCAGACTGAGTTCTCAGGGGATTCACGGCTGTGTCTCCCCCGCACTGGGAGCTGTGTGGCGGCCTCTCCCAGGCTGTCCGCCTGAAAGTGAGATATTGTCATTCCTATTCTGTGAGCCTGGAAGAGAAGAGGACGAGTAGGGAAAGAAGATTCTGGTAGGCATATGGTGACATCTTTTTCTTTCGTAAATGTCCCATTTTCCTGATTATTAAAGTAACATGTACTCGTTGTAGACCATCTTATAAATACGGAAAGTAAGAAAAAAGAGAGTCAAAATAGCTTTGAACCTCTGAAAAACTATGGAAACCATTAGAACCCTTTCTTGCTCCACAAAGTTGGCGCTCCTTCCACGGTGCTGCGTCCATCTCCAGCCTCTTCACTTGTGGTCCAGCAGCAGCGCTGTTTTCCGTCTCCAGCCCTTGACAAGTGTTGCACTCATCCTCTTTACCCGGTTATTCCCACTTACCCTTTGATCTCAGCTAGGAGAAGGCTTCCCCAACTCCCCCATAAAATTGGTCATCCTGTTATCTGTTCCTCTAACACTGTGTACCTCTTCTCTGGAGCACTTGCCCAGTTAAATTTTAGTTTGTGTGATTATTTGTTTGACATCTGTCTTCACCCTTAAACTGTAGGCTTTGTGAGAGTGGGGTCCATGTCTCTTTGTAAAGACCATTGTATCCCAGTGCCTAGCACAATGCTTGCTTCCTCGTCTAACTTGACCAAACCCTCCCCATCTTTTTTTTTCATTTTATTTATTTATTTTTTTGAGGTACACCAAGTTCAATCATCTGTATTTATACACATATCCCTGTATTCCCTCCCTCCCTCAACTCCCCCCTACCCTCCCCGTCCCAGTCCTCCAAGGCATCATCCACCCTCGAGTTGAACTCCCTCTGTCATACAGCAACTTCCCACCGGCTATCAATTTCACAGTTGATAGTATACATATGTCTATGCTACTCTCTCGCTTCGTCTCAGCTTCCCCT
This sequence comes from Hippopotamus amphibius kiboko, assembly GCF_030028045.1. NCBI lineage: Eukaryota > Metazoa > Chordata > Mammalia > Artiodactyla > Hippopotamidae > Hippopotamus > Hippopotamus amphibius. The sequence continues at coordinate 104,016,318 of NC_080193.1, forward strand.
TCACCACCCGCCCCCCCCAAACCTCGAGTTCTCCAGTCCATTCTCTGCATCTGTGTCCCTGTTCGTGTCCTGTCGCTGAGTACATCAGTACCATTTTTAGATTCCGTATATATGAATTAGCATACAATATCTATCTTTCTCTTTCTGACTCACTTCACTCTGTATGAGAGACTCTAGGTCTATCCACCTCATTACATATAGCTCCATCTCATTCCTTTTTACAGCTGAGTAATATTCCATTGTATACATATGCCACATCTTTTTTTTTTCATTTTATTTATTTATTATTTTCTTGGGGGGTTACACCAAGTTCAATCATCTGTTTTTATACACATATTCCCATATTCCCTCCCTCCCTCGATTCCCCCCCCCCACCCTCCCCATCCCAGTCCTCTAAGGCATCTTCCATCCTCGAGTTCAACTCCCTTTGTTATACAACAACTTCCCACTGGCTATCTATTTTACAGTTGGTAGCATATATATGTCTGTGCTACTCTCTCACTTTGTCTCAGCTTCCCCTTCACCCCCCACCCCCCCAAACCTCGAGTTCTCCAGTCCATTCTCTGCATCTGCGTCCTTGTTCTTATCTTGTCACTGAGTTCATCAGTACCATTTTTAGATTCCGTATATACAAGTTAGCATGCAATATTTCTCTTTCTCTTTCTGACTTACTTAACTCTGTATGACAAACTCTAGGTATATCTACCTCATTACATATAGCTCCATCTCATCCCTTTTTATAGCTGAGTAATATTCCATTGTATATATATGCCACATCTTCTTTATCCATTCATTTGTTGATGGGCATTTAGGTGCTTCCATGTGCTAGCTATTGTAAATAGTGCTGCAATAAACATTATGGTACAAGTTTCTTTTGGGATTATGGTTTTCTCTGGGTATATGCCCAGTAGTGGGATTACTGGATCATATGGTAGTTCTATTTTTATTTTTTTAATGAACATACAAATTGTTTTCCATAGTGGCTGTACCAACTTACATTCCCACCAACAGTGCAGGAGAGTTCCCTTTTCTCCACACCCTCTCCAACATTTGTTGTTTCCAGATTTTGTGATGATGGCCATTCTGACTGGTGTGAAGTGATACCTCATTGTGGCTTTGACTTGCATTTCTCTGATGAGTAGTGATGTTGAGCATCTTTTCATGTGTTTGTTGACCATCTGTATGTCTTCTTTGGAGAAATGTCTATTTAGGTCTTCTGTTCATTTGTGGATTGGGTTATTTGCTTTTTTGGTATTAAGCTTCATGAGCTGCTTGTATATTTTGGAGGTTAATCCTTTGTCTGTTGTTTCATTGGCAACTATTTTTTCCCATTCTGAGGGTTGTCTTCTTGTCTTGTTTATGGTTTCTTTCGCTGTGCAAAAGCTTTTAAGTTTCATGAGGCCCCATTTGTTTATTCTTGATTTTATTTCCATGATTCGAGGAGGTGGGTCAAAAAGGATCTTGCTTTGATGGATGTCATAGAGTGTTCTGCCTATGTTTTCCTCTAGGAGTTTGATAGTGTCTGGCCTTACATGGAGGTCTTTAATCCATTTGGAGTTTATTTTTGTGTATGGTGTTAGGAAGTGTTCTAATTTTATTCTTTTACATGTTACTGTCCAATTTTCCCAGCACCACTTATTGAAGAGGCTGTCTTTTTTCCATTGTATATTCTTGCCTCCTTTGTCAAAGATAAGGTGCCCATATGTGTTTGGGCTTACTTCTGAGTTCTCTATTCTGTTTCATTGATCTTCCTTTCTATTTTTGTGCCAGTACCATACTGCCTTGATCACTATGGCCTTATAGTATAGTTTGAAGTCAGGAAGCCTGATTCCACCAACTCCGTTTTTCCTTCTCAAGATTGCTTTGGCTATTCGGGGTCTTTTCCGTTTCCATACAAATCGTAAGATTTCTTGTTCTAGTTCTGTGAAAAATGCCATTGGTAATTTGATAGGGATTGTGTTGAATATGTAAATTGCTTTGGGTAGTACAGTCATTTTCACAATGTTGATTCTTCCAATCCAGGAATATGGTATGTCCCTCCATCTGGTGTGTCGTCTTTGATTTCTTTCATCAGTGTCTTAAAGTTTTCTGCATACAGATCTTTTGCCTCCTTAGGCAGGTTTATTCCTAGGTATTTTATTCTTTTGGTTGCAATGGTAAATGGGAGAGTTTCCTTAATTTCTCTTTCTGCTCTTTCGTTGTTAGTGTATAGGAATGCAAGAGATTTCTGTGCATTAATTTTGTATCCTGCTACTTTACTAAATTCATCAATTAGTGCTAGCAGTTTTCTGGTAGAGTCTTTCCGGTTTTCTATGTATAATATCATGTCATCTGCAAAGAGTGACAGTTTTACGTCTTCTTTTCCAATTTGGACTCCTTTTTTTTCTTTTTCTTCTCTGATGGCTGTGGCTAAAACTTCCAAAACTATGTTGCATAACAATGGTGAGAGTGGACACCCTTGTCTTGTTCCTGTTCTTAGAGGGAATTCTTTCAGTTTTTCCCCATTTAGAACAATGTTGGCTTTTGGTTTCTTATATATGGCTTTTATTATGTTGAGGTAATTTCCTTCTATGCCCATTTTCTGGAGAGCTTTTATCATAAATGGATGTTGAACTTTGTCAAAAGCTTTTTCTGCATCTATTGAGATGATCATATGGTTTTTATCCTTCAATTTGTTGATATGATGTATCACATTGATTGATTTGCATATATTGAAGAATCCTTGCATCCCAGGGATAAACCCCACTTGATCATGGTGTGTGATTTTTTTAACATGCTGTTGGATTCTGTTAGCTAGTATTTTGTTGAGGATTTTTGCATCTATATTCATCAGTGATATTGTATTCATCTGTAATTTTCTTTTTTTGTGACATCTTTGCCTGGTTTTGGTATCAGGGTGATGGTGGCCTCGTAGAATGAGTTTGGACGTGTTCCTCCTTCTGCAATGTTTTGGAAGAGTTTGAGAAGGATAGGTGTTAGCTCTTCTCAAAATGTTTGATAGAATTTGCCTGTGAATCCATCTGGCCCTGGGCTTTTGTTTGTTGGGAGATTTTTAATCACTGCCTCAATTTCCGTACTTGTGATTGGTCTGTTCATAGTTTCTATTTCTTCCTGGTTCAGCCTTGGAAGATTGTATTTTTCTAAGAATTTATCCATTTCTTCCAGGTTATCCAATTTATTGGCATATATAGTTGCTTGTACTAGTCTCTCATGATCTTTTGTATTTATGTGGTGTCCATTGTTACTTCTCCTTTTTCATGTCCAATTCTGTTGATTTGCATCTTCTCTCTTTTTTTCTTGATGAGTCTGGCTAATGCTTTATCAACTTTGTTAATCTTCTCAAAGAACCAGCTTTTAGTTTTATTAATTTTTGCCACTGCTTCCTTCCTTCCTTTTTCATTTATTTCTGATCTGATTTTTATGATTTCTTTCCTTCTGCTCACTTTGGGGTTGTTTTGTTTTTCTTTTTCTAATTGTTTTAGGTGTAAGGTTAGGTTGTTTATTCGATATTTTTCTTGTTTCTTAAGGTAGGACTGTATTGCTATAAACTTCCCTTTTAGAACTGCTTTTGCTGCGTCCCATAGGTTTTGGGTTGTTGTGTTTTCATTGTTGTTTGTTTCTAGATATTTTTTGATTTCCTCTTTGATTTTTTTAATGATTTCTTGGTTGTTTAATAGTGAATTGTTTAGCCTCCATGTGTTTGTGTTTTTTGCAGTTTTTTTTTTCTGTAATTGATATCTAGTCTCATGGCATTGTGGTCTGAGAAGATGCTTGATATGATTTCAATTTTCTTGAATTTGCTGAGGTTTGATTTGTGACCCAAGATGTGATCTATGCTGGAAAATATTCCATGTGCACTTGAGAAGAAAGTGTATTGTCATTTTTGGATGGAATGTCCTATAAATATCAATTAAGTGGAGATGGTCTAATGTGTCATTTAAAGCTTCTGTGTCCTTATTTATTTTCTGTTTGGATGATCTGTCCATTGATGTAAGTGGGGTGTTCAAGTCTCCTACTATTATTGTGTTACTGTTGATTTTCCCTTTACGGCTGTTAGTTTTGACTTATGTATTGAGGTGCTCCTATATTGGGGGCATAGATATTTACCATTGTGATATGTTCTTCTTGGATGGATCCCTTGATCATTATGGAGTGTTCTTCCTTGTCTCTTGTAATAGTCTTTACTTTCAAGTCTAATGTGTCTGATATGAGTATTGCTACTCCAGCCTTCTTTTGACTTCCATTTGCATGGAATATCTTTTTCCATCCCTTTCCTTTCAGTCTATATGTATCCCTTGGTCTGAAGTGGCTTTCTTGTAGGCAGCATATAGAAGGGTCTTGTTTTTGTATCCATTCAGCCAGTCTGTGTCTTTTGGTTGGAGCATTTCATCCATTTACATTTAAGGTGATTATTGACATGTGTGTTCCAATTACCATTTTCTTAATTGTTTTGGGTTTGTATTTGTAGGTGTTTTCCTTTTCTTGTGTTTCCTACTTAGGGAAGTTCCTTTAGCACTTGTTGTAAGGCTGGTTTGGTGGTGCTGAATTCTCTTAACTTTTGCTTGTCTGTAAAGCTTTTGATTTCTCCATCGAATCTGAATGAGATTCTTGCTGGGTAGAGTATTCTTGGCTGTAGGTTTTTCTCTTTCAGGACTTTCAGTATATCCTGCCATTCCCTGCTGACCTGCAGAGTTTCTGTAGAGAGGTCAGCTGTTATCCTTATGGGTTTTCCTTTATATGTTATTTTTTGCTTTTCTCTTGCTGCTTTTAATATTTTTCTTTGTGTTTAATTGTTGTTAGTTTGATTAATATGTGCCTTTGTGTATTTCTCCTTGGGTTTATTCTGTATGGGACTCTCTGTGCTTCTTGGACTTGGTTAATTATTTCCTTTCCCATGTTGGGGAAGTTTTCCACTAGAACCTCTTCAAATATTTTCTCAGACCCTTTCTTGTTTTCTTCTTCTTCTGGGATGCCTATAATTGGAATGTTGATATGCTTAATGTTATCACTGAGGTCTCTGAGACTGTCTTCTATTCTTTTTATTCTTTTTTCTTTTTCCTGCTCTGTGGCAGTTATTTCCCCCATTCTATCTTCCAACTCACTTATTCGTTCTTCTGCCTCAGTCATTCTGCTGGTTATACCATCTAGAGTATTTTTAATTTCAGTTATTTTGTTATTCATTGCTGTTTGTTTTTCTGAGTTCTTATGAACTGTTTCTTGTACTTTATTTTGTTATCGAGATTTTGTATCATTTTTACTATCATTACTCTGAATTCTTTTTGAGGCATTTTTCCTATTTCCTCTTCATTTATTTGGTCTTGTGGGCTTTTTCCTGCTCTTTTGCCTGCATGGTGTTTCTTTGTTTCCTCATGGTAGTCCAAACTTCTGTGGTTGCTTGTCCCGGTGATAGAGGGGTTTACAGAAGACTGTCCAAGCCCCAGACTAATGTCCGAGTGTTGGGTTAAACAAATACTAAGTCTAGGAAACACATACATGTATAAGACACGCAATTACTGAATCCATTAGGACATAAGGCTCTGGAAAGACCTGACAGAAGAACCCCAGTATGCTATCAGATATTCAAAGAGAAACCCAACAGAAATTGAAAACCAAAACAGAACAAAACAGAAGCAAAAGCAAAAAGAAACAAATAAATAACACCTTACACATACAAACACTAATCCAGGGAGATATTGTAAGCTAGGATCAAATATAGAAAAGAGCTAGAGAACCACCAGACAGAATGGAGATTCTCAGATTGAAATTAGGCAATTGTACTAAGAATTAAGATAAAGACAAAAACCTAATATTAAATAGCAAGGCAGTGTGTCATCTGGAGAATAGAGCAAGGAGTCTGAGCAGATTGATAGTGTTGCTTATAAGTATGTTAAGATAAAATAAACTAAAAAAGGATGGAAGACAGGGCAACAGAAGAGCATAGTGTGACTGGAAATATGCAAATAAAAAAAGGAATAGAAATGTATAAAAGATAGAGATGAAAGGAAATTAGGAGAGATATATTGGTCCATACTACCAAAAACTTAGCTAGAAATAGAAGTATATAAAAAGGCAAAAAAATAAAAATAGAATAAAAAAAAGAATTTAAAAAATATGTTATAAAACTTGTAGATCTCTTAGGACTAAGATCGTAATTAATAAAGGAAAAAAAAAAGAGAAAGAAAAAAAAATCCAGAACTGATCCCAGAATGGACCAGTTCAATAGAATTGATACTAATATTTCTGTTTCCTTAGAGTCTCAGCTGTAAGTGTCCTTCTACTCACCTTGGGTTTTTTTGCATTATTCTGTGACCAGCAGAGCTTCCTTTATTGTTCGTCTGTAAGCATCGGTGTGTGGGGAGGGAGAGGGTACAATAGTGGCTCCTTCTCCTGGGAGTGAGTGAGCAGTGGTGCACTGTTGTTTCAGTCGGGCTTGGAGGTGCCTGTTGCAGAGGGATGCCGGTGGCTCCAGTGTAAACAGAAAGTCTCAGAGTTGGGCCTCTCTTGGGTTTTCTTTTTTTTTTTTTCTTCTCGGCAGCCTCCCTGCTGCTAGCCTTCCAAGGGGTTTTAATCCAGCCCCGCCTGAGTGCCTGAGGGTACTTGTTATCCCTGAGTGCCTTAGGTGGCCCACAGGGGGTCTCTCCACTGCCTGTTGCAGAGGCGCGGAAAGAGAGAGAGAGGCTATGCCCGTGGCTCCTCCCCGCCCGTGAGCCTGCAGCATCCAGCCACCATCATGGCTGGGCAGCTCTCAGGGGCAGGCACTCCTCACCGTGGACCTCTTTCCTCCTGTCCTCTTGGTCCGTCACCTTACGGGCAACAATGTTTCTCACCCTGAACCAGCTCTCCGGTTCCCACGCTCCTGCTCCCGGACCCTCTGTTCAGCTGTGGATCGACATCTCGGTTCCGGAAGGCTGAGCTGCGGTGCGGACCCTCCGTGTGTTTCTCACTCCCTCCTGTCTGCCACAGCTCCGCCGCTTCACCCTCTTTGAGCCATTGTAGATGCCTCCCTACTGATTATGTTGGGATCCTTGTGCTCCTTTCTGGTGTCCGAAGTCGTCTGCTGGTGTTCAGTTCGTTCTCTGTGGGAATTATTGCGTCTTTTGGTGCATTCCCAATGCATCTGTGGAGAGGGATGCTTTCCACGTCCCTCTACTAAACCACCATCTTTTCTCCTCCAAACCCTCCCCATCTTCAAGGTTGAGCCTGAATTCCACATCCGTTCACTATGCCTTTAGTAATTCTCTCTTTCTCTCATTTCCTACTACTTTGTATGCAGTTTCATATGACGGACACTGAATCGTTCTCTAACTAGATCACATTCCTAGGTGACACTTTCAGCAAATGCTAACCTGACTTCCTGCTTCCCTCACTTCTTCCACCCAGTAAACAAATACTCTTGTGCACTTACTGTGTGCCTGGCACTGTTCTAGTGGCTGAGAGCAGACAAGTTCTTCTCTAACAGGAAGCCAAAATTTTGGCAGGGGAAGACAGCCATCACCACATCAATGAATAAATAAGGATGGTAATTTCAGATATGATTAAGTGCTATGAAGAACCGAAGTCAGATAGTAGGGTAGGTGTGAGAACAGGGGCTTGTAAATACTTCCTGGTGATTCCATCAGTGATGGTTACAAAGCGTTGCCATGCAGGAGTCAGGCTTAGGGGAAAACATCTCAGCTAATGAATCTCTACCTTGTAAATTACTCTCCTCTAACTTTCCATTCCACCCCATGTTATAATCATGGTTTTTAAAAGGAAAAATTTTTTTCACTTCATAATCGCTTATGTTTCTAAGAATTTACTGGCATTATAGGCACTGCACAAATGTTTTAGATTCTGTTTCATACAAAAATTCACTCAGCAGAGGGAGCTCATGCTTTAATTTGGGGAAGTTGGACAGAAAGTAAGGTTCTTTAAAAAGAACCTGAAATAAATGCTGCAACTCACATTTTAAATAAGGTGTTCTTTAAGTACTTCTTGGAGCTAAGACCATTTGATTAAATATGTAAATTGTTGTGACTGATGAATTCATTTCGGGGCAGAATTTCTTTAATAAAGTTCTGTTTTTACACATCAAATAGGCTAACTTAGAACAGGTCTCCCAGCTCAGGAGTCTAAGGATTCATCTAGAAAGAAGACAGCTGTCCACTTGTCCATCTTTCTGTTAAACGGCACTCTGAACTCAGAATATGAACCTATTTGACTTGTTCTAACACAGCTGTGATTTGACACTGAATGCATGCATATTGAGGTCGCTGCCCTTTGAAATTATAAAACAGATATTTATTTAGACTTCAAAGAATGTTTACTACAACATGAGCCAACGTTAGGGTAAATAAAGATTGAGAGAATGAATTAATCTCTTAGATAAAGAGCCAGAACCAGGAAGTTGACTCAGCAGTTCTGAAACCACAGGTGAAATCAGCACTAACAGATGGGGTTTTGTGTGTGTAAACTACAATTTTCAGTTTTCCAGAGCACTACAATAATGACAGAAAATGTATATTAGGTAGAATTTCGCTTATCGTACATATCTGATGAGTAATTCTGCATTCTAATTCTCATTTCTACAAGATAGAAAGCAACATTTAAAAACACACTGTTTTCTTATTAGTAAAGTCAGACAGATTTGTTAATAGAAAATTGAGAAAAAAATGTTAAGAAGAGCATAAAGAACACAAGATATGTATTTTAAATTAGCACTTGCAACTTTATATCTAGCTTTAAAATAAGTGTATGCTGTGTGGGGTTTGTTTATTTTTGCTGTTTCTTTTAAATTGATGTATAGTTGATTTACAGTGTTGTGTTAATTTCTGCTGTACAGCAAAATGATTCAGTTATACATACATATATATATACATTCTTTTTTATATTCTTTTCCATTATGGTTTATCATAGGATACTGAATATAGTTCTTTGTGCTACACAGTAGGACCTTATAGTTTATCCATTCTATATATAATAGCTTATATCTGCTAACCCCAACCCCCACTCCATCCTTCCCCCAATCACCCCCCACCTTGGCAACCACAAGTCTGTTCTCTATGTCTGTGAGTTTGTCTCTGTTTCATCTGTATGCCGTGTTTTAAGTGGGTATTTATCTTTGTCTTTTCCTCACTTAAAAATCCCCAGATTCTCCTTCATTAAAATTAAAAAATGGTTATAACTGAGCTAATCCAAAAGCAGTACAATTTTGAAAGCATCCCTTAGATTGTAGAGGAAGATTCCACTGATGAGAAAGAAAATATTGGGAATTCCCTGCAATCCAGTGGTTAGGACTTTCACTGCCGAGGGCCCAGGTTCAATCTAAGATCCTGCAAGTCGAGAGGCATGGCCAAATAGTATGACACTTATTACATCGCTCTGTAATTATTTTTTTTCTACATCTATCTTTCCCACAATACAATGAGTTCCTAGGGAAGAAATCATGTCTTTTTCATTAGGCTTCATTCACCAGCATATAGCCCAGTGTTTAATAACTATATAATTAGTAGATAAATGAGTATTTTTATGTTTTCATTTTTTTTTATTTTTTAATTTTATATATTGGAGTATAATTGACATTTTTTTTTCCAGATCTTTATTGGAGTATATTTGCTTTACACTGTTGTGCCAGTTTCTGCTGTACAACAAAGTGAATCAGCTGTATTTATACATATATCCCCATATCCTCTCCTTCTTGAGCCTCCCTCTCACCCTCCCTATCCCACCCTTCTAGGTCTATCACCAGTCATTGAGTTGATCTCCCTGTATTATGCAGCAGCTTCCCACTAGCCATCTATTTTACATTTGGTAGGGTGTATATGTCAGTGCTACTCCCTCACTTGTCCCAGCTTCCTCTCCCCTCCCCCCCAACCCCGGTGTCCTCAAGTCCGTTCTCTACGTCTGCGTCTTTATTCTTGCCCTCCACTGGGTTCATCAGTACCATCTTTGTTTAGATTCCATATATATGCATTAGCATAAGGTAACAAATGAGGGTTTTAAATGATTTTATTTTACCTGTTCTTTTCACAGAGTAATATCGGTCTAGTGAATTAAGTCCTAAAAAAAAAAAAAAAAAAAAAAAAGAGCACTGTTGGTGGGACTGTAAGTTGGTACAGCCACTATGGAACACAATTTGGAGGTTCCTTAAAAAACTACAAATAGAACTACCATATGATCCAGTAATCCCACTCCTGGGCATATACCCAAAGAAAACCATAATCCCAAAAGAAACTTGTACCATAATGTTTATTGCAGCACTATTTACAATAGCCAGGACATGGAAGCAACCGAAATGCCCATCAACAAATGAATGGATACAGAAGATGTGGCATATATATACAATGGAATATTACTTAGCTATAAAAAGGGATGAGATGGAGCTATATGCAATGAGGTGGATAGAACTACAATCTGTCATACAGAGTGAAGTAAGTCAGAAAGAGAAGGACAAATATTGTATGCTCACTCACATATACGGAATCTAAAAATGGTACTGATGAACTCAGTGACAAGAACAAGGATGTAGATACAGAGAATGGACTGGAGAACTCGAGATATGGGAGGGGGCGGGGGGTGAAGGGGAAACTGAGACGAAGCGAGAGAGTAGCACAGACATATATATACTACCAACTGTAAAAGAGTCAGTGAGAAGTTGTTGTATAACAAAGGGAGTCCAACTCGAGGATGGAAGATGCCTTAGAGGACTGGGGCGGGGAGGGTGGGGGGGACTCGAGGGGGGGGAGTCAAGGAAGGGAGGGAATACAGGGATATGTGTATAAAAACAGATGATTGAACCCGGTGTACCCCCCAAAATAAATAAATTAATTAATTAAAAATAAATTAAAAAAAAAAGAATTGAGTTCTAAATAGTAAAAAAAATAGGTATATATATGCCTCTCCTTGCTGGATAGCTTTGGGACAGGCTGCTTGGGGAAGGGAAAACTGAAGGAGTGCCTGGTGACTGCTTTGGCCTATGAAAACGCTGTGTAACAGAGAATGTGGTCGCTGTTCTCAGCGGCTGCTGGAGGGAAGAAATCGACTAAGCAGTCCTTGAATGATGGAGGTGGTTAGGGCAGCTGGATGAGTTTCTGGGTGAATCAACAAACATCTGTTGAGCCACAGCTCTGTGCAGAAAATTAAGTCTCAAGAGACGATGTACAATCTTTACCTGGCTTTTCTGAATTTTTGAAAGATCAGATGCGGTTGAGCATTACACTACAAAATATGATTTCTTCCAGCCTCATGATCCTGTGATTTGGTTAGTGGCAAGTAGCCTTAGCTTTCTTCAGCAGAAATATCTGTAACATAAGGACCTTGTTATAATAAATGAGAACACATCTTTTGTGTTAGCCACTATAAATAATTCCAAAATCCTTGCAAGAGAGAGAATAACTGGATAGAACATTTCTTTAAACTTTGTATCAAGCCCTCACAGGCAGGAGAATTATCATTAATGGGAAAGAAGCCAGCTAGATTTTGTGTTGCAAATAACATTGTGACCCAGAAGCAATTATCACAGGCCTAATAAGCAAACTGAAATAAAACTGTGACAAATGAGGCTTGTTTTCAACCACATTCTAGAGTTGGACTAAGGCGAAATTGCTCTTTAGGAGCCAGAGATTTTAATTATATAACAAGCTGGCTATTAACTGGGCAAAAGAATGAGTTTGAATCACCAGGTATGTATTTTGATTTGTGAGTAGATGTTATGACACATCTTATTTTATTAATTTTGATTTTCAATCAAAGTAGGAATTGTGGTGTCATTGCTGTCACCATTACATGTCCCGCACAAGGGGAGATTTGGGGTCCTTCATTTTCAGTCCCAGAAGGTCATTTATCGTTCCTAGGGTGATTCAGGGAGTCCTCTCCCTATGGAAAGCCAGACATTTCTTTTTGGGCTCTTTTGCCAATCTCAGCAACAGATGAATGCAGACTTAATGCTGGTGTCAATGACAAACACACAGACTTCATTAGAGTTTACAAACCGAACAAGATTGAGTGGAACCCACCATGGATAACAAAACAAAGACAGATACTCATAGAACAGTAGCCTAATCAATTCACAATTAAATTCACTGCTTTGCATATTTATTTTTCCATCTCTTCTAGTTAAAAAAAAAACTAAGTGGATTTTAATTAAATCTGATAAACAAACAAGAAACTTATGTGCCAGGGATGAGATTTCTAATGTCAAATTCTCAACTGAAGAAATAATTGTTGGCTAAGTTACAAATGATGACAGAATATCAACAGAGAGTTAACTGTTGTGCACTGGGAGTGTGTGCTGTTTATTATCAGGAAAGCTTGCAAAGTGCAAAAACACTGAGTCTGCTAGGAAACAGGAGACCCAGGTTCTAAGCCCCAGCTGACCACCATGGAGCCAAGTGAATTGAAGAAAATTTCAGGCCCTCTCTAGGCCTGGCTTTGTTTGCAAATTGGGGTTTGACTAGAAGCTCTTTTGGCTCTCAGAGGCCATATTTCTGTGAGGTAAGGCTAGCTGTTTGTTGAAATATGGTAAAAGCACAAAATGTCAGACTTTTTAAAGCCAATGGGGACCTACTTTTCACCAACCATCATTGCTTCCCAAGCAAGACTGAGGGGTTTTACAGCTACAGTTGAAAACTGGACTTTTCTCAATTAGCAGAAGTAGTTAATGAGCAGCATTGTGTTAAAGTTTTCCTACCATTTCATTTCTCTAAAACCAGTGGCACTCCAACTGATAGCTGACAACAAGATGGAATGAACAAGTAAATATTTATGAGGGTGATTTGCAAATAGTAGACCATGCTTAATTGCGTGGCCTTTTCTTTTCCTTTCTCTTCTTTTTAATGGACTTCTGTGCTCCCCATTTTGACCTGGTACAGGGACCATATAATACAGTCATATTTTCTAAGTCTAAAATTGTTCCTATTCCACTCAGCCTAACTAAATTTGCTACTATTTTATGATGTTCAGCAAAGAATATGGTATTCAAGGAAAAGCCCTTGACTTCTGCCCTCTCCTTCACATGAGTAAATCTGAGACCCACGGCTCTAGTTTTATAGAAGGAAATAACAATGAGGCTCAAAGAAGGGAGGTGACCTGGTCAAGGTGACACAGATGGTTACTGTGAACAGGACCATGAACCCAAGGGCACCGGGCTCCCTGCCTGGAATCCTCTAAAGCTGAAATGTTTCCATGCATCTGGAAAAAAAGCGTGGTTTAAACAACTTCTACTGGTTAATAAAAAATAAAGAAACCATTTCTCAAGGGAATTGAGTTTGTTTGAAATTAAATTTGATGATACCTTTATAAAAATATTTTATGCAAAACTGTTTTGCTCTTTGTGGGAGCCATCAGAAGGACAGATCTTTGGGTGGAGTTTCTGTGTTTCCATAAATCATTTCACACTGAATAATTTCAACACTGAACAAAAATTATGGTGGAAATTGCATAACTGACTAAAGTGATGGAAATTGAACAATAAAGGCAGATTGAGAATTTCTTTTTCATAAGAATTCTGTAAATCTTGCCTTATGTGTTTTGTTGGAAAGAATGACAGAGAGTTGGAAGTTTCTGGAAATTGATTAAAAGCTCCAGTTAATGAAACAATCCATATGTTTGTCTCATCAGGTTGGGCCAGCAGTTCTCAGAGGATAGTCCATGGATTCCTTTCAGGGGTTCCAAGGTCAAAACTATTTTATAATAATATTTACCCTCTTCCTTCTCATTCTCACACGAGTTACACTGGAACTTTCCAAAGATTGCATCATGTGTGGCTGACTGTAGAAGCAGATATGCAAATCCAGCTGTCTTCTTTTAAGCCAGTATTAAAGAGCTTTGCAAAAATTGTGAAACAATGCTATTCTTCTCAATGATTTCTCTTTGGAAAAATAGAGTTATTCTTCATGAATCATATGTTATACATGCTAACATGCACGGTTCACCCATGTTGTTTTCAAATAAAAATATGTGTAAAGTATTTCCCAGTTTGGGGAATTCCCTGGCAGTCCAGTGGTTGGGACTCTGAACTTTCACTGTCAGGGCCCAGGTTCAATCCCTGGTCAGGGACAAAGATCCCGCAAGCCACGTGGCGTGTCAAAAAAAAAAACAAAAACAAAACTTCCCAGTTTTAATTTCAAATACTTCAAATGTTAATAGATATACCCCACATGAACAGAGGCTCGTTAGGGCCCTTAATCATTGTTTAAGGGCATAAGCAGTCCAGAGACCAAAAAACGGAGACGCCCTGCAGGGCAATTGTGGCACAGCGGTGACTGCCACCCTCTCCTCACAGTGGCTCGAGCTCACAGCCTAGCGAGCACATAGGTGATGCCAATCCGGCAGAAAACAGCCTAGAGGAGAAGAGCAGAGCTCTAGGGAGCACAAGAGCATCCCTCCCCAGACTTGAGAAGCGTGTTTCAGTGAAAGGTTTCTGAAAGAAATAGAGAAGGCGTTCCTCAGTCAACACTGTAGACCCACCCCTTCCATCTCTGAAGGTTTCAACTTCTCCCTTTTATTTGTATCCTTCCCATCAATGTTCAAGCTTCTTCCACTAATAAAGAAGACAAAACTCAAACTCTTCACCAAATCCTCCACCAAACCCTACTGATTTTGCCTCCCCCCCTCCATCTCCACCACCAGCACCCTAATCCTAGATACCATTGTCCCTCTCCTGGGCTGTGGGATAGCCACCTGTTACCCTGCATTCATTTGTGACCCCTTCCAATCTCCGCTCCATACAACGGCCAGAGTAATCTTTCAAAATGGTAATTTTGTAATTGTTGCACAAACTTGCACTGCCTCCCAGCAGGGAATGCCACACTTTCTTCACAGACGTCTTGTGCTCACAACCTAGTGAGCACATAGGTGATGCCCATGTACTTTATTGAAATCCTTTCATGGCTCTCCATTACCTGCATGAAACATGTATATTCTTTAGATATGCACTAAAGGCCCATCAGGATCTGCCCTTCTCCGCCCTTTCCAATCCCACACTTTGGGGTAGGGGCAGGGGTTACAGTCAACCCTCCAACATGCCCTGCCCTCACCATTTGGGTTTGTTTTTTCTGACAGCTCTGAGTTCCGCAAAGCCACAAGCCAACGCATGTGATTTTTACTTTACCTAGAATTCCCTCGCCATGTCCCATTCATTTTCCCTTCCTACTTCTTGATAAGTTCTATTTATAATTCAAGTTTCAGCTCAAGCTCGGCTGTTTGGCACAGTCTCTCTGGATGTCCACTCTCCCACCTCTTGCTCTCTGCTCCACTCCCAGACGCCAGTTCCTAGGTCTGCTATACAACCCTCTTCACCTCTATTGTTAATTGTTATGGCGCATCTGCCTGACTCCTCCATCTGACTGTGAGCTCCTGGGGGACAGGTGGTGTATCATTTCTGTGTCCCAAGGGCCTAGCTTAGTGTCGACATTTGGGAGGCTCCCTGTAGAAGTTTGTGCAATTATAAATGAGTCCAAGAGATGCCCAGAAGAACAAGTTTTTAAAAAGAAAAGAAAAGGAGGCAGTTAAATGCTTTAACCCTCTGCCAAGCTGTCAGGTAAGTGATATAGGGAGCTGGCAATTGCCCTCACCTCCTTGCAGTTTGTGTCCTAGTTTTTTATATATATATATAAATTTATTTATTTATTGGCTGTGTTGGGTCTTTGTTGCTGCGCACAGGCTTTCTCTAGTTGCAGAGACGGGGGGACTACTCTTTGTTGTGGTGCGCAGGCTTCTCATTGTGGTGGCTTCTCCTGTTGCAAAGCAGAGGCTCTAGACACATGGGCTTCAGTAGTTGTGGCACACAGGCTCAATAGTTGTGGCTCGTAGGCTCTAGAGCTCAGGCTCAGTAGTTGTGGTGTACGGGCTTAGTTGCTACCGCAGCATGTGAGATCTTCCTGGACCAGGGCTCGAACCCATGTCCCTTGCATTGGCAGGCAGATTCTTAATCACTGGGCCTCCAGGGAAGCCCTGTACCCTAGGTTTTCTTTGGATTTTAATAAAGGTGCTTGTTTGCCAAGACAGACTCTGACTGTCCTGCTTTGGACACAGAAGGAGATGAGTTCTAATAGATGAAAGGTCAGGGACAAGGTGGGTTCACCCAGGGGCAGGGCATGGGGGGAAATGCCTTCCACAAGTTCCTGAAGGTGACAGTAGTGCAAAGCTACCCATGGGGGCAAATTGATATTAAACCAATATTTCAAGTAAGTAAAATTTGCCGTGATAGATATTAAATCCTTTTCCACCTTGGCTTTATTTTTAGTGGAAGAAAAACTGAAGGAACAACTTGTGAGGAAGAGAGTGTTTTGCTTTGAAGATGTTTTACATTTTCCTTTTGACATTCAGGTTAAGATATCTGAGTTAAAGATGCTGAAAAGTATCACCTGGGGATGAGCTGGTGGACTGTTTATTTCCTTACAGTTGACACAAAAAGAGAAATAAATCAGGAGGAAAGAACATACCATTAGTTCAGGTGGAAATATAAGTTCCTGGATTGGGTCCAAGGGCTGAAATTCTTCTTTTTTGTACAATTTGCTACAAACTTTAGGGAAAAAAAATTAATGTTTTAGTCTTTCGATAAAAACAAAACAAGACAAAACAAAACAAGGTCAAAGCTTGATAAGCAACACGGTCATGAACAGCCAAGAGTGTCTCTTGTTTGAAAGGCCCTGGACTGGGCTCTAGGGACACGAGGCAGACCAGCTCCTCAGTTTTACTCTGGTGGGAGAAGGTGGGGGTGGGGCAGGAGGAGCAGCTGTCAAACAGTTGTCCTGTGCCAAACACGGGGCCCGGCTGGAGTGAGATGAACTACAATTAGGACCAGCAGAAGGCACACATCAGAAGAGCGGTCCAGACGGCAAGCTGCTCGGGAGGTCGGGGAGCAAGTGGTTGCAGAGGCTTCCTGGAAGAGGGGTGAGGAGGGCGTGGAGACAGCACAGGTGCACATGGGAGGCTGTCCACGAGGTCTTAGGAAGAAATCAGGTCGATGGCCTCGACCACAGGGGAGCGACTGGAAGGAGGTGGCATGAGAGCCAGGTCAGAGCACACAGACTGTGGCAAGTCTTCAAAGGCGAACTTCAGTTTTGAGACAGCATTCAGGGCCAGTGGGAGCCACTCAGCACCTCTGAGCTGATATTTCTGGAAGGTTCCTTTGACTACAGTGTGCCACGGTTCCTGATTCCAGACCTGCAGACTGGTTGCATTTGTCACCTGAGGAGTTTTATAAAAACTCAGAGCTGTTCCCAGGTGACACCGCATGAAGTTCCAATCTGGTGGAAATCCTAGGCCATCACATTTTTTAAAAGCTTCCTAAGGAATTCTGGGACATGTGGGGACCCTGCTGTGAGTTGGGTTGTATGGGGAGGTGTTGGATGGAAGGCAACCAGGCGTGGAAATTGTTGTAATGATCTCAGTGTAAATAAAGATGGTCTGGATTAGGGCAGCATGAGTGCAGAGGAAAAGCGATAGATGAGCTTGAGGGCTAGTGTGTGTTAAAATCATCAAGCCTTGGTTCTGGGTGAGAAAAAGCAAAAAAAGGTGGTACCGCGTACCATAAGTATGGAAGGCAGGAGAGAGACTGGTTTAGCAGAGTTAAGAGTGGAGGTTACAATGAACTCAGGATTAGGTATGTGAGGCAAGGGTCCAGAGAGAGCAGAGTAGGAAAGGATTCAGGACTCATTTATGGAGATGTTACCTGGAGTCTCAGGAAGGAAGATACATTAGAAAAATGTATGAAAATTACTCAGCTAGAAAGGGGACAAGGAGGGTGAGTACAGAAGTGGATGGGGGAGAAAAGAAAAAAAAATGGGGGACAAGGAGGGTGATTATAGAAGGAAAGTGGGGATGAGAGCTGGCTGCGCCCGTGGGAAGGGCTGACTCGTAAATGCGGTGCAGATTTGCCCAATAATATCCTATATGTGGACATTACAGGAAAGCAGGTCTCAGATGAAATTAGGAATGGCTTCTAAACCAGAGTTGGCTCGGGGAACCACTGAATCCAGTTCTGTCTGTTGGCTATTACAGTTTCAGGGAAGTTTACGACTGAGAAGTTTACCAATTCTAACAGGGGCTAAAAGTGATTAGCTGACACTTTGCAGGGAGGTGATGTAAGGGCAATTACAGCTGAAGAGTGAGGAATGGTTAGATTCAGCACTTTATTCCATGAATGTTATTTTTTGTGCATATGAACTACCATGCTGGCGTCCATTCTTCTTTATATTCGGCTGATGTCTGAAGTCTCAAATGTGGCTTAGGGAGTCCATTCTTGACATTGTCCTTAGTGTCAGACTCCTTTGGGACTCTGCTCTGGCTCCCAACTCTGGCTCCTTCTTGCCACACCCATCCCCAAGGGGCAGGTGTCCTTGGGATCAAAAGGACATTCCACTCACAGCCAGTACCCTGCCTTCCAGCCACAAGCCGCGGGCATGCACAACCTCAGAATTCCCTGCTGCCAAGGCTCCAAACCCATGTCCAGGGCCCATGTGAGCCCCTGCTCTGGTCCCTCCTCCCAGAGAGAGCAGAGGTACAACCAGGAGCTCACCCCCAGGCCTGTGTGATGGTCAAGGGCAGCCCTTTGGGGGATGGAAGGAGCTTGGACACGTGTGCTGAGTGCCTAGTCTGTGAGGACACCAGCGCAAGACTTTGATCCATTCTTTAACCTTTCCTTTGGATACATTTTCTTGCATGTCCTCTTTTAGCATCATCATAACTCTTTCTCGCTTTTGCACATTCTTTTTAACAATTTAGGAATCCAAGCATCTCTGGATATATAACTTCTGCAGTTTATCTGTTTGTAGGAAAAAGATTATGTTTTTAAAATTAATAATTCTGTATGGTCTTTTTTAGCTACTTTTCACAGATTTTTAAGGGGGAAGGATATGGAAGGAGAGGGCAGAGAAGGGTCTGAAACAGAAGCTCTATGGATGTTACACATACTTAGTGGCTATTGATTCCACGCAGCATGAAAGATGGAAATGGCTTCTCCTCTCTTCCCCATAGACCATTAGTACTAATCAAAGATGGAATCACATTCAGAGAGAACATAGGCATTTATTTCAGAAAAATGTTTCCCTTTGGCTATGACTCCACAAAATGTGCTGCTGAAGTGACAGTGTGAGAAATAGATTCTTCTCTGTTTCTTCCTATCACAAGGCTAGATGTGAAGAAGATGGCCTAATCCGTTTTCACTTAGAATATGCTAGTTTATAACCTTCACCTTCAGAAAAGCCGTTAAGGTGCTACCTGTCTGTATTTCTGAGAAAAATGTCTACTCTCACTGAGAAGGGCAAAATGGTAAACTTCTGAGTCTCTAAGGCACAATATCGTGCTTTCCTTGAAAACCAATTCCACGTAATGGGTGCGATGCTTCACTGTTTAACCCAGAAGTGCTGGCTCGGCAGCTCTCAGTTGTTTCATACTCACAGGACTGAAACTTTCCCCACTCTCCACAATGGGTCTGTAGCCAGTACAGCAGCATAACTACCTAGGTCGAAGGAAATACACAATGTTTAGACCCAAATGTCACTCCTCTGCCCTTGGCATTACTCTCTCATTCATAACTGGCACTCCTGTCCCCTCCAACAAAGGATCATATACAAAAAATCCCAGCAGTTGTTCTAGATTGAACTAGCATCATCAGAAGACATTTAAGATGCATTTCTGGACTGCACTCTGCGGAAGGGGGCAGAGCAGGAAATCAGTGAAGAGAAAGGATGAAGGGCTGAGGAAGCTTCTTCAAGGGTACAACCACGTGCTGGAGATGTGCCCATCTCACGCGCAGAGGCTCTGCCTGCTCTTCCGTTCCAGACTCTCTTTTCAAGGATGTTGGTATAGTGAACAGTTTTGGAAGATACAGACAGTGTTTCCCTGTGGAGAAATTAAAAGAAATGCTTACTGTCCAGAATAATAAGGACAACGTCACCTTCTGGGAGGCTTACCACCCATTATAAAAGATTTGAGTTCCCTGATCTCAGGACTCCTCTCCTGTAATGCAACCCATTGCACATCCAGGTATCAACTGGCCCTCCTCACATTGCCTTGGGAATTGGGGCTCAAGAAGTGGGAACAAATTCTGATAATCTAAGTCTGCTATTGCTGTGAAGAATAAAGTCCTTTGTCTCTGATCCAGGAGTCTGTGTCTTCGGCTAGCATCCATCAAACTGTGTCAGGCTAACTTGTTAGCTTGTATTCAATAAGTAGGGTAAAATCTCAGACCCTTTACAGTTCTTTGAAGTCATTAGGCGGTATTAAGATATCTTTTAACATTGGAAAGACTGCTGCAGACACAGAGGGAGCATCTCTTGCAAAGTTTGGGAAAGCATGTTAGGGGGGATGGCTCTTAGAGCTGATCAGGATGTCTCTGTATTGTAATTATTTCTGTGTCTCTTTAGACTAGTGATTCTTACCTTTATGGGAAGGGGTCATAGAGTCTTTGAGAATCTGATGATAGTTCTAGTCTGTGAATATGTCTTCAGAATCACATGTGAATACACACACATTTTGCATATTCACGGACCCCCTCCAGCCATTAATTGGCCCTGAAGCAGAATCTCTGGTCTGGGCTGATTCTCACTGGGTATAAGAACCATAGGCACACTGCTCATAACATAGTAGGTGCTGAAGCTTGTAGAAAGGAGCATGGATAAATTTGAGAAAGGATTAAGTAAATTAGAAGACTAAAAACTTATATAGATGATACCTAAAAATTTGAAACTAAAGAGGAAACTAGTTATAGTGGGCAGGGGAAAAGTAATAATTATAAAGGAGGTCTTGGTAATTCTCCAGAAAAAATAACAAGGAAAATGGTCTCAGGAAAATAAACGGATTTAGATGAGGTGGTTAAGAAGACGGATTCTACAGCAGATCACCTGGGTTCCAGTCCTGGCTCTTCCACTTGCTAGTGATGTGATCTTAGGCAGTAACTCAACCACTCTGTACCTCAGTTTCATCATCTGCACAATTGGCATGTAGTACCTACCATAGAATAGTGCCTGGCACACAGAAACTTCTCAATAAAAGTTAGCTCTTATGGTGGCATCTAGATATCAAAGCACAAACTATGGGTGATAAAGAAAGAAGACTTGCAATTTTGGTGCAACAATGCTACTGTTGTCTAATAGATACCACCAAAGCCTAGAGGGATGAGACTCACAGGTGGTATCTGGTAATGTTAAAAACAGGAAGACTAACAAAGGAGGCAGGACCATATGATCATAAGATATAAACTTGAGTGGAAATCCAGGAACCTCACAGGAAGGAAGGGAGTAGAGACCATTTGGGTGAGAGTGCAAATAGAAACAAACATAAATATGCCTACAACTCTCATGCATCACACTAAGGGCCACGGTCCTTGCTGAAGGTAACTGTCCTAATTCACTGCTTCTTTCCTAACTTACTGTTTTTATACCTGACCCTCTGATCCTTGGTTTTCCTTGGCGTTTTGATATCTGCCCTCTAGCCCCTCAGTTTTGGGACTGAGGCTTCTACTTCTGGCTTATTGGACACAGCTTCCTTTATCTGAACACATAGTTTCAGCATCTTCTATAGCCCCAGCATGGGATGTCTTCCTCCCTCCAACCCCATCCTACCAGCTGAACCAAAAGCTTGCTCTCAGTGGGGTTTGGACAACATGAGCCGCTTGGTCCAAGGAAAGGTATGGATGGGGCCTCCCTCAAGCAAATCACAAAACTGAGGCAGAGGGAGAATATAGCCGGGAAGAGATCCTCAATTACCCAGGTTTGAGAGACTCTACCTCTTTTAAAGAAAGCCTAAAAAATTCCTGCGTGGCTCAAAAAGTGAGAGGAATAAATGAGAGGAATGGCTATCGAACTAACCACAAAGCCTGTGAGAGGAAAGTGGCAGAACGTTTAGGGAAAGCATCTTTGGGTTCATAACAAGAGAAAGATAAGAGTGCGGGGCATTGTTATTCAGGGCTGTAGGCTTTTCATCAGCCCATTTCAGAAAGTACGGAGCAGTGATGGATCTTCCCCCGTTTACCAGAAACTGTAAAAAGGAAATATAGCATAACATGCCCAGGAGGCTCTCGGAAATGAAATTTGGAGGATGTAATTGTAAATGAAGAATAAATAAGGAGTGGGAGGAGGGGGAGGCGCTGTAACCAGATTGCTCTCTGCTCAGCAAAGACAAAGAAGGGACAGGAATAAATTATGGAAGTAATGGGGCAAACTGACGACAAAGGCAGAAGTGTGAATCAGAGCAGTGCCAAGCTGGCTAAGTACTGACAGAGAGAACTTTTGTGGAAAATACTACCAACCTTAAGATGCATCAAAGAACAAATATACTGCTCATGAAGATAGAGTAATGTTAACAGATGTCAGAGAGAAGGCACAATTCTTTTATTCCTAGTTTTGCTTCCATATTTCTCACCAGAGGAATACTTGGTAAACCAAAAGCATCAGATAAGCACACTTAAAAAGATGTGGTGCCCACCACAGGTGGAGATTTTAAGAGAGAACTTTACTTCTTTAGATTTGTTCAAGTGGTCAGATAGATCAAGGTGAATTTTGTCCCATGACCTTGAATTTGTTGATGAGATTGTGAAACCATGGTCAGTAGTTCTTGGAGACATCACAGGAAACCAGAGCAGAGCTGGAGCCCCGGAGACAGGCAACCATTGATCCTGGTTCCTGAAACAATGCATATCGATGAGGTTGACTTTGCTCTTCAGCAAATTTTTGCATCTATTCTGGAATGGATTATTGATGAGAGGGCCTCAAGCAGTGGTCCCTAAGAGGAGAGCAAATACGCAAGAAAACTAGCCTCCTTCCCTTTTGAGAGAAGATTTCTAGACTGAGAAGCTGGTCAGTGCCACAGACACGGTGTGTTGGGGTTTCACGGGGCATGTGACAGAGGCTGTGCTCCGTCCGTGGAGGGGATGGAGAAATGTAAATGCACGATGCCCCAGAGGGGTTTGTACGCGACAACCATCCAATGTCAACAGTGTTGAGTAATTTTCTCATAGTTCTCCGCTTGGCTTATTCTGTTCAATATTTTAATCGATGATGTGCATACAGGCAGAAGGCAATGTTTATCTGATTTGCAAAGAATAGAAGAAAAGTTAAACAATAACGTGACAAGCATATGTGCATTTTAATAAGAATTTAAAAGTTTCTAAAATGACAAAAGTGGAAACACCACTTTAGAAGTCTTAAGGCTTTTTTCAATTGAGTACAAGTTTATGAGTCATAAGTGAGTTTTTTCTAATTCCTTAGAGTCTATGATTTCATAAGCATGAATAATACTTAAATAACAACTGTAGCAGCAACAGCCACAACACAACATGAAAACAAACCAAAAGGTCGTTGCTTCTTTTGGCTGGCTCTAAGTACATAATTAAAAGATTTTTAAAGTCCTAATATTTCCAAAGACCATTCCAATAACATTGCAACTGCATCAAAATCACCCACGCAAAGACTGTTTCCATAAGCATGTGCTACCCAAACATGCATTACACTAAAATGAGTAGAAACAATTGATATGGTGCCAAGAATGTAACAGTCATGTGGAAAATTCAGTTTACTTCTTGGCTGGCTGCCTCAGTTTCTCCTCCTGCTAAATAGGGATGGCTAATACTAGCCAACGCAGCTTGAGAGGCATGGGTCATAGAGCTCAACAAGTCAATCTTTGCCAGGTCCTTTGGCCTAATTCCTCAGAGGAAAATGCTTGCGCATCCTGCTTGTTTTGTCAAGGACAGTACTCCTTCTACAAGGTAAGAGGTTTGGGACTCACCACCCAAGCTTCCCATTAACTGCTCTGCGGCAGGGCTCCAGGCGCTTCCTTAGGAGAGAGGAAAAGCTCATCACCAGGCCTGGGGTGCGGAACTCGCACTGGGTACTGTGGCCTCTAGCAATCCTTTCCTAAAAGCAGAGAACACAAAGGATCCAGCCTGAAAGCTGAGGAGTAGGAGGCTCTCAGAAACGAGGCAGAGGCTCTGACTGGTACAACTGAAGGTCTGCACAGGCCCGGCAGGTATAGGCTGGAAGTGCTGTGATTATTCACATGTAAGATGCCGAGGGACGCTCTCTGGGGAGACAGTCCATTGAGGTCTTTGGGGTGGAAGCCCTCAGAGTTAACCCAGGGCATGACTTCAAGGGCACAAGTTTGGATTCAACCAAGACCACAGACACTGAGATTATCTGCTTTTATTTTGTTCTCCCTCTCATTCTGCTACCACTTGGGGAAAAATTGAATTGGAGGGATTTGTTGTAAAGTCTTCTGTCCACAGAGAGAGCTTCAGCTTTTCTGCTTCTCATTTCCTGTTCTGATATTGGAGGATTACCTGGCGTTTTGTTCATTTTTGGACATTTTTTACCGATGCAGCTCAGTGCCGGAGTTTAAAAAATCTCGTACAAACTCAGCCTTGAGACTAACGTGTCCAGCTGTGTGCCTCTGATGCTGTGAGGGGCTTCGTAGGGGCAGAAGGATGAAAGGCTGGTGATGGTCCTTCCCCCAGTCTCTGGCTCAGTGGTTTGCAAACAACCTTTCTGACACACCAATGTCTTACGGTGTGGGAAGATATTTTTAGCATGAGACATAGTCCTTGCCCCCAAAGGATTTATTACTTATGCAAAATACATAGCCTTGACTAAAGACTATCACATAGCATGCCAAATTCGAATATCTAAGTCACAAAAGTATTTTTTTTTTCTGGCTAGAGTTAGCAATTTGGCTGTTTACACAGAACAAACACAGACTAGGCAGCCTTGTCTTTTTCATTTCATTATAAGAAACAAGATAAATGTGCATTTCCGTGTCTTTGTGCATAGGACGTAAAGCCTTCCTGGAGGAAGGATTCTTCCCTAAGGCAATTTGATGGTCTGAAGTGACTCAGAAAGAGCATCACTCTCTCTGCACCACTGCCCCGTACATTTTTATGGAAACATAATAAGCTTCAAATAATAATAAAGAAAGCTACAGAAGGAAAAAAGAAGTTAAGAAAGTTTACCATTTCTTCCTATGAAAGGGACAGAGAACTTAACCTGCCATCTTTGTCCTCTAAAACCATAAGCCGTGGCCCAAACAACTGAAGGAGCCACCTAGATCCATATTTTTCCTGAACTCATTAACATATACTCTTACCCGAACTAGATCAATCCTGGTTTTGGTGCTTCCTATGACTTCTAAGGTGGTGGCAGCAGCCCCATGGAGAGAGCAGATGGGCACCAGGCAGGCAACGATGGAGAACTGACTTCAGAGTTTGCACAGTGAAGCTGAGAAAAATTGGCACAGTGACAGCAGCAATTTTCAAAACAGAAAAAGGAAAATGTATTTAGATGGTTGTAATTGTAATTACTTTGATACAAATATAATTAGTTGAGTATGTATTAAAGCTGGGCCATTACACGAATGATTTGGAACTTGAGTATGGTGACCTAAAAATAAATATTCTATTACTTGGAATTAAAAAAGCCATTTTCCCCTCCAAACTATCTTGTTGAAAAATATTTTTTTGGAGTTGAAATCACCTCTATTTATTTCTATGCCCTTTTCAGTTTGTCCACTGTTATGCGGACAGTCTCTAGGTTACCTGTGATCTTATAAAGACCCAGAGGATATGAGGAAGAAGTTAAAAGAGACCACCTTGAAGGCAAATCATTCAGTAACTTCAGCAGAGTGTAACCTCCATGAGGGCAGGTAACTTTGGTTCCCAGTGCCTAAGACAGGGGAAGCTTGATAGATACTGGTTCAATAAATAATGAGGATAATTGGACATTTCCTCTAAATGTTCTGGCTGTTGAATGCACATGAAATTCATTGTACCTCTCAAGAGGAGTAGAGAACTTCAATTTGACTCTGAACATGGTCATCTATTTACAGGAGGGTTTTTAGGAAGGGCAAGAGCAGACTTTTAGACCTCTCCTGGGTCTCTCTTTTCTTTTTTTAAATTCACACAAAGTCAGGAAAGCAGGAAGTATCTAAAAGGCATACAACTCATCAAAAATGGATAATTGGAGCCTCCCCAATACCACTTCTTTTAAACAAGGAAACAGGATGATTGGAAGAGAATATAATACAACTTTGGGTTCTTGGCCTAAAAAAAGAAAAAGAAATCTATAGCCATCTCCCACAAAATGCCCGAACTTTCAATTCATTCATAAATCGATGATGGAATGAACAGAAGCGATGTAGTGAATTAGAGCTGGTTTTCTGGGTGGATGTAGGACACACCCCCATGCTGTCATGACAGCTTTATCCCATCTTAAGAATGTGAAGATGTCAAAGTGGAAAGAATGTACACAAACAAGGTACCTCTGCCCGTTGAGTTTCTAAGCACTTTTCACACTTTTTTTTTGCGTGGGGTGGGGGGAGGTATTAAAACAAACAAAACCTGATGTCTTATATACAATGGAATATTACTCAGCCATAAAAAGTAACAAAATTGGGTCATTTGTAGACACGTGGATGGACCTAGAGACTGTCATACAAAGTAAGTCAGAAAGAGAAAAACAAATATTGTATATTAGCGCATATTTGTGGAATCTAGAAAAATGGTACAGATGAACCAGTTTGCAAGGCAGAAATAGAAACACAGATATAGAGAACAAATGTATGGAGACCAAGGGTGGAAAGGGGGGGTGGGATGAATTGGGAGACTGGGATTAACATACATACACTGATATATATAAAATAGATAAATACTGAGAACCTGCTGTATAGCACAGGGAACTCCACTTTGCTGTATAGTAGAAACTAACACAACATTTTAAAACAACTATACCCCAATAAAAACAGAAAAAAAAAAACCCAACTAATGTCTCCCAGGGTCCTTCTCTGGATGGTCTTTCATTTCTTGCCTGGTTGCAGGAATTTTCTGCTCTCCAAACCTGCCCCAGGACCAGCCTACAGGGGGCGCCTTCTTTACACTATGATTGAAGTTAGGGATCTGTCAGAACAGCCTCCAGGAGGTGGAACTGTCAGGCACAGGGCTCAACTCTGGTGAATTCAAGGCTGAACCCAGCTCTCCAGAGCTCTCACCGGTCAACCCTCAGTTCCACGCAGGGCCTGTGCAGGCAGTGATCACGTGCTCACAGCTGGCCAGGCTGCGGGCCCTGGAGACCAAGGGGGGACCCTCTGGCAGCTGCATGTGATACTGACCAAGAGGATGAAGGACCCCATGAGCTTAAGTTTCTCAGAGTGAATCAGGTGTCTGGGCATGGGGCTCAAAAAATTCTACATTTGAAACAATATCTCCAGGGGATCATTATCCTTGCTTAAATGCAGGAACCATTGTCTTATACCATTCCATTTGCAAGACAAGTCACTTACTTTAATCCTACCTACAATCAAAATGTTTGTGATGAAGCATGATAGGAAGAAACAGTTCTATAAATGCAAGAGAGATTGTAAACTTTCCAGAGTTTATTTGCTTTGATTTCCCAAACAAACCAAATGATACAGTTTTTTCTCAGGCAGCATAATAAATTTACTTCAGGGTCTGAATTACTCTCAATGACCCCTGCGGAGGAAATGATTCTATAGATTGAGTCAGTTTCCCTTTGGCCCATTATTTCTGAATAATAAGAATCATTTAGAATGTTTGTTTTTTTGTGGGTTTTTTTTGTTTTTTAAATGATTTTATTTATTTATTGGCTGTGTTGAGTCTTCGTTGCTGCACATGGGCTTTCTCTAGTTGCTGAGAGCAGGGGCTACTCTTCATTGTGGTGTGCAGGCTCCTCATTGTAGTGGCTTCTCTTGCTGTGGAGCACAGCTCCAGGAGCATGGGCTTCAATACTTGCGGCACATGGGCTCAATAGTTGTGGCTCACAGGCTCTAGAGCACAGGCTCAATAGCTGTGGCACACGGGTTTAGTTGCTCCATGGCATGTGGAATCTCCCCAGAGCAGGGCTCGATCCTGTGTCCCCTGCATTGGCAGGCGGATTCTTAACCACTGTGCCACCTAGGAAGTCCCAGAATGTTTGTTGATCTCGTTTGCCTGAGTTGATCAAACATGACTCTTTGCAATTATAAAATTACATAACACTGTATTATATTTGGCTTTATTTTGGCAAGACAAATGTTTGCCTTTGTTTCAGAGGATAACCAACAAGGATTTGCATTCTAACACAACACTGGTTTCAGGAAAATAATAAAAGATTATGAAATATTGAATACTATAAACTTTTAAAATTCTTGAGTTCACAGAGTTGAGTAAAAGAGTTTTAACTCTCAATACTACCTACAAAACATAAGTAGTTTTGTTTGTTCTTCACTCATATTTGAAAAGTTAAGAAAACAAGACCTTGGCAGCAATAGACAAACAGCATTATTTCAGCACCCACGGGAAAACATTTGCACAACTCACACTTCCCGTTGGTGAAGGGATTCTAGAAGGCTTGCTACCACCTTAGGAGAGGGAACATGGTGCAGGGGAAGGAACATAAACTCTGGGAGCAGAAAGGTGAGAAACAAGGTCCCTCTGATGCCTGTTAGCTGAGTGGTCTGGGCACATTACATCACTGCCCTGAGCCTCCATTTCTGTACCCAGCCCTACGTGGAGTGGGCGCACATGGGACCATCATGCTCAGTTTCAACCTCATCTGCCTCTTCCTCTCTGCCAGTGGGGCTGAGAACAACAATGCTGGGTTGCCCTCCAGGCCCAGCATTAAAGAAACTGAAAAGCAAAGCGCACACTCCATTCATGGATTGTGTCCTGGCTAAATCACAAGAACTCAAAACAAAAGTGGGACCAGAAAATTATTTTGCCCATTGTCCTAAGTGATTTAAGACAACTTAAAGGAGTAACAGATTAAAATGTAAACTAACTGTGAAATTTATTCCTAGGTTTCCAGGATGACTTCTCTTCTAGTCTTGCTGGACAAAAGTTTTATAATTAGCTGCAGATGATCTGAAGCAGTGGGGAGGCTTAAGGAGACAGAGGGGAGGAAGGAAGTGGGGAGGAAGAGAGAGATGCGGAAGATGGTCATAAAGTGAAATCAATGCCTAACACTTAGATGAATATGCGTGCAATTACCAAACGTAGTCTGAAGACATCAATATAATCAAGTGCTTTTCATCTAGTAGTCCTAATATATTTTTTACAAATAGATTCCACCCCATCCTCCCAGAGACCTACAGATTGACAGAAGTTTGTCATGGTCATTGAGTCAATCACCAGTTCACACGCTGGTCACCTGAATCTAATATCTTCTTTCTGCCGTTTCTTTCTCTACACAAATTTAGAGACTACAGTGTGATAAACTTGCCTTCCTTACGTTCACAAAGAAAACAAGTTTATTTGTCTCCTTAGAATGATACTTTTTGCTGGAATAATTGGCTGAATGCTGCGGAGTTGCATGGAAAGCACCTGCTGCTGTATCCACCTGAGCGAGGGGCCAAGATGCTCCCGAGAGAGGATGACCAGCCAGCCAGAGGGCAGCCCCAAGGGGTGATTCTGCTGTGCTCTATGAGTGTGTTCCTCCAATCAAATCCTGTCTGTGCTTTCAGCTGCCTTATTTCCCCACCTCCCTCTGCTGCCCTCACTTTCCTCTTCTCTTAAGCCAATTTGGAATGTCAGTCTCAATCTAGTTCTTACACAATGCACACTTCTCCCTGCCCTGAGGGTAACCCACTGGAATGAAATTTCTTCTTACAGCCAGCTACAAGAACCTTCTTTAATCAGTGAAATGGAACTAAATCATATAGACATAATGCATTCAGGTGTGTTTTTAAGTGTTAATATACTTATTTTTAAATTATAAAACTAATGCACATTTTTTAAAAAAAATCAAAACCACAAAATTGTATAAAGTAGAAGTGAAAACTCTTCTTACCAATTTTCACTTTTCCAAGTTGACTATTACCAGATTCCTCTGTATCCATACAGAATTTTCCCATGCGTATATGAAATATGTGTACGTACATGAATCTAGAAAGTGAAATCAAACTATTCATATTATTTCAAAATTTGCTTTTTTTCAAGTTACTTAGGTGCTTTGTGCCTCAATTGCCTCACCTGTGAAATGGACAAAATAGTAGTATCTCTCTGGCAATTGCTGTGAGGATTCAATCAGCTAATACGTGTAAAGTACTTAGAACTGCACCTGGTACATAGTAAGTTCTCAATAAATGTTAACTATTTTTTTATTATTGCCGTAATTTATTAAACTGTCCTCTATTAGTTTATGTTGTTTTCCATTTTTTGGTATTACAAATAGGCTTTTTCTTTGCATATTTGAGCAAGTATTTCTGTTGCACAAATTCTGAGAACTGGAATTCCTGGGTTGGAGGGTGTGTATGCTACTAGGTCCAACTAAATTGGCTTCCCAAATGTGCAGTAATACAGTGAATCATGTATGAGAGGGTGTCGGTTTCCCCATACCCTTCACCAGCAGTGAGTATCATCCATCCTTGGCATTTCTTAAATATCTGGGGGAAATTTCAGTTCATAATTGGCGTTTCTTCTGTTATTGTGAGATTTTCCATTGCGATATAGATTTAGTGAATATTTTTACTTATTCTTCTGTCCTCTATTTTCTCCTATTAGATTTTTTACTTTCTTACTAATTTGAAGAATTTTATTATATACACGGGATATTAACCATAATCTGCTATAAATGTCCAGGTATTTTATGCTGGTTTGTTTATTGTCCACTGGAGACATCATATATAGCCCTTTAATTGTGAGTATCCTGCATCTGGGAGGATTGAGTTCCATCCTCACAAACCCCCCAGCTGGCGTGTCAGCTGGACCTTCTCTAGGCTATTCTATTGCCCTATCAGACCAGGGGCTTCTGAGTGGTACAGATGTGATATGACCAGTGGATCCCATGTCACATGCTCATCCCACTCTGCCGCAAAGCAGGTGACCGTATTTGTTGTAAATTGGTCTGAGGTGATGTTACGCGGGATCTTATGAGAGCAGATTTAATATTAAGTAAGCCCTTAGGTAGCGGCGATGGCTGTGGCCCTGCAGGCAGGCACAGCAAACTTTCACCCGGGATGTGCATCTCTTTCTGCTAAAATAAATCACAGCTCCTTCCAGGGTAGAAGGGTTCAATGTGGTCAGCTTGCCACCAAGCGGCGAATTGGTCTCCTGGAAGGATGGTGCCAAGCTGGGGACTAGCTTTGGTCTGTGTTGGGGGCCAACTGGACGTTCAGCAACAGCCCCGTGGAGGCACAGGGCCCGTCCCTGCCCTCCCGGCCCTTCTCACACCCATGGTGTCAGCAGTGGAGTGACCAGGGACACAGGCGGCTAATGTCAAATGCTATTTTGTCTACTTTGCCTCTTTCATGGTGGGCATTTTCTGCTAGAACTGGAATTCCTGGGTTGAAAGCTGTGTACACTGCTGGGTCCAACTAAATCGCCTTCCAAAATATGTGCAGTAGTACAACCAATCAGGTACGAGTCTGTTGCCACTACACGAGTCCATGTATATGTTAACCTTGGGTCACTCAGCTTTCCACCCAAAGTGGATGACCAGGTGTACCGGCCGACGCTCTGCCCATCGGGAGAATCTGCCCTCACCACCGCTGAGTGGGGCTATCGTGAAGACACTGCCCATATCTGGCTTGTACGTACATCCTGAGCCCAACCACTTGGGAACCACACTCAGACTTTTTCTTCTCCATCCGCTTGTCATAAGGGATCTCTCACTCCACCGTGTAGCCAGAGGTATGATCTGTGGGAGACCTGCCGATGCAGCGGGAGTGGGTAATGGACTCTGTGTTACCTGCAGCTTGCTTGTTCCTTCCATTCCTGCTTGTGTTTGATGCTGGATGTACCAGTTGCAGCTTACCTTATTGCTTCTGGGCTTGCTTGATTGCATTTTAACAAGACCCTTAAGTTATTTGTGTGCATTTTGAAATGAGAGAAGCACTACATAGTAGCGGACAGACAAAAGGACAGGTGGAAGTGGTAGTGCCTTCCAGGCAGAGGACACAGGCACAGGCTCCAAAGTGCAAAATAGAACAGGAAACGCTCACGGTAAAAGACGGGGTCATAAGACAATGCTGGAGAGACAGGCAGGGGCCAGATCACCGAGGTCACACACGGCACCTTAGGGATTTGGAACAGTATTCTGCTGGGATGAACAGGAAGCCATGGCAAGAATGTAACATGAACATATTATGTGCGTGTGTGTGTGTGTGTGTGTGTGTGTGTGTACCATACTTCTACATATACATTTGGCCTTAACGTGGAGAATGGTTTGGAAGGGAAGCAAAATGAATGCAGAGCAAATATGAGTAGATTACTGCAACTGTCAGGTTAGAAATAACGATGGCTTGGAACCACATAGTTGCCATGGGAATAAAGAGAGTGAGAGGCAGATGTGAGACATTTCTCTGAGGTGGGGTTGACAGGACTCCTGCACCAAGAGGACGAAGCATCTCAGATCACCCCCCACCTCTGGCTCAGCATCTCGTGGATGACTGCATTGACAATCTGTTTGGGACCAATGAAGTTGGAGGTGACTTTGAGACACCTAAGTGGCAGTGAAAGGCAAGTTGGGTGTTCAGAGCTGGACCTTGAGCGAGAGACGCCCAGGTTGCAGGCAGAGAAGCCACAGGAGTGAAGGTGCTGTCAGGGAGAGGGCGTGCGAGAGGAGAGATGAGGCTCCCGGGGGAATCCCAGTGTCTATAGACGTGGGCTGGAGGAGGGGTTGGCAAAGGGACAAAAAGAGAAGCAGAGAAAACAGAAGAAACGGAAAACTTGGGGAAGACTGAGAAGTGGTGAGAATCCTGAGAAAGTGCCCTCCTACAAGCTGGGTCACCTTAGCATCCAGGGTGAGCCTTTAAAATGGGTACAGCTCAGCTTACTTCTCTGCTCTGCGTTTCACTCAGATTAAATCCCCACGTCCTCACAGTGGTCTTAAGGCTCTGGATGTGTGCCCCTCCCCAGACCCGTTCCAGGCTCGCAGGAGCCACTGCTGTTCCACACGGACAGGCAGGCACACTCCCCCAGAGGACCTTGCCCTCAGATGCTCTGACATGCACTTCTTCCGGGTACCAGCTTGGCTCAGACCCTCACCGTCCTCATCCCTGGACCTATCCAACTGCAACCCACTCCAGGCCTTCTCACTCTCCATCGCCTTAAGCTGCTCTACTTTCATCGTTCCCTCAGCACTAGTCTCCATCGACCACACTCCGAAATTATTATATTTACTATTTTCTGTCTGTCTCCCTTGACTAGATTATAATCTTCCAAGGGCAAGGATCTTTGTTGACTTGGTTTACTGCTATGCCCTAAGTTACTAGAACAGTGCCTGGCACATAGTAGGTGCTCCATAATCATTTGAGGGGAATGAGAAAATCTGCTCTTTAAAGGGATTTAATGTAACCATATGTAACCATAATAAGAATGACCTTAGTCTTTAGTCGGAGGCCATCGAAGAAGCTTTGCCATCTTACCTGGCCTTGGGACAAAAGTCAAGAGTTGAGAGTGTGACGGGGAAAATATATCACACACTGGTCTCTAGTCTTTTATACATCAGCGCAGTGCTTCTCTCTGCCATTCGTGGAAATGGAGTTTTTCAGTGATAATGTCTTGCTGTTTAGTCCCCGTTGAAGTTTCTTGTCACTCAAGGTCATTGGGATAAATTTCTTATGGTTCTTACAACTTCTCAATCTTTTCCATGTTTTCTATTTCTCTCCATGCATGTTTCTTTTTTCTGAGATGTGATTCACATACCATAAAATTTACTCTTTTAAAGTGTGTAATTCAGCGCTTTTTTTAGTGTGTTCACAGGCTGTAAAGTCATCACCACTATCTAATCCCCAAACATTGTCATCACCCCGAAAAGAACCCTCGGACCCATTAGCGGTCAGTGTCCCTGTTCTCCTTTCCCCTCCGGGCCCGGCAACCACTAATCCACTTTCTGTCTCTATGAACTTGCCTGTTCTGGACATTTTGTATAGATGGAATCACACAATATGTGGCCTTTTGTGTCTGGGGCTACTTTCACTTGGTTAATGTTGTCAAGGTTCATCCACGTTGCAGCACGTATCCGTATTTCACTCTTTCATATGACTCAACAATATTTCCTTATATGGATATACCACATTTTGTTACCAGCTTATAGAGCTGGGGTGTCTCCAGTTGTGGCTATTAGGAATAATGCTATGAACATTTGTGTACAAGTTTTTGTGTGAACGTATGTTTTCAATTCTCTCGGGTATGCATGTAGGAGTGGTCATACGATAACTACATGTTTAACTTTTTGAGGAACTGCCAAACTGTTTTCCAGAGGACGTGCACCCTCTTCATTCTCCCCAGCGATGGATAAGGGGCCCAGTCCCTCCACATCCTTGCCAACATGGACTATGGTCCATCGTTTTGATTGTAGCCATTCTAGTGGGCGTGAAATGATATCTCACTGTGGTTTTGATTTGCATTTCTTCATGACTAAAGATGAGTTTGAGCAACTTTTCATGTGCTCATTGGCCATTTAGATGTATTTGGAGAAATACATTTAATTTATTTGGCCATTTAAAAATTGGGTTATTTACAAAGGGAGTCCAACTCAAGGATGGAAGATGCCTTAGAGGACTGGGATGGGGAGGGTGGGGGGGACTTGAGGGAGCGTGGGGGGGGGGAGTTGAGGGAGGGAGGGAATATGGGGATATGTGTATAAAAACAGATGATTGAACTTGGTGTACCCCCCCCCCAAAATAATAAATAAATAAATAAAAATTGGGTTTATTTATCTTTTTATTGTTGAGTTGCAAGAGTTTTAATATATATTCTGCACATTAGATCTTTATCAGACATATGATTAGCAAGTATTTTCTATACTTTTTCCCATTCTGTGATTTGTCTTTTCGATTTCTCAAAGAGTCTTTTGAAGCACAAAAGTTTTTGGTTTTGATGAAGTTCAATTTATCTGTTTTTTTTCTTTGGTCACACAGACTCTTTAGATACAGTGCCTGGATCCATTCTGACAAGAAAAAGAAGGTGATAGCAGATGGGGACAAATGAGAAAATGACAACTTTACAGTTCACACTAATAAAATTATTTAGAAAATTGCCTTTCACTAGACAGTATAATTTCTGTTGGTGGGTACAAGCCAACTATGAATCACATACAAACCATCATCTTCCATTCCATTCGGCTGGATGGATTTAAGGGACAGAATAATAGAGAATGCCACTCTAGAGGAAACCAGTTAGCATTTATGCCATTTAAAATATGATTTCTACATTGTTTAAGCATATCTATCAACTTCTAAATGGAACATTTAAAATCAGCATCCTATAAAAGCAATATTCTGTGAAATGATTTCTGAACTGCGAAAATCTGTCTTTCAGACCCATCATCCTAGAGCATTGAGACTGGATAGATTGCTTTGTTGGAAGAGTCACCCGATCTTTGCCAGAAGTTTGTATTTGATTCATACGGGTACACTCCAAGGAACATAGGACCCAGGTTCATCTCTTGGAATCTGGAATAAAAGGACAAATTTTCAAGTTTGCAACCTGGAACATGTTTGTGACATGTGAAACAGAGCATACTATAAAATAGGATAAAAACCACCCAGAGGTGACCAGGACCATGAGACATCTGGCCATGACAGCACGAGAAACGCGGAGGAATCCAGGAGAAGACCAAGGGAAGGGTGGGGCGAGGCAGCTATGCGAGTCATCTCATGCTTGAAGAGGGACAAAGGAAAGGCGAAACCAGCCTCTGGCTTCTCCAGAGTGAAGAGGTGATTCGTGGGCTTTAGGAAAAGCTATAAGGGGTACCATGAAGAGCCATCGCGAGAGGAGGTGTAGGAGGAGGCTCTCCTCTCAATATAAGGAGTAACTTGTTTACAATCAGAGGGGTCACTGTGAATGGCATGACCTCCTCCCACAATGAAAAGTCCATCACGGAAATTGCCCAAGGAGAGCTGAGACGTTTGCTCAGCCGGAGGGGTGCAGGTGGGGTGTGGTTTGCAGGAGGGATTCCTGCTACTGGGGTTTGGGAAAGGGCCCTTCATACCCTGTGGTTCAAATCAGGAATTGCACACACTCCCAATGGTTTGGGTAGAGGGAGTTAGATTGTTGGGGTGGCCCATACTCTTGGCCTGGGTTTCCTGGGTTCAGGGCACAGGCCTGAACTTCTATTCCTGACTAATGTGTCCTGGGAAGGCAACAAAACTAAGAAGGAATGTACAATTGATGAATGAGGAAATGAAGAATGAACCTTTCTTCTTAAGTGGTGTAGAACTGGACCCCACTGTGGGCAGGCTGCTCTCCTGCTCAAGTGCCTTCAGGATTCCTGTCACCTTTTCTTCCGTGGAAAACCACCCCATGGTGGGTTAATGAAACTTACCCACTAGGATAGGGGAAAAAATAGGATAGGGACTTGTATGAGCAGAACATACCATTTTTGTGAACTTATCTTCACAGGCCATTCTAATCTTCTCCGGGGTCAGTGGACTACTGAGCTTCAACGGTCCAAACAGGCCTCTCTCCTGTCGCGCTGCACTTACCGCGTCGTGGATGGCGAAAAACACTGAACACCCCAGGAATATCCCAGACTCTCCCAGACCCTGGAAGGGAAACAAGTCAACTAGATTATGACTCTTTCTTTCTCTCTCTGTGCATATATATATTATATATATACACATCTCTATGTATATATATATTATGTATATGCGCATCTATGTGTGCATGTATGCATATATAAAATATTAAATATTACATATGTGACTTTTCCCTTTAAAAAGCTAATTCACTTTTTTAACCCAATATTCCCATTCTTAGGATTCCAGCCTAAGGAAATGACCCCAAATGGAGAAAGAAGATATAGGCATGAGGATGATTACTGGCGTGAAGACGAAAAATCAGATGCAACCTGATGGTAACAGTAGTTTGTGTTAGTCTCCATGATTTGGAGTATTTTTAAAAATTGTATAATGTTAAATTATTTTGAAATTAAAATGTTTTGGGAATTCCCTGGTGGTCCAGTGGTTAGGCCTCCACGCTACCACTGCAGGGGGCATGGGTTCAATCCCTGGTCCGGGAACTAAGATCCTACAAGCCCCACGGCGCAGCCAAAAAGAAAATAAAAAGGTTAATAGGGCCTTTCCCCCCTATTATCCCGGCAAAACCCCCAAACAACCATGAGATGAATGTAGCGCCTCCTGCCGGCACAGATATTATGTAATCATGCACTTATTCACGGAGCACAGCTTACCTTAGACGAATACAGGGTATTTGAGTTTTGAGATGGAGGCAACAAAGAAATGTGCAGCTCCATGGGGATGTCACAGATGGCAGGGATTTTATATTGGTTTGGGCCCCGAGTGTATAGGACACCCTGAGGAGAATAATTCAGTTCCTCTATTGTATAAAGTCCCATGCCTTGAATAAATGCACCTTCAATCTGAGGCAAAAGAAAAAAAAAAAAAAAGAAAAAAGAAATCCATATATGAGAAAAGACAGTCAACAGTAGCATTTCACTTTCATGCTGTTTATCTGAATTTTAAAAATGCAGTTTAAGAGGGTTTTCAGCATGTCTTGGAGCACATCTCCGAAAGTTTACTTACAAGTTCACCTTGAAGCATGTCTGAACATCTTAGTGAGTGCTAGGTTCACTCAAAGGACTTGAGTTCGAATCTCAGCCTTATGTGAAAACTGCAGCTCTAGAAGAAGCCTCAGAGAGCCCATAGTCCAAATGCCCTGACTTTTTCTGCCTACAAGGCAGATGACACCCTCTCTGACTGGTTTGCCCACCGACGCCAGCACCACAGGAAAGGCTCTCGGGGCTCTGGAACGCTGGCAGCTCATCCCACTCCTTGCTCATGAGCCAGCTGGCCTCATATCTCTGGACTCAGTTTCCTCGCTTGTAACATGAAGGGTTTGAACCGTGTGCTCTCTGAGCTTCCTTTACAGCTTTAAAATGCTCCAGTTCTTAGATGTCAGCACGTGGACAAAATTACCTTTCCACACAGACTTCTGATTTCCAGGTCTCATCTTCCTTTCCTTCCTTCCTGCGGCCATATTTTCTCCACCCCAGTCTCTACCCTCACTTCTGTCTATTAGCAGAGATGTTCTCTTCTACCACGATGTTAGAGGAATCTTCCTAACACTCCAGACCAATCCCCAGGCCAAGTCCCCTCCACCTGCTAAGTGAGGCGCCTGTCTTTGGAAGCTTCCACCATCCCAGCTCCCTTCCGCTCCCAACCTCCAGCCTCACATCCTGCCCCTGTGACACAGGTGAGCGCTGCCACCAGGCTCTCCCCACTGCCAGCCACGAACCCAAGGTGTGCGGAATCTCAGCTCTTTCTCTAGGTTGATTTCCTCCATGCTCCTTCCACCAGAACACCTCTTCCTTCTCACTCTTTGACCACCTGGTCCATACCACTTCCTCCTAGAAGCCTGCTTTGACTTCTCCAACCCATACATTCTTCCCATTCTCCAGTCAATGCCCTAATAGGAGAGGCCCTCAGACTATGTTCTCCATTGGAAGTAGGGAGCTGAATGGCCCACTGGTGCTGAGGCAGGTAAAGAAGGTGAGTGAAGCTTCCAGAGAGCGTGTGACTCTCTAAAGAGGTAGCCAGTTGACTTTTCCTTGTGGAGATGTAGCTCCAGTGTTGGCAAATTATCTGTGTTTCCAAGAGATGCTAGCCATTTGAAAATTCATGTAAAACAACGTGTGATTTTTCAATCTTGTTAATTATTTCAAATTTAAATGTTAAAATGTCTGTGGGCAAAACAGGCTACCCATCAATAGCTGCTGCCATAACTATTTGACATTTGTTATCTCAGCCCAGCGTTTAAACTCCCTGAAGCCAGGGCCCCTCATCTGCCCAAGACTCAGCACTAAGCCCTGCATGCTACTTCCAGCCCACAGGCGTGGGGCTCACATTTCACCTCTAGGCTTAGTCGGGCTCATTCAAGCTCCCCAGTCACAGACTGTACGTTTCTTCAGAAACTACCTAAAACACCTTTGTTCCTTTCCCTTTTTTAAACAGTAAGAGATTTGAGCTCCGTGGCTGTCCTGAACAGAAAGATTCTGAATAAAGGGGTAGAATAAGAAGATGATGACTACGCCAGCGGGATGTTTTCCTGGCAGATCCCCCATCAGTTCTGACTTTTACAAATAGGGAGTCAGGCAAGTCAGTTCCACGTACCTGGCCTATGTCAAGGGCTGGATTTATACTGCAGCCAACATCCATGACAATGTCTGTTCTGATGTTCTAGTAATTAAAAAAAATGTAAAAACGTTTAGTTTAACGAATACAACTTGGGGAGACAAAGTTGAGAAGCAGCTCCTGTCAGGATGGCACTGGAAAAGAACCTTTCTTTGGGCCACAATATATTTCAGGAGAAAGAAGCAACAAAGTTGATTATGTATAACTTTCAAAGTTATATAAATACTCAACCAGCTTAAGGCAGTGATTTTTTTTCTCTTGGAAACAGTAAGAGAGAAAAATATTTACTTGACTTTGATCCCAGCTGGGGGATGTAACATACTCGGTTTCATCCACCACAGCAAATAGAACATATGCCACAGAAAACAGGAAATGTTATGGCCCTCCTGATCCTTGTTGCAAAACTTTGTGGCTACCACACAACCCCACATTCAGAGTCCAACTGGCCGGGAGATAGTTACTGAATCAAGAACTCAGGGTACATCAGCAAACAAGTTTGTTATCTGCTGTTTTAGGTTTTTCATTTTTAGAGCAGAGGAGAGATTAAATCTAACATTACAATTTGGTGACCAAAAGTTCTCTGATAACCTGCAAATACGGAGGAGGACACCAGGCCCAGCCAGCCTGGTGGTGACACTTTTCCTCCCCTGCAGGCCTATACCTTCTTTTATGTGACATATGGTCTCTGTCATGACAGATTCTACTTATAATTATTAATGGGCAAAGGAAACCTAAGAGTTTCCTTATTTGATCTGGGAATTTCATCTAACATTTTTTTTAAGTAAATTAGAAAGTGATCCAGAATGTTTTACCATAATAAAACTTCAGGCACTCACTTCTCTTAATTAAAGACACAGTAAAATGTAAAGTTCTCTGCCACACCAGTTAGCAAGGCTGGCCTCTTAGGGGACCAGTGGTTTCAACTGGAGGTGAGTGGGGGTGCTCTCAATTCTGCAGTGTTAGTGGAAGTTATGCCTTCAAGGCTGTGGACTTACAGCTGTTTGTCATTGTCTTTTGATGGGGCTGGAGAGAGTGGCTTTAGGCTGTGGCAGCCAGCCTCCAAGGTGGCCCTCAGTGACCCCCACATCCTCGTATTCACATCCTCACATAGTCCCCACCCACATGCTACCGGGAATGGTTTGTGTGACCAACAGGATATGGTAGAAGTGATAGTTCATCACTCCCAGATTAAGTGAGAAAAGATGGTGGCTTCTGTTCCGGGTTCTCTCCTAATTACTCATACTCTCTCTCTCTCCTTTTCCTTTGGACCAGTCCCTCTGTGGGGAGCCAGCTTTCATGTCCAGAGGACTCTGAAACATCCCACAGAGAGCTCCATGTTGTGAGGAATGCAGACTTCTGGCCAACAGCCAGAAAGAAACTGAAGCTTCCTGCCCACAATCATGTGATGGACCTTAGAATCAGATTCTCCAGCTGCCATTGAGCCTCGAGATGACTGTAACCCTGCCTGACAGCTTAGTAGCAAGCTCACGTGGAATCCTGAGCCAGAATCACCCCAAAAAGCCACTCCCAGATTCCTGACCCTCAGAAATGGGTGTCAGCTAATAAATGTCTATTATTTTCAGCTGCAGGACTTGGGGGTAATTTGTTACACACAATAGATGACTAATACATAGATGTAGGTTCAACGTGAGGGAAATTTTGGAGGAGTAAGAGCAGTTTTAGCAACATGAAGAGAATTTCTGAAAAACAGGCCACAGGGAGGTCCCTTAGTGGGATGTCACATTACGCCCTTTTGCCTTGGGGTGATACCTAACCTGAGCCTCAGATCTAGCTTTTATGAAGACATCTGATAAAGCTGTTTCATGCATCTCTTAAGATTGTTCAATAAATTATAAGAATACACAGTAACATTTCATACCAAGGCTAATTATTACCTTATTCTTAGATCTTAATAAGACCAAGGCATACTCAAGACACAAGGAAAACCAAATGATTACGCTTTCACCAACTTTTTCTTCGAGGGAAGGGGATGTAGAAATCAGTTAGCATGAAAGAAGTTTCTACTGAACTCCCTAACACAGGACAGCTACTGTAGCATGAAAACCATGCTTGGAGTGATCACTGTCTTGCCCCAGTCCAAGGTTCCCCAAAAGCGATCTGGTTTGAGTCAGAATTCAGACAAGCTTGATACTTGAATGGGCAGATTCAATAAAGGCATAGGTTCAATAAAGGTGTATATAATTTCAAAGATTAGGTGGACTACAGTTTAAAAACATACATGCTGGAGACATATTAGATAAAAACACATCTGATCGCAACCCAAGATGGAGCCACAAGGATGTCTGGAAATATCAAGCTCTAGAGCTTGCCTCTGGGTAAGTTTGGGGCAGACTATCACATGACATTTGTGAGGGTATCACAGTCCCATTTAATCCACTGATGATCAATTATTGTTATGACAGTGGTGAGTGGCTTCATGTACTCTCAAAGACCCAGCTACAAAGAGGAGAAACTGAGTCCTTGAAGCAGGAGCATGTGTGTGTGTGTGTGTGTGTGTGTGAGAGAGAGAGAGAATCTGTGTGAGCGTCTCCTCATAGCATTCCTTAAAAGCACAAGGACGCTCTTAAACTATCTAAAAAGCAGCACCTAGCTGGACAAGATATCAAAAGCTGGCCACTAGCTCCCCTGGGCTGGCCCTTGGTGCCTGTTCGCGGACTGTGGATGCTTGTGGAACCCTTCAAGAATGCCATGTGATGGCATGTCACACAAGAGGTCAGGAAGGCTGGTCATGCCAATAGTCTACGTGGAAGCCCCCTGTAGGCTGTGTTTCTTCCTTGAAGTGATTATTCTCCTGATTCCATTTAAAAGGGCAGGGGACATAAAGTAGAGAGGCTGCAAGTTGTTTTCCATGGAAGCAAGTACTGTATCAAGGCGATTGCTGAGCTTCTACTTTCTTTAGTAATACAGAAAAATTATCCTTAGGCCAATTACATGGTGCCTCTTTGGTGCTCAGATAGATGGAATATGTGGAAAATAGAGGTATCTAGAGTCAGCTCGAAAACCTTCCCGATTGGTACTGACCTTATGAGCGCCTGTCAGGCAGTCTATCTCAACCTCGGAACAGGCAGCTCCATAAACAAAGTATTCGAAAGGATGGCCTTCGCCTGTCTCCCAGTTCATGTTCGACTCGTAACCCCTGGAGGAAACAGAATTCTTGAGGAGCATTGTTAAGTGATCAAGTCCCCTAACTGCAGACCACGGTGGTTAAACAGACTCATGAGGAGCTGTGCTCAATTTGTATGCACAGCAAAGCAAAGGCGTGTCCTTGTACAACAACGTGTGGCATGTAATACATGCAACAAATCTGCCAAGTAAATAAATATTTACTTCTTTCTTATTAGACTTGCTTTGTGTGATAAAAACATAATAAACCGCTGCCTACTACTGACTCCTTGTGCTTGGAAGTTAACCGCTGACCGTGTGGGTATTCATCCTATTGCCTTTGGCTAATATTGGGTCATGTAATCTTATCGTCCCCAGATATGGGGGTTCCACCTGGATTTTACACCAAACACTACAGCAAAGGTGCCGGTTCATCTCTGTCTGGCTGGCGCCAGGATTCAGGCTTCTTTGCAAGGGATCAGCCCCCGTGGCTCTCGTTCTTTGCCGCGACTCTGGTCTCTCCATCAGGCTCTATGGCCTGCTCTGTCCCCAACTCTTCTTTGAGAACACTAAATGAATGTCATGGTAGAAGAGAAGCACAGGCCAGCAGCTTGCCAATACCTTCTACTCTTCTCTCCTCTGCTGCCCCCAGCCTGGAGGGGCTTATTCCTGATAGCCAGTCAGTGCCCTGGGACTCCCACGACAACTGGCAAAGAGACAAAATCAGATATGACTCTATGTCACCCTGCTCTCTGATGGCTTTCATTCTCCATTAAAATAATCCGATAAATTTTCTTCCAAAGTGTCTGAGTTCTAGTTGTTCCACATCTTGCCAACACAGAGTTATTGCCAAATTCTTATATTTTGCCAATCTAGAATGTGAGGAATGGTATTTATCTTATTATGGGTTTAATTTGCATCCCTCTCGCTTCATTTCTTAACTTAAGGGACACAGGGAGTTTTCAACAAAAGTTCAACCACTGCCGTGGGTTCCACGCACTAACCCCCAGGGAAGCCTCTAGTACTTCCAGTATGATTTGAATCATTGAATCATCTGTATTTTATCTGTGTCTATTTTTCCCCAGGTTTTCTGGACATTTGGATTAAGTAGCAGCTAAATGTTCTTTATAACAGTGGGTTAACAGAAGGTACATAATCATTTTTTGCCAAAATGGCAAATAGAAATGAAACTCTCCCTCAAGATACTG
This sequence comes from Hippopotamus amphibius kiboko, assembly GCF_030028045.1. Lineage (NCBI taxonomy): Eukaryota > Metazoa > Chordata > Mammalia > Artiodactyla > Hippopotamidae > Hippopotamus > Hippopotamus amphibius. The sequence goes on from NC_080193.1 coordinate 104,059,703, forward strand.
CTGCTATTTTCCATAGCATGTGATTGAAAGGAATATTTACCTGAAGTATCCAGTAGCTGAAAGACTAATGCTTTCATCAAAAGCAGCCTGTGCCTGAGAAAGAAGAATACAACGTGATGCAATAATGATGTTTAAAGTAAGAATCACTCGAGACTTCAATTTTAATTTTACTCTGTGTTAAATAAAGCGATCAGTAGTAATAACTGGGAAGGACCAAGTTTAATTTATCTCCTTTCAGCGTTTTCCATCTCTATCGGCATTTGTGGTTCACTGCTTGTAGGAATAGCATTTGTTCAGTGCATGTCATCATAGTAAATGACTCCCATGGTATGTTACACTTATAGATTCAAATACTGTGGGCAACACATGTTCTGCTTACGAAGAATTTCACCCAGTCACCTGGAAAGACTTAGCCTATTAACATGGGACGTTTCAGGAAACAATGGGGGGGGTCAGATATTCAATTTTAATATCATGTATCTATAACAGACTTAACATAGTCTATAATCTTGCTAAATTGTACCATTTACACCAAAAGTTCCTCTGACTCTGCAGTGTACACAGCTGACTGAGATACAAAATGATGCCGTTTAGGTCCAAGTCCCCACGTCTGAGAAAGAAAAATGTGAGAAGTGCAACCATTACAGAAGATAGTGGGCTGAATGCAGCATTTCATGATGGTGGAGGACTGACTCTCTCGTACTGCATCTCTCTCCATCTTTCTCCAACCAGACTCTCCCAGGCAGCACTGGGCAGAGGGCAGAAATAAATATGCCCAGAAAGGACTGGGAGCTCCCATAAATATGAATTATAGAATGGGTCCTAACTCTATGGAATAGCAGGAACCATTTCTAAGTAAGACTCCCCAATGTTATTTTCTTCAGAACAGTGCTTTTAATGTGACTTGACATCCTAGAACTGTCAGCATCGAATGATATCCATTTTGCACCATCTGGTACTTTAGAACCCATTACTCTGAAAAGTTTCCTAGTTGACTTAAGAATGTGTGTCTTCTCATCCAACTAGATTGTAAGTAGATCAAGGAAGCAGTTGAATATTTCCATTCCATTTAGTGCCTACTATTGGCTGCATATATACCTAAATGGCTTGGTTTCCTGTTTCTAAATGAGAGCTTATATGATTTTTACTTTTATAGAGCAACTCTAATGTTATCTTCCAATTTTAGGAACAGTGGAACCCAAAAAAGGAGAACAAACAGATTGACAGCTATTACCTAGAAAATACCTAGATTCCTTAGGAAGAAACATTAACTAATTCTTGCTTAAAACAGGAGTTCTGGACACAAGAACCATCTTTTCTCTAATAAAGAATTGTCCCAGATGTTCCTCCATCATGCTGTGATAAGATTCCCACATGCCCTAAAAATGGTACTGATGAACTCAGTGACAAGACAAGAACAAGGACCCAGATGCAGAGAATGGACTGGAGAACTCGAGGTTTGCGGGGGGCAGGGGGTGAAGGAGAAGCTGAGACGAAGCGAGAGAGTAGCACAGACATATATATACTACCAACTGTAAAATAGATAGCCAGTGGGAAGTTGTTGTATAACAAAGGGAGTTCAACTTGAGGATGGAAGATGCCTTAGAGGACTGGGACGGGGAGGGTGGGGGGGACTCAAGGGAGGGAGGGAATACAGGGATATGTGTATAAAAACAGATGATTGAACTTGGTGTACATCCCCCCTCCAAATAAATAAATAAATAAAATTAAAAAAAAAAAAAAGATTCCCACATGCCGAGAGCCAAAGGTTTCTATTGATCACGAAGTAACTGTAATGCCTTTCAATGTGCCCTTTCTACTGATATTTGATTCACATCTCTCTCTCTCACTCTCCTCTCTCCTTTTTTTTCCAACATAAAACACAAAGTAACAGTGATTCTCACCCAATCCTTCCAAGTGCCTCCAGGATTCTTGCTGATGATGGGTTCAAGGCGTTTTAGAAGAGTTTGACAAGCATCCTAGGGAACATTTTTTAGTTAAAATTATAGTCATAATTTCACACAAACATCAATTTCAAAACCACACGCTATGTGCCATTACATAGGCTTATTTAAGAGGCCCATGGAACATGAAGAAGGAAGAGACCAACCCTGTAAGAGATGATGTGAAGGGTCTCATGGAGGTGGGGGTGAAGCATGAGCTGGTCTTAAAGACAGACCACCTAGGATGGGGGCCTTGTAAGCTCCGTTAAGAGCTTAGGACTTAATAGAAAAACTGTTGGCAAACCACCCCACTGGCCACCATTTTTAAGCACAGCATGGTCAGATTTATTTTGCAGGAATTTTCCAGGGATTCTCTGGCTGTGGGAAGCCAGAGTGGAAGGCAAGGAAACTGGGGTGGACAAGACAGAGCCTTGCAACGCCCCTGGCAGGAGGTGTGAGTCTGAACCAAAGCAGCCACGGTATTGCAACCTGGAATTGGAAAGAGACATTTCTGAGTAGAACTGATAGGACTCGGGGACCAGTGAACTGTCAGGAGTGGGAGAGAAAGGAGGTGGCGTCTCCTGCTCAGGAGAGCTGCCGGTGCTGGACACTGACTGAGCTCCCACCTGGGGGAGGGCGCGGTTTTCCCAGAGAGGGTGTGGGAAGGAGATGAGCCGGATTGATTCTCAACATCTCCTGAGCTCCAGCCTTGACGGGGTTCACGATTTGGGTGCCACTGCAACGATTTTTACCTTCACTGCCAATCCGTTGAGATCGGCTACCACAGAACCTCCAGAGATATTTGTGTTAGGGATGGTTTCCGTGCTTGTTCCCCGCAGGTGGATGTTGGACAGTGGCATCCTTAATTCACGACTGGCCACCTGGATTTTGGAAGAGATCTTCTTTCAGTTTTCTTTGGTTACTCATAGACCCGTGCGCTTACCACATGGTAGCATGAGTGTGGAGTCCCCCACGCCCAGCAACAAGCGGCAGAACCATGAATTCCTCCGCCACAAGAAGCTCCTCTTGTCTAAAACCCTGTAGCTAGTCTGGCCTCCCCAGCCCTGAGCACACTTTCTCGTTCTCTGACTTCCTTTTGTGCAATAGCCCCAGGAAGAGGAGGCGAGGACCAAGCCAAGGCAAGGAGGAAATGCTTCATGTCTTCCTCATCATGAGATCAACGCCTTTGAGGCCCCTCCTACCTCCGCACTCTGCTAAATTCTAGCAAATTTTGACTTCATTAGAGGGGAGATGCCTTATCCACATTTCTGGAGGTGCTCCAGGAAGACAGCATTTCTGAGAAAGGACGGTGGCCTCATTAAAGCAGCTGCAGGCAGCAACCCGAGATCCCAGAAGCAGACAGTGCCAGCACTGCTGGCCAACACAAGGACTTAGCTGGCTGCTATGTTCTTCCTTCGTGTTTAATGATGGGGCAAAATCATACTACTGTTCTCAGCTGGTCCCACTTCTCTTTCCTGCTAGCAGTATAGTGTGGCTTAGTAGAGTTCCCACAACTACGACAAGGGCGTAAGGCATACAGAGCCTTCCCCATCACTGGCTTTCAGAAGACTGCCTACACAAAGTACACAGGCTTAGGGCAGAAAGGTTTCTGGCGGCCCAATAAGGAAAACGCTGAAGTCTCACCCCAGAAAGGGGGACAGGTATGACCAGACAAGTCTCAAGCGAGTGATAACATGAAATAAAACATATACTCAGCATCTCTATAATCAGAAAAGTGCAAATTAAAGCAATAATGAGATACTTTTCTCTATCAGATTATCTAAGATTTTTAAACAATCCATAATATACGATTTTGGTTAGTAGCATAATGCGATGCTTACTTTCTGGAAAACAATTTGGTAATATGTGTCAAGCGATTTAACATATATTCTGTGACCCAGTAATTCCATTCCTGGGAATTTATTTTTTAAAAAATAATCATTGGTTTGATCACAGGTTTATGGACAAAAATGTTCATTGAAGTGTTCAACAATTGGGGGTAGCCAAATAAATCATACATATACACGCGGCATTAAAAATCATGATTGCAAAGAATTCTTAATGGCAGGAGGAAATAGTCACTCTATATCAGGATAGGTGAAAAAACCAGGATATAAAATTATATAAACAGAATGCTAGTGATTTTTTGAAAAAGAAAAATGTCAAAATAGAAAGACCCCAAAACAGCGATTATTGCTAAGTGGTGGAATTGTGCAGGGTTTTCTAAAATAATGCTTGCCTTTCAAATGTTTTATAATCTGTAATGTTATAATGAGTAGCAAAATAGAAACAGTAGCTAAAAATTATTCTAAAATAATAGAGCCAAAAGAAAACTGGCAGTTTGGTTAGAAGCACCAAACGTGTTTTATACTATCAAGTATTCAGAGTTCTTACTATGAAAAGGTCAAGAAATAATGCAATACGTCAGAATTTATACATCTTCTTGTTGCCTAGCAAAGGTTCAGAAAAGATAACCACTTGTTGACATATCCAAAGGAAAGCAGCAAATGACCGTACATATTGTCTTTGGCAACATGACCACCAGGGGCTATTCTGCCACATTCTTTTAGGAGGGTCGGTTACAAAACTGGTTTGTTTACCCAGTTTCTGTGAATAGCTTAGCAGTTGAAGCAGTCAAAGCTAACGTCTCCTATCCTTTTTATTTTGGAACAGAAAATGGACACTCCTAGTTTCTCTCTCATACACGTCTACGAGGGTGAGTCAAAAATTATCCGCACTCCAGTTATATTAAAACGACAGCCAGAGGGTGGATAATTTTTGACTCACCCCCGTACAAGCACACATCCAACTTCACCCAATTATTTGCATTCTTACCTGAATCATTTTAGTGTGGACCCCCTGCCCCATTTCAATTCCACCGTGAGTCACCAGCACAGACCCATCTAGATAAATGTGAACCAGGGCAGCCGCCTAAGCAAAAAAGATGAAAACAGTCGCCACAATCTTTCTGATTGATATTATCATACATCTTGTCAAGTAGAAAACCTTTCCCCTGGAAAGAATCCCCTCCTTTCCACCTCTGCCAAAATACACACAGGCGCTTTCCCCATGGCCCTGAGAACACGGAGCAGAGCCAGGGCAAGGCGGGGGCAGGTGCTGCCTCTCGATCGCCCCACAGGAGGCCAGCCTGTCTCTGGACGGCTGTGAGTCCGGGGCAGGACTGTGCTGCTTACGCTACTATTTCCTCAGTAGGACAGTTGAGCACACTGGTACCTTCGAGGATCCCCCTGACCCAGGGTGGAACAACAACCTGGATGTGGGTTTTGGGGGAGAGGGTGTCCGTTTTAAATGCAAAGTTAAATATAGACACTCTGGGGGAGAGGGAAAAGACTTGTTTACGTCAATACTTATCCCCATAGTTGTAGGTATGTTATAGAGAAGCGAAAATAAAAATCCAAATAAGTGGGGGCAGATAGACATTCCTTTTTTGCTGCAAAATGAGCTAAGCCCACACTCAGTCATCTTGGCCCAGGATCATAGGACCTTAGGGTTGGAAGATAACTTGGAAGTAATCTTACCTAACTGCACAGCTCCCCACAGGGATCCAGAAGGAACCAAATGGCTCACAGAAGAAAAGGCTGCTATAATCAGAAACACCCCGGCTCTAAGTTAAGCATGTGTTACAATCAATCAGAATGTGCCTTCTTGCCAAGTCAGCTTGTGCTAAACTAGGGGGTACGGAGATGGCCCAGGAGACTGAGTTACCCCAGGAGACTGCAGAAAACGTGAGGAGCTTTTTCACTTTGAGTTTCCAGTGTAAGAGTAATAGTAGCAGCATATGGTCCTAGAGAAAATGCTTCTAGTGGTTCCACAGTGGTTCAGGAGGCTTGCAAGGCACACCTTTGCAGCTGCTCAACTGGGAAGTGCCAACCTCTTAGATGTAGTCTAGGCCAGCCAGGGGTCACTAAAAGCTATCGGATAGGTTTCTTAATAGCTAAGCTTCTATGCAGAGTGGTATAATAATCTCAGATTTGTAAAGGCAGGTCTTCAGAAAATTCTGGTAACAAGCTAATTTCCATTTAATGAAGCTAAAATTTTAGTAAGCCTTGCATTCCTCCGATTACTTATAAACAATCCTGGTCAGAAATAAAAGTCAACGGAATTGCATATTAATCACTAGATACTCCCAAGGAAAGGACTGCATCCCTAGATCGATTCTTTGCCCACCAGAAGGACTTTTATAGCCACCTGCGGGCCATGGGCCACATTGGGAGAACTGCCTCTTTACTGGCACCCAAAGGTTCACACTACTTCAGTGAACAAGAAGCAGAAGCCTCTCTCATTCCCAATCAGGCACTTTGACAGTGAAAATGGGCTCTATTTACCTGGTCAGCAGGTGTAAACGAGGGAGGTATTGAGAGTATGGGGCCACGCGAGCACTTTCTTTAAGGACAAAGGCACATACACTCACAGTCCAAAGGAGAATCTTAGAACCTTAGGAAAGGCATCGGCGCCATAATAGCCATACCCAAGGGCCCTGGGGAGATACAACAGAGTGTGTTTTCCTGTCTGTTGACACATCAGTCCTGGAAACACTGTCTTGTGCTCCTGGCCGATTTATTCTCTACACAATAAAGATAAGGAGTCACATCTTCTACAAAGCTCCCAGGGTGGGCTGCCCGGGTGTTGTGTGCCAGACGGCAGGGGATGCCAGCAGCAGCAGCTGCTCCTGGCTCCGTTTTATGGCACTTCTTTGGTCTCTGCTGGAACGTAAGCCCCCTGAAAGGAAAGCCCATGTCCTAAGGCACTGCGTGCAAAGCAACGTAGTACCTCGTGTGTAGTAAGTACTCAATAAAAGTTTGATAAGTGACTTCCCTGGTGGTGCAGTGGTTAAGAATCCACCTGCAAGGGACATGGGTTCGATCCCTGCACCGGGGAGATCCCACGTGCCATGGAGCAACTAAGCTCATGCGCTGCAACTACTGAGCCTGTTGTGCTCTAGAGCCCTCAAGCTGCAACTACTGCACCCATGTGCTGCAACTACTGAAGCCCACGCCACTAGAGCTCATGTTCCACAACAAGCGAAGACCCAATGCAGCCAATAAATAAAGAAATAAATTTATTTAAAAAAAGTTTGATAAATGAATTGGCAACAGCATAGCCATTCAATCTGTTCCTTAAGCTTATAGACACTATATTTGGCCTCCTTGACTCTGCAAGCAATTCAGAAGTTGCACGTGGGTGAGGTTTGCGGCTGGCACAGGTGACTGAGCTACAATTACAGTGGATTGTTCGTTTCCTCCATGTGTGACCCTGTTGGCAGCAACGCTCTCCCTGTGTGTCTAGGGCAGCATTTCTATCCGAGACTGCTGAGTAATTTGTCCCACGTGCTGCTACAGTCTCCTTGGGCCACTTAAAATGCCAAATTTGGTTCAGTTAAGTGGCACCACCGGATGGCTCATTGTTAGCCTCACAAAAGATAATTCTGCAAAGCTGAATCTAGGAAATCAGCACAACTGGCACGTGGGAACAGATGGCTCTCCAGTATGAATTGGGAACTTAGACTGTGAAATTTAAGTCCTCAAGCAATGGCTGCTGGTGTTGGTGAGACATTTGTTTTGACCCCACAGATTCCCAAAATGTCCCAGCCATTCAAACACTTGAGTTCCTCCTCTGTGCCAGCTGCTGTACGAAGGCACTGGGAATACAGAGGGTTATTAGACACTCTGTGCGCTTCAGTGCTCCCGTCGAGGAATTAAATATAAGGCAGGTGCGGCACGTTTGACACCCTCAGCTGTTGGGAGCACAGTCCTGACGTCAAGTCCTTGTCCTGCCTCTCACTAGCTGGATGTCCTTGGGCAAGAGAGCAGACCTCTGTGGGCTTCAGCTCCCTCTTCTATGAAATAGAATCACACCAGCCGACAGACGGGGTTAAGTCAAGTGGGAAATTGCAAATCACCCAGCCTAGGGCTGTATACACAGAAGGGGCTCTAGGTCCCTCCTCTATTTGGTTTGCTTCAGAACAGAGGCTTTCAGCACATGGCTCCCAGAAAGCAGCCTGACTAATCTCAAACTCTTCAACTCACCTCCACGGTTCAGCCCTGAGCAAATGTTTTAAGCACAGAAGCTAGTTTCCAGGGAAGGATGGGAGCGGATGGTGGTAATGGGGAGAGCTTCTCAGGAGCCTTTGAGAATGAAACTGTGCTGCTGGCTGTTGTCTAGTTTCTTCCCAGCTGAGGTGAATCCCACCTCAGTTTCTACCAGAGGGTGCTAATGGGGAGGCAGCCTGATGTCGCTGAAAAAGCACAGCTTCTGGGGCCTCTGAGACCTGAGTTCTAGACCAGGTTCCATCTCTTACCAGCTGTGGGACTCTGGGCAAGTTATTTAAGCTCGTTGAGCCTCAATTTCTCATCATTAAAATAAGGCTACAAATCTTATAGGTTGCCCTGAGGGCTGAATGAGATAAAATCTAAAAGAACTTACAACATAGTAGGTGCTCAGTAATTATCATTATTTTTTATCTACTTTTTCAGAAATTTCTAATGAGGGAAATGGGACAGATCTAACCTGCTAGATATTAACTAATGGCAACCACTGAATAGAGATAGCCTGCTGTGTCTACCTACAGCCCAACATCCCCAAATTTCCAAATTTATATACAAGGGAGATTGTTTTCCACATGATCCTGGACGGTGCACTCAAGGACAGATGGCCCAGACTGACCTCTTTGCTGGCTGCCGACTAATCAGTTTGCCCCAAAACCGTATACAAAGATTCACTGCTCACTAACCCTTTTCTAGGGATAGTTCCCCCCACCTCCTTTTCAATAACCTTGCTGTTGCCACAGTCTCTTGACTCTCTCATCTGAGTAAATTGTGTGCAGATGACTAAACGACATCTGTGCTGTTTTGCCATCGTAAACAGGAGAGGCACGGGAAGGCTGCAACCAGATCACCACTCGTGTAGCTATACGCTCCTCTGCGCTAACCCACCAGCAATCAAAGCTGCATGAAAACGTTCTGATGGTTACATCGCAGCTGAGTCAGAAGAGATGGGTGAATGATGGGTGTGGGAACGGGGGAAGGACCTTCCTGCCTGCTTTTCCTGGCCTCTTCAACACAGGGCTTACACACTAGTGCTCCTCACAGCCTCGCCCCCATTTATGCCTATTCTGCCGGCACTCGACACACACACCTGCCGTACCCTCTTCATGGTTCAGCCAAAGCTGTGAACTCTGCCAAAGGGGGCGACTACAGTTTTGAGGGCTCTGCCACCTCACCCACGTGGATGTATATATACACATACGGATATGTAAGGACACAGGGAACAGGGTTCCCACATCCCTGCTATACAGTGAGCTAGAATAGAGACCACCAGCTGTCCGGGGTAAGTTCCACTCGAGAACGAAGAGGTGGAACCTGCAAGTGAGGCTCAGCAACGGCGTGAGGGAATTCACTTCATCAATTAAAGAAAGTACACAACAACACATTTTCAGTCCTCCCCGTGATAGCTTTAACGGCTATAAAGTGAAAAAAACATCTACACTTGAGTTTTAAAAGTTATTTAAATGGTTTATTTTTCTGGATAAAATCCAACCCACCAAAAAGGGGAGCAGCACTGAGTGCCTTGCAGCTTCTTTTTTCTATTCACTTCCTGTTTCTATCTCACAGAATCAGAGTAGCTGAAGAGGAGTCTTGGGGGTCCTTGGTACCCACCCTTATTTTACACTTCAGTGATCTGGGCCCAGAGTCAGCTAACTCAGCTGTTTAGTTCCAGGGCCAGGAACAGTCGCTCGGTCTCCCAATTTCGCAGCAAGAATGCATGTCACCAGCCCTGGGGAAGTAGGCAAAGAAGCTCTCGTCTCCCCTGGAGAAAAACCAGTTGGACTAAGCACAACTTTGGGGAAGTTTAACAATTAGATATTGCAACCACATGGCTAATCCACCTTAGTGGAAAATTTCCTCAACTCCTTTTGATTTGTCTGTTTGGAGAACTGACCTGACCAGCAGCCACTGATCCAAGGCCGACAGGAAACTTCAGGGGGACCATTGCCAGCCCCTTCTTCTTCCAGTAATTCTCTGAGTTGAATTTTTCCACAGCTGCCTTCCTTAGGGCGTAAGAAGACATGGCCATGCATTCTTTCCAACACTGGATCAGGTTCTTGGCATTAATGTCTTGTTTATAGGGTGTTTGATCAATTTCCTTGTACATATTTATCGTTCGGACCTCAAAAGAGAAGGAGATTAAAAGGGTTGGGGGGGGCACTCGGCAGACATAGTCTCTTCCACCCACTGTCCTCCTAATCAAATTCTGCCCGTCATAGAAAACCCAAACTGGATTCAGTTTACTCCTTGTTGAAGACTTTCCCAACACATAACGCTGTCCTCTTCCTCTACTCAGAGCCTCGATCAAATATGCTAGCACTTAAATGCCTTCGATGCTGCTCTTGTGCAAGTTCAGAGGAAGGACTCTTTTCCTTATATTCCTTAAATAACCCAACACAATCCACGTACACTGTAGACTCTTCATTCCAGTTGTACTTGTGAGTATCTGTTGGAAGGTAAAGCTGAATTTAATTTCCGGGCTACATGATCTGCACGATTTAGATTTTTCAGATGCTGTGGCAAGAGAAGACCACTCACTTCCAAATAGGAAAATATGAAAGTTTGTTTAAATATAGCCGATAACTAGGATGAAAAGCCAATTAAGAGATTCTATCCCAGGATGTCTGAAGCACTGAGTAGAATTCTTCCTGCATTTCCAGAAATTGGTAATTAAGGCGCCCAGCTGAGAACAAAAGGTCATGTACCTCACATTCTCAGCTGAGAAAACGCGCAGGAGTTGAGGCCAGCCATCTCCCCAAGCTCACAGGGGCCATTTCAGACGTATCTTCTTCCCATCTCCCCCTCCAGAAATCCCCAGATCATTATAAAAGGATGACTGGACATTAGTGAACTGCACCATTTTGGGGAAGGTGGTGTTTTTAAAGGTGGCTACTCTCTCCTCCATCTTCCCTGTGGATGAAGGGAGATCTTTAGCTGATCCTCCTTGTAGTGCTACCAATGTGACAGAACATCTGGAAAGAGGCCATGGTGAGATGGCCAGGAAGGGAGGGGCAAAGCCCCCCTACAAGTTCATGAGACAAAGATGATGGCTCCTGGGACGTCCCTGGTGGTGCAGTGGTTAAGAATCCGCCTGCCAATGCACGCGAGATGGGTTCGATCCCTGGTCCAGGAAGATCCCACATGCTGTGGAGCAACGAAGCCCAAGCACAACTACTGAGCCCACGTGCCACAACTACTGAAGCCCGCACGCCTAGAGACCATGCTCAGAAACAAGAGAAGCCAGCACAATGAGGAGCCTGCGCACTGCAATGAAGAGTAGCCCCCACTTGCCACAACTAGACAAAGCCTGTGTGCAGCAACAAAGACCCAACACAGCCAAGAAAGAAATGAATAAATTTATAAAAAAAAAAATAAAGATGATGGTTCCTGACTATGGCTGGAGGTGGGGAGGAGGTAGACGAAGGGACTGGGGCTTTCCATGGGCAGCCACATCATGGGGCAAACAGGCATGGGCTTCAGGGGACACTGTATAAGGTGCCAGCTGAGGGTCAGTTGGAGATGTAACACTCACAGGGGACTGTCAATTTCTGAGAGAGCTGACAGAAACGGAGCCCAGAGACATACTTGAAAAGTGGCTTCATCTAACCAAGAAGAGGACAGCGAGGTTGCTGGGAGAAGTCAGCTGGCGAGATGCTGTCTGTTTTCCCTGGTCCTCCTCTTCCTGCCTCCCCAACACCACAGCAGAAGGCACTGTAGGGAAAGCGGGGCAGAGAGCACACCACCTTCCCACCCTGACTCCACTCCAGGATCCTGGGAAGGGAACGGAGCTTGTTAACGAATGACGTTGGACCAAGACTTAAAGAGCTGCCAGGAGACCACTGTAGTAACTGAAATGACTCAGCTGACAGCTGCCTGAAATGCCAAGGAAGCAGAGGAAAGAAGGATTTAACAGAACTTGTTGGTAGCAGTTATACTCCCAACCAATGGAGACGGCTCACTAACAGTGAATCCAGTGCTCACTCCTCAGTACCCTCTGTCCCAGGATTTCTGAACAGGAGCCCAAGTAAGACAAGGACCCCTGAACTCTGGAGTCCTGCTCTGTGTTCACTAGTTAGCTGGGTTACCTCCAGCAAATCACGTAGCCCCCATGAACTGCAAGTTCCTCGACATGAAGACCCCCGATGGCCCTCCCACCTCTAAAATTCACCATCTTTTGTCTGTGAGACTAATTTAGTTTTACCTTCTCAGGGGACAACCCACATTTGGCTGCAACTTCTGTGATACAGGATTCGGTGATTAGCCCTGTCTGAGGAAAGCCGAATCCTCGCAAAGCCGTGTTGGATGGAAGGTTGGTTCTGCACGCCCACGCCCGGCAGCGCAGGTTGGGAAACTTGTAGGCATTTTCCATTTTCAGAAGTCCCATCTCTATCACCTGGGGAAATCCACAGTTGATGTGATGAGACCCTTGTCCGTCTGTACCTGTTTTACCATCCTGAGAGGTCAGACCAAAATGAGGCCAGAAATGACTGACGACCTCTACATCACATCAAACATGTTAACATTGACCCATGTCTCAAATTAAATGCATTTTTACTGTAAAATGACTTTTAATGATTTAAATAATTTTTCTTTTGTAATCATTATTTTTAAATTTTCATATGAGAGCTAATGCATTTTTCCCCCGGTTTCAAAAATTTCCAAAAGCCTTTGAAGCATTCATAGGCCCTCTCCGTCCACAGAATGTAGTGAGTAAAATATCCTGAAAAACAGGAAAAAAATATTGGTATTTGGTCTAATGCATTGGTTCTCAACCAGGGGCAATTTTCCCCTCTTCCTCCCTGGGACATTTGCCAATGTCTGGAGATATTTTTGGTTGTTAAGTCTGGAGGGTAGCTGTATCACTGACACATCCTGGATGGGGGTCAATGATGCTGCTGGACATCTTCTAGTGCACAGGGCAGCCCCCACAGCAAAGAATTATCCATTTAAAAATACCCATAGGGTCAAGGTAAAAGTCTATCACTTGCATTTGGGAAAAAAGCTCTAAGTATGGGAAACACAGAGATAAAACACAGATGCAGACTTAGCCAGTATCTCTGGGCTCACACCAGGGGCACCTGTAAGTAACATGTGTCTACTTGTTCCCTGCATTGAGAATCTTTATGCTTTTGTAATTAAATATGATTTAACTATTGAACATTTTTCTGAATTAAATCATTTTATGTAACACTTTCCAGAATGTGAATTTGCTCATTAAAACACTTACAAATAATGACTCATCCAGGGAGGCGCCTCCGTTGCTATAATGCTGCATGTCCAGGGCCAGGATCCGGCCATCGTTCATGAACCCAGCCTGGGGAGAGAGCATGGGCCTCTGACACTGGTGCTGAGACACAAGTCTCTCTAGAGTTTACTTTGTCACTTGTGAACTCTCTACATATAGATGAAAATTTTTATGATGTTGGATTTGACAGTAATTGCTTGGATAAGATACCAAAGCATAAGCAACAAAAGAAAAAATAAACAGGACTATTTTAAAGTTTAAAACTTCCCTGTATCAAGGGATACAATCAACAGAGTGAAAAGGCAATCCAGAGAATGGGAGAAAATATTTGCAAACCATAGATCTGATAAGGGGTTAACATCTGGGAGGTATAAAGAACTCCTACAACTCAACAACAAAAAGCCCCAAACGACCTGATTAAAAAGTAGACAAAGGACTTGAGTAGACATTTCTCCAAAGAAGATAGACAAAATGTGCAACAAGCATATGAGAAGATGCTTGGCATCACTAATAATTAGGGAAATGCAAATCAATATCACAAAGTACCACCTCACATCCATCAGAACAGCTACTATATTAAAAAAAAAAACCCCAAACCCAGAAACAAAACAATAAGTGTTGGCGAGGATGTGGAGAAATTGGAACCCTTGTGCACTGTTGGTGGGAAGGTAAAATGGTGCAGCTGGGTCCTTACCCAAAGGAACTGAAGGCAGGATCTCAAAGACATATATGTATACCTATGTTCACAGCAGTATTGTTCACAAGGGGTAGAAGCGACTCAAATGTCTATCAATAAATAAGTGGAGAAACAAAATATGGAATATATATATACAATGGAATATTATTTAGCCAAAAAAAGGAAGGAAAAATTCTGACACATGCTACAACATGGATGAACTTTGTGGACATTAAGTGAAAGAAGCCCTGCATGATTCTATTTATATGAGGCACCCAAAGCAGTCAAATGTACAGAGACAGAGAGCAGAACCGTGGTTTCCAGGGGCTGTTGGAAGAGGAAGGAATGGGGAGTTATTGCTTAATGGGTACAGAGTTTCAGTTTTGCAAGGTGAAAAGAATTCCAGAGATGGATGGTGATGTTTGCACAACAATGTGAACGTACTTAATGCCACTGAACTGTACACTTAAAAATGGCTGAGATAGTAAATTTTATGTGTATTTTGCCATAACTAACAATAATAATAATAATAAGAGGAAGGGTAGATAAAGATATAAAACAAAACAAGCACAAAACAAACATACAAAAACCCCCTCCTGTTTAATCTGTCACTACTGTTCAATCTTTTTCTCTCCCTCTAAAGCAAATCAACTGCGTATTTCTTGACCGCTTATTCTCCCTATAAAAATCCTGAATTCTGACTCCCATCCTCATATTTCCACCAAAACTCTCTCCCTTGAAGCCAGAGATCTTCTAACCTCCAAATCTGGTGACCTGCATGTAATGCACTCTGCACATTTTTCTCACAGGGCCCGGTTTCGTCACAACTCTCAGCAGCATTTGGTGCTGCTGGAGGTCTTTTAAATAAATGCCTTCCTTGCTTTCAGGACGTATTCCATATTTCTGAACTTGTTAAAGTTCATTTTAATGATTTTTGTGAAATGGAACCGAATTCAAAGCGAAGTCAAGGGCATGAACTATGAAGTCAGCAGTTTAAGTTTGAGTTCTGGTTCTGTCACTTAACCCACTCTGTAATCTTAGGCAAGTTATATAACCTCTCTGACTACCTGTGACATGGCAATAAGTAAGGTAATGCAGGAGAATCATAGGTAAGTGACTGAAACCCAGCAAGTGTCCTAAATATAAATGACTAATAATACTATTATAAATATTATTAATATCATCTGCTCACACTACCCTCCATCAGAACACATTATTTTCTCAAGGTTTTAATTACGAGTACACGGATAGTTTCTGTCACTGCAATCCAGTCTTTTCAAAAGAGTCCCACATCAATGAAGAACATTTCCGCTTTCAAATGTCCCACTGACACTTCTCCAAACACACAAACTCATCACTGTCCCTCCAGACTGTTTCCTCCTTCCAACTTGACTCTTTCTACTAGAAACCTCCGAGTTACGTTTATGGTTTTTATTCTCCGTTATATTTTGCTAAGTTTGTCACCAAATTCTCTTTTATTTTATACCATAATAGCCCTTGGACGCATCTCTTTTTCTACATCTTACTATCGTAGCTAGACCCCAGCTGCTTCATGTCTGAACGCATCAGCTGCTCCCTGGTGGTCTGCCTGCCTCCACCCTCCCTCCTCCCCAGGTCGTCCTCCCCAGTGTCATCATATTCCCCCCGCCAAAGCGCACATGTTTGGTTATGACACTTGACTAGTCAAGGATCTACTCAATCTCACTCTTTCTTATAAGATCAAGTTTAATCCCCCATCCTGGGATTCTCAGGCCACTCTAAGTCTGGCACCACCTACCCCAACCCATCTTATTTTCTGTTACTTTCCAGTAAGCACCCTGTGTTCTAATTCCCTTTCTCCCCTTACTCCTGCCCCTCTCAAACGTGCCACGTGTATCCCACCTCTCTTTCTGCCAATCCGTTCTCCAAGGTCATTTGTGTTTCACCTTCTCTTAAGAAGTTTCCTGTACACTCCAACTTATATTCATCTCTCCCCATAGCTTTGCTATGTGCGGCTACTCTTCTAACCTGAGATTATTTTTTCTTAATGACTTCATATATGCAAGTCTTATTTCCCCCTCAACAGCTAAAATGTAGTCTCCTTCAGGACAAAATTTGCTCTAATAAATCTACGTGGAACTAAACCCAATTCAAAATACAGCTTACGGTGAATGTAAGTCGAGACAGAAAATTCGTTATCTTCTAACAACATGCATGCAGGTACAGCAGTTGTGGAGATGTGTTCCACAATTCCTGTTGTCTTTCATCCTGGGCACACAGGAGGACTACATTTCCCATGCTCCCTTGCAGTTAGGTGGCAAAGTTCTGGCCAATAATGTGTTGATAAAAGCAAGGACCACTTCTCCCAGGCCTGGTGCTCAAAACGCCTCCCTCACGGCACTCTGCTCCCTCTCTTCCCTGCCCTTGTCTGCTGCCCTCTGCAGAAACTCCAGTGGAAGACAAAGTTTTCAGGGCAGCGCTGTCCAATGGAACTTCCTGTGATGAGGGTGATGTTCTCCATTTGCATGTCCAATATGGCAGCCACTAGCCACAGGTGGTCACTGAGCACTTGAAATATAGTTAATGCAACTGTGGAACCGAATCTTAACTTATATCTCACTTGGTAGATTGAAATTTAAATAGCCGTATGTGCCTAGTGGCTTCTGCATTTGACAGTGCGGTCTGAGGGGAGGATGATGGTGTCACTGGAGGGAAAACACTTGCGTCCATGAGTGATTCCGTGCAGCACGTTTCCTGCTTCTTCTCCCTCCATCCCCACCCTCCACTGATTACACTGGGCTGTTACTTGAGCAAGAATTAACACAAAAAGGGTCTAAGTCCCTGAGAGCTTTTAGCTGTTAGAGCCATTAGCCCACTCTGACAAGTAAACTGATTTCTTATACAGAAAAAGAATACTTATTTTCTGCCATGGAAATGTTTCTAGGAATTAGGAATTTCTGGTACAGGGTTTTACCAAAATACCCTTGACATACTGGAAAATGAGGAAGCTGTTGGCAAGCAATTGCAATTTCACATAACATTATCGTTACAGAAGTTATTCTGTTTTCACCTCCCACATATAGAAATGTGGGAATCGTGTGGTTATCAGATCTACTTTCACGGACGTATGTATATATTCACGTTTTCGCAGGTACGTACTCTGTAGCAGTCAATCCCAGCGGGTACTTTCTCACAAAAAGTTGAGCAAAGCAGAAAAGCTTCATTGAACCAGCCAGTAATCAGCACAAGGAAGAGAGAGTCAGACCCATAATTTGTTGATGTACTCATTGCTGTTCCCCATTAGAGAGTCGCCAAATGCTGCCCTCTGCGTTTCCGCAACGTTATGTTTACCACGTCAATGCACCCCAGCCTTCTACTCACTTTATACTTTCCACGGTAAGGGTGGCGCCCTCCGGTTATTAACATGTCTTCTCCTCGTTCCAGAATGCAGCGCACGGCACGACCGTGCCTTAAGCAGAAAAAAAAAAAAATCAGGAGCAGTACACTCTTTTACCTAATAGGTATCATCTGGGGGTTATGTAACTCCTAGTGAGAACCTGAGTAAGAGCCACACACACGGTAGAACAACAGAGCGACTCGCTGAGCCCAGGCTGTGCTGCTCTCAGGCAGACACCAGGACCTGCCCTCCCTTCGGGTCAGGGCACAGCGCCTCGCGCTCACTGCTTACGGGAGGGGGCTCTCGGGTGCCACGGCTCCAGCGTACTGCTCTGGGCTTATTTCCCACTGTGATAACAACCTCTGTGACAGGCGAACAGCGCCAAGGCCACATGACAGATGGGTACAAATGGAGGAACTCAGGTGGTGTGTGACTGCCAAGGACTCCCTGATAGGACAGGTCTGGAATGAAGGTCTTTTTGTGTCATGGGATAGAGGAACTGACGTATCTCACTTAGCAAAGAAATTAAGCCTCTAGGGGTGCCTGCTCCAAAGACAATTTCCTACGGTTATACTCTGACACCCTTAAAGGAAAATTGTACTACAAATAAAAGTAAGCATAGCAGAAGCAAATTTTCCATTTAAGTTAAGGGGAAAAAAAAAAAAATATATATATATATATATACACACACACACACATACACACACCTCTTTTGAGATACATTTATGTTTATGTCTATCTATATGTATACAAGCCTTTTGAGATATACATAGGTATAGGTATATAGATAGATGTAATTATCTATCTCAAAAAGTTGAACTGACCTATATATACATACAGGTGCTAAGGACAAGTAACCCCACCCTTTCAGGATCTGCTTCTGTCTACTCTCCAGGTATTATGTTTTTCACTGTGGTTTTTATTCTTTTCAGTAATTGATGCTCATTTCTGTTTTCATAGTATGTAGTTTGACAATATAAGATAAAGAGGTCGTAAGAAGCTGGCAGCTTATTTGTGTATTATATGTGATTTTAAATAACCTTGACCCAGATGCTTCCTCCTTAACTGCATATTGAGAATATTCAATGTGACCTCATTTTATTTTTAGTCTATTTAACAGATTTTCTCCACTTACTTGTTTGCAGCAAATGCGGTGATGGCTGCCAAGATGCCGGTTTTTATCACCTTCCCCCCGAAAGCCCCGCCAACACGCTTTACGTGACACATGACCTTGTTAGCTGGGAGTTTCAAGGTAGAAGCAACTATGTCCTGCGAATGATAACAATTCTCATTAATCTGACCCATCTGCAACAAGGGAGTGGGAATAGTCCTTACACGTTTTGATTCCTTAATGTTGTACATGATACACAAACTGTGTGATTATAACTAAATAATGGGAAGACTTCCAGTAACTTCAGCATGCATCCTTGCTGATCTCAGTAGTATTTAGCTGTAATGACAGCACCAAAACTATCATTAATATTAAGTAATCCTTCCAAAATCAATGAGATATTTTTGTGATAATAAAATTGAAAACAAAATTTCCCCATGAACAACACCCAAGGTATCCTTTTCAGACTAACCCCTAGGGACATGTTTCCTGAAGCAGTAAGATTCCATGGCCTTCCAAACCTCTCCCAGACTGGGTCTTTTCCCCGCACACCACTGTCTCCACTGGAGAATGAGCACTCCTCACCTCCCATTTGGATTCAGTTGGCTAGTGGGTCTTCCCTGGACGTAGGTCTTCCTCTTCCTTGCCATCCTAATGTTTGAGTCATTAAGTCTTGACAACTGACTTTTATAGGTGGGGAGCCCAAGAGGAATGAAGGGATGGGCCCAGCGTCACACAGGGAGTGAGAAGCAGGACGGGACTGGACTGGAATTCGCCCGACCCTTCTTAGTGTTCCGCCTTCTAGGAGGACTCTTTCTTCACATGCCTACATGCCCACTTGCTCTGCTAATGACACTCGCTCCTTGTGACCCACTGAAGCAAGACCGCACTGCTTTGTTCTCCTTACTTTCACCCTAACGCTTAAACGCGCCACCCCAGGTGCACCTTCCATTCCCACTCGGGCAGTCGTCATGCTCTTCCTCCTTCTTTACATGCATGCCTTCTGGCATACAGGACACAGGCAAAAGTGTCTGCAGAAGGGACAAGTGAATGAAGGAATGCACGAGTGGCATTTGATCCTGGTGTGGAACTTCCTGGAAATGGCTTCTCTTCTCACCATCTAGGCAAACCTCACGGTCACTGTAAATCCAAACTTAAGACTTCATCTTCATGGGACTCCCTGGGTGATTCTCGGGCTTCGCAAACCTCCATTCTCTTAATTTTTCCACCTATGTAAATTCTGACTTAGCTGATTTAGCACCTGGTTGCATTCTGCCCAATCCTATCGCCTAATTGCTTCATGTGAGTTAAGTGACCATAGGTTTTGGAGGGCAGGCCTTCCTTTGTCAAATTTTGGTTTTTTTTCAGTTTTATTGAGCAATAATTGACATACATCACTGTATAAGTTTAAGGTGTACAGCATGATGGCTTGATTTACATATGTTGATTACCACGATAGGTTTAGTTAACATCTGCCATCTCATATAGATACAATTAAGAGAAAAAAATTTCTCTTGTGACAAGAAATCTTAGGATCTATTTCTTACCAACTTTCACATATATAATATAGCAGTATTGACTATAGTCAGCATTTCTTTGATAACAGTGCTAAGAGTATAGCAAAAGAGACCTGCCGATCCCATAACTGGTTTTAAAGTTATAGATCCACAAACAGAAGGCCATAACTTTCACAATACTATCCTAAAAGTTTTAAAATTGTACGGCTATTAATACCCAAATGGATATGGTTATTAGTACTCCAAACTTCTTCAGTTTCTAAAATGTTCTAAATTGTTCATGGAAACCACTTAGTCATATCCCCTCCATAATGGCCCCCATGTTACCTGTATGTATTTGGGAAACTGTGTGGACACGTAGACATCAATTTCTTGATCCTCTCCTTTGGGAACAACGAGCATGCTTTGGGTTTCCATATAAAAATGTTCTTGACCTCCCATGTGTATCTCACCTGTTAGAGGAAAATATTCCAGAATCAAGGAGGCTGTCAGATATGACAGGTAGCA
The DNA here is from genome assembly GCF_030028045.1 of Hippopotamus amphibius kiboko. Taxonomy (NCBI): domain Eukaryota; kingdom Metazoa; phylum Chordata; class Mammalia; order Artiodactyla; family Hippopotamidae; genus Hippopotamus; species Hippopotamus amphibius. Next base: position 104,080,143 of record NC_080193.1, read on the forward strand.
CCCCCCAGGTATTATCTCACTACGGAGAAGTTCCACTGACTGTGTTTCTGCTGGGGCAACAGGCTGCATGGTGAAGAGTCACAAACAACAATATTTAGCTTTTATTATACTTGCATATTTGAAGTTGAGTTCTGCAGGGGAATTTTTCATGCCTGCCAACACGATAGGTCACAGAGTCCTAGGGAAAGGTGTGTGACTTTTCAGAGTCCAAATACTACAGGAAGGAGAATTCCAGTTCCAAGACAAGATGGAGTAGATGCACTTCTCCCTGTTCTTTCTTCTAAGTACAGCTAACAATCCTGGACGTTGTAAGTAATAAGAGAAACATAGGAAGAGTCTGAAAGGTAGAGGAGAAAGCAGACTAGCTAGGGACTTTGGGACCCAAGGAAAGACACAATGATGAGTTCAGTGGGCTTTGTTGTTGTTGTTTGCTTCATACATCCCAGACTCGGTGCCAGGGAAGCCAGAAATCCAGAAACACCAACCGGCAAAGAGAAAAAAAATCCCCCAAGAAAAGCCTATTTTCTCTAGCCAAAGGACTAGGAAAGGGGAAGCCTAGCAAGAAAGAAAACTTTTATGCAATAACTACTCTACTCTAGCCAAACACTACAGAAAGAACTGCAGACCTATCTCTGTCTGCAACAGTTGAGTGGGGAGCTTAGACTTCCACACTTATCAAGCTGTACCCCAAACAAATGAGGTACCCCAAACCCTCTGCTGGGGTGGTGTCAGTGGGGACTCTACAGAGAACCTGGACTTCCATTCTCCCCCCAGCAATAATAAGATATCACCCCCTTTACCCCTCCAAAATAGGGTCAGAGAAGTTCTGGTAAAATAGATGATTTAAAAAAGATCCAAAGTCTTACAACGTAATATCCAAAGTGAACCAGATACAATCAGAAATCACTCATTATACCAAGAACTCAACTTGAACGAGAAAAGATAATCAACAGATGCCAACGTTATGACACAGATGTAGGAATTATCTATCAAGGATTTTAAAGCTGCCATCATAAAAATGCTTTAATTTACATAAACACTTTGAACAAATGAAAACTATAGAAAATCTCAGCAAAGAAATAGAAGATATAAAAGAACAAAACGGAAATTATAGAACTAAGAAATACAACACTCAAGATATAAGAGGCTCAGTGGATGAGCCCAACAACAGAATAGAGAGAACAGTGGAAATCATCAGGGAACAAAAATGCGGAATAGAAATTTCTCAACCTGAGCAACAGAGAGAAAACAGACTGAAAAGTAAATGAGCAAAGCCTCAGAAACATTTGTGATTAAAATTAAAGTCTGAACGTTTGTGTCATTAAAATCAAGTATTTGAAGACATAATAGCTGAAAATTTCCCTATCTTGGTAGAAGACACCAACTTACAGATTTAAGAACCTGAGTAAATCCCAAAGAAGACAAATCAAAGAAATTCATGCCAAGACACATCACAGTCAAACTTCTGAAAACTAAAAACAAAACATCTTGAAAGCAGAGAGAGAAAAACACTACCTCACCTATTGGGGAAAACTAGTTCAAAGGACAGCAGATTACTCATCAGAAACCATGGAGGCCAGAAGAACTGGTATAACATCTTTCTTCAAATGCTAAAAGACCTCTCAACTCAGAATTCTATATCAAGTGAAAATATCTTTTTTTCTTTTTTTTTTTTTTAAGGAATCTTGGAACATCAGGAAGGTGAAAGAGCAATGGAAAGTATATAACTACAGGCAAACACAATAGACTTTCCTTCTCCTCTTGAGTTTTCTAAATTGTATTTGAAGCAAAATTATAACATTGCTTCATGTGATTTTCAATGCATGTAGAAGAAATTTTTAAAGACAATTGTATTTAAATAAGGCAAAGGGATCTAAAGGGAGGCAAGGTTTCTATACTTTACTCAAGTTGATAATGTGTTGCTACCAGATATACTGTAATTTGAATTTAACTTCTAGAACTACCACTAAAAAAATTCACAAAGAGATACACTCAAACCACTATTCATAAATCAAAATGGAATTTCAAAAACTGTTCAAGTAACCCATTAGAAGACCGGGTAAAAAATAAAAACAGAAGTAAGAAAAAAACAATAGCACAATATAACTACATCAGTCATCACGTTAGGTGAAAGGCAGAACTTTTAAAAATTAAAAATGTACCCAATAACAGTGATTTGTAAATTATGTGAGGGAGATTCCCAAGGAAATCTTTTGCATTAGAATCTGGACTTCCTATCACATCCAAAATCTGAGTAAAAAAAGAGTACAGAAGAATAAACAGATTCTACCTTTTTTTATAAAATATAAAAATTAAAATGTCAAGAACCCAGGTCTCAATTTCAATCTAAGCTCTTATGAAAAATGTACACTGAAAAACCCATTTGTAAGGAGGCTCAAATCCAAGGATCGTAATATTAGTGATTTCACCTATCCACTCAGAATTAATTTGGTTAAATATCTACTTCATTGAAGAAAATACAGAGCTAAAAAGCATTAGACAGAGCTGTTTCTGCGTACACCTGTAAGGTGGGCAATGTTTTAGGACCCTGTTATGCTGCGCTGCCCACCCCCACAGCCCTGGACCCACCCGACGGAGCCCCCCCCCCCCCCACCCCGGTGTTGCTCTCAACTCTCTAGGCTGGCAACCAATTTGTTCAACTAATCCCTGAGATAAAATGTTATCCCAGTACGGGTTTAGGAGTGATTCCTTTGGGCGTATTTACATTTTAATGAGTTCCTTAAAGACGAAAAGCCATTAAGATATGAGGGAGTCTCTCTGTACCATGCCCAACAGGACAGGGTCTGGGGAAGACAATCACCGTTTCAGGGCTTTGAGATCTGCACATCCGGCCACGGGGGTTGTCAGTGTAAAGCCCAATCCAGATCACAGAATTTTAAAGAGACGAAGGAGACGTGGCATAATGTAGAGGAGAGAACACTAACTTCAGAGGTGGGAAACTCCGATAGATTTGATTCCCGGTCAGCTGTCTGTCTCTCTAGCCTCAGTGGGCTCATCTGTAAACCGTGTCTTTAATGCTGCTCTAAGGCTATGACACCAGCGTTACATGGGCTGAGATACATCCGCACCGTTGGTAAAAGTCAACAATAATATCATTCCCTTCAAGAACGCAGTCTCCGACTTGATGTGATGCTTGACATATTTAATCTCTTACATATTCTTTTTCTTAGAGCATCTATCGTCTTAAGGGGCAGTTAAGTGCTGTTACGATTAGTACCTCCAGCTATCTCTCATTGAAACAAGTGGTCAAAAATTCTTCATTCAAATGACAATTGCAGAGCAAGAATAAAACCCCTCAAACTAGTGAGTCAAGAGAATGAAAACTTAAAAGTGGTAAACATGTTCCTTTTGTAACTTCCTGTTCACTTTTATACTTATCGATAGGGTGTGGGAAGTTAAAATTCAAGTAAGAGATAGACTGAACAACTTACCTAAATCAAATAATTAAATAAGATGTCGAGGAAAGATACAACAATTGAATTCTCACATAAAAACGTGTTGTGGAAAGAACAGAGCAAGGACATTTTATGGCACACGTGGAAGAACTTCCCTAAATACTGACATTTCCAAGATGCTCTCGCCATGGACTCTCTGTGCAAAAATGCTCCTTCCTTCTTTACTCCCACAAAACAAACTCACCCTTTGAGTGTTTGCTAGATTTTTCTAATCCTAAGAGTCACCTGGAGCACGATTAAATTTTGTCAAAAACAGATTCCTGGGCTACCCTGGGTCTTTCAACTCCAGAATTCCAAGAAAAGGGCAAGGAATCGCCAGGCAGGTCTCAGAAGCATCTTCTAGTGTGAAAAACTGGGAAACACTGGGTTTGAGAAGTGAACACCTGCCAGCGTGTTCCCTCAGTAATGGACAACCTTTTCTACAGAACAACAAAAACATCCAAACCTGATAATAATTATTGCTCACAGTTATGGCTCTCTTACTATGCGCCAAGCTGTGTGCCAAGCACACACGTATTATCTCTTATCATCTTCATAATGGGTCACTGAGGTCAGTATTATCTTATCCATGCAGTTTTGAAACAAGGACACTGAGCCCAGAGAAGTGCCCTGCAAAGTCACACAGCTAGTAAGACAGGGTACCAAGGAGTACTGGCAGGATGACAGCACAAGGTGTCTTTTCTACAGCTTCCAGGTGACATTATCCACTCAGCTCCGACCAGCTTCAGGTTTTATATAGCTATGAAGTGAAGCGACGTGATGGGCTTTCAGCACAGCTCTGGGATGGTATGTCTTAGGATGCTTCCTGAGCTTGAGATCAGGGTTGGAGAGAAAAATTAAGGAGATGGTAGTTTCTAGCATGCACTAGCGGTTAATACCCTGGAAATTCACTTGAAGACAGGCAATGCAAGTGACTTATTCTCTGTCCTGAGATATGGTACAGACAGCCCACACCCACCCAGCAACACATCTGGGTTAATCAGATCTTGCATGACAGGCGTTAGGGATAAATTTCACAGCACGTATGACAGCAGGGTATAGAGGGAAAAAGTGCAGGTTATCTAAGACTCACAGTAAATCTTTCTCTTTTTTCCCTGCTATAAAGGACATCACCAAGACAAATGGCAAAATTCAAATAAGGTGTGTAGATTAAATGATAGTATTGTGTCACTATTAATGTTCTGATTTTAAAAACTGTATGTTTATGTAAGATGATATCCTTGTTAGAAAATGGACTCTGTACTATTTAGGAGGAAAGAGGCATCAAGTCAGTAACTTACTCTCAAATGGCTCAGAAACAAATGTGTGTGTGCGTATGTGTGTGTGTGTGTGTGTATCTCTCTAGATATAGATACAGATACAGATACAGATATAGATATAGATATATGTATCTCTCTCAGAGAGAGACAGACAGGTAGAGAGCGACAGACAGACACACACACACACACACACACACACACACACAGAATGATAAAGCAAGTGTCGCGAAATGTTTATTGGAGGATTTGGGTAAAGGGAAATTAGGGGTTTCTTTAATGTTTTTGCAACTTTTATGAAATTTAAAACTATTTCAAAATAAAAAGTTAAAAATTTTTATTGGAAAGTTCAAATCAACTGTTTTCCAAGAGGGAAATTTAATTTTCATTACGTATATATGTAACAAAAGGAAGTCTGCAAGGAAGTGGAGGAAGGAGACAGGGAGGGAGGGAGGGAGGGAAGGAGAAGCAGAGCTGGAAGGGGGAGGGAGAAGTCAGAAAGGATGAAAAGAAAGAAACTTGGGCTTTGGAAATCCTTAAAAAAGCTATCAATCCACAATGCTTCGTGGCTTAGTGGCTGTTGTATGACCAGGGTCCTGCTCCTTAACCACTCTGAGCCTCAGTTTCCCGAACTTCAGGAAAAGAGACATCATCTGTATAACGACTGGAACCATGGCAGGGCAGGTCCAGGGTTGCTTCCCCTCTCGTCACTTTTTTTCACGTAGTTTTACCTTCAAGAATTTGATCCACCATTTTAAATGCTTCATCAACATTTCCATACTCTAGTTTCCTTTCTTGCTCAAAGAAGGACTTGTGCTGCACAGCTTCCTAGAAAGAGAACAGAAAAGTGATGCCCCCTGGCCAAGGGACCCAGACCAACGGCAGTAGCCACACGTGGTGCTGCATCGTCTGAGTCTGGGCAGCGCTTCTTTTGCTCTGGAAAAGTGTGCACCTTCACCACGATGCCATGAGCTGAGCAGAGAACCAGGCTGCAGAGAGACTCCCCATGGAGCAAATGCAAATGTCCTCATTGAGTCAAAAAAAAAAAAGAATATGCTTAGAAAACACCAGGGACCTGGGTGGTCCCAGAATGGAACTAATATTTCCAGGCAGATTATTTTCTTCACCCACAGCCCATGTTAGGCAGCCAATGTAAGAAGGCACAGGGGTTTAGACCTTGGGCTCTGGACCCAGTCATAGTTATGTCCATTTTCTTCCTTTACTAGCTGTTTGACTATGGGTCTGTCACTTCACCTCTTTGAGCCTCATCTGTAAAATGAAGGTAGAGGTGTGCACATAGCTCCAATAGGGTTGTGGAGAGAATGAAATGAAATGGGATGAACGAGCTTACGCAGCATATAGTAAGTGCCCTGTCCATGCTAGCTGAAGACTCTAGTGATAAGGACATGGCGGCCTTGCCTGCCAGCCCCAAGCTCCTCCTTTGGGGGTATGAGTGCAGCATGTGCACCTGGGACCTCCAGCCCTGGAAGTAAGATTCCATTACAAGTCCAGAGTGGGTACCACAAATCCACTTATATTCTGATTCCTAACGGCTTCCCCTGGGTGTCCAGTGAAGGGGCACAGTAGTAGGTACACATAATCAGGGATGTAGCTGTGATAACCTAGGTTGGTTTCCTTACGTATCCTTAGGAATTCATCTTGCTGTAATCCCCGGGTCCTTGGCAAATGTGACATGTCAGCTCCTACCAGCATTTCTACAGTGGATTATTGTCCATCCAGGCAATTCCAGCCTGCTGGCAGCTGGGGATTCTCCTAACTCTGGTTCCCTCTGGCCACCCATCCGTGTCTAGACCTATCAGTATACCTTACAGGATGGTCTGCTGTGATCCTGCTATCTTCTCCATTCAAAAAGTGGGTTGGTTTGTTTCTACTACCATGAGGCCAGGGGTGTTTGATAGAGTGTTTGTTGATCGCTTCTATTGCTGACTAGCTGTGTGACCTTGGGTAACTCTTTCAGCTTCTGCATCAGAATGGCGATAATAACAGCTTTTAGCTCATAGGACTGTTGTGAGCGTTTAGTGAGTTAATGTCGAAAACCTGCTTCAAACCAGGTACGCACAGAGACCTCTAGGGTTAGCTAGGTCCCATTGTTGGTCATGACGACTGATGAGAGGTTCTGGTCAGGAGCCTGGTCTTCTCAGCACGGGCACTAGCCTGGCCCCTTGAGCCAAGAGTGGGATAGCATTTCCCCATTCAAACTATTAGAAATTCAAAAAAGCACAAGCCAGGTGAAACACTAGATTGTTTGTTTTTATCCCATTTTGATTGATAACACACTTCCTACTGGAATCAACTCGTATGATTTTCTTATTAATCTAAGACTCACATATTCCAGATTCAAAACAGAAACTAAGTTTTATAAAACCAATTTTTTTTTAAAGTTTGGTCTTTTTCCACGTCCCTTGCTGCTTGCTCTTTGAGTAACTTGGAGCCAGTTTCCTGAATATTTCTTGGTCAGGAAAGTGATAAAAGAACTGCAATGTGTAGGGAGCAGGGCACATTTTCTTGCTGTATACTTTGATTAAATCTACTTGATCTAGTTGATTGACTTTGGAGAGCTTAACCTCTGATATGAACATGAGGTAGCTCTTCCCCATGATGAAAAGTTTGGTATTTGACACTGGGATTCTCTGGCAGACAATTAGAGATGTGCTGGGCCAAGTGGGGTGGGGCAGGGGGAGGGGTGCAGGAAAGGGGTGGAGAGTGGTATCTATTTGCTTATTTGGAATTTTATTTGGCTGGAAAGCAGTAAGGGGGGCAGGGGTGGGAAGGAAAGATATTTAGCTACTGGTATTGGGCAAAGAATTACAAACAAGATTTTTGATAAAGTATTTTGGAAATAATTTCTTACTAAGACGTAAGCCTAACTCTAAAGCAGAATGTTGAGGAAGGAATGTATAAAGTCAGCAAGTATAGCAGGCAACCTATGAACGGAAAGGGTTTAAGAAGGGAACAGAATGTTTGAATTTGAAACTGGCCAGGAAAATTTGGAAAGCATAATCACTCTTTGACTCCAACTAAACTTTTATATTTTTGCCTCCTTGACACGATTTTATTTTAATTTCAAAACACTGAGGACGTTGTCCAGAAACAAACTCTGTGTTCCTCGGCATAAAGCAGCCTGATAGGAAACATACCCAAGGCCAAGGTGTCCTGCAGACACTAATCTTGGCCAACTCATTTCCTTATTTTCTGCCTCAGAACATGCTAGTCACCGAGAGAACAATTTATTCACCATGTTGTGGAGACAATGTCGTCTTCCCAGATTACACTGGGTCTGTACGTGCTGAATCTAATATATTCATGCTGCTTTCCCAACTTTCATGCTTTTATTACTTAGTGAATTATAAGAACCAATGAAATATATGCAGAAGAAAACTCATTTCATGGAGATGAGTCTTAAAACCTTTATAAATTTCAAAATCCTTTTTAAAGAAAAAGGATAGGCAATGCAATTCCCCAGTTTGTTTACGTTGCCAAAATAGCTGTAGGCATCGTAAGATCTATCTCTCACATTTACTTAAGCCATGCATTAAAGGATCCAAAACTAGTGTCTCCAATATATACTGCACAGAGCACCTTGTTGGTTTTCACTGTGTAACTGAAAGAGTCTGGGTGAAGGTGGATACGGAGTCCTAGGATATGTCCCCTCTCTCGGACATTGTTGATTTCCCTTCTAGCATTCTTTTCACCTGTCCCTTTCCAAAGAGTGCTCAGATTTCTGTTTAGGTCTCCATCGCTCCCCATACAGCTCATGAACCTCAAAGAAATCTGACCTCCCCCCACCCCCAGCAGTAACCAACAGCTCCTGCATTCCTCTGGCCAGTCATGAATCCAGAGAGGGACATGTGACCTAAGTGCCTGATGAGGCTGGATGCCAGGGCTCGTGGGATGCTGGGACAATGGCCTTCTCTGTTGCTTATTAGACGTGAACTGGAAGCTCCTGGCTGTCATCCTATGACCACAGGAGATAAAGCCTGTACCATGGGCAGCAGGGAGGAGAGGCAGAAGATTGGCTTTCTTGCCAATGCTGATAGGGTTTGAGGCCAACAAAGCCCCTGTGTTTTGGAAGCCACTTTGAGTTGGATTTTCTTTCCTGTTTCTGCAGCCAAAAAGCATTTTAACTTTTAACTGATGCGCCACTGAAGTCTGCTATTCTGGCCCCACCTTTGAACTCATTACCTCAATGGTAAGGATCAGTGGCTCCAAATCTCGGTAGACAATCTTCACTCGCTGAGCAGCTCGCTTTGCCTGAACCTCTGAATCGGCAATCACGGCACAGACAAGCTGACCCACGCAAGATACCTGCAACACAGCAAAGACCTCTGTTCCCAAGGAGGGCAGGCACCAGGGCCTCTGCTTTCGTTCATTTTCGTCCCCCATGCTAGCACAGAGCTAGACACACAGTAAATGACCCCTTCACGTGTGACTTAACTGCAGTGCCGTGGTTAACAAAGGCTTCGGTAGGGAAGCACATTTGTCAGAGTCGGCCTGCTGACCGCAGGCACTGGGAGAGTGCAGGTCTTTGTGCTGCATCATTGGCAGTGGTGGCTGAAGAGGGACAGGTGTGATGTTACAGCAGACTCAGGCTATGGGGCTGTTCGAGGGCCAGCTGGCCTAGAAGAGTCAGTCCTGTGGTTTGACCTGGGGTTGCCACACCACGAGCAGGGCCATTGCGAGAAGTGGCTTCTGCCTTCATGAAGAAGGAGGACCAGAAGGTCACAGCACATCTCACCCAGAGAGGAAGACGGGAGAGAGTGATAACACAACACTGCTGGTGAGCACGTCTTTTCATGGAGAGAAGTGACTATAGGAGCCAAGAGCGAGCCTGGAGTGTTCATCTTTTCACCTGCAGGTGGGGTAGGTAGGCGGCCTAAGGAGTTCACCCATGGACGGGGCAGAAAGCGGATGGGGAAAGACAAAACTAAGTCTTCAGAAAGACAAAATAGTCAGGACTGGAAGAAATCGAGCAACCTTTTGCTTCTCTTTCCCACCTTTTACCGTGATCCCAATCAAAATGTAAACACTCATTTTTAAGAATGATATTAGATTATTAGGTCTTTTCTACAATGAGGATATGGTAGTTTTATCACCAGATAAAATTGGTAGTTAAAAAAAAGTTAAATCCAGCACACACACACAAAAGTTTGTTGGGTGTGGGTGGGCGGGGGCAATGGGGAGACAAATGAAACAAGAATGGCAAGCGCTAACAATAGTTGAAGTTGGGTGATGGGTCTATGGGGACTCATTGTACTGCTCTTCTCTACTGTTGTGTGTGTTTAAAATTTCTGCAATGAAACAATTTTTGAAAGGTATAGCTAAGGACAAATGTTAAGAAAGGAATGAAACTAACAATCATTCGCAACAGCTCTGTTCTCCGCTCTCCACAGACGCGGGGTTTGCCCCCGACCTGATACACAGACGCACCCCTGAGATGCTCAGAATGGACGTGCACACACCCCAGAGGGCAGGTGCTATGCTGCAGCCAGCCCAGGATGGCTCTGCTTGTTTAATTAACATTTACACAAAGGCCATCGGTCTCATCATTCTCTGCCAGGACCACACAGCCCTGCCTTGGGGGAGGTTCAACCTTGACTTCAGACTCTCAGTCACCAAACTTTCATTTTTATCAACTAAGTCTGCTAGTGAGAGCCCAGAGGCAGGGACTCTTTCAAATGATAAAGCTCTTTAGAGTCAACACTGAACTGAGAATCTGGAGTTATACAGAAAACTTTCTGGACACTGCCCTTGCTGCATTTTCTGATAACCTGAGATACAGTAGTCAATGTTTTAATCATCTGAAACTTTCAAATGGCAACAATGCTACCACTGTTCCTCTGCTCATTTACCCTGCTTTAAAGGAAGCAGCGTGTGGAATATACTGATGAATCAGACATGGGCCCTCACTCAAGGCATTTTACTAAGGAGGAGAAATAGACAAGACACAGAAATAAACACATAAGCTCAATATAAGGTAGGAAGTGCAATAAAGGTCCACTTTGCCTTCTCTTCCGGACTTTAAGTTCTGGGAGGGCAAGGACCTCATGGTCCTGTTCACCTGTGGCAGTAGGTGCTCACTTGAAAGATGCCTGATGAGTAAACGGTATATGAATGAATGAGTCAGAGTGAGTTCAGAGAGAGAGAGAGAAAACTCTTGGGTTAAAGGATAAGGAAAGGCTCCATGGTGGACATACCCCTTGAATTTGGACTTTGGACTGAGACTGGGGCAATGCCAAGGGATTCTCAGGGAAAGTACTAGCAAGTAAAAGTCATTATTCTCTTCTCATGTATTCTTTCGTAAGTATGAAAGCAGCACATAATCTTACTACTAGAAAGCACTTATCTTCTATATAACTAACTAGTCAATTTCTTTATTTACGTGGACAATGAGTATTTTGGAACTAATTCACTGTTAGAATATGGTGATTTATAATAAGCATTCAAAGAATATTGGAATCCTTTATGATGTGCCAAATTCCATGCTATCTTTAAGAAAATATGAAGTACCATTAACTGAGGAAGTTACTTTTAAAACAGAGAGCAAAAATGCAGTACCTCGTCTGTGGACAGAAGTTTCTCAGGTTTGGTTAAGAGGCAGAAGGAGTTGACGCCTTGAAGATGTTCCTCAGTCAGGATGTCCACCACACCCGGCAGACTGAGAGCTTCTGACAGATCAACAGACCTAGATGAGAACGCACAAAACAGGGCTACTCAGAGCAGCTCCACAGCCTGTAGACCACAAAGAACGTACTTAATCAGAGAATAAGATGTGAGAGAGAGAAGACGTATCCAAAATCCTCCAATATAGTTCTGTGCCAGACAACTGGGAAAAACTTTCCTGGGACCATGAAGTTACTATATAGAGGGACAAACTGTGGTAAATCTTACATTTCGATCCCATTTCACTTCAAATCTAATACATTGGATATTGCCAACAAATAGCTTAACCTCTTCAAGCCATTACTTTTCACTAATATGACTTAGCCAAAAAGACAATCATTACTGTCTACTGGGTAAAGACTTTATCACTTACACAATCTTAGCATGAGCTCTTGAACTGGTTACAAAAGTCAAGAACAGCTCCCGGTCCACTGCAGGCATGTCATCACAGTAGATGGCTTCTCCTGTGGCATGCTTAATACCAGACAGATGCATGATGGGATGGCCAACTGGGTCTTGAGAAAGCTGCTTTGGGTCTGCATTCTGTTTAGTCATTAATCAACATATCATTTTTATAATCATATCACGTACATCTCCCATAAGCGGGGCGCTATATAATTTATATCCGAACCAGAACACTTTTGAAAATAAAAATGTCACTATTAATAACACCAGGAGAGTGAGCCTATTTCAATAATTCAATAGGCAAACTGGGATGTATAGCCATGATGCTGTCCTTATTTTTTTCCCCCACTATTTTGAATATAGACCACAGCATCTCTAATGCAAATTCTGTTTGTATAAGTAAATGTATATAAATCTTTCTTCTTGACAATATAACATGATGTCTTCTTGCAAATGCTCATTTACTTCTTTAATTTTTATTATCAAAATTATTTAACTGTTGTAGCTAAGCCTGACACATGTACTATTTTGCAGAAGAGCCTGGTGACTACGTTTACAGAAAATGAGTGCATGCATTCAACCACAAGAACTTCCTTTATTTTCTATTTTGAGTGAGGAAATCTATGAAATAATTGGTAAGACTCATAACTTAGACACTCCTAATAAAGAATGAAGACAAAAGAAGCTGCATTTTGAGTAATAATTCACTAATGTTACTTTTTTTTAGAGACCCATGGAGTAAAATGTCTTGCCACGGGTTTCATAAATACCTTAAATATTTTAAAAATATTTTATAGATACCTTAAAGTGGAAATTAAGAAACTTAACATCTCCAGTATTTTTAACATGAGAGAGTTGTTAGATTTCTTGGTTGGGAGGAGGAGAACTGGAGGTATGAAGAAAGAAGGGTTGAGAGACATAGTATAGACAATGCTCAGAGACCAAGAGCAAGGCCAAGGCTGCCAAGGGGGCTGGGGCTGGGACTGTGGGAGGTGGAAATTCCAGGAAAGTTGCCAGCCAAGCGGCTACTCCCTAAAGGCTACTCTCAAAGGAGAAGCCGCCTCTGCGCCCGGAGCTCTGCGGGAGAGCTGCCTGCAAAGCCGTGCTGAGCCGCCCGGGCACAACTCGCTGGGTCAGCACTGCGCCCAGCAGCAGGGCTGAGGCCAGATGCCCAGAGGCTTTCTCTGGAAAACTCTGGCATGAGCAGGATCAGCCAAGGCGGGGCCTGGAAAATGCTACGGAGGCCTCCCTGTCCCACCCCACCTGCTGCCCCGCACTGCTGTTCACAGGATCCCCCCGAAGCCTGGGTGAGGCAGGGACTCCTCCCTTGCGATGAGGCTCGCAGTGCTCAGCCTCATCACATGGCAGGAGGAAGAGAGAACAAGTCACCCACAGAGCACATGCTGGTCGAGACCGGGAGGAAAAGAAGCCATAGAAGGGTACCTGTTTCCAGCTCAGTATCATGTAAGGCATCTGAGAAATTTTACAAGAGTAAATGCTTTTGTATTTGATTCCCAGCATGTGCAGTTTGAGAAAGCCTACTCATTACATATTGACAAGAAATGAGATGTTTGATTCCACCTAGAGTGGTAGCTCCTGCCAATCATAGCTGCAGATTTTCCAGTCAAAGCTTCCCTTGGTTCAATGAAAGTGCCCTAAGGCTCTTGCTCCACAGAATGGAAGGGAAAGACCCTAGCTGTCTGGGGTCCCACTGATCAACTGGAATATTTTCTTTTCATGCAGATGTTTCGCTTACTTAGCCTTTCTGAACATTTAGATTCGATTTAACAAATACCATGAGCGGAGGAAAGCCAGCACGGTTACGATGGGAATTTTACATAAAGGTATCTGTGAAAAGACACTTCCCCAAGCCCCTCTGCTGCTCACAGGACCCAAGAAGAATGGTCATCACTCTGCCAACCTACTTGAGGGAGACTCAAAAAATAAACCTTCCGCTTGAGAGGGATCAGAGGGAAAAGGAGAGTGGCACATGTAATCTGAGAACATGTGCAGCATTTTTATTGGTTAGTAGAGAAATAAAAAAAAAAACAAACATTGTTTTCATAATATAAATGACAAGAAGTAAAATATCAGCCAAATTTTCACTGACAATTATATGTAGAGAGTCATTTCTAAAATTAATTTGGCATAAGACATATGTGTAGGATGCTCTGAACGTATTCCTATTTCATATAAAATGTACTGTTTTACAGTAAAATATATACTTCCTGATAAACATTTATTGTTTTAAAGCCCATAGTTGCTTCACTTAACCATAAACTTCACTTTTGTAGTTAGTACAAGACCATGCACACAAAAAGGAATATTGGCTAAGTCTTTGGTTTTTGTTTTGCGGTTTTTGTGCCCATCCTGACTTTATAAACTAGAAAGCAGAAGATTATGAAGAAAAATAATTTAGAACGTGGCCTGGGCACCATCACATAAAGGTGGACGTTAGGTCACAAACGTAGGGGAAGGGGAAAACGAGAGAACATGTTACATGTCGGGGCTCAGGCGATATGAACAGGGATCTGAATCAGCCGCCCACACACCAGACGCCTGTCATTGCTCACTCCTCCGTCCGCGCGGCCGAGTGCTCTCAGCAGCTCTCTCCTCCCTCTCCTCTGAGGAGCTGAGGCGACGATCAAACGGAAAAAATATATCAGGTCTGGTCCATCACGCCCCAGACGGTAGGGACTGACTCCCTCTGTGAAACACCCCCAAAATGCTGCCCTATGATGCTGTGCTGGGTTCTCCATTTGAACGACATTTGAATGAAAAATCACCACTTCTTTTTTTTTTTTTAATTCGAAGAAATTTTTTTCCACCCTGACGAGCAAAATTCCAGGTAATTCCCAAGATTAGACACTAAGGAAACACGTTCACTCGTCTCTACAAAGGCTCTGGGAGTTTTCTATGACATAATACTTTTTACTATAAATACTGAAACACGTCATAGCTTTGGAAAAAAAGCCTTTTGAAACCTTGCTGTGAGGCCTGCCTGCCAAAAGATTGAAGATAAATCCCAAAATATATCTTTCATATATATAAATATAAAATTGATTAATTTAGTTGAAGCTATAACACTTTTTTTTTTAAGTCAGTTGTGATGAATCTACTAATGAAAGAAGTTGTATTTGATTCCTTGCTTGTGCTTGTTATGTGGCTAAGATACCACGGAGAAAAGAATGCGGTCTCCTCTAACTGGTGATCTCTGCTCAAAAGGCTTTTAAGCAAATTAACTGATTTGGGGGAAAAAAATGTTGGTCATAACTGCTGAAGTTCCTCTAGCAATGTGGGTATTTGTGTGTGTGTGTGTGTGTGTGTGTGTGTGAGAAAACCCAGAGCAAAGACAAAAACAAAACACATATGTGAGAGATATACTACTTCTAAAACTTGGTCTTGCAATCTATAATAACAAACTATGTGAAGATTATCACTTTTCTTTGGATGATTTGAAAGTTCATTAATTTGTTGTTGTTGCTGTGGTTGTTGAAGTTTATTCCATGGCCAAGGCAATGTTAGGGTATTTGTAAGCCAAATGTTGCAGTGGTCGTATTTTACACCGGGGAACACGGAAGCTATTTTTGACTTTCAAAGTGATCACGTTCAACACTTTCAATGGCGTTTGGCATATTTGAAATTTTGAATATATTGAACCTAAAAATTGAAGAGGTATACACCAGCTTCACTGTTCGTTATGACATACTGTAAGCTTTTATAACTAAATTCAACAATAGATCCAATGAACTGAACCTACTTTAAAAGAATCTTTAAAAAACCTTTTCATGTTCTTGACTTAATAAAACGCTCAAGGTAAAAGTTTCTGGCTAATAATTTCAAGGAAAATCACACTGAATCTTATCCCGTTTACCGATACAATGACTTGAGGCAACACTCCTACGATGTTGTAGCTGAAAATTCTGTTTGAAAGTTATGAGGAATTCTAATAGTCAGCTTTCATTAGGAGATCTTGAAATTAGCTCTTCGGACTTATGTTTGATTCAACTCTAAAACTCTAACTCTCAGAGAAAACACTACTAGGGAAGCAAAGTATCTCCATATTCAAACAAAATAAATCAGCAGCTCTGACTTTGGTTGTGTTCACACTTCCACGATGACAAGGGCAAGAGCATGTGGCAAACTGGGCAGCTTGTTCATGCTGGTGGTACAAGACCACAGAGCAAAACACACAGGCTTCAAGTTCAAAACGGATATTTTAAAACATTACCATTGAGCTTTATTTTTAATCACAATACTGCATTGATTTTGAAATTTTAATTAACACTAAAGAAGGCTGTGGGTTCACCAGAAGGGGAGCTCAGGCTAATAAATCTTGACCATCACTGAGAGATAACTGAAGAAGCTTTAGCCCAGGACCTTTGAATTAAAAAAAAAAAAGAAAAAAGCCACTAACCTGATAATTTAATGTACTCCAGTGCTGTCTGGAATGAAGATCATCTAAAGCACTCTTGTACTTGTCTGTAAGGCTAGGATAGCGAACAGGGTCCTGAAAAGCAGAACCGTTGTAGATATTTAAAATATGCCAGAATGGTCTTGGGAGGGGGGCCAGCACAGTTCTTAGCAAGCAGCTTTACTGTGAAGTCTAACGTTTATTAAGCACTTGCCCAGCTCAAAATCCTGGAAGTACCAGCAGGGTTCTTTCTCCCTGACCTCCAGGACACACACTGGAAGGTCCCTACATTTGACCACATATTATGAGGAGCCACATGAATATAGTAGATCACTGACTCCCAATATCTTTATGTTTCTTATGATTCTTTCACATGCCTTCCTAAGTGATTTAAGGACTTACAAACCAATAAAACAGGAAGGTAGAAGCTAGGTAAATAATTGGAAAGGAAGAGAGTACTTAAACCAGGAAAAAGTCAGAGCCAAGGTACACCACTGCAAATGAGCATCAAACTCTGCTGTGTACCACCTGGCCAATCAGGAAGAAGAGAAAATGTGGAGGGGCTGCATCCCGGCCACAAACTCTCAGCAAGAAGCATTCTGGGGCCCCAGGAGGAACACTTCCTAGAGGTGAGGAAAAGTGGGTCATTTGGTCCTTATGCAACACTTTAAACAGTGCACCTAATGGTTATTTTTTACAATTTAAAATTTTTAACAGAAAATTAAAACCAACAAAGGCTATTAATTTTAATAGTAGAGGAATATTAAGAAAGGAAATTGAATAGAAGGCAAAAGACTACAAGATGTAAGCTGTAATTTATATCACTTGATTCATCCAATAAATTGTATTAGTTTCCTATTAATTGGAGGAATCTACAGTTGGCTTTATTATTTTTTCTCTTTTGATTACCTGGTGACAATATGTCACTTATATATGATTTCAAGCTTCTAGTCTAACAACTTTGATACAATGGTTCTGGCTCTTAGTCCTCATGTATAATAAGAAGATACCTTCAGAAGCAATGATGAGAGAACTCTGTGCCTCTAATTTAAAGTGATCATACTAATTCCTACACCACATGAGGAATGTTTTTGGCTTCTAGTCTAGTTTGGTCCATTGGTTGTAGCTTGGGATTAATGCAACCAGTATGGTTCAAGTTCCCTTTGGGTCTAGAAAATGTGTTCCAAAACTTTTTTTTAGCTGTGTCCTCCCTAGCCAATAGTCTTGTAACTCGAATTGTTTGTCATAAGGGAGGTCAGGTGAAAGAATGCCCAGGTGGATACTACTGTGATTATAACTACCGGTAGGTAGTCTTCACTACGGTTCTCTGAAGCATTAGGGACAATATGAAGCCTTTTCCTATGATGACCCATTTCTCAATAACCTTTTGGAGTGGCTGCCATCGCCACCTTGCAAGTGAGAGAAACAAAGCTGAACCCAGAGAAGAAAGATAAACCTCAACAGGTAGAAGAAACACTTTCCTAAAGGAAAATACATTCAAATCATTAACAAGTTTTCTGAGCACCATCCAGACACACAACAGGTCAGAAACAAAATAACTGAGTGGTGTTAAACCAAATCCCGCACAACTCTGTGCTCCACTTGCAATTCTTCCCCAAACACACACCCCATCAACAGTTGGCCTTCCATATGCCCGGCAAGCCTGTGAGTTTCCGACTTGGGTTGTCTTTTCTATTCTACTCAATAGCCATTAGGAGAGGGAGTTGTTCCCACCACTCTGCAAATCCCCAGAGTCCCCAGGACTGGGAAAGTTCACGCATGGTTGGTTCCACCTACCATCCTCTTTAAAACCTGTGACACTTCCAGGTAGAACTTGAAGAGGAAGCTGATGATAAGAGTCCTCTTGAACTCCACCTTCCCACCTGGGGCTGAGCCTGGGAGGGAGACTTCGTCCAGAATCAGCCTGCAAGCTGCGTCCAGCATCTCTTCACTCCAGGGCCTGTGGGCGTCAAAGGAGAAGACTCCTAGCCCAATAGCACTCTCTACCTCACAGGCTCAGCTAGCATGTAAGACAAATAGAGACAGTTTAATGCAGCAAGAAAAGAGTACAAACTCCAGAGTCAGGCAACCCAAGTTCAAATCACAGTCCACCACTCTCAAGGTGTCTGGCCCGGGCCCACCAGCTCATCTTCTGTAAAAGGGCAATAATAGTAGAACTCACCTCCTGGAATGGTTGTGAGAAAGAAATGACAACTCATGTTAAGTCCTCAGCCCAGCAGTAACTGCACCCTATACCACTAGAACGTTTACCGCATGCCAGGTTCTATTTTATGTACCTTATATGTATCCATTCATTTAATCCTCTCAACTGTCCTATGAAGTATGAGGTACGATTATGCCAACTGATAAGGAGACTGAGCTACTGTAAGATTAAGTAAGCTGACTGAGGTCACATAATTTATAGGAGTTGAACTGAGATTTGGACCCAGGCAGTGTGGTTCAATCAAGATCGTACTTTTAACTGTTAGTCTATTACTTCTGAAATGTTAACCGATACCTATAGATCCTCAAGGAATACTGGCTACTAGCATTATCTATAGAAATAAAAAGTCAGGTATGCACGTGCACTTAGCAACTTGTTATAAAACAAACTCCCATAGTCCGTCTTTCAAAATGGTACATGATTCTCTCACGATAAAGAATGCAGATTTACTCATTTTGCTTACTGTGTCTACATACTATTGGGAGATGGGTTCACACACACACACACACACACACACACACACACACACACTATATGGCGCCCACTTCAGAACTCACTAAGACACATGGAAATAATCATGAAAGCTGACTGGAATTCCACATCATTAAACAGAAAGGTAGTAAGCATGTTTCTTCTTGTAACTGCATGTCACCACAAAAAGAGCTGCTCCGTTACTTGGAGTCTAAGGGCACGATTCCATACCTTCCGATGAGTTTCTGGCAGGAATTCTTTGCACAGATGGTGGTCGGACCAACGCCTCCATACGCGATGGATAACTCTCTAATGACGCCATCTCCTCCTCCAAAAAACACTCTCATTCCAGAATTGACTATCGCGAGCGCATTCTGTTGCCGCTGGGCTTGTCGGAAGGCTGACACTAACTCCCACTGAAAGCAAAAGTGAAGTGGCACCTGTAGAAACACACTGAGGGACAGCTGTGCACGAGGCAAGTTTGCTTACGTTGCCTCATTTGATCCTCGTTATGCTCTCTGTTATGGGCCAAATTCTGTCCCCTCAAAATCGATCTGTTGAAGTCCTAATTCCCAGTTCCTCAGGAAGTGACTGTATTAGGAGAGAGGGTCTTTAAAGAGGTGATTAAGTTACAATGAGCTAAGCGGGTGGGCGATAATCCAACATGGTGGTGTCCTCACAAGAAGAGGAAATTTGGCCACAGACACGAACAGAGGGAAACCCGTGTGGAGACCCGGTGAGATCATTATCTACAAGCCAAGGAGAGAAGCCTCAGAGAAAACCAACCCTGCCAACACCTTGATATCACACATCTAGCCTCCGGAAGTGAGAGTGCGGCTAAGCCACCCAGGCTGTTGTTCTTTATTATGGCAGCCCTAGCAAATTCACACACCCTCCCAGGTAGGCTTGATTACTCTCCTTTACAGATGAGGAATCTAAGGCTTAGAGTGATTCAGTAATTAGCCCAGGGTCAAAGCAGGTCTGAAACTCTGGAGTCTGACTCCAAAGCCCTTCTTCTTACCACTAAATTCTATTGCAAATTTATAGCCTCTTCAAAACCTCAAGATACAAGTAGAAGTATGGCTTTAAGTCTTATTTGGAAAAAGCCTCACAGAACAAAGAATTTTTAAAAATCTGTAAGAAAGTAACTTTAGAGTTTAGTTTGGGTGGGGAGAGCTGGAGAGGGAGAGAGAGGAGAGAGAAATGCAGAGTCAAAGGTTCTGATTCATATTCTGATTCTAGGAATGATAAGGGGGCGGTATTTGCAAGTGAAAAATATTCACAAATCCTCATATCCTCCTGCAAACACTCAACACCTTTTCTTTTTTTTTTAATTTTATTTATTTATTTATTTTTTTTGGGGGTACACCAAGTTCAATCATCTGTTTTTATACACATATCCCTGTATTCCCTCCCTCCCTCGACTCCCCCCCCACTCTCCCTCGAGTCCCCCCCATCCTCCCCCTCCCAGTCCTCTAAGGCATCTTCCATCCTCGAGTTGAACTCCCTTTGTTATACAACAACTTCCCACTGGCTATGTGTTTTACAGTTGGTAGTATATATATGTCTGTGCTACTCTCTCGCTTCATCTCATCTTCCCCTTCACCCCCGCCCCCTCCCAAACCTCAAGTTCTCCAGTCCATTCGCTGCATCTGCGTCCTTATTCTTGTCACTGAGTTCATCAGTACCATTTTTAGATTCCGTATATGTGAGTTAGCATACAATATTTGTCTTTCTCTTTCAACACCTTTTCTTAACCCACTGTATGTTGGAATTAACAAGCTGTAGCCTCGCAGGTAAAACCAAGAAATTGAAAGGACATTCTCACCTTCCTCGAATAGGGAATGTTCACTGAGATCAAGATTTCTTCAGGCTTAAGATCGGCACTGGGGCACTTTCTGAGAAACTGCTCATTCAAAGGAATCTGTCGTTTTCCTTCTGTTGAAAGAAATGACACTTTCCCTGGAATCTGTTATATTAAACAAATTCCCAAAACTTGGGAAATAATTCTACCAAATACCACAGGAAAGTGATCAGGAAAAGAAGTGCTTTTCCTATGTTTAAAAAATCTTTCACCATGTAATGCCATCTTGCAATGCTTCTTCCTATCTAGGGCCCACCTTTTTTCTTTTTTTTTTTTGCCTTTTTTGCTTGATAATAAATAAAAATATCTAGCAGAGTAGTCCAGAGGTCAAGTAGAACAGAGTCTTAGCAGTCACTTCCTGAACAGCAAGATTCACTTTTTTTGTAAGAAGGGAGAGTATATTAATATCCCTTTTGATATTCTAATCAAGTCATTCAACAAATATTTATTGTTTATAACCAAGAACCCTACTCAGCACAGTAGTGAATAAATAAATTGCCTTTAACGAATTTTTATACTAGTGAGATGGAGTCTTATTTGTTTATATCTTTTCTCAGCACCTAAAGAATTTCTACTCTTTAATCAATATATCAGGGGGAGGAACGGTTTTAAGCTATAATGAAATAGGACTTTGGGATAAAAGCTAAGAAGCATTTGATGTTCATAGTTACATCACAAAACCTATTTCTCAATAGATGATTTTTTAAAGGATGTTACTTAAATTGATAACTGGATGTACGTCTTATTCCTTAAGATAATTTTGTGGTTTAGATGATATGAAAAGTAGGCATTTAACAATGCAGGTAACAGAAAGTTAGTACATATTTTCAAATGAAAAAAAAAAAACATTTATAGAGGACCAATGAAAAGTTCCTAATAATTGTCAACCAAGTTGAAACAAAAGAAATAAGTGAAAAGTCCTGGACTTAGTTTCAAAAGCAAAACTCAAGTAAATAAATATAGAATGAAGCCCAACCACTGTTCAATAGCAAAAGGTCTGCAGGCTTCCATCAATGACAGCTCAAGTATGAGCACATAGCATGATGTGGGTGTCATACACTCCGGTACCACCTGGAGAAAGTCTTTGACAAAGGGGCCCAATCATTGTCAACAGCCTAGAGTTCTCTCCACTATTCAGATCACACTGGGACACTAACCAACACTGGTCGATGTCAAGCTACCAGTATGGGAAAATAGCACAAGTCCTCAAAAAGAAAGAGATGAAAACATTGGGTTTGTGTGTAATTAGGACCAGACTGACCAACTTTCCAAGCATCCAGAAAGGCAGAAGGAATTATTAATATTATAAAGAATAACAAGTTTCAAAACTGGACTTCCTGCATCCCTAGAGAAGAAAGGGGGTAGGAAGAATAGGATTTAATAATCCCTATGAAGGAGTTGTCACTTACCTTTTGATAGCAAGTTGAGGGTACAGTTGCCCACAGCCAGGAGGGGGTTCAGATCTGAATCTGGATGCCTGCTCACTATGTGGCCCCCTAAAGACTTTTTAAAATAATGGATTATTTTCATTCTAGTTGTGTAATTATAAAGACACAAGTGGTAAAATAAGAATCAAGCAAGGCTTTGGAAAACTATTCTTTCTGTCTGTTCCAAAAGAACGAAAATGTCATGATTTGTCAGGGACACACACTAGATTTTACTGTTGTCAAATACATACAGCCATGTTCCTGATCTGGGATCCAGCCAGAGTTTCCAAATGCTTCAAGAGAGCATGGTACGTCTGTGTCTTCTCCTCTGGGAGCTTCAGGATCACATCAGCCAGGATGTCCTTCACCTGAGCCAGGCTGAGGGCGGCACCTAAGGTCAGCCCTGAAATGAAATCATCTTTAAATAATGCAATGTGATCACTGCTGAGCTGGAAATGTCCATTAGATTTCAGACTGCAGATATGGGATCTTTATACTGGATACATGCTGCCGGTGGTCATGGTGGTGCTGGGGGTGGTGGTGAGAATACTGGTAACGGAGGTGTTAACAGTGGTTGCGATGATGATGTTAAGGAAGTGATGGTGTTGGTGGCAGAGGTGGGGGTGACAGTGATGGAGGTGATGGGGGTTAAATTTTCTGAACACTCACTGTGTCAAGCACTGTGCTGAATGCTTCACAGAATCTTATTGAATTCTAACGAAGTTTTGAAATATTAATAGCCCCTTACAAACTGAGAGTCAGTTATGTAACTTGATTAAGTTCTTTCAGCTAATATATGACATAGTCAGGAACTGGATGCCAGAGCCACACTCCAAACCTGCATTTCATTGCTTCTCATCACTGTCATTAAATCAATTTCCTTTATTGAAATGGAAAAGCCAGTTTGTAAGCTGCTTAATACACAAACTTGCTTTGGTTACTATTGTGCTTCTGGAGAGCAAAGACTCTCATCTTTATCTTCTGTCCAGCACTTAGCACAGTACCCTTCATTGCATAGTGGATGCATTTCCCTGATATAGCAGACATAAAGGTTCTTCAGTGAAAATCTGTTCGATCCCTGCTCCAGGAAGAGCCTACATGCCGTGGAGCAACTAAGCCCATGTGCCACAACTATTGAGACTGTGTGCCACAACTACTGAAGCCTGAGCACCTAGGGCCTGTGCTCCGCAGCAAGAGAAGCCACTGCAATGAGGAGTAACCCCTGCTCGCCGCAACTAGAGAAAGTCCATGTGCAGCAACGAAGACCCAACGCAGCCAATAAATAGATTAATTTTAAAAAAAAGAACTCACCATTATCTGTACAGTTTACAACACTCAGCTTTTCAATTGTATCAGGAGAAATTATAACTGGGTGAAAGATGCCTTTAAATTTCATGTCAGGCCCTGAAAGATTAGAAAAAAAAAATAAGCAGACTAGGATGAAGGGGGGATGCCTTTTAAATTTTGAAATTGTGATTAAAACTGATGTCTTTAAATATGTAAAAATTACGTATCTTTCTATTGGTCTGTTCATTGCCAAATCACACACACAGAGGACAGATGGGCAGATTTTCACTAAACCTGGGGAACGTTTTGGACTTGTGAGCCTTAAAACTTGGCCGACACATCCAAGACCACCTGTGGCATACTCAAAATTCTCCTTGGGAAGACACCAGGAGACTTCCCAAAGAAGTAGGTAGTCAAACTGAGTTTCCAATGGACATAAAAAGATCCTATTACTACAGTTTAAGAAAACCTATTATGTCCATTGAGACACCACTAAGAGAGGAAACAAAACAACTTCAAACACAAGCCACAGATCAGTCTCCACATGGAAATACGGGAGCTGTCACTGGAGCTGTTGCTGCTGATTTGTTACAGGGCAGGCCTCTTGGGTACAACTCTGTGTACTGCTCCAGTTAGAGCGACAGGAATTCACTTACGTAATGGAAGTTGCAAAAGTCTATTGAGCAATGCTCAAGGGAAGTCAAGTATAAATGATTTAAAATGTTATTTCAGATTGTTTTTCCTGAGAACATGCATATATTAGGTTTTTTCTCCCCAAAGTCCTTTCCCTCCTTTTCCTCATAAGAAGTCCCTGGGGTTCTACATACCCACAGAGGTGTTCCCCATGACAACAGGGGCCTGGGGATACTTGACTTTGGCTTCTAGAAGTTCCTTCAGGGTCACTGGGGAAATCCATGTCATTCTATCACCAGCAAAACTCCTGGTCCTTTGTGGTTGTTTCTCAGCCATTGTCTATTGAAAAAGCAGTAAAGATTCAAGATCACCTCGTGATAACATTCCCACCTGTTTCTGTTCTGTCTTTACAGGAACAGAGACAGGAACTAGAGATCTTTTTAAAAAATAAAAATAACCTAAAAATAGAGCTTTAGTGGGACTCAGAGTACAGGATAAAAAGGGAACAATATTTTACTCCTTCTGGAGACTATTCCAATATACCTCACTTTGGTGATTTTATATCTCAAAAGAATCCATTTCAGTGTTTAAAAATACCTGCTTAATTTCATCAAAACAGTTAACGGAAGAATAAAACTCAGCAAAACCGGAAGTAGAAAACATATCTAAATCTGTAAATGCTGTGATGTCATTTCAGGACATTTTTCTAGACACTGTCTGCTGCTTCTTACATTCAACTGTCCCCTGGTGGTGACCCCACCCTCATTCCTCCATCTCTGCCTCAGTCCCATACTCTTTAGACCTTGGACTGAGAATGGCGGATGGATATTACTTATTTGCCAATCAGCTTTCGTTCAAGAGATTCCAAAAGCAAATATCCTTCCTGACATTTCACCATGAATTCCTCTAGGATGAGCTCAATTTTACCTTACTTACTATTAGCTCAGGAGGAAATATCAATTCCTGAGTTGGATCCAATGGCAGAAACTCCTCTTCTGAGAAGAGTTTTAGACTTGTCTTAAAAAGAGAAAATACCAGAAGTTATTGTCATCGGGCAATTCTCCCTACTTTAAACCCTTTGTGGAATGAAGTCACGTGAAGATAGACACAGAACAGACAGACAAAAAAGCCTGCTGGTCAGCCACGGTACCTGGGCTCTAAGTCAAGGGCTCTAACACAGACGAGGTTGCCAGCAACTCAGTGCAGATGCCGGTGGGTCCCCAGAGCCCTCAGCCCCTGCACATGCTCCTCGGAGTCTGGGGGGAGCAGGGGGAGGCAGCAGTGCGAGACAAAACTGAGAACCAGAACGTTCCCCCGAAGTGCCACCTCTCATATCACTCCCTGCCCTTCAATTTCCCTAACATCTCCACTAGAAAAAAAGACTTGAAGAAGCCTTTTTTTTTTTAAACTAAGAGACACTAAGAGATTGATGTGTTTTCCCTCCTATAGATAGTTGTATGTGACCGAGAGTAAAGCCTGGAGTGAGGGATGAAGTTGCTAGGAAAGTTTTTTTTTTTTTTTTGATAGAGATGGAGTGAGAATGGGGGAGGGGACATGCTGACACACCTCAAATTAGTCAACTTGCATCCATTTGTTCTTCTTAAGAGTAAGCTGGTCTCTACTCACATCCTGAGAAAATCTTACAAAAAATTTACATTTCACTGACCTCATTTCCTTCCTCAACCTCTGGTAATCCATTTATCCCTTGATCCAAACAGCAAACCCCATTTTCTTTATTTTGACAGCAGCCAGAAGTCTAGTGGGTGAAAAAACAAATAACCAAGAATTTATTGCTGATTCTACTAAGTATTTTTTCAGCTTTATTGAGGTATAGTTAACAAATAAAATTGTATACATTTAAAGTATACAATGTGACTATTTGATATATGTATACTTTGTTAAATGATTACCACAACCAAGTTAATTAACACATGCATCACCTCACACAGTTACCATTTGCGTGCGTGTGTGTGTGTGTGTGTGTGTGTGTGTGTCTGTGTGTGTGTGCGCGTGCGCGCACGTGGTAAGAATACTTAAGGTCTACTCTCTTTGCAAATTTCAAGTACGCGACACAGTATTATTACTACAGTCACCATATTGTAAATGTCGTATACCCAAACACTGGCACATGACAGTAAATGTTAACAATGGTTGATTGTTAATATTAAAAATATTTAATTAACAATAAATACTAAGTACTATTATTATCGCTCTTTTACATATGATGCGCCAATTTCATCATTTAAATTCCAAAGGGCCATATTATGTGCCTCATTTCAAGGCTGTTTGTTCATCTATTCATTCAACAAATGTTGATTGAGTGCCTATTCAACTGATGCACAGTGACCAGCCCTGGTAGTGCATAGCCTCTGTGTCAAACAGACCACCTTCTGGTGAAGAGACGGAAGAGCAAATGGGCAATTACACTACATGTGACCAATGAGCTGACAGGCACGTGCTCAGAGGGCTACAGGAGCACCAGGGCGGGGTACCCAGCCCAAAAAAACAGATCAGAAAAGACCCCTTGTAACAATGACCCACAGCCAATGTCAAAGTGCTCAGGTCCTCATTGTGCAGCTACCAGAGCCGGCTCAACGAACCAGGGCAGGCACCTTGCCCAAGATCAAGTAACAAACGGCAATTACAAAACTTGAGATAAGAAGTAGCCCTGCATTAGTAACAATGGGCTATTCTCCTAATCACACCTGCCATCTCCTACCATTTTGTTTCATTTGGAAAAAGATATACTCAATAATGTATTCCTTTCTACTCACTTTACAGAAAGTCTTGCATGCATCGATTATGGGCCTGTATCCAGTGCAACGGCACAAGTTACCTGAAGGGGAAAAACCCAGCTCTGTTAATCAAGGAACCTAGAGAGAGGTACAGTCTGCCAAATGCATGATGGAAATAAGGACCCTCATCCAAGAAGGAAGCCCTGTTTGACATTTCAGTCTGCCAAACCCACAAAGTCGGATTTTTTTTTTTTGTCATCACCTTGGGATATTTGGTTGATAGTCTTGAGGTGGAGTCTAACAACTCAGCTATTTGTACTTTCTCTCTGTAAACAGCTTTTATATCCTCTGCTTGTGATTGGTGCTCAAAGAACACAATGATTTCAAGCCAAAAACTCTTGGTCTATAGGCACATTTAAGAGCTAAGCTTCACAACCCAAATGCAGACAATTGGGTTAAGAAGACGTGGTATATATACATAAAATGGAACATTACTCAGTCATAAAAAGAATAAAATACTGCCATTTGCAGCAATGTGAATGGATCTAGAGAATATTATGCTTAGTGAAATGTTGGACAGAGAAAGACAAATACTGCATGATATCACTTATACGTGGAATTTTTAAAATAATACAAATACACAAAACAGAGACAGACTCACAGACAGAAAACAAACTTGTGGCTACCACAGGGGAGAAGAAAACGGGAGGGGCACATTAGAAGTATGGGATTAACAAATACAAACTATTATACATAAAATAGATAAGCAACAAGGATTTATTATATAACACAGAGAATTTTATCCATTATCTTGTAATAACCTATAATGGGATATAATCTGCAAAAATACTGAATTACTATGCTATACACCTGAAACTAACATAATATTGTAAATCAACTATACATCAATAAAAAAATTCTATTTTCCACATGCAGTAAAAGACAATGTAAATAAAGCTAAATTTTGATATTTAAGAAAAAAGAGCTAAGCTTCAGTTGTTAGAAAGATCAAAGGTATTTTATCGCAGCAAAGGTAATTTTTAAACTTTGGAAGCAATTGGGCACACAATTTATTTACAATAAATCATTAGGCCAATGTTTCTCTACAGTGGTCCATATCCCACGTTCTCCTCTGACCCCCAAATCTGGCATCTATTTAAAAAACAAAGCCGCTGGTCTGTAGAGAGGAACAGCCGCGGAGCTCCTCAGGGATACTGGGGCTTCTGTCACAAATTTAATCCTCACAGTGCTGGTGAAAGGTGCATTTTCTGGACTGTCCCAGCATGGATTTTTCTTTCAAGAAGTAGTGCAGCTTTGAAGTCCCCCGGACATTGTGACAACTCTGCCACCAACTACATCAACCGACAAGCATTGCTACCTCAAGGAAGTAAGTTTGGAGAAAAAAGATGGCAGCAAAGTAGAAGGATCTGGAATGTATCCCTCTCCACAGATGCGTCACAAATACACCAAAAGACACAATAATTCCCACAGAGAACCAGCTGAACACCAGCAGATGACATCGGACACCAGAAGGGACTGCAAAGATCCTGGTTTGTTTGACTCAACACTCTGCTATTAGTGTGGGGCTTGGAGAGTCTTCTTTAAACCTCTTTATTGCTGGGACAAGCAACCACTGAAGTCTGGACTTCTCCATCAGAAGTCAAGTAGGAGGCTCTGGGGAGGGGAGCCCTGAATCCAGGATACTAGAGTACTAGGGAGTCCTCAGACACAGGAAAGGTTAACTGCAGAGAACTCTCACAGAGCCCTGTATCAGAGTCTAAGACTCGGCTTTGTCCGGCGGTCTGCAACTGCCAGTGCTGGACACCTCACACCAAACTACAAACAAGACAGGAACACAAACCCACCCATCAGCACACAGACTATCTAATGCCATATTAACCTCACAGATACCCTAAAACACACCACCTGATGTGGCCCTGCTCATCAGAGAGAAAAGACACAGAGCCACACACTGGAAAGCAGACACCAGACCCCCCCCACCAGGAAGCCTACTCGACACTGGACAAACCCCACCACAGGGGGCAGAGGGCAGAAACAAGAGGAATTACTACTAAGCAGCATAGGGAAAGGAGACAGCAATTCCTATAAATGAGGCAAAATGAGAAAACAAAGAAACACCATGCTGGCAAAGGAGAAGGAAAAAAACCCACAAGACCAAATAAATGAAGAGGAAATAGGAAAATTGCCTGAAAAAGAATTCAGAGTAATGATAGTAAGGATGGTCCAAAATCTCGATAACAAAATACAGAAAATACAAGAAACAGTTAATAAGGACTCAGAAGAACTAAAGAACAAACAAACAGTAATGGACAACAAAATAACCGAAATTAAAAATACTCTAGATGCTATAAACAGCAGAATAACTGAGGCAGAAGAACGAATAAGTGAGTTGGAAGATAGAATGGGGGAAATAACTGCCACAGAGCACAAAAGAGAAAAAAGAATAAAAAGAATAGAAGACAGTCTCAGAGACCTTGGTGACAACATTAAGTGCACCAACATTTGAATCACAGGCATTCCAGAAGAAGAAGAAAAAAAGAAAGGGTCTGAGAAAATATTTGAAGAGGTTATAGTGGAAAACTTCCCTGACATGGAAAAGGAAATAATTAATCAAGTCCAAGAAGCACAGAGAGTCCCATACAGAAAAAACCCAAGGAGAAATACACAAAGGCACATATTAATCAAACTAATGAAAACTAAACACAAAATAAAAATATTAAAAGCAGCAAGAGAAAAGCAACAAATAACATATAAGGGAAAACCCATAAGGATAACAGCTGATCTTGCTGCAGAAACTCTGCAGACCAGAAGGGAATGGCAGGATATACTGAAAGTCCTGAAAGAGAAAAACCTACAGCCAAGAATACTCTACCCAGGACTTCCTATGTGGTGCAGTGGTAAAGAATCCATCTGCCAATGCAGGGGACATGGGTTCGAGAACTGCCCTGGAAGGATTCCACGTGCCATGGAGCAACTAGGCCCATGTGCCACAACTGTTGAGCCTGTGCTCTATAGTCCATGAGCCACAACTACTGAGTCCATGTGCCACAACTATTGAAGCCCACCTGCCTAGGGCCCGTGCTCCACAACAAGAGAGGCCACTACAATGTGTGCACCACAATGAAGAGTAGCCCCCACTCTCAGCAACTAGAGAAAGCCCGTGTGCAGCAACGAAGACCCAACACAGCCAATAAATAAATAAAATAAACACATAAATAAATTTTTTTTTAAAGTTAAAAAAAAAAAAAAGCAATACTCTACCCAGCAAGAATCTCATTTAGATCCGATGGAGAAATCAAAAGCTTTATAGACAAGCAAAAGTTAAGAGATCTCAACACCACCCAACCAGCCTTAAAACAAGGAACTTTTTTAAGTAGGAAACACAAGAGAAGGAAAAGACCTACAAAAACAAACCCAAAACAATTAAGAAAATGGTAATAGAAACACACATGTCAATAATCACCATAAATGTAAATGGATTAAATGCTCCAACCAAAAGACACAGACTGGCTGAATGGATGCAGAAACAAGACCCTTCTATATGCTGCCTACAAGAAATCCACTTCAGACCAAGGGACACATATAGACTGAAAGTAAAGGGATGGAAAAAGATATTCCATGCAAATGGAAGTCAAAAGGAAGCTCGAGTAGCAATACTCATATCAGACACATTAGACTTTAAAGTAAAGACTATTACAAGAGACAAGGAAGGACACTCCATAATGATCAAGGGATCCATCCAAAAGAACATATAACAATTGGAAATATCTATGCACCCAACATAGGAGCACCTCAATACATAAGGCAAATGCTAACAGCCATAAAAGGGGAAATCGACAGTAACACAATAATAGTAGGAGACTTGAACACCCCACTTACATCAATGGACAGATCATCCAAACAGAAAATAAATAAGGACCCACAAGCTTTAAATGACACATTAGACCATCTCCACTTAATTGATATTTATAGGACATTCCATCCAAAAATGACAGGATACACTTTCTTCACAAGTGCACACAGAACATTTTGCAGGATAGATCACATCTTGGGTCACAAATCAAGCCTCGGTAAATTCAAGAAAATTGAAATCATATCAAGCATCTTCTCTGATCTCAACGCCATGAGACTAGATATCAATTACAGAAAAAAAACTGCAAAAAATACAAACACATGGAAGCTAAACAATATGTTATTACGCAACCAAGAAATCACTAAAGAACTCAAAGAGGAAATCAAAAAATATCTAGAAACAAATGACAATGAAAACACAACAACCCAAAATTATGGGATGCAGCAAAAGCAGTCCTAAGAGGGAAGTTTATATCAATACAGTCCTACTTTAAGAAATAAGAAAAATATCGAATAAACAACCTAACCTTACACCTAAAAGAACAAAACAAACCCAAAGTGAGCAGAAGGAAAGAAATCATAAAGATCAGATCAGAAGTAAATGAAAAAAAAAAGGAAGGAAACAATAGCAAAAATTAGTGAAACTAAAAGCTGGTTCTTTGAGAAGATAAACAAAATTGATAAACCATTAGCCAGACTCATCAGGAAAAAAAGGGAGAAGATGCAAATCAAGAGAATTAGAAATGAAAAAGGAGAAGTAACAACAGACACCTCAGAAATACAAAAGATCATGAGAGACTAGTACAAGCAACTAGATGCCAATAAATTGGATAACCTGAAAGAAATGGATAAATTCTGAGAAAAATACAATCTTCCAAGGCTGAACCAGGAAGAAATAGAAACTATGAACAGACGAATCACAAGTACAGAAATTGAGGCAGTGATTAAAAATCTCCCAACAAACAAAAGCCCAAGGCCAGATGGATTCACAGGCAAATTCTATCAAACATTTCGAGAAGAGCTAACACCCGTCCTTCTCAAACTCTTCCAAAATACAGCAGAAGGAGGAACACTCCCAAACTCATTCTACGAGGCCACCATCACCGCGATACCAAAACCAGGCAAAAATGTCACAAAAAAAGAAAATTACAGACCAATATCAATGATGAATATAGATGCAAAAATCCTCAACAAAATACTAGCTAACAGAATCCAATAGCACATGAAAAAAATCATACACCATGATCAAGTGGGGTTTATCCCTGAGATGCAAAGATTCTTCAACATACACAAATCAATCAACGTGATACATCATATCAACAAATTGAAGCATAAAAACCATATGATCATCTCAACAGATGCAGAAAAAGCTTTTGACAAAATTCAACATCCATTTATGATAAAAAACACTCCAGAAAATGGCCGTAGAAGGAAATTACCTCAACATAATAAAAGCCATATATGAGAAACCAAAAGACAACATCGTTCTAAATGGGGAAAAACTGAAGCATTCCCTCTAAGAACAGGAACAAGACAAGGGTGTCCACTCTCACCATTATTATTCCACATAGTTTTGGAAGTTTTAGCCACAGCAAGCAGAGAAGAAAATGAAATAAAAGGAATCAAAATTGGACAAGAAGAAGTAAAATTGTCACTCTTTGCAGATGACATGATATTATATATAGAAAACCCAAAAGACTCTACCAGAAAACTGCTAGCACTAATCAATGAGTTTAGTAAAGTAGCAGGATACAAAATTAATGCACAGAAATCTCTTGCATTTCTATACACTAACAACGAAAAAGCAGAAAGAGAAATTAGGGAAACTCTCCTATTTACCATTGCAACCAAAAGAATAAAATACCTAGGAATAAACCTACCTAAGGAGTCAAAAGACCTGCATGCAGAAAACTATAAGACACTGATAAAAGACATCAAAGATGACACAAACAGATGGAGGGACATACTGTGTTCTTGGGTTGGAAGAATCAACATTGTGAAAATGACTGTACTACCCAAAGCAATTTACATATTCAACACAATCCCTATCAAATTACCAATGGCATTTTTCACAGAACTAGAACAAGAAATCTTATGATTTGTATGGAAATGCAAATGACCCCAAATAGCCAAAGCAATCTCAAGAAGGAAAGACAGAGTTGGTGGAATTAGGCTTCCTGACTTCAAACTATACTACAAGGCCACAGTGATCAAGACAGTATGGTACTGGCACAGAAACCGAAAGGAAGATCAAAGGAACAGAATAGAGAACTCAGAGGTAAGCCCAAGCACATATGGGTACCTTATCTTTGACAAAGGAGGCATGAATATACAATGGAAAAAAGACAGCCTCTTCAATAAGTGGTGCTGGGAACATTGGAAAAGAATGAAATTAGAACACTTCCTAACACCATACACAAAAATAAACTCCAAATGGATTACAGACCTACATGTAAGGCCAGACACTATAAAACTCCTAGAGGAAAATATATGCAGAACACTCTAGGACATCCATCAAAGCAAGATCTTTTTTGACCTACCTCCTAGAATAATGGAAATAAAATCAAG
Source organism: Hippopotamus amphibius kiboko (assembly GCF_030028045.1). NCBI lineage: Eukaryota > Metazoa > Chordata > Mammalia > Artiodactyla > Hippopotamidae > Hippopotamus > Hippopotamus amphibius. The sequence goes on from NC_080193.1 coordinate 104,113,457, forward strand.
AAAAAACAAATGGGACTTAATGAAACTGAAAAGCTTTTGCACAGCAAAAGAAACCATAAACAAGACAAGAAGACAACCCTCAAAATGGGAGAAAATAGTTGTCAATGAAGCAACGGACAAAGGATTAATCTCCAAAATATACAAGCAGCTCATGCAGCTTCATACCAAAAAAGCAAAGAACCCAATCCACAAATGGGCAGAAGACATTTCTCCAAAGAAGACATACAGATGGCCAACAAACACATGAAAAGATGCTCAACATCACTAATCATCAGAGAAATGCAAGTCAAAGTCACAATGAGGTATCACTTCACACCAGTCAGAATGGCCATCATCAAAAAATCTAGAAACAATAAATGTTGGAGAGGGTGTGGAGTAAAGGGAACTCTCCTGCACTGTTGGTGGGAATGTAGGCTGGTATAGCCACTATGGAAAACAGCTTGGAGTCTCCTTAAAAAACTAAAAATGGAACTACCATATGATCCAGTAATCCCACTACTGGGCATATACCCTGAGAAAACCATAATCCCAAAAGAAACATGTACCGTAATGTTTATTGCAGCACTATTTACAATAGCCAGGACATGGAAGCAACCTAAATGCCCATCAACAGATGAATGGATAAAGAAGATGTGGCACATATATACAATGGAATATTACTCAGCTGTAAAAAGGAATGAGATGGAGCTATATGTAATGAGGTGGATAGACCTAGAGTCTGTCATACAGAGTGAAGTCAGTCAGAACGAGAAAGACAAATATTGTATGCTAACTCATATATACGGAATCTAAAAATGGTACTGATGAACTCAGTGACAAGACAAGAACAAGGACGCCGATGCAGAGAATGGACTGGAGAACTCGAGGTTTGGGGGGGCAGGGGGTGAAGGGGAAGCTGAGATGAAGTGAGAGAGTAGCATAGACATATATATACCGCCAACTGTAAAATAGATAGCCAGTGGGAAGTTGCTGTATAACAAAGGGAGTTCAACTCGAGGATGGGTGATGCCTTAGAGGACTGGGATGGGGAGGGGGAGGGGGAGTCGAGGGAGGGAGGGAATTTGGGGATATGTGTATAAAAACAGATGATTGAACTTGGTGTACCCCCAAAAAATAATAAATAAATTTAAAAAATGAAAATTAAAAAAAGATAAAAAAAGATGTGGCACATATATACAATGGAATATTACTCAGCCATAAAAAGGAATGAAATTGAACAATATGTAATGATGTGGATAGACCTAGAAACTGTCATGCAGAGTGAAGGAAGCCATAAAAAGAAAAACAAATACCACATGCTAACTCATATATGTGGAATCTGAAGAAATGGTAGTGATGAACCCAGTGACAGGGGAAGAGTGGAGATGCAGATGTAGAGAATGGACTTGAGGACACAGGGCTGGGGTGGGGGGTGAAGGGGAAGCTGGGATGAAGTGAGAGAGTAGCATAGACATATGTACACTACCAACTGTAAAATAGAGAGCTAGTGGGAAGTAGGTGTAAAACAAAGGGAGATCAACTCGGTGATGGTTGATGTCTTAGAGGGCCAGGACAGGGAGAGCAGCAGGGAGTCACTGGAGGGAGGGGATATGGGGATATATGTATAAACACAGCTGATTCACTTTGGTGTACCTCAAAAGCTTTTCCAAGAGTGTAAAGCAATTATATTCCAACAAAGAGCTTAAAGAAAAAAAAGAATAAAAATATAGTTCAATCTCAAAAAAAAAACAACAAAAAAAACCAAGCAAAACTACTGAAGCAAGCCCTCTGGGGTTGGGTCCCAGGAATCTTCATTCTTTACAAACTCCCATGTCAGTCTTAAGCACCCTAAAATTTGAGATCCCTTTGTCACTTGTTCACATCATAAACAGCTATGAGATCAAATACATAATAAGACAAGGGAAATAAGGCAGAAGACAATTTGTATCTTATACATCTCCCCTTTCTACTTCTGTTTAGTCCTGTCTTCCCCGGAACGCTTTAGCAGAGGAACTGAACATGTGAGCTTTAGGCCCATGTAATGCAGCAGAGAAATAAGGTCCCTGGGAGACAGGAGACAAGTAGAACCATGGAGAATTTCAAATGCTATTTCATAAATAGCATTTGGGAAGCTCTTATTCAGAGTCTTCTTAATGAAGACCCCATACCACCCCCCCCACCGCTGCGCCCCGCCCCCCAACACACACCAAGCTCCTGAACTTGATAAACAGCTCCAGATAAAGGCAGTTTTTGAAATAAGTATCACCAGAAGATGTCAGTCTCTTTGATTTCATGTTGTATTCATCAGGAGCCCTCTGATACTTAATATGGTCCTAAGAGCACTCACCCCAGACTCTTTCCAAGGGTAAATGAATAAACTGACTTTGTAATTATTATTAAAATAAGCAAACAATAAAAAAGGGGGGAGACTTATAGATTAAGAGAGACTTGAGAAATATATCAGCCAGTGCAATGTGTGGATCTTGTTTGAATCCTGATTTGAACAAACTAACTCCTCTACTTATTGGTGGTATACTTTTTAGTAAATTACTCTCTCCAAACCTCAGTTTCTCCATCTATGAAATGCGGATAATAATACTGCCTACCGTATAAAGTTATTATAAAAAGTAAATGAGGTAATGTTTACACAGCATTTAATGCAGTGTGTGGCACCTGGTAAATGTCCAATATTAGCCACCATCATCATCATCATTTACAAACTAAAGCACACACACATATAACTTACCACCAAGAGCATCAGTTAACTGACTCAGGGTGGGCTCCGGGTGGTTCCTGAGCAGCGTGTAGATGGACATCACCATCCCAGGGGTGCAGAAGCCACACTGTGTGCCGTGACACTTGGCAATCCTCTCCTGGAAGCACAGAAAGGTTAAAATGCAGAATCTTGGGCCCAACCCCAGACCTACTGAATCAGAACCTGCATTCTAACAAGATCCCTGCGTAGTTCATATACACATTAAAGTTGGAGAAGAGGCCCTGGAAAGTCCTTCTCAGCCTTGGTGTCTCCCTTTCTTGGGCTGGGGTGGCCATGATGATGGGTCCTCACCAGCTTTTGAGCTTCACTGAAGGTCCTCAGCCTTCAGAATCACCAGGGGAGCTTTAAAATTTCCAAGGTCTAGGCAATACCCCAGACCATTTGACTGAGAATCTCTGGAAGTGGGGCACAGACATATTTTTTTTTAAAGATTCCCAGGTGTTTCAATTTGAATTCCAGAATGGGAATAACTGAGATAAAGGAAGTCCTTCAAAGAAATGAGCTGAATTATATTCAAGTTGAGGGAAAAAAAACTTCAAGCATTTCCTGAGTGCCTTTATCTGCCCACTATTGCCCTAACGTGTTAGCACACAGGAATTCATTTACAGAGTGCCATCATTAAGCCAAAAAACCATCGAGAAGGAAACATTGCCTTGGTTTCTCTTCCAAATCTCCCCCCCAAGCCCCAGCCTGTTCTCTTTGGAGTCTAATTTCAAAGATGCAGCCGCATGTTGGAAGCCATCATCTGATTACATTGCATCCAGGAGCTGAGCAGCAGGTACTAAATGAAAGGGTGTTTCATGCCTCCAAACAGCCGAGTCTCACAAGCATATCCAGGCAGAATCTGCTCCCTCTAGGTAAAGAGGTTTCATAGAAAATAAACAGAATCCAAGATTCCTTCAAGCCCAGAGAATTTGAAGTTTGGCCATTTTCTACGTTGTCCCTATCTTTTTCCTTTTCCACCCTCTCCTCTTAAGTGGTACTCATTAACTTAGATAAAAACAAGTAGCAACAGCATTTTTCTGGGCAATGTATAAATAATTAAAAGAGTCAGGCGTCTGAGGTGCCCTTTCACTTGAGGCAAAGTTCTAACAAGGTGCCTCCTTAGGAGAAAAGCCTCAAAATTCATTGACAACTCCTATTATATATCTTCCAAACAAGCCCTAAATTCAACACATCTTTTCGGTAGCTGAGATTTTCATTCAGCTTTAAAATCATGTTATTTTCCTCTTTATAGAAAAAGAAAATTAAGATTATATCCCCCAATGCACATGGCTCTTGTTTCTTTATAAGTTTGGAAGATGTAAAATGGACAGGTCCCATCTAATTAGAATATAGAAAACAAAGCTATTGAGGTCAGGTTTTTTTTTTTTTTAAGAGAAAGTTCTCTCATCTTTCAAAGTACTTTTCTAAGAAGTTAGTCACATGTCCCAGGTTTCACTCTGGGCCCCCAGCATGGTGTCATCTGTGGGCTGTGACCAAGCAGCAGGGCCCACTGCTCTACTGTGTTAATTTCAGGAACTCATCACATCACTAACGGTTTTTGAAGCACAGGAACCCTGTGAAGAAGAGGCACACCCTCACCTGAACAGGATGAAGCCTGATCTTTGTGTTTCCTATGCCTTCTACTGTGGTGACGGCAGCACCATACAGAGAACAGATGGGAATCATACAGGCATTGGCTGGATAATGTCTTCATCATGAAAAAAAGAAGCACAAACTACATTGTATCCAATGGGAAAGGAGCACCTCCAACATGGCAGGTTTTGTATAATGTCCCAGGCTTTGCATATACATTTTGTCCTTAGCTCATGGCTATTTTACAGAAGAAAACTCAGGGTCAGAGTGAGTTGCTCACAATCACAGCTGGAGCGTCAGACAGGATTCAAACCAGCCCTCCTAATTCTAACTCCAGAACAGTTTCCACTAACTTTGTTTTTTCCTCTTGAATGAGGGGCTGACATTCTCCTCTCCAGTCACATGTGACAATCACCTAGAGCATATTTCATCTTCCAAGCAGATGCTGGGCAAAGGGTTAGTTGGGCAATAAAGTTAATTTGATATTGTGCCTCAGAAGAAGAATTAGGGTGTGGAATACAGAACTCAATCCCACAAACCTACTGCTAGGATATGTATAACTCAAAATGATTCCTAAAATATTCTCATTTACCAAATAAAATTATAGATGGTGAAAAAATACATGAAATGAATGTTCAACCTCAAAAACAATCAAAAGAGATTCAAATTAAGCAATGAGAAACCATTTTTTTGAGAATAGAAACCATTTTTAATCAAAGAAAGTGACAAATTAAAAAAATTGTTATATGCATTATTGGCAAAGGTTGGGGAAATGGAATTCATACACTTCTGATTAGAATCTTAATTGATAGAGCTCTTCTGAGAGACATTTTGCTGGAATGTATAAAAACTTAAAGATTGGACTTCCTGGGTGGCGCAGTGGTGAAGAGTCTGCCTGCCAATGCAGGGGACACGGGTTCGAGCCCTGCCCTGGGAAGATTCCACATGCCACGGAGCAACTAAGCCCATGCGCCACAACTATTGAGCCTGTGCTCTAGAGCCCATGAGCCACAACTGCTGAGCCCATGTGCCGCAACTGTTGAAGCCCACATGCCTAGGGCCCATGCTCCACAGCAGGAGAGGCCACTACAATGAGGAGCCTGTGCACCACAATGAAGAGTGGCCCCTGCTTCCAAAAATAATAATAATTAAAAAAAAAAATTATGGTTCATATTCTCAAATTAAGAAAAAAAAAAAAAAAGTGGCCCCCACTCTCAGCAACTAGAGAGGGCCTGTGTGCAGCAATGAAGACCCAGCACAGCCAATAAATAAATAAAATAAATAAATAAATTTATAAAAAAAAAAAAAAACTTAAAGATGCACTCACTCTTTTACCCTGCAATTCCACCTCTATGGATCTACCATAAAGAAATAGTCACAAACATAAACATAAACCTATATATGAATAAATAAACATAAATATATATATGAATGCTCACTGAGGCTTTGCTTATAATAATGAAAACCAGAAAATAATCTAAGTGATCACTACTTGAGGATTGCTTTTGGTACACCCAAACAATGGAACATATACAGCCATTAAATTATATTTATTATTTTGAAAAGACATTCACGAAAAGTTCAGCAAAAAAAAAAAAATAGAGGTTTCTAAACTGTATATGCAGTATGCTTTCATAAATACACACACAAAAGAAAGACTGGAAGGATATTATTTATTTACAAATGAATGTAAATATTTATTGAGTGCCTACTATGTGCCAGGCAGAGTTCCAGGCACTAGGATTCATTGGTGAACAAGATAGATAAAATCCTAGCCCTGTCGAGTGTATATTCTAGTTGAGAGAAGACAGACAGTACATGTGTACATAGACAATATGTACACACACATGTGGTGAGAAGTGCTATGAGTACATTAATATAGGCTAAGGGAGAGGGGAGTTGCAGAGGTGAGATGGGGCATTACTATGGAGGAGGTGATCATGAAGGGCTGCCAATGGAACATTTTTGCTGGAACCTGAATGATTTGATGTCCATCATTGTATCCCCAATGTCTACCATAGTTCCTGTTACACAGCAGGTGCTCAATGAATATTTACCAAAAGAAGGAGTAGAACAAAATTCAAAATTACAAAAATTCAACCATATCTGGACTTCGCAGCAAGATACCTTATCTTCTTGGTAATGGGGTTATATCGTGATATCATCACTGTGCAGGCACCACAGCCTCCGCCTCCACAGCCATATTTAGTTCCTGTGAGTCGGACTGGAAAAAGCATAGTTAAAGATAATGTTTTCCATAATTCTCTTAGTAAAATAGCTCTGACCTTAAGAGACAACACCATCAAAGACTCTTAAATGTAAAGTTAGGAGTTAAGACCCTTAAATTAATGTACTTATTTATCAAATGATGTATGTCTTATCTGCTATCATTTATAATCTTGTAAATTCTGGATTTCCATTTGTGTGTTATAGTCAACTGGACCTCAGGTTGCCAAAAATAGGGCCAAACTTTAAAAAGGAAGAGTCTATACATACAAGGCCTTGAGGATTTGAAGGTATGAGTACGTTGCGTATCTGTTCTTATCCTTATGTGTGTCTTTGATGACATGTAAAGTAAAACGTCAAATTGTAAATAATTCTTAGAATAGTTGTGTCATATTATCCATGTTTGCCATATTTATCTGCCTCTCAGAGGCAGAAACTGCTAGTTGTTTACCAATATCTTTTCTCTCATTCTTTCTTGGTATTAGAAATCCTAATTTTTGAGCTACACACATCGTTGCCCAAAATAAAAAATTAAAAAAAAAACATTTTCCCAGCCTCCTCCGATGCTTGGTGGGGTCATTACCAACATTGGTCAATGGGATGTAAATATAAATACTGTGTGACTACCAGGAGGGAAATGTCCTCAAAGGGAGAGGGGTGCCCCTCTTTCATCCTTTACTTCTTCCTATTTGCTGGAATTCAGATATGATGGCTGGACCTCAGTTAGTCATCTTTGACCATGAGGAGAAAGCTTCATGCTGAGGAGGGTGAAGCCGCAAGACAGAAAGAGCTTGGTCCTGGATAATGTCGTGACAATGCTTTGCTAGTGCAGGTCTGCCTATCTTTGGCATTCCTTTATGTGAGCATGACAGCCTTGAGAATATGCCTCCGAGACTTCCTTCAGCATAGAGGGTAACTGACCAAGAGACCCAGCTGATGCACTTTGATATCACCCCATTTTTCATCAAGGCCATGCCTCCCATGGGCTGCTTCCCACCAATGGCTCAGTGCTATGGAGATGTATGGGAGTCCTTGTCAACCATCCTCGATGGCTTTGATGAAGATGCCTTAGACTGCACAGTGGCCTGAGACCCTTCCATTCAGCCTTCTCTCCTTCTCTTCCTTACAGTTCTAAGTCTTCTCTGGCTGCCTCCCTATTTCACTCAGGCATTTTTCCTAATAAAACCCTTGCATATTTAATCTCATTTTTTGGTGTCTGCTTCCCAGAGAACCTGAAATAATGCAATGAGAAAGAAGTAAACTTCTATCTTGTTTACTGCTATTGGGATTTTCTGTCACTCACAAGTGAACCAAATCTTAAATATTACATTGTACCATGGATAACCAGGAAATTAGTATTCATTACTTTTATGTCCAAAAATGTTGAATGACTTCCAGAAGATAGTTATTGATATTTTTTTGAGCTGTGTGCTCTTTGGGGAATTTCATTCTCTCGAGGGGAAAAATGTACAAATTCCCATAGTCACACAAGTTTGCATATAATGTGGTGGGGTCCACAGACCTCTGGAAGCCCACCGGAGTTCATGCACAGCAGGATAAGAATTTATTCCTTAGATGACTTTTATTTAGAAAGTTTTCCCAAGGTAATATTTTCAGGTTTAATTTCTCTATTGTTCTTTCATTTCAGGGGATTTCTGTACTCCCTTTTGATAATGGACATGATTAGTCCTTGAAGATAGAATATCAATATTGTGACTCAATTCTAAAGGATACTTAATTAAGCCATTTTAGCATCCATTGCTTTAATTCCCATTGCTGGCTTCTCCATTTTATTCAATATATTTAATGCCAAAACAGAGATTATAAAGAACTTGGTTCTCTGATAAGCACAATTGTGCACTGCCTACAAAACTCACATGTAGGACTTTCTCAAAGATGAACATAAAACCATAGTAGGGAATATGATTCAGTGTAGCTCTAAGAAGATATTTGAAATATCACTTGACGAGGATATTAGGGCTATACACACATATACATACACACACATACACACTCAAAGCAAAGGATACGCTTCTTCCTCAGATATGGTAACAGCATTGTTTCAGGATTGACATTTTTTTCTATCACCTGTACCAAAAGAAAGTAAGAGTTTAACACACAAAGTTGAGAGAGCTAGAATACATGGTGGGCTCATGGTAATTTCATGAAAATGCACAGTAATTAACTCTTCTACTCATATTTTAAGCTTGATTTAATGTTTATGGAACAGCTGTGATATACAAATCACCTCTCTAAAGTGTGAAGTCTAAATCTTGAGCCCCATCACTATTTTGCCACTGTCCTTGGTCCTGAATTATCACTGTTCTCTAAGGCAGTGGTAGTTTCCACTAACAAAACCCTGGTGGCTCCAGTCCAACTTCTCCTAGAAAGCCTGAAGCAAGCAGGGGGAAAAGATAACAGTAAAACTGAATATGGGGGTGGGGAGGTAGGGGAGATCTTCTGGACTAGAATAGCCTCTGAGAAATAGATACAGTGTGGGTTTTGTGTGTGTGTTTGTTTGTTTGTTTTAATGTTTGCTTATCATGTTCAAAGAATTACAGTTTCCAGAAAGAGATCACAACCAACCATGGCTCCCAAATCTAAGAGACAAAGGAGAAGATAAAATGTGTATGCCAAGTGATACAAAGATGTGCAAGCAAAGACATACTTAAGAAGCAAGTGTGTGGGGGCAGCCTAGCAGCATGGCGGTTAGAACAGCAGCACCCAAGGGGCGGCATGATTGAAATGTCGCGATTGGTTATGTTTTCCAAAGTGATTATGTTTTCTCTTTTTTGATTACGAATTTGGATTTCTTTTAGATTCACAAATAGAAGCATGATTCGCTTCACATCTTCAGAACTAGAGTTCGTCTTTCACCATGTTATACTAATTTTCCCTTATGGGAAGTGGGTGAGGAGGGGACTTATGCTTATTCTATAGATGCCTCCTCACCCTCAATTCTAAGTGGCCATAGACCAGGCAAAGTGAGGCATGTGCCAATTACCAAGGTCAGATCTTTGCCCTAGAGAAGTCTGCAATATAATATGAGAGAAAAGATTGTGTGTGTGTGTGTGTGTGTGTGTGTACACATAGCACAATACAAGAAAACTGTGGAGCATCCCAGGTATCCCCAACTTAACTGGCCCTCAAATGGAACTCTTTATTTTATTTCCCATACTTATTTCTTCCCTTCTTTTCCTTAACTTGTTTAATAGACTATCTCCTAAGTCACCTAAGTTTAAAAACCTATGATATTTTCAACATTTTCTTTCCTTCGATCCACCACAATCAGTGTCACCAAGTCCTGCCATTTACACTTCCAAAACAATTCTCTAAACACCCTTCAATTCTACTGTCACTCCCTGAAATCCACCCTTATTACCTCTGGCCTGAACGATGATAACAGCTGCCTACCAGGTCACCTGACCCCATTCTTGGCACCCACCATGCCACCCTCTATACTACCACCGAAGTGACCTCTCTAAACTCCAAGTGTCATCATCTCCTGTATCTGCCTAAATCCAACACTGGCTCATGGCTTCCAAACTGCTGTGTTGGGACTGCTGAATCACTGGGGCGCTTGTTAAAATGAAAGCCCTATCGAATCAGGATTTGCAAGAGAGCGAACCAGAAAATGTGCATCTTTAAAGAGTACACTGAGTGGGTCTTAGGTGAATTTCTACTCAAGAGCTCCTGGAACACAAGAAGAAATTCAAACTCCTTGTCATAGCTACAAAGCCTCTTTAATAAACTTTCCATCATCTGCCACTCAACCCATTATCTTGAACTCTGGTCACGTGGGAGAACTGGCTGGTCCCAGCAGTGCAGGGACTTTCACCCTTAACTACACTTGCTTATAGGATCCCCTCTGTCCTGAAAGTCCTTCCTCTCTTCTCTACTGGGCAGAAGTTTGTATGCCACTCAAAGCCCTACTCAAATGTTCTCTCCTATGGGATGTGCTGCCACCTAATATCTGCTTCCCACTCTCTGCTCCAAGCAACAACCATCCTCCTCTGTGCTCCCATGGTCAACGTCCACACATCTTTCACAGAACGCGTTGCTCTGCAGCATAATTAGTTGTGTATGTATAAGCCTCTCTTGATCCTGAGAGAAACCACCTTCCATTATTCTTTATGTCAAACACTGAACTAGGTGCTGGGGATATATGATAAGGACATAATAAATGTCAATGAATTAAAATGAATAACTTGATATGTACAATCTGCTATGAGAACACTAAGGAAGGAGGGATGATTTCTCACAGGCTGGTGCTTATGAACAGGAGAAAAGAAGGAAAAACAGAGAAGAGCCAATAATGGTGGCAGAAACTATTGATTGTCTATCTCAGCATGCTTTCTCCCTTTCGTCCTTCCTGCTGCCTGTAATAAAGATGAAATGGCTAGAATGCCAGCAGCCATTCTAGACCATAAGGCAACACATCAATGGCAACACAGGGAAAAGAGAGAAGAAACCTGGATCTCAGATGACACCATGAAGCTTCTAGATCAGCCCTGTAATGCCTATCCCCTGATACAGTATTTTTTATGTAAAAGTAAAAATGAATTATCTCTTTTTTGAACTACTTAGTTTTGAGTTTGTGCCATTTGCAGCTGAAACATTCTAATCCATACATATGATGGTGATCCCACAGAAGCCCAATGTTAATGGAGAGACAGGATCTGGGTAATAAAGAGCATTTTAGGCTTGAGAGATGTTTGTATTTTCATAAAGAATTAATGGAAGAGCAGGCCTTGCTTGTTTGGGTATTTGTTCTCAGAGATGTCTCAAGAGATCAGAGTCTGGCTCAAAGTGCCACTGGCTTAAAATATGTTTACTTTGCTTGTTTTGGTGGATGGTGCATTTGGAGGAGGGAAGTGGGCAGGGATCTGGCAGGCACCCTGTCCTGGCAGGTCTTGGAGCGAAATAGGGAAGTCAGGACTCAGATGGTGGCTGGGGGGGCTGGGCGGGTCGGGGTGGGGGGTGGTGGCCGGGAGGGAATGAGGAACAGAGTTATTCTCACTGACTCTGGTTGGGAAAGATGACGTCAGCTCTTGGGTCAGGGTCATTGCATGTTCCCATCTCAGCAAAGCCTTGCGTGTTACAAGGGTAGCATGTGCCTCTCTGTATCTCCACTGGCCCTTTGGGAGATGTCAAGTTAACATTGCACAAGGTTGAGAAATCGCTTTCCTTTGTGCAGGGCTTGTGATTAGGTGGCCTTGCCAGATGCATGACAGAGTCAGAAAGAAGAAAGAGAAAGGAGATCAGGAGGAGAGAGAAAGAGGCAAAAGAATAGAAAATAAGGAAAGCTGAGAGGAAGAAGATAGGAGAAAGAGGTGTGTATTGTGGGACATGGTGAGGAGAGAAGAACAATACCCCAGCAGCCTTGGAACCAGGAAAGAGTGCTTGAGGGGACAATCAGTGAGGACACTTGCTCGAGGCCCCAGAGCTGCTGAGTGGCAGAACAGACAGCATTGGACTCGAATCCACACCTAACTAGTTCCAAAGCCCACACCTTTGATCTCATCTCTATGTCTTACTGCCTCGTAGAATGACTTGCTTCAGTTCCTGAGATGTGTTGAGAGCAGCATCTAGGGTATAATTTATTCATGGGCCCTTCCTCCCTCAAACTCCACGTCAACTGGGTCACCTGCTCTAGTGAAGCAAGTAAGATTTCAGAAATCTCTGTGCAACTAGATTTATGACCAATGCGCATGGCCTTAGCCCCTGCCCAGTGACACCTTTTGGTGACTTGGAGGGATTCTGCAAAAAGTACAGACCATAGGCCAATCACATCGCTCCTAAATGGCTTCAAAGCTTCCTTTCAAGGGCAAGATTTTAATCCCAGGGTTATGTTCGACTTCAAGACCCCTCTTCCTGGCTTTTTTCTCTCACTATTCTCAACAGCCCCTCACCTTCTGAACCAGAGGTTTTATTCTAATTCTGTTCATGTGGCAATCAGGCTTGCTTGCTGGGATTGAAGCACAAACCTAACAGAATTTGGAAGGGAGGGGCAGGAAAGGGAAAGGATGATGTAACTTCTTGTAACAGGGTAACTGCAAAAAATACATCAATATTTCTAGCATGCTCTTTCCGAATGGTCACAGGACGTTTGGCCCATAGATAAAATAAGCCCAAAGATAAGAACCAGCTTATCTATTTTTAAAAACCAATAGAGCACAAACTATTATTAGTCATTATGTTAAAAATGCCACTAGTTTATTTGGGAGCAGGCGAGAAGGGAGAGGGGAGAAGAAGCTAGACTCAAACACCTGTTTCCTCCTTTAACTAAAACCCTTACCATCTCTTCCAAAGCCCTTGTCATCTGGCCCCTGGCCACATCTCCAGCCCCATCTGCCTCCTTGCTATTCTCCGAGCACACGGAAATCCTCGTGTCTGAGATTGTTTGCGCCTCCATTCCCTTGGTCTGGAATGCTCTTCCCTCAGACAGCTAGCTGCTCCTCACTTCACACTGGTCATCACGCAAATGTCAGCCTCTCAGAAAGTCTTAAACATCCATCCTGCCTGAAGCATCAGCTCCTGCCCACTCTCCATCCCCTCGCCCGGCTTTATTTTTATCCTGGCATTTATCACTGCCTGACATGATATATTTCCATTTACTCATATGCTTGTTGTCTGTCTCCCCAGCACAATGTAAACTCTGTGTAGGCAAGGACGTGGTCATTTCTGTGCTCTGTTGTGTCCCCTGAGGGCGCTGGAACACTGGTATATAGCAGGCCCTTAAATAAATGGATTAAAAACTCACTATCACTCTTTGTCAAGTAAGTAGTATTACCTCCTTTTAACAGAGGAACTGAGGCTAGGTTAGGTTGTCTCCATAAGAGTTAGAGCTGGAACTGAATGCTTGTTTGTCCAAATAAAAAAGTAAGAGTTGTGTCTAATGTACTATTCAGTTATGTAAAAGAAGAAAAAAATGACATCATGCCATCACTTCAGACCCACCCTCCCATTCTCTACCCCCACCCTTATCATGGTTCACTCTCATAGCAGTCCTGCAAGGGAGTCCTAACAACCCCCAACACAGTTCAGGAAAAACAAGCTCATCTTATCCAGTGTGGAACCAAGGCAGCAGGAACAAAGGAAGGTTTTATAGGGCCTAGAACTTGCACAGTTTGGGGGAGGGAATCCTCTTTAAGAAAAATAATACAGGGACTTCCCTGGTGGTGCAGTCGTTAAGAATCCGCCTGCCAATGCAGGGAACACGAGTTCAATCCTTAGTCCGGGAAGATCCACATGCCTCGGAGCAACTAAGCCCCTGCGCCACAAATACTGAGCCCGAGTGCCATAACTACTGAAGCCCATGTGCCTAGAGCCCGTACTTGCAACAAGAGAAGCCACTGCAATGAAATGCCCATGCACTGCATCAAAGAGTAGCTGCCACTTGTGGCAACTAGAAAAAGCCTGCAAGAAAACCGAATGCAGCCAATAAATAAATAAATTTATAAGAAAAAGAAAGAAAGAAAGAAAAAGAAAGAAAGGAAGGAAGGAAGGAAGGAAGGAAGGAAGGAAGGAAGGAAGGAAGGAAGGAAGGAAGGAAGGAAGGAAAGAAAGAAAAAGAAAGAAAGAAAGAAAGAAAGAAAGAAAGAAAGAAAGAAAGAAAGAAAGAAAGAAAGAAAGAAAGAAAGAAAAAGAAAAAGAAAGAAAGAAAGAAGGAAAGAGAAAGAAAGAAAGAATACAAAAACCAAATTTGAAAGTAGGCTCAGGGCTTCAGAAAAGGCCTCGCAAGTGACAGACCCTGATGCTTGACCTTCCCTAGATTCTTGGTGAGTCCCTGTGCCAGTCAGGGAAAGTCAGGCTATCCCTGACTCAGAAGCAGGGATCACAGAGGGCTCTGAAGGCACCAGCACATGTAAAGGCTGCTATCATAGCCCTTGCTCCGTTGTTTGCTCCTAAGCCTTTTAAATTTCCTGCCTCAGTTTCCCCCTCGCAAAGTGGCACCAAAATTCTGGGACAACATGAAGAGTGAGCAGTCTCTGGCCACATCCGTACGGGTGTTTTAAAGGATTCCCCGCGGGAGCGGGGGGTGGTTTGCTGCCTCCAAACATCGGACAATAGCTGGAACTATCCAGAGGATGTGCAGAGAGAGCCCGGCTCCTGAGAGGCCAGCCGCCGCGCCAGCAGTGAACCCAGTTAAGGACCTTTGAGTCCCCAGAGCCGGGCGTCGGCTCAGCACTGCCAGGAACTAACTGTGGTTTGGAAATGATGGGGGTGCGAGGTCTCAATGAATTCATCTCTATGGTGCTGTCCAGACTGCAAACGGCTCTCTGCCCAACCAAACGCACCCAAGAGCTGAGGCCTAATGAAAGACGTTCCCGTTTGCGGGTGGGTTTGACGGAGGGAAGATTTGGGAGTGCTGACTCTGCTGAATAAGAAGAGTCACTTCTCATCCTCTTTATGGGGTGGGGTGGGGTTAGTAATCAGCCCGTGCGTCCTGGAAGGAGAGGGGAAGGCGGGACCCAAAGATCCAGGCATCCTTTTCCGGCCTCGACGGTGCAGGTGGGGCGCGCAGGTAGACCCGCGAGCAGCCCCGGGCCGGGCGCGTGCGCGGCGCTTCCAGCACAGGGGAGGCCCGGGGCGGGGGCCGGCCGGGCAGCCCCGGGGCGCGCTCACCTTGCGGCCGTTCACGTAGAAGAGCAGCTCGGCCGCCCCGTCCATGGTGGCGGCCCGCAGTCCCACCAGGCGGGCTCGGGGTCCGAGGGTCTCGAGGAGGAGTCGCCGGCACCTGGGACCAGCGACGCAGACCGGGCTGCAGGAGCCTGAAGTCCAACCGCCCCCGAGGGATAAAGTCCCAGTTCAGAAGCAAAGTTCCGCGAGCGCCCGGCCCGGAAAACTCTCCCTCGGACATCAGGACGTCACCGCCGCGCTCCCTCGGGCTGAGACCATTGGCTGAGCCCCTCCTTTCGGCGCTGGGCGTCTGTGCCACACTCCCCCGCCTCTTAGCAGGTTACTGCTGCTCCTGTGACATCTTTTTGGTCGTCTTATATTAGCACATATTTTAATGGCTTTCCAGCTAGATTTGAAGTCCGGGAACAGTAGGTGTTTTTTTTTTTTTTTTTTTTTTGTACCTCTGCTCCCACCACGCCTGCCGCTGTCCTGTACTCTTAACAGTTGATAAATAATCACATTCATTCCAGCTTTGCAGGAAAGGAGCTTAAGGACCACGGCTGGTTTTACAACTCTATCTCACAGTTTTAGAAATAATTATTCCAGTTTTTTATATCGAGCTACCTTGATATAAACTAGTTTTTAAGTTTTATCATTATTCACAAATTATCCAGTAAATAAAGTTTATCCGATGTCAGTAGTGATGTAAAACATCTCGAAAAACTTTTTAAAAATACAACTTGGAAAATAGTGCAAAGCATGAAAATAATCACCTGTGTCCACAACTTAGAATTTACCATTGTTAACTTTCTGGGTCCATTTTTACATTTTTGAAATCTGCACTATAACACCTTGTAAAAACTCAGCTGGACTCAAACTGTTTTCCAGGCTTCTCTTAACATACCTAGAACATTTTGCCATCTCATTTATGTAAACATATACATTTTATTGTGAAATTTTCTAAAATTTGTACGTAAAAGAGTACAACTAGTATCCCCATTAACATGATTCAGTGAGCTTTAAAAATGTTCAACATTTTGCCACACTCCCATATTTTTTCTGAAGTATTTTAAAGCCAATGTCAAACACGTTATTTTGCCCCTAAATACTTCAATATACATTAGAATTTTTTTCTTATAAAGCAAAATACCATTATCAAATGTAACAGTGAGTATTTTAATATCTTCAAATTTCCCAGTGTCTTAAAAACATGTCTTTTTACATTTGATTTATCCTTGATGTACATCCTTGTTGTATCTTCAGTTTTTTTTAATCTAGAATAGTCTCCTCATCCACTCCTTTTTTTTTATTGGAATATAATTGCTTTACACTCTTGTACCAGTTTTTGAGGTACACCAAAGTCAATCAGCTGTATTTATACATATATCCCCATATTCACTCCCTCCCTCGATTCCCCCCACCCTCCCCGTCGCGGCCTCTAGGGCATCATCCATCATCGAGTTGATCTCCCTTTGTTATACAGCAACTTCCCACTGGCTATCTATTTTACAGTTGGTAGTATATATATGTCTATGCTACTCTCTCACCTCGTTCCAGCTTCGCCTTCACCCCCCGCCCCCGCCAACCTCGTGTCCTCCAGTCCATTCTCTGCATCTGCATCCTTATCCTTGCCTTGTCACTGGATTCATCAGTACCTTTTTTTTTAGATTCCGTGTATATGAGTTGGCATACAATATTTGTTTTTCTCTTTCTGGCTTACTTCACTCTGTATGACAGACTCTCGGTCTATCCACCTCATTACATATAGTTCTATTTCATTCCTTTTTATACCTCAGTAATATTCCGTTGTGTATATATGCCGCATCTTTATCCATTCATTTGTTGAAGGGCATTTAGGTTGCTTCCATGTCCTGGTTATTGTAAATAGTGCTGCAATGAACATTATGGTACATGTTTCTTTTTTGATTATGGTTTTCTCTGGGTATATGCCCAGTAGTGGGATTACTGGATCATATGGTAGTTCCATTTTTAGTTTTTTAAGGAGACTCCAAGCTGTTTTCCATAGTGGCTGTACCACCCTACGTTCCCACCAGCAGTGCAGGAGAGTTCCCTTTCCTCCACACCCTCTCCAATATTTGTTGTTTCTCTATTTTTTGATGATGGCCATTCTGACTGGTGTGAGGTGATACCTCATTGTGGCTATGACTTGCATTTCTCTGATGATTAGTGATGTTGAGCATCTTTTCATGTGTTTGTTGGCCATCTGTGTGTCTTCTTTGGAGAAATGTCTATTTAGGTCTTCTGCCCATTTGTGGATTGGGTTATTTGCTTTTTGGTATTAAGCTGCATGAGCTGCTTGTATATTTTGGAGATTAAGCCTTTGTCCGTTGCTTCGTTGGCAACTATTTTCTCCCATTCTGAGGGTTGCCTTCTTGTCTTATTTATGGTTTCTTTCGCTGTGCAAAAGCTTTTCAGTTTCATTAGGTCCCATTTGTTTATTCTTGATTTTATTTCCATTATTCTAGGAGGTAGGTCAAAAAGGATCTTGCTTTGATGGATGTCCTAGAGTGTTCTGCCTATGTTTTCCTCTATGAGTTTTATAATGTCTGGCCTTCCATTTAGGTCTTTCATCCATTTTGAGTTTATTTTTGTGTATGGCGTTAGGAAGTGTTCTAATTTCATTCTTTTCCAATGTTCCCAGCACCACTTATTGAAGAGGCTGTCTTTTTTCCATTGTATATGCGTGCCTCCTTTGTCAAAGATAAGGTGCCCATATGTGTTTGGGTTTACCTCTGAGTTCTCTATTCTGTTCCATTGATCTTCCTTTCTGTTTTTGTGCCAGTACCATACTGTCTTGATCACTGTGGCCTTGTAGTATAGTTTGAAGTCAGGAAGCCTAATTCCACCAACTCTGTCTTTCCTTCTTGAGATTGCTTTGACTATTTGGGGTCATTTGCATTTCCATACAAATCGTAAGATTTCTTGTTCTAGTTCTGTGAAAAATGCCATTGGTAATTTGATAGGGATTGTGTTGAATATGTAAATTGCTTTGGGTAGTACAGTCATTTTCACAATGTTGATTCTTCCAATCCAAGAACACGGTTATGTCTCTCCATCTGTTTGTGTTGTCTTTGATTTCTTTCATCAGTGTCCTATAGTTTTCTGCATACAGGTCTTTTGACTCCTTAGGCAGGTTTATTCCTAGGTATTTTATTCTTTTGGTTGCAATGGTAAATAGGAGAGTTTCCCTAATTTCTCTTTCTGCTTTTTGTTGTTAGTGTATAGGAATGCAAGAGATTTCTGGGCATTAATTTTGTATCCTGCTAATTTACTAAACTCATTGATTAGTGCTAGCAGTTTTCTGGTAGCATCTTTAGGGTTTTCTATGTATAATATCATGTCATCTGCAAAGAGTGACAATTTTACTTCTTCTTGTCCAATTTTGATTCCTTTTATTTCATTTTCTTCTCTGCTTGCTGTGGCTAAAACTTCCAAAACTATGTGGAATAATAATGGTGAGAGTGGACACCCTTGTCTTGTTCCTGTTCTTAGAGGGAATGCTTTCAGTTTTTCCCCATTTAGAATGATGTTGGCTTTTGGTTTCTCATATATGGCTTTTATTATGTTGAGGTAATTTCCTTCTACGGCCATTTTCTGGAGTGTTTTTTATCATAAATGGATGTTGAATTTTGTCAAAAGCTTTTTCTGCATCTGTTGAGATGATCATATGGTTTTTATGCTTCAATTTGTTGATATGATGTATCACCTTGATTGATTTGCATATATTGAAGAATCCTTGCATCCCAGGGATAAACCCCACTTGATCATGGTGTTTGATTTTTTTAATGTGCTGTTGGATTCTGTTAGCTAGTATTTTGTTGAGGATTTTTGCATCTATATTCATCATTGATATTGGTCTGTAATTTTCTTTTTTTGTGACATCTTTGCCTGGTTTTGGTATCAGGGTGATGGTGGCCTCGTAGAATGAGTTTGGGAGTGTTCCTCCTTCTGCTATATTTTGGAAGAGTTTGAGAAGGACGGGTGTTAGCTCTTCTCGAAATGTTTGATAGAATTTGCCTGTGAATCCATCTGGCCCTGGGCTTTTGTTTGTTGGGAGATTTTTAATCACTGTCTCAATTTCCGTACTTGTGATTGGTCTGTTCATAGTTTCTATTTCTTCCTGGTTCAGCCTTGGAAGATTGTATTTTTCTCAGAATTTATCTGTTTCTTCTAGGTTATCCAATTTATTGGCATCTAGTTGCTTGTACTAGTCTCTCATGATCTTTTGTATTTCTGAGGTGTCCGTTGTTACTTCTCCTTTTTCATTTCTAATTCTCTTGATTTGCATCTTCTCCCTTTTTTTCCTGATGAGTCTGGCTAATGGTTTATCAATTTTGTTTATCTTCTCAAAGAACCAGCTCTTAGTTTCACCAATTTTTGCTATTGTTTCCTTCCTTTTTTTTTTTTTTTTTCATTTATTTCTGATCTGATCTTTATGATTTCTTTCCTTCTGCTCACTTTGGGGTTGTTTTGTTCTTTCTCTAATTGTTTTAGGTGTAAGGTTAGGTTGTTTATTTGATATTTTTCTTGTTTCTTAAGGTAGGACTGTATTCCTCTTAGAACTGCTTTTACTGCCTCCCATAGATTTTGGGTTGTTGTGTTTTCATTGTCATTTGTTTCTAGATATTTTTTGATTTCCTCTTTGAGTTCTTTAATGATTTCTTGGTTGTTTAATAGCGTATTGTTTAGCCTCCATATGTTTGTATTTTTTGCAGTGTTTTTCCTGTAATTGATATCTAGTCTCATGGTGTTGAGATCAGAGAAGATGCTTGATATGATTTCAATTTTCTTGAATTTACCAAGGCTTGATTTGTGACCCAAGATGTGATCTATCCTGCAAAATGTTCTGTGTGCACTTGAGAAGAAAGTGTATCCTGTCATTTTTGGATGGAATGTCCTATAAATATCAATTAAGTGGAGATGGTCTAATGTGTCATTTAAAGCTTGTGGGTCCTTATTTATTTTCTGTTTGGATGATCTGTCCATTGATTTAAGGGGGGTGTTCGTCGCCCACTATTATTGTGTTACCTTTGATTTCCCCTTTTATGGCTGTTAGCATTTGCCTTATGTATTGAGGTGCTCCTATGTTGGGGCCATAGATATTTACCATTGTGATATGTTCTTCTTGGATGGATCCCTTGATCATTATGGAGTGTCCTTCCTTGTCTCTTGTAATAGTCTTTACTTTAAAGTCTAATGTGTCTGATATGAGTATTGCTACTCCAGCTTTCTTTTGACTTCCATTTGCATGGAATATCTTTTTCCATTCCTTTACTTTCAGTCTGTATGTGTCCCTTGGTCTGAAGTGGGTTTCTTGTAGGCAGCATATAGAAGGGTCTTGTTTTTCTATCCATTCAGCCAGTCTGTGTCTTTTGGTTGGAGCATTTAATGCATTTACATTTACGGTGATTATTGACATGTGTGTTCCAATTACCATTTTTCTCAATTGTTTTGGGTTTGTTTTTGTAGGTCTTTTCCTTCTCTAGTGTTTCCTACTTTAAAAAGTTCCTTTAGCAATTGTTGTAAGGCTGGTTTGGTGGTGCTGAATTCTCTTAACTTTTGCTTGTCTGGAAAGCTTTGATTTCTCCCTCAAATCTGAATGAGATTCTTACTGGGTAGAGTATTCTTGGCTGTAGGTTTTTCTCTTTCAGGACTTTCAGTATATCCTGCCATTCCCTTCTGGCCTGCAGAGTTTCTGTAGAAAGGTCAGCTGTTATCCTTATGGGTTTTCCCTTATATGTTGTTTGTTGCTTTTCTCTTGCTGCTTTTAATATTTTTTCTTTGTGTTTGTCATTAGTTTGATTAATATGTGCCTTTGTGTATTTCTCCTTGGGTTTATTCTGTATGGCACTCTCTGTGCTTCTTGGATTGGTTAATTATTTCCTTTCCCATGTTGGGGAAGTTTTCCACTAGAACCTCTTCAAATATTTTCTCAGACCCTTTCTTTTTTCTTCTTCCTCTGGGATGCCTATGATTCGAATGTTGGTGTGCTTAATGTTATCACCAAGGTCTCTGAGACTGTCTTCTATTCTTTTTATTCTTTTTTCTTTTTCCTGCTCTGTGGCAGTTATTTCCCCCATTCTATCTTCCAACTCACTTATTCATTCTTCTGCCTCAGTCATTCTGCTGTTTATAGCATCTAGAGTATTTTAATTTTGGTTATTTTGTTGTCCATTGCTGTTTGTTTGTTCTTTAGTTCTTCTGAGTCCTTATTAACTGTTTCTTGTATTTTCTGTATTTTGTTATCGAGATTTTGGACCATCCTTACTATCATTACTCTGAATTCTTTTTCAGGCAATTTTCCTATTTCCTCTTCATTTATTTGGTCTTGTGGGTTTTTTTCCTTCTTCTTTGCCTGCATGAGGTTTCTTTGTTTTCCCATGGTAGTCCAAACTTCAAAGGTTGCTTGTCCCTGCAATAGAGGGGTTTAAAGAATGCTGTCCAAGCCCCAGACTAATGGCAGACTGTTGAGTCAAACAAATACTAAGTCAAGGAAACACATACATGTATAAGACACACAAATACTGAATCCGATAGAACATAAGGCACTAGAAAGATCTGACAGAAGAATCCTAGTATGCTATCAGACATTCTGCCAAGACCAGCTCGGCGACTCGAGGTGAGTGACGGGTGCTGCAAGCTTGAAGAAGACACAGACACAGACTGAAGAGAAAGATGGGACCGGGGGACTCAAGACCTCTAGGATCAAGAGCCCTGCTGATTGATCCCACGTTGCTTTTATTGAGTTCTCGGCATAGCCTAAGGGTCTAACACTCCCAGGTTAATCCCATAAACAATCAAAGGCCTCACATGACTGGGGGCAATGATCTTTGTTTGCCTCCTGGGTCCTGATTTGAGCTGGGCGTGGAGAGCAAAGCAGCCCTGGGGGCAGGAGACCTCTCTCAAAAGGATTAAGGGTCTGTGCCCCACCCGTGTTGGCCCCTCTGCGACTGTGCCTGTCTTAGGTTGTTCCTCCCTTGAGGAATCTTACCTGTCTCTGGCTAACCAGCCATCCCTCAGGACCAAACAGGGTGATATTAGTCTCCATGCCCCACACCCTCAGCTCCTCCACTGCTCAAGCAGGACATTCTGAATCCCATCGCTCGGCCCACATACTTCAACATTTTCAATGTTTCAAAAAGGTTCCAGAATGTCTTCCCACAACATTCAAAGAGGAAACCAACAGAAATTCAAAACCAGAACAGAACAAAACAGAAAGAAAAGCAAAAACATACAAACAAACAAATAACACCACACACACACAAACACAAATCCAGGGAGATATTGAAAGCTAGGATCAAATATAATAAAGAGCTAGAGTACCACCAGACAGACTGGAGAGTCTCAGAATGAAATTAGACAATTATACTAAGAACTAAGATAAAGACAAAAACCTAATAATAAATACCAAGGCAGTGTGTCATCTGGAGAATAAAGCAAGGAGACTGAGCAGATCGATAATGTTGCTTGTAAGTATATTAAGATAAAATAAAGTGTAAAAGGGTAGAAGACAGGGCAACAGAAGAGCATAGTGTGACTGGAAATATGCAAATAAAAAGAAAGAAATAGAAATGTATAAAAGATAGAGATGAAAAGAAGGTAGGAAAGATATATAGTCACCACTACAAAAGACAGCTAGAAATAGAAATATATAAAAAGACTAAAAATAAAAATAGAATAAAAAATAGAATAAAAAATGTTATAAAATTTGAGGATCCCTTAGGACTAAGATCGTAATTAATAAAAAACAAAACAAAAAAACAAAAGTAAACATGACCCCAGAATGGACCAGTTCAACAATTAATTAGAATTAATACTAATATTTCTCTTTACTTGGGGTCTTAGCTGTAAGTGTCCTTCTACCTGCCTTGGGTTTTTGTATTATTCTGCGACCAGCAGAGGTTCCTTTATTGTTCTTCTGTAAGTGCTGGTGTGTGGGGGTGGGGAGAGGGTACAATAGTGGCTCCTTCCCCTGGGAGTGAGTGAGCAGTGGTGCACTGTTTGGGTCACGGAGGTTCAGTTGGGGTGGAGGTGCCTGTTGCAGAGGGACTCTGGTAGCTCAGGTGTAAACAGAATATCTCAGTTGGGCCTCTCTTCAGGCTTTTTGCTCTCGGCTGCTGGCTCTCTAAGCCAGCCCCACCCGGAGGCGTTTGTTGTCCCTGAGTGCCTTAGCTTGGCCCACAGGGGTTCTTCCTCTGCCTGTTGCAGGCAACGAGAGAGAGAGAAGCTATGCCCACCGCTCCTCCCCACCGCCCGTGAGCCAGGAGCATCCAGCTGCCACCATGGCCCCGTGGCTCTCTGGGACAGGCACCCTTTGCTGCTGACCTCTTCCCTTCTGTCCTCTCGGCCCATCTCCCTACAGCCAACAGTTTCTCACCCTGAACCAGTCCTCCGATTCCCACACTCCCGCTCTCAGACCCCCTGTTCAGCTGTGAATCAATGTCTCAGTCCGGGAACGCTGAGCCGTGGTGCGGACCCTCCGTGTGTTTCTCACTCTCTCCCGTCTGCCACAGCTCAGCTGCTTCACCCTCTTTGAGCTGTTGTAAATGCTTCCCTACCGGTTATGTCAGGATCCTTGCAGTCCTTTCTGGTGCCCCAGGTCATCTGCTGGTGTTCAGTTGGTTCTCTGTGGGAATTATTGTGTCTTTTGGTGCATTCCCAATGCATCTGTGGAGAGGGATGCATTCCACATCCCTCTACTTCACCGCCATCTTTCTCCCTCCACTCCTCCTTTTTAATACTATTAAAATGTTGAAGAAGAAACCTAGGTCAGTTGTCCTATAGGACGAACCACATTTTGAATATGGCTGGTTGCTTCTCCCTGGTGTTCTTTATTCTTCCATCCTACTGATTTCCTATACCCCACTTATAGATCTAAAGCCTTGATTTAATTCAGGTTCAATTTTTTTTTAACCTTCTTGGGCTTTATAATTATATCTCTTTGCTTATGCCAAAAATCTTGATTCTAAAACCTTAACGTAATTGCTTTATCTTGTCCTTAGATCTATTTTAAAACAATCACATCAATATTGTGGCAGCAATAAGACTAGTGAGTAATTACGATTTCTTTACAATTCTTTTATTCTTAGAGTATACCCTAATAAAGATACACGCCTAAAATTCTTTTTCTAAGGTTGGTTATCTCTGCGTTTGTCACCAACTTGATAGTTTTCATCTTCACTTGGCTGTCAAGTTAGCTGCTCCCTATTGTTACTTATGTTGTTCCTTTTTTTTTTTTTTTTTTCTGCTATTACAAACCATACTGTAATGAAATTTTTGTATTTTTTTAAGGGAAATTTTGGTAGTTTCCTAAAACTGGGATTGCTGGGTCAAGTGATTTTATATGCATATGTAATTTTGCTAGATATTGTCAAAATATTTTCTATAAAGGCTATATCATTTTGCATTCCCTCTGGCAATGAACAGGAACCTCCCAGGGTAAAAGCAGAGGCTGGGATTATTAGAAGCTGGAAACTTAGAGGAGACCTCTGAGGGGAGGGCACTGCTCAGCTGCTGTGAATACCTCAGGAGCTAGGAAAAGGGCTTCCAGGATTTGGAACTCAGATCTCAAATGATGGCATGTGGCAAGGATGGTGCTGCTATCTCAGGAGCCTGTAGGAGGCTCTCTGACAAGATAGGCCTGAGGCCTGTGAGGGGGTACAGCCTAAGTAGTGTGGGTTCTAGGAGTCGTAAACCAACTGGTGACTGGGACCACGTGTTGTCCCCCCCCACCCCCACCGCGTGACGCACCATTGCTGAGGTGATGCTGATAGGAAAAGTGGGCAAACAGGAAGGAGCAAGTCCCTCTTTCTGACTTTCCATCTCCTTCTATAGTCCCCTATTCATAGAAGCTTAAAAAAGAAGAAACGTGAATTGCAGAGTTCTAGCATCACACAGCGAAGTACAGAAAGATGGGCTTAGAGTTGAGACAAGAGCCAGCACACATGAAAAAGTGGGATTTATTCCATGAGCACAAGAATGTTTCAGGATCAACAAATTAATATAGTTTATCACATGAATATATCGAAGGAGGATAACCATATATTTTTGTGCTGATTCATATTAAGCTATTGTGTTTTGACTTCAGATCCACACTTCTCCACTCCATTTTAAGGCTAGGCCTTGGCAAACCACATTTCTCCTTTGCCAGGCTCCCTTTCAGTCTCTGGTGACAGGTGATAGAGGGGAGGGAACTGGAAGGATGGAGGAGGAAGGAGACATTTGCTCTTCCTGTTTGCTTCCTGTTCCTGTCAGCATCACCACAGAAATGGTTCACCCTGGCAGGAACAGCTGACTTCAGTAGCCACAGCTGGCTCCAGTTTGTAGCTTTTCCACATCATCAGACCAGTCTTGTCGTAGCTCTTCAGGGAAACAGCACCAACCAGTTGCACACCCTCCCCCTAGAGTCCTCTAAGCCTTTAAAGTCTTTCTTAAAGTCTTCCTCTAAGCCTTTAGGTTTCAGTACTTCTATCCTTTTCTCTGTATTCCCTCAGCCCCAGAGATGGTGGGTGCTTCCCATATTTACTTCCTCTATGATACTTCACTAGTCCCTTTTGCCTTTTCAGTTCTTGTTCGGTTCTCTGGAATATGGTTAACAATTTATAAGATAATTGTGATTTTTATCTCTTGGCTGGACCCTAACTAATACAGTCTCCATCAATGCCAGAAGTCACTTGACAAAATTCAACATTCAAGTAGCACTGACATATATACACCACCAAATGTAAAACAGACAGCTGCTGGGAAGCTGCTGCATAACACAGGGAGATCAACTCGATGACTGGTGAAGACTCAGAGGGGTGGGGTAGAGAGGATGGAAAGGAGTTGTGGGAGGGAGGGGATATAGGGATATATGTATAGGCACAGCTGATTCACTTCATTGTACAGCAGAAACTGGCTCAACAGTATAAAGCAATTATACTCCAATAAAGAGCTTAAAAAAATTCAATATTCATTCATAATTTTTTTAAAAAGCACTCAATAAAATAATCGTCAATAGATAATACTTTAATATGATTATAAACATACATAACCAGCTCAAACCAGAGCATCTTACTTAATGGGATAAAACCAGAGGCATTCCCATGAAAATCAGTGGCACTATTGTCACTGCTATTTAACATTTAACATAAGGTAACAGCCATGCAATTAGACATAAGAAAGCAATAAGAGGCATTAAGAATTGGAGAGAAAAAGGCATAGCTTGGTTTTCAGGAGATATATCAGGAAAATACCGCAAACGATAAGAGTTTAGTAATTAACGTATAGAAATCAGTGATCTTCATATATACAAACAATAATCAGGTAGAGAGGAGGATCAAAGAGAAGATTCCGTTTATACTACCAGGAAAAAAGATAGAATGCCTAGGCATCAAGAAATGTGGAAAACCTTCATGAGGGAAACTCTGAAACTCCCCTAAAGTCTCTATAATTTAAAGAGGATGGTAGTGGGGCATAAAAAGACACACAGACTAGTAGAGGGAACAAAAAATTGAGAAATAAATTTAAGGGTACATGGAAATACAACACTGAAAAAGGTGGCACTTCAAATCAGTGGTGGAAAACATGGACTTGTTAATTAATGGGGAATCATTTGGAATGGGTCAAAATTGCATTCATATCTCATACCATAAAACGAAATCCACATGAATCAGAAATTTAAATGTATAATATGAAGACAGTTTAACTGGCAGACTCCCTGGAAAGAATCTTAAGGCTATCCAGGGATTCTCAGACCACACTCTGAGAACTGCTGCACTAAGACTAATCCTCAGGCCACTCCAGTCTATAGTCAAACCTCTCCAGTCTATAGTCAAACCCCCAAGACCGTTCTACTCCAAATCTAGACAGAACTAGGCCCAGCCTTTCTGTAATAAAAGGACAAAGTAAAGTTTTGCAGGGCATTTATCCTTAGGCCTAACTGTTGAATGACAATATCTAATAAGGAAAATAAAAGTAAACTCTCCTCTCATGTGTTCGGTGGTCTATTGCTGACTATGTCCTTCATCATATTCTGTCCTTTAAAGACAAAGCAAAGAATCCTATTTTTTATGGGTTTTTTTCCTTCTTATAGAAGCTTTAGAATAAAGTATTTTTACTGTGAATATAAGTTGTAACAGGATAATCATAACATACCTTTTCCTTTCTTCCTTTTATCAACATTCTAGATACTGAAAAAACTGAACTAATATTTTTGTTTCAGAAAATAGTTTTTCTCATGAGACATGTGTAACATGTTTATATATAATGGGTTTATTTATGCTACTGTGAAAATAATTAATAAAATTTTAATTCTCAGTTTAAGAAAAAAAAAGGAAATTTAAATGTAAAACAAAATGAAACCATGGGTAAATATCTTTATAAAAATCTGGGAATAGGAAAATTGTTTCTTACTGTGACCAAATTCCACCAACAATAAAAGAAAAGGTTAAGTCTGATACAAACAATGAAAAATAATTAGCATGGGAATGGAAAAAAGAAAAGACAAACCTCACCGAAAGGAGAAAAAAAATAGAAATAAACAATAGGAAACATAATACCAGAAAATGACTCTAGGCGGTGCAAAGCCTTAAAGTATTAGGAGTACAGGAAAGGAACAGGCTGCCAGGGTGCCAAGCTCTTAACCACTGCGTAAACTGTTCCCTCAATAAAGCCTCTAGCCTCCATTCAAGCAACATTGCTGATACATGAGTAAGTTCTGTGGGACTCTGTAGTCCTACAGCAGTTTCTCAAAGTTTGGTCCTAGGACAATCTGCTCCAGAATTATCTGAGGTGATTGTTAAAAATGCAGATTTCTGGGCCCACCCTTTTAGTTGTTGGATATTGTCTAAGAAAGTTTTTCCATCTAGGCAGAACAGAATTTGACTAGTCATTTGAATACAGTAAGCCATGTTCATTAACCTCGGATAGGAATAGGATTTACTACTTAAAGTTATAAAAAACAAATTCAAAAGAACCTGAGCTTAATACCCCTTCAGCCAAGTCATCAGATTACATATAATGGAACTAATACAGAAGCTGACATAGAACAAGTAATTTTGAAAGTTGAAGAAGGAAGGGTGAGAGAAAACTGGCCGGGGCAGAAAGTAACTTTTAAAATCTTATAGTGTTCACATTTACTGAATGGTTTTAAAAACAGAACAAAACAATAGCTCGGTGTACAACAAGATAACAATGCAAAAGTATTTATAATACATTTTAAAAGACTAATAGCTGTTGTTTAGTTAAACGTTGTTTGGTTGAAAGGAGCTTAAATGAGCAGGAAGATAAGTTATAGGATGACCAAAATAATTTAAAAAGCTTAATATTACAAAATAGCTATTTTATGCATATTATCTATACATAAGAATAAACACTCCGTGAAAAGGCAGAAAACGAAAAAAACAAAAACAAAAAACCCCAAAACTTTCTGTCATGCATTTCATCTTCTTGATCCTAATTATATTCTTGTTTTGACTTGTTATGGTTTGAGAATTCAGAGCAACCAGAATGTATAAATTCACCTCATCTTCTCATCTTCCTGCAAAGTAGAAAAAAAGGAAGATTAACAATAATAACCACCTAAAGCTAATGCTTTTGCTGGTATGGAAAGGAAAGTATGGAGAGGAAAACTGCTGCATCATACCAGCAGAAAGCAGTTTCCTCAAACCACAAGCTTTGTCACATATTTAAAATACTCTATGATAGTGGGAATTACAGATAAGGTTTAAGAGAAATTAATCAACACAGATTTTACACATTACATAATTTACTATATATTTCCTTTTTATTATGAACTTTAGCATACATATAAGAATATATGAAAATGTACAATTTAAAAACAATCAAATAAATGCTGACATACCTGGACCCAGGTTAAGAAATAAACTCTTAACATACCTCACAGACCTCCACTGTGCCCCCTTCTGATCACAGCTCTCTTGTCTCGCAAGAAGTGACCACTACTCTGAACTGAGTTCATCAATCCCTTGCTGAAGAGTAGCAGGAATAGTGGGCATGCTTGCCTTGTTCCTACTTTAAGTGGAAATACCTCTATTGTCTTCCCATTAAATAAGATGCTGCCTTTAGGATTAAGGTATGTATATACAATTTATTATCATAAGAAAGTATCCCACAATGTCTGTTGAGTGTTTTAATCATGAGTGACTGTTGAATTTCGTCAAGGCTTTTTTCAGCATCTATGAAAAAATTGAAAAAATCATATGCTTTATTTTCTTAGGTTTATTATGATGATAAGTTTTCTAATATGGAAACAACCTTGCATTCCTGGAATAAACCTTACTTGGCCATGGTGTATGTTTTTCCTAGCATGGTATTGGATATGCTTTTGTAATTGTGCCATGAACACTTGAGAAGAATATGCATTCTCTCTTATCCGAGTGTGGAGTTTGATATGTATACATAAGATTTACCCTATTGATTATGTTGTTTAGATCTTCCATCTCCTTACTTATTTTTTACCCACTTTGTTTTATACTGAGTTTACTTGTTTAATATACTGAGTATATTAAAATCTATTAGTGTGTTCCTATCTGTCTCCATGTATCTCCTGTAGTTTTTGCTTCATAAAAGTAGTTGTTCTGCTATCTGGTACATAAATATCATAACTATTATATATTCTTTGTGGATTAGGGCTTTTACTATTTAAAATGTACCCTTTTGTTATGTTCAGTGCTTCGGGACTTGAGATAAAGACTTTAAAAAATATATTTGTATTACCTTCCTGATACCTCCTGCTGCTCCTATTTTCAATACCTATGATGACCACTCCATAATATACTGTAAGCAGTTTCCATCAGGCTTTATGCTCAGTGGGGGCCTATCAAAAGCTGTGATATGCCTGCTGCATGCCATCCCCAACCCAAAAAGAAAAAAAATGGCAGCTGGATTGTTGTTACTCTTAGTATTTATACTAGTGCACATTGTGATCATTGCTTTTAAAAAATTTTCCAAATAAACTGACTACCAGATAATCTTCATGCCCAGTCGATCTAAACTAAAATAGAATACTATTAGAGCATTAGAGACCTAATTTCATTAGAGCATTTTGCATATTTAGTTTAGAATAGGTAGCTCTTTTAAAAGAATGAATTATATTAAGTATTATCCAGCAGTAAAAAGGTATGAGAAAAATCTCTACAAATTGATATGGAGTGATTTCCAGAACATACTGTTAAATGATAAGAAGCAAAGCCCAAAAAAGTAGCTAAGTATGCTACCTTTATGTAAGAAAAAGGGGGATATACATATATCTGCTTATTTGTGCAAAAGAAACACAGGGACAATAAACCAGAAACTAAAGGGACTGATTATCCCCAGGAGGTGGTGAAAATAGGATAGAAAGGAGGGGGAATGGGAATGGGGTAGCAGGAATAAAAGCAGATGACGCTTCTCTGCATATACCATGTTGTATAGCTCTGAACTGTGCAACCCAAGAAATGGTTCACATGCTCCAAAAGTAAACAACAAAACCTACCAAGATGTGGGAGAAGAAAATGGAATACAAACAATAACACATGAATAACGTAATTATGTTGATGGGGGGTGGTAAGAAAAGAACTAACCTAAGGCAAAAAGAACTGTATGTAAATATTATGATCTAGTTAGTAAGTACGTTTCTCACAGGGATATGGGTCAGCAATGCTGAAACTACTTTATCTGCATGCGGGAATTCAACAAACAAACAAACAAATATATCACAGACAATGAGAGCCAGGCTACCTACCAATGGAGAAAGAAGTTACAAATGAGCAGAGCTAAAATGAACCCTGTGATGTTGAACGGGAATCAGAGGTATCAGTATAAACTCTTGGTTTTCACTATATATACAGATAGATAAATATGAAAGTATGCATATTCATGGATTAGTATAATATATATATTTCCTATCTCTGTCTGCTGAGGGGCCTAACATCAATGGCCCCTGTGGTAGACAGACTCTATGGAGGACCCTCCACAATCCCTGCCTACTGGTGTTCATGCCCTCGTATGATACTCTTTCCTTGAGTATGGACAGGAGCTGTGACTTGCATCTAACTAACAGAAATGTCAGAGGTGATGGGGTGTCTCACTTTTGAGTATATGTTTCATTATATACCACTCCGTCTTGCTAGAGGATTTGCTCTAGAGATGCTCTCTGTAGCTAGTTTTGAAGTAAGTGGCCATGTTGGGAGGCCCATGGCACAAGGAACTAAGGGTGGCTTCTAGGAGCTGAGGGCAGCCTCCCCCAACAGCAAAAAGCTGGACCCTCTGTCCTATAACCACGAGGAAATGAATTCTGCCAACAATCTCTGTGACCTTAGAAGCAGATTTTCCCCTGGGAGAGCCTCCAGATGAGAATCGGCCTGGATGACACTTTGATTGCAGGTCTGTGAGATACGAAGCAGAGCACCCAACTCAGCCAAGTGCAGGTTCCTGGTCTACGTCTCATTTGGGCCTCATGCCGGGAAGCTGGTTCCAACTGTTGTGTGTTGTTTTAAGCCACCAGGTTTATGATAATGTTGTTATGCAACAAAGATGACTCATACAACACAATATAAGCAGTAAGAATACCTAGTGCCCAGATCTTGTATTGTACCAGTGCTAATTTTCTAGTTTTGATAATTGTACCATAGGTATGTAGGATGTTAGAATTGGGAAAAGCTGGGTAAGGAGCATATGAGAAACCTCTTATGATTTTTACAACTTTTTGGTAAGTCTAAAATTAGTTCAAAATAAAAAGTTTAACTTACAGCTCAATAGGAAAAAGATAACCCAATTGAAAAAAGGGCAAAAGGATCTAAATAGACATTTCTCCAAAGAAGATATACAAATGGCCAATAAGCACATGTCATCAAAAAGTCAAATAATAACAACTGTGTTGGTTAGGATATGGAAAAATCAGAACCCTATACACTGTTGGTAGGACTGTAAGATGGTATGGCAGCTTTGGAAAACTGTCTAGAAATTCCTCAAATGATTAAACATAGTTACCGTATGACTCAGCAATTCCACAACTAGGCATATACCCCAAAATGAAAACATATGTACACACAATAGCTCACAAATGTTTATAGCAGCATTATTTATAACAGCCAAAAGGTGGAAACAACTAAATGACCATCAACAGACAAATGGATAAATAAAATGTGGTGTATCTATAGAACAGAATATTTTATTCAGTCATAAAAAGGAATGAAATACTACTCATACATGTTACAACAGGGATGAACCTTGAAAACATTATGCTAAGTGAAAGAAGCCAGTCACAAAAACCAAATATTATATGATTTCATTCATATGAAACATCCGAACAGGGTGTCCATAGGGACAGGAAGTAGGTGATTGGTTGGCTGCCTAAAGCTGGGGGATACAGCAATGACGGCTAAAGGGCATGGGGTTTCTTTTTGAAATGAAGAAACGCTCTTAAATTGACTGTGGTGATGGTGTGCATACCTGTGAATCTACTAAAACCCACTGAACTGTACACTTTAAATGGATGAAACGTGGTATGTGAACTATAGCTCAGTAAAACTGTTTTTTAAAAAAGCCCTTGGTCCTTTACTTCATTTTTAACTGGCTTCCCTTGTACCCTCACTTGCATTGCTGCCACCTGCTGGTTATTGTTTTAAAATACCTGTCAAAAAACGATAAATGTCTTTAATTTTATAAAAGGAGCAAAAACTGAAACAATGCAAAGAGAAAATTTGAGGATATATCTCTCTATCCTTTTGAAAATACCATCTCAAATATGATCAGGTTCTCTGAAATAGCAACTTCATTTACCTTTGAAAAAAAAAGATTTTGATTAAAACAAATGTAAAAGGCAATTGGACATTTTTGAGATAATCAAGGAAATGTGAACAGGGGTTTGCTATGGGATGACAGTGAGGAATTATTGGTAATTTTGTCAGTTGTGATCACTGCTGTCCCATTTTGTTAAGCTCTTATTTTCTAGAGATATATACAGAAGTGTTTTAGGAATTAAATGACTCAATATTAGGGATCTGCTTTAAAGATACAACAAAAAATGGACACTGGAAGTAAATATGGCAAAATATTGATAACTCTCAAAGCTGAGGGATGGATAAATGGTATGGGGAGTACTATTCCTTCTTCTGGGGGGGGTATGTTTGAGGTTTAAAAAAAAAGATAGAAAGGACTATTACTCTTTGAGACCAAAGGATATATAAACACTCTGAATTCTTCCAAGTAAGGTAAAAAATAAATAAATGGGGGTAACACATAATGATGTTTGCAAATCTTAGGCTACAAAAATTTTTAAGCCCATTTAAAGATTAAAAGAAGACATTTTTTCAAATCTTACCCAGATCATACTGTGGTTATTACATGTCAATGATACATGCTTCATCGATACTCAGAAGTGTTCAAATACTAATTCAGGCAGGAATCTTTTTAAAAGCATGCATTTTATAGTACTACACTGAACTCACTTTTATGTCATTGAAATACTCACCCTTTGAGACTTGGCTCTTTTAAAGAGAGAGGAGTACACCTCCTTCTTCGGCTTGGCAGCTCTGAAGATAGATCTTCTAATTTGTTTTCAGATTTTGCAGTGTTATTTGAAACAAAACTGGTATTTGTCATGTCCTGTAGTGTTCTAACACCTGAAAAGAGTATTGTTTTCAAAAATATTTTTAATAGTATATATAGAGATATGGAAATAGATATAGGATATTTACTGGTTTGTAAATTATTGGTAGCAAATTTTTAAACTTAATAATCAAGTTATAACTTTAAATTTTACAAAAGTAGCACTGAAATTATCTGTCAGTTTTTTTTTTTTATAGCAATAATGAGAGGAAAAGAGACTTACCATTTAAAACAACCTATCAAAGCAGTAGCCTGCAGTATTTTTATTCTGAAATCACATTTAGGCTGATAGAAATTCTTCATGATTCAACTCTAGTCACAGAATCACACAAATTACTGCACATTCATTCAACATTTGTCATTGACTGCTCACACTATGAAAGGTACCATGAGGAACAGAAATGAAAGATGGCTCGCCAGTCTTTTAAAATGTCCTGCAACTCTAGACCTTTGCACTTCTTTTGCGTCGGTATTCCTTTTACCTGGCATAGTCTTATCCATAAAAATCCTAGTGTTCTACATACATATATTGAAATGTTAGGCTCCCACTAGAAAATTTTAATTGATATGGGAATGTCTAATGTTGCAAAATTTCTAATAACAAAAGAACATCCATGTTAAGGGGGAAAAGTGAGGTAAGTAATGTTATATACAGTATCATTACAAGTATAAATTTTAAAATGCATAGATTCAAGTCTGCATGCGTATGCCAAAATGTTGACTGCAGTTCTGGGCGACTGGTTTTCCTACTATTTTCTGATTCTCTACTTTCAATTTTCTGCAGTGAGTATTATTTTAATAACTGGGGAAAATAAGAAATAAATACTAAAGGCAAAAATCCTACCCACCCTTTATGGCCTAAAATGCTATCTATTTGATGATGCCCCTGCAGGTTCCTCTAGCCAAAATTATTCCCCGTCATGACATCCCTTAACATGTGTGCTTTTATTAAAGCATTTGCCATATTTAAACACTATACCTGTTGCTTTTCCATACATGTACTCCAAGGAAGGGGAGTTGGTATTGTTTATTTTTTAATCCTATAAAATACCTAGAATAATGTTTTGATCATATTAAATATATGCTGCTAGAGAGAGTCCCATTCTTAAGAAATCTGCAATTGTCTCTGGTAAAATCACACCAAGACAATTTATTATTATATACATTTAAAACACCAAATTTCCTTCAAAAATATGAAAAAGGAAATTATCTGCCTAATGCCACTATCAGACAACTTTGTGCTAAAGGCCAAAATATTTTTTAGTGTATAAATGTCCAAGCCACTCTTGTTATCTTCTCAGAGTATTAAACTTTCTTTAAATTCCTCCATACTGCTTCTATAGATCAGGCTACATAGTTATACACTGTTTTAAAATTCCATAGAAATCAGTTATAACAGGAAATGCTTTACTGGTTAAATGAAAAAATACATGTAATTTTAAAATGTGATCACTTCAGGTATGGACCTACCTATTTCTGATCTTTGTGTTCTTTGGTTGACTTTAAATTCTATCTCTTTCTTCTTCTCATGCACATCATCACTTACTTGAAAGATGGGTGAGCTCTCCAGACCAAAATTTTCTTTCCGATTTTCACTAGAAGAAATACTCAAAGGTATTGAACCCTCAAGAGCACTCTTAAAGGAAGAATATTGTCTGTTAGGTGAATATATCTGAGATAAAGATTTCAACGTTTTTGTGTACAAGTCAGGTTTAATTTTGGCAATTTCCTCATTTTCCAAATTCTTTTCCTTAACAGCATATTCAGATTCAACTGATGTTCCCTGAACAGTGTCAGATATTACCTCCATTAGTTCATGACTATCTGGAGAAGGATCTACAAAGGTCTTCCTTTTCTTTGATTTGGATGTCATTTTATTTACTTTTTTGACCTGGCACTCTCCTTCCTTTGTCACTTCCACAAAGGGGATCGCTCTCTTTTTATTCAGAGTTGTTCTGCTTTGCTTCGGTTTCTTATGTAGTTCCATTTGATTTCCAGGGTCAGAATCGGCCTCATCAGTAGTATGTTTTAAATCTGGTACTAAGGAGACAGGCATCTGTGAAGAACCTGTTAAGCGCAAAAGAGGTCTGTTGTTATCTTTTGCCAAAATGGTCTTTGCCTTGCCTGATGATTCTTTCCCATGCTTTTTAACTGGCTTGTAAGGATCTGAAATTTGATCACAATTTTCTCTTTCATTACTGTTAATTTCCACACAGTATCCACTAATAATACCTTGGTCTTCAAGTCTTTGTTTTGATTTATTTATTTTAAAATCAAGATCCTTTGTAGAGCTTTCTTGGCCATGCACATCTTTATCATTATCCTCATATATCTGGTACATTTCAGAAATTATTTCTGTCTTCCGATTTACTTTTTGTCTAAGCTTCTTGTTTATTTTTGATTCATTCTGCTGAGCAGGTTGCTTATTGGTGACATGCTTTTTCAAATCCAACATATTCTGGGTCTTATATAAATTTCCACTGTCTATGGTGGAAAGAGAAATTGTTTGAAATTCACTTGTGGCTTCTAGGTTTTCAGAAATGGTTTCTTTATCCTTTGGGGTTAAGGAAAAGAAGTCACCTTTTACTGTGTCACATACACCTTTGTCATTAAACTCATTTTTTTGGTTCATTTCCAAAATTATTTCTGTCTTCCGACTTACTTTCTGCCTGAGACTCTTATTTATTTTTGATTCATTTTGCTTCCCAGTACCAGCAGCATGCTTTTTCACCCCTAAAAGGTTGTCAGTCTCATAATCACATAGGTTCCGATTACCTCTGAGGGAAGGATCAGCTATCTGAAACTCATTTGTGTCTTCTAGGTTTTCGGGGATGATTTCTTTATCTTTTTGGGTTAGAGAAAATAAGTTACCTTTTTCTGGGTCATGCATTCCTTTGTCATCATTCTTATATATTTGGTTGATTTCAGAAATGATTTCTGTCTTCCGACATACCTTTTGCCTAAGCTTCTTATCTACTTTTGATTCATTCTGACAAGCAGGTTGTATAACATAAACATGCTTTTTCTCCCCCAAAACATTCTGAGTGTCATAATCATATAGGTTTCCATTATCTTTGGGAGAAAAAGCAGGTGTTTGAAACTTACTTGTGTCTTCTAGGTTTTCAGAGATGATTTCTTTATCCTGGGTTAGGAAGAAAGAGTCACCCTTTTCCGGGCAATACCCACTTTTGTTATTATCTAAATGATTCACTTTGGAAATTATTTCTGTCTTCCGATTTACTTTCTGCCTAAGGTTCTTATTAATTTTTGATTCATTGTGCGGAACAGGGTATTCGTTGGTGATCTGCTTTTCCAAACCCAACACATTCTGGGTCTCACAATCACACAGGTTTCCATTACTGCTAGCGGAAAGAGCAGATTTTTGAAACTCATTTGAAACTTCTAGGTTTCCAGAGATGATTTCTTTATCCCCTCTGGTTTGGGAGGAAAAGTTACCTCTTTCTGGGCTTTGCACATCTTTAGTATTATCCCCAAGTATCTGGTTCACTTCAGAAATTATTTCTGTCTTCCGATTTATTTTCTGCCTAAGCTTCTTATTTATTTTCGATTCATTTTGCTGATTGCATTGCGTATCAGTGACATGCTTTTTCAAATCTAACATATTTTGGGTCTCATAATCACATAACTTTCCATTATCTTTGTTGGAAAGATAAGCTGTTTGAAATTCACTTGTGACTCCCAAGTTTTCAGAGGTGGTTTCTTTAACCTTTTGGTTTGGGAGTAAGTTATCTTTCTCTAACTTATGAATCACAAATGTCTGTCTAGAAGCTTTACTTTTCTTATAAGCTAGAGAACCCGGACCCATATCAAATTTACTGTCCTGGTGGAATTTATCTGAACTTTGGGAGAAAGAGTATGTTTCCTCCTGCTCATCTGTTACATGAATTCTTTTCTTCTTTTTGTTATACTGCGTACTTTGTCTGTCATCCTGATCAAAGCCATTATGAAGGATTATTTTCTTCAGCATGTTCAACTGAGTCAGCTGTTCAGTAGTGAAAATAAAATCTGGATCTTCAGAATCACCTTTGCCATCCAGGATAACAGATCTTCTTTCCGGTCCATTTACGATCTTTTCCACAATATTCACATCTGAACCATTTTTAAATTGTCTCTTTGATCTTTCTCTCTTTTTTTCAGAGCTTGGATCTTTCACTTTTCTGAAAGTTTTCATTCCACAATCATTTGGTTTTTTATCTCTCTTATTTTTAGTGCCTGATGAAACTGTAACAATTTTGCTTACTTCACTAGCAGTTAAATCCATGTCATCATCATATACAGTTTTCTGCAATTGAAAGTCATCATTACCCTGAACTGGATTCATGCCCTCTGCAGCAGGTTCACTTGCAGACTCAGATGAGGCAGGAAGGCACAATATGTTTCTTTGCATTTTAATATTTGCTTCCTTAGTACAATCTTTTATCTCATTATTCCAGTTTAATACTGGACTTGAAATCTGTTGTTGATCTAAATCTGTTACACAGGGAATGTCTGCAGCATTATTTGATTCCCAAGATGATACATGTTTTTTCCTTTTAGTCACATTACTAGGTGATAACTTTTCCTTTCTGTGGCTGATCGACTGGACATTTTTCATCTCACTCATTAGAGAACTCCTGGAACTTTGGCCTGAGTGGGAATGGCTTTCTATAAAATAAAGGGAAACAAAATTCAAAAATAAGTAGTAACAAGGAATTTGTTATTTTAAACAAATTAGATTAAGAATCAAGCTGTTTCAGAGAAACGATTTCTGACAATGTGTTTTGTTCAGACACTAATATTATGAAGAATCTATACTGATAAAAAATAAAGTAGAACTGACTGGAGTAGTCTAAGACACATTTTACATTTCTACCCGAGGAAAATATATACTGGGAGCTCACTCTGCCTCCGCCTCAGCAGTAGAATGGAGAACAGCCAACAGTAGAGGCATTAACATTAATGTACATTTCTAAGTGAGAGGAGTCAGGCAAATGAACCCAAATAACAGTGATAACTCTGATAAGGATTACTATCAAAACATTATCAAGCAGGATATACTGAAAGTCCTGCAAGAGAAAATCCTACAGCCAAGAATACCCTACCCAGCAAGAATCTCATTCAGATTCGACAGAGAAATCAAAAGCTTTCCAGACAAGCAAAAGTTAAGAGAATTCAGCACCACCAAACCAGACTTACAACAATTGCTAAAGGAACTTTTTAAAGTAGGAAACACAAGAAAAGGAAAAGACCTACGAAAACAAACCCGAAACAATTAAGAAAATGGTAATTGGAACACATGTCAATCATCACCTTAAATGTAAATGGATTAAATGCATCAACCAAAAGACACAGACTGGCTGAATGGATACAAAAGCAAGGCCCTTCTATATGCTGCCTACAAGAAATCTACTTCAGACCAAGGCATACATATAGACTGAAAGTAAAGGATGGAAAAAGATATTCCATGCAAATGGAAGTCAAAAGAAAGCTGGAGTAGCAATACTCATATCAGACACATTAGACTTTAAAGCAAAGACTATTACAAGAGACAAGGAAGGACACTCCATAATGATCAAGGGACCCATCCAAGAAGAACATATAACAATTGGAAATATCTATGCCCCCAATATAGGAGCACCTCAATACATACGGCAAATGCTAACAGCCATAAAAGGGGAAATCGACAGTAACACAATAATAGTAGGAGACTTGAACACTCCACTTACATCAATAGACAGATCATCCAAACAGAAAATAAATAAAGACACACAAGCTTTAAATGACACATTAGACCATCTCCACTTAATTGATATTTATAGGACATTCCATACAAAGACGACAGAATACACTTTCTTCTCAAGTGCACACAGAACATTTTGCAGGATAGATCACATCTTGGGTCACAAATCAAGCCTCGGTAAATTCAAGAAAATTGAAATCATATCAAGCATCTTCTCTGATCTCAACACCATGAGACTAGATATCAATTACAGGAAAAACACTGCAAAAAATACAAACACATGGAGGCTAAACAACATGCTATTAAACAACCAAGAAATCACTAAAGAACTCAAAGAGGAAATCAAAAAATATCTAGAAACAAATGACAACGAAAACACAACAACCCAAAACCTATGGGATGCAGCAAAAGCAGTTCTAAGAGGGAAGTTTATAGCAATACAGTCCTACTTTAAGAAACAAGAAAAATATCGAATAAACAACCTAACCTTACACCTAAAACAACTAGAGAAAGAAGAACAAAACAACCCCAAAGTGAGCACAAGGAAAGAAATCATAAAGATCAGATCAGAAGTAAATGAAAAAGAAAGGAAGGAAACAATAGCAAAGATCAATGAAATTAAAAGCTGGTTCTTTGAGAAGATAAACAAAATTGATAAACCATTAGCCAGACTCATCAGGAAAAAAAGGGAGAAGATGCAAATCAAGAGAATTAGAAATGAAAAAGGAGAAGTAACAACGGACACCTCAGAAATACAAAAGATCATGAGAGACTACTACACGCAACTAGATGCCAATAAATTGGATAACCTAGAAGAAACAGATAAATTCTGAGAAAAATACAATCTTCCAAGACTGAACCAGGAAGAAATAGAAAATATGAACAAATCAACCACAAGTACAGAAATTGAGGCAGTGATTAAAAATCTCCCAACAAACAAAAGCCCAGGGCCAGATGGATT
Organism: Hippopotamus amphibius kiboko; assembly: GCF_030028045.1. Taxonomy (NCBI): domain Eukaryota; kingdom Metazoa; phylum Chordata; class Mammalia; order Artiodactyla; family Hippopotamidae; genus Hippopotamus; species Hippopotamus amphibius. The sequence goes on from NC_080193.1 coordinate 104,153,951, forward strand.
CACAGGCAAATTCTATCAAACATTTCGAGAAGAGCTAACACCTATCCTTCTCAAACTCTTCCAAAATATAGCAGAAGGAGGAACACTCCCAAACTCATTCTACGAGGCCACCATCACCCTGATACCAAAACCAGGCAAAGATGTCACAAAAAAAGAAAATTACAGACCAATATCAATGATGAATATAGATGCAAAAGTCTTCAGCAAAACACTAGCTAACAGAATCCAACAGCACATTAAAAAAATCAAACACCATGATCAAGTGGGGTTTATCCCTGGGATGCAAGGATTCTTCAATATATGCAAATCAATCAAGGTGATACATCATATCAACAAATTGAAGCATAAAAACCATATGATCATCTCAACAGATGCAGAAAAAGCTTTTGACAAAATTCAACATCCATTTATGATAAAAACACTCCAGAAAATGGCCGTAGAAGGAAATTACCTCAACATAATAAAAGCCATATATGAGAAACCAAAAGACAACATTGTTCTAAATGGGGAAAAACTGAAAGCATTCCCTCTAAGAACAGGAACAAGACAAGGGTGTCCACTCTCACCATTATTATTCCACATAGTTTTGGAAGTTTTAGCCACAGCAAGCAGAGAAGAAAATGAAATAAAAGGAATCAAAATTGGAAAAGAAGACGTAACACTGTCACTCTTTGCAGATGACATGATATTATACATAGAAAACCCTAAAGATGCTACTAGAAAACTGCTAGCACTAATCAATGAGTTTAGTAGAGTAGCAGGATACAAAATTAAGGCGCAGAAATCTCTTGCATTCCTATACACTAACAACGAAAGAGCAGAAAGAGAAATTAAGGAAACTCTCCCATTCACCATTGCAACAAAAAGAATAAAATACCTAGGAATAAACCTGCCTAAGGAGTCAAAAGACCTGTATGCAGAAAACTATAGGACACTGATGAAAGAAATCAAAGACAACACAAACAGATGGAGAGACATAACCGTGTTCTTGGATTGGAAGAATCAACATTGTGAAAATGACTGTACTACCCAAAGCAATTTACATATTCAACACAATCCCTATCAAATTACCAATGGCATTTTTCACAGAACTAGAACAAGAAATCTTACGATTTGTATGGAAATGCAAATGACCCCAAATAGTCAAAGCAATCTCAAGAAGGAAAGACAGAGTTGGTGGAATTAGGCTTCCTGACTTCAAACTATACTACAAGGCCACAGTGATCAAGACAGTATGGTACTGGCACAAAAACAGAAAGGAAGATCAATGGAACAGAATAGAGAACTCAGAGGTAAACCCAAACACATATGGGCACCTTATCTTTGACAAAGGAGGCAAGAATATATATGGAAAAAAGACAGCCTCTTCAATAAGTGGTGCTGGGAACATTGGAAAAGAATGAAATTAGAACACTTCCTAACACCATACACAAAAATAAACTCAAAATGGATGAAAGACCTAAATGGAAGGCCAGACATTATAAAACTCATAGAGGAAAACATAGGCAGAACACTCTAGGACATCCATCAAAGCAAGATCCTTTTTGACCTACCTCCTAGAATAATGGAAATAAAATCAAGAATAAACAAATGGGACCTAATGAAACTGAAAAGCTTTTGCACAGCGAAAGAAACCATAAATAAGACAAGAAGGCAACCCTCAGAGTGGGAGAAAATAGTTGCCAATGAAGCAACGGACAAAGGCTTAATCTCCAAAATATACAAGCAGCTCATGCAGCTTAATACCAAAAAAGCAAATAACCCAATCCACAAATGGGCGGAAGACCCAAATAGACATTTCTCCAAAGAAGACATACAGATGGCCAACAAACACATGAAAAGATTCTCAAAATCACTAATCATTAGAGAAATGCAAGTCAAAGCCACAATGAGGTATCACCTCACACCAGTCAGAATGGTCATCATTAAAAAATCTAGAAACAACAAATATTGGAGAGGGTGCGGAGAAAAGGGAATGCTCCTGCACTGTTGGTGGGAATGTAAGTTGGTACAGCCACTATGGAAAACAGTTTGGAGGCTCCTTAAAAAACTAAAACTAGAACTACCATATGATCCAGTAATCCTACTACTGGGCATATACCCTGAGAAAACCATAATCCAAAAAGAAACATGTACCGTAATGTTTATTGCAGCACTATTTACAACAGCCAGGACATGGAAGCAATCTAAATGCCCATCAACAAATGAATGGATAAAGATGCGGCATATATACACAATGGAATATTACTCAGGTATAAAAAGGAATGAAATGGAACTATACGTAATGAGGTGGATAGACCTAGAGTCTCTCATACAGAGTGAAGTAAGCCAGAAAAACAAATATTGTATGCTAACTCATATATACAGAATCTTAAAAAAAAAAAAAAAAAAAAAAAAAAAGGTACTGATAAACCCAGTGACAAGACAAGAATAAAGATGCAGATGCAGAGAATGGACTGGAGGACACGGCGTTGGAGGGGCCAGGGGTGAAGGGGAAGCTGCGACGAAGTGAGAGAGTAGCATAGAGATATACATAGTACCAACTGTAAAATAGATAGCTAGTGGGAAGTTGCTGTATAACAAACGGAGATCAACTCGATGATGGGTGATGCCTTAGAGGGCTGGGACGGGGAGGGTGGGGGGGAGTCGTGGGAGCTAAGGGATATGGGGATATATGTATAAATACAGCTGATTCACTTTGGTGTACCTCATAAGCTGGTACAAGAGTGTAAAGCAATTATATTCCAATTAAGAGCTTTAAAAAAAAAAACTGAAAAAAAAATTAACTGAAGAAAAAATAAACTATCAGCAGGTAGCTAAAGTTTATAAAAAGTATATACACACACTCACATACTTTTTAGAAAGGAAAAATAATTCAAACTCCAACTTTAATAGAGTTATGATTCCATATCCCAATCTGAAATTCTATGTCAAATACATAAGCCAGACTATACCATTTTAAAATACCATATAATTAAAATAAAATAAAAAAATAAAATACCATATAATTAAAATATGTGTCATTTTTTCTTGCTCAACCATCAGCCAGGCTCAAGTTTTTGCTTTACTGCTAATTGGTTATGAGCTTGAAAAAGTCACTACACCCAAAAATTTCAATTTTCAAATCTATGAAAACGAGAAGATGTAAGTAAATAATATACCATACCTTTTAATTCATAAGCTAAGATACCAAGAAAAGCTCTTTAGGCCAGCTCATTTCTCAATACTCTTTCCAGTGTAATAGTATTAGTCCACTGTGGACCTGACATTTCTTGGCATTTTTACTTTTAAACTAATTTTTTTTTTAATAAATTTATTTATCTATTTTATTGGCTGTGTTGAGTCTTCGTTGCTGCACACGGGCTTTCTCTAGTTGCGGCAAGTGGGGGCTACTCTTCGTTGTGGTGCATGGGCTTCTCATTGCGGTGGCCTCTGTTGCTGCAGAGCAGGGGCTCTAAGTGCGTGGGCTTCAGTAGTTGCGTCACATGGGCTCAATAGTTGTGGCTCACGGGCTCTAGAGTGCAGGCTCAATAGTTGTGGCACACGGGCTTAGTTGCTCCGCGGCATGTGGGATCTTCCTGAGTCAGGGATCAAACCCATGTCCCCTGCATTGGCAGGCGGATTCTTACCCACTGCACCGCCTAGGAAGTCCCTAAACTAATTTTTTCACCAGAAATTTTAAATGGTAGAAGTTAGGCAATCTATAACGTAAGAAATCTAACTTATTAACTGTTTATACATGTTGGCCCTCAAAAAGAAAATCTAATCAACATTAACTATTTAATACTGACACTCAAAATGAATTTTTTAAAAATATCTTACCTTTGGGAAGTATATTAACAACAGAAGAAATATGTTCTGAATCACTTACACCACAAACATTCTGATCATTTTTTTTAAGAAATAACAATTCCAAATTATGCTGAGTTGATACCAAAGAGGGACTATCCAGTGATGTCTTTGCTATGACATTGCTGTCACACTGCACTTTTTCTTTCTCTTCCTCTTCATCATCATTTGAAGTTAAGGGAACCCTAAGAGCAAATAAGAATGAATGAAGAATTCTGTATTTCACAAAAATTATTTGGAAAATTACATGGATAGATCTTTCTACATGCTATTTATTTAAGATCTAACCACAAACCCACTCTGATATCATTTTCTGTTCAGTGAAGGCAATTATAGGTAGGAAATAGGTAGTTCCTAATAGTACAGAACTTGGAGTAAAACAGGAATGCTTCTTATCCTCTATCTCCAGTGGCTCCAAAAGGAGATAAATGATATAATCACTAGTTGAGCTATTAGGATAATAATACTAATGAGGTAAATAAAGTTCAAACATACTTACAAATATTTATGTATAGTATTTATAATTTTCCTATAATTAATGCTGTGGAAAAACCAAAACTCTTCCTCTGGTTTCAAACAAATACAGTTGTATGTAAAGTTTTGTGTGTAATAAAGTTTGCTATGTTTCCAAAAGGTGTCCACGTAAACTAAAGCTATATTCCTAGAGTAGTTAAATCTATGGGGGGAAAAAGACAGAAAGCTACGGAAATAGACAGAATGACCTTTTTGAATTCAAATAATAGAGTAATATGCTCCAATGATAAAGATTTTGCCTTGTACGCCAAACAAAATCATATATTTAAAAATTATAGATAATAATAAAAATAAATATTAGAAAATATTTGTTAAAAAGTGAAAGGCACCTATTAGTAGAACAGCCATTGGGAGGAAATGTCTATACCACTTGAAGAAACAAGTTAGCAAAAAATAAACAGAGGAGAGGTTCTGCTTCAGGTGATGGCCAAATAGCTACTATTGAATCAATCTTATCAAACATAATGAGGACAAATTCTGGACAAAATAAAAACAAAACAAAAAGCTACCTGAGGTCCCTGGAGAGTGAACAAAAAGCAGCTAGATACAGAAGAGGGGGTGACACTTAGAAAAAGGGTTAGCTTACCACTGTTTACAAACCTCAGTCAGTGCCACATTTTCTAAAAGTTACAAATACGGTCATTATTATTAGTTCAAGGCCAGAATTCAGGGCAACTACAACCACTGGAAAGTGTATGTGATGGGAGAAATAACAGGAAAAGTAGAAAGAGGAGCCCCAAATTTTGTGCATAAACTCCCCAAATCTTGAGCTGATCCCTGAATCACATATATGTGAGAAAGATTCCAAGTGGCCCAGCTAAGGATTAAAGAACTGAAAAGAGATTTCATGTTGTTCATCACAGGTAATAACAAGTTTGAGTTCAGATAAGGTAACTATCTACTAAAATAAAATATCAAACTTGCTGGAGGAATATACCTGAATCCAGATTTTCTACAACATAGAATTCACAATGTCTGGGATACAGTCCAATATTATTCAACACATGAAGCAACAGGAAAACATGATTCAAACTCAAGAGAAAAAGATAACCAACAAAGAATGATCCAAATGTATAAATGGCCAGTAATTTGATATTTTAAATGAAATGGACAAACCTTTTTTAAAATTAACAAACCTGACACGAGAAAAAATAGAAAAGCTGAATATTCTTATATTTATTAAAATGGGATGCTATCAAAAATGTTTCCACAAAAAATCTTCAGGTCCAGATAACTTCTCCCAAATATTTAAAGATAAAAACATTTTTTTACACAAATACTTCCAGAAAATAGAAAAAGAGGGGCATTTATCAATTCACTTAGGGTGACCAGCATAACATAAATACCAAAACTTGACAAAATATAATAAAGGAAAATTATGTCATCTTCATTATTAAAATACATGCAAAAAATCCTTTGAAAGATTAGCAAATAAAATTTAGTGATATATATCAAAGGGATATATCATCAGGAGCAACTCATTTCAGGATTGTATTAAAAAAATCAATCATTATTCATTACATTAGAAGAAAAAAATATAAAAAATTCATTACATTAATAGAAAAAAAAAAGGGAAACGTATTATCTTCTCAACATTGACAGAAAAAGCATTTGATAAAATCCAATAGCCACTGATGAAAAAAATCTCACCAAACTAGGAGTACAATGGAACTTCTTTAATCTGATAAGAAGGAGAATCTATAAAAGCCCAAGAGCAAACATATTAAATAATGGGAACACAGTAAGAATGCCCACTGTTAATACTTTAATTCATTACTGAACAAGAAATAATCAGTCCAACAAGGTAAGAAACAAAAGATAAAAGGCCTATAAACTAGATAAGGGGGTAAAGGGAAAACTGTTCTTATTCACAAATCATAAAATTCTATTAATAGAAAATTTTTAAAAAACTATAGATAAACTATTAAAATTCATAGCCAGGTCAATGTAAACAAGGTCGATATTCAAAAATTAATTATATTTCTATATACTAGCATCAAGAAGAAAAGGAAAATTTGAAAACAATTAAGAATAGCACTAAAAACATCAAATAAGTAGGAATAAATATAAGATGTGCAATAACTGTATTCTAAAAGCTTTGAAGCTACATACATAATATCTAAAAAACAAAGTGATACACCATGATCATGGATGAAACATTCAATTTTATAAAGTGTCAGTTTTCCCCAAAATGAACTATATTCTATGTAATCCCAATCAAAATTCAAGGGGTGTGTGTGTGTGTGTGTGTGTGTGTAAACAGACAAGCGGATTCTGAAATTCACATGTAAATGCAAAGGGCCAAGAATGGCCAATTAAGATATATTTTTAAAGCATAAATAACTAACACAGAGATTCAAACTATCAAATATCAAGACTTATTATAAAGCTAGTAATTAAGATAGTGTGGTACTGACAAAAAGACTCGTAATAGAATAGTGAGTTCAGAAAGAGACCCATACACATTCAGGCACTTGATTTTTTTATACAGATAACACTGCAATGAGGTGGGGAAAAGGATGATCTTTTCAATAAATGGTGCAAGCTCAACAGGATTTCTATATTAAAAAAGAAAAAATGACTTATCTCTCACATCGTACCCAAAATTCTAGGTAGAATGAAGACCTAAACATGAAAGGAAAAATAATAAAGCTTTTAAAAGAAAACATAGGAGAAAACGTCATGACCTTGCAATTGGAAAGGTTTTCTTAAAAGGACACAGAAAGCGTAACCATAAGAGGGAGGGGGACAAATAGAGATAGATATATAGATATATAAATTGGGTTCATCCAAAGATACCATTAAGAGAGTGAAGAGGCAAGCCACATTGTAATGCACAAAGAATTTATATACAATGTATAGAAAGAACTCCTACAAATCTGTAAAAAGAAAAAAAAATAACCTGATAGAAAGTAAACATATAAACAGATGCTTAACTTCATTAATTATCAGGGAAATCAAAACTTCAGGGTAGTACCTCTACACACTCCCCATACAGCTAAAATGGAAAAGACAGACAATAACAAGTATTGTTGCAGATACATAACAGGAACTCTCATATACTGCTGCTAGAAATGTAAACTGGCATAATCCCTTTAAAAAACTGTTCAGCAATTTCTTCCAAAGCCAAATATGTGTTAACCTAGCAATTCTACTCCTAAGTATATACCCAACAGAAATGTATACATGTATTAATCAAAAGGCAGACACAAGGCAGAATTATTTATAATAGACCAACAGTAGCAAAAAAACTAAAAACAGAAGGATGGATAAATTATGGAATAATCATACAGTGGAACACTACACAGCAACAAGAATGACTGACCTACAACTATATAGGACAATATGGATGAATCTTATAAACACAATGCTAAAGGAGCCAGAGACAAAGATCATACATCCTGTATGGTTTCATTATATGAAATTCAAAACTAGGCAAAATTAATCTACAATGTTAGAAGTCAGGATAATATTTATCCTTGGGTGGGTGATGGCAAGAGGCACAAGGATATCTGAGGTACTGTTAATATTCTGTTTCTTGGCCTGGGTATTGGTTATACCATAGTGTTCACTGTGAAGATTCACCATTCTCTAAAGATTTTTGCATGTTTCTAAAATGTATTTTATACTTCAAACAAAAGTTTACTTAAAAAAATACAATAAAATTTTCTGGGGGGCAACTTAACACTTGAATCATACATTTATACGAAATAATGTATGCATAATGACAGCCAAGATTTTCTTGAAAAAGAACTGAGCACCTAGAAGACAACAAAATGTACTATTTTAAAACTATATTAATTAAAATGTACACGTGCAATGTGGAGCCAGTACAGAACAGACAAAACTATGGAACAAACTGGAATGAACAGAAATGACACCGTAGATATATGAATTTTTTTTTACTATAGTACAGATACCACTTCAATACATAACTGCATTTACTCATACACTTAAATAAATGCATTAAACCTGTAACTTATGTAACAGAAAGAACACTGTCTAAGAGACAAGACAATTGTGATCAATGATATTAATTCACTGAGTCATTTTACCTCTCTGGACTTCAGTAACTGTCTTTAAAAGTGATAGGTTTGAAACAGTATTTACTAAGATTATAATCAAATTAATCAAGAAATGGGGAATTCTGGTCAGGAGAATAGTAATGATAAAAGTTAATCTTAAAGTCTGAGTAGCATGCAAGATAATAAAGGTAGAAATAGTTATCAGATTCACCCAGCAGAAAACATGAGGCCAGTGGTGACCTGGAGGAAAAGAAAGAACTGAAGAGTAGCAGAATTCTATAGATGACCTTGGTTATTGAATTGATGGGTAAGTTTCCTTGGAGCCCTGGGAATACAATACCTTAATGGGCAACTACAGGCTGATAAAACCTGAACATCGTATAACACACACAGACAATAATTATGTTATATGAAAATCTAAGTACTGTGAACCAGTGTAATTCAAACACATGTAACTCAAGGTCTACCTGTGCCTCTTTCTTCTCTAGAAACCATGGGAAAGCTGAATATTATTTCAAAGTTTAAAGCTGAATTCTATTAGATTATATCTTCAATTTCTTTCACTGGTATAATATTGATGAGTATTTCATTATTTATTTTTAAATGTTTTTCTGTTTCAAGGAAGCAGACCAAATAAAAAGTATTCAAAGTTCAATTCAGGTAAAAGTGTGCAAGAAAATATTTAACCAAGTTTTGAAGCAATTACCTTGCAAATGGAAGACGCATCAGTTTGCACTGTTTACTAACCCGTTCCTTCTTGCTACTCGGCAGTAGAAAGAGACTCTAATGGAATTATTTTTCAAAAGAACAAAGAAAATGAAAATGAATGAAATTTCTAATCTCATTAGATACTGTCTGTCATTAAAGTACTAAATTATACAAGGATATTAATAACAATGGAATAATTCTTGTGTTTAGCCTGTAATAGTTTAATGAGAATAATGTGATGATAAGGTTAAACACAGTTCATCCTTAATCATGCCATATAAAGATAATCACTACTAATATTTTGGTATATAACCTCCCAAACTTTATTCTATGCCTGTGAATAAATACACATTCATGCATATACAATATTTCAACATATACAGTTGACCCTTGAAGAACATGGGGATCTAGGATCTACCTCTATTTTTTCCCCTAATAGCTTTCCGTGTTCATCTTTCTGAAAATGATACAAATTCTTCTCTAATTTGAAATATGATTTTTCTACTAATATCGTCTATGCTTTTGAGTCTGTTTAGTTCCACTGATCTGTCTAATCCTGTGTTACTTTTAAACAAAAGCTAATTTTTATATAAAAATTTCAATAACCAATTATATCAAATAATAATGTGCTGTTAGCCAATTAAAATTAGTATTATCTCCATTCCTCTATACAAAGTTTAAGATATGAATCTCTAACCTTGACGTTACTTAACCTACTCTCAATTATCCTCAGTAATGCTAAAAACATTACAATTTAGACGTAAATTCTGTTTACCTCAGAAAGAGTGCTCATTTCAATTGCAGTTATCAAGCTGTTGTTCATGAGTGCTTCTACTTCTATAAGCTTCTTATTCTGAAATAAAGACTCTTTTAATCAATTAAGATTTGGAGTTTATTAGACCACACATTTACAAATACCATCAGCTAAGAAGACTTAAAAAATAATTGAGATCACATTGAGCTAAAAAGGTGCTACACTGTATAGTTCAAATAGACACAGACACATACACACATTTTGAATACTTTTGAGCTATCAATCATAAACTTTCCTAATTTTTTTTTTCCTGGCCATACCATGTGGCATGTTGGATCTTAATTCCCCGACCAGGACTCGAACTCGCATCCCCTGCATTGGAATCACGGAGTCTTCACCACTGGACCACCATGGAAGTCCCTTCCAACATTTTTTAACCTTCCCATGATAATAATAATACATCATGTGGCCAGTTAACATAGTTTGTTGGGCACAGGAATTTAACCTCCAAGAAGTATAGTAAGTCATTTTTTCCATTTTAAATTAATTTCTACTCATTTTGGAATTAGAGCTATAGTTGTAACCTAGCTAAGCACTGGCTCTTACTGCCCTGCTGTGGACAGAGTTGGAAGGAAAAGCAATAACTACAGTCTTCATTCTATTTGGTTTGTAGCCAGTGGAATGTTGCCATTAAGAGAGAATACAAACACTCAGGGAACTTCCCTCCTTTCACTGGAGGAACTTGGCCCATCTTCTTAAAATATATTAATGTATCAAGTTTTGCTTATGATTAGCAATCAAATGTTGATCAATACTAGTTTTCAGAGCCAAAGTACATATTTAGAATGTAGATTCAAGACACCTATTTTACTACCCATTAACAGTTTGTCCATTAACATGGCACACTCTTTCAACAATTTTTTTACATTAATTACAGATTTGAAAAACATTTAGAGCTTCTATAATATAGTTTTAGAATTCAAACACAATATAGTTTGCATACCAAATTATTTAGCTTTAGACGAAGAAAGGTGTTCTCAAAATTCAGTTTCTCCACTTCTTTTTGCAATAGCATCTTTTCAGTTGTAATTCTTCGAGAATTCTCTTTTTCTCTACTAAGAGCCTGAGCTAATGCCCTGTTGTTTTGCTTTAAAGAAATTTTGAAAATAGAAGAATTATCTGTAAAAAAAAAAATTGTAAGAGTTAATATTGAACATTTTAATACATTTTCATATTCCTTAATAAAACTACTTTGGACAAAACGTATTTCACTTTGTAAGTTTTAGCTGAAGGTTAGAAGAGAATGACAACACAGATGGACTTTTGAAAAAAATGTACCCAGAGTTTGGAGCTGAAGAAATAAAAGCTAGATAGAAGATGAATAAGACTTGTAAGAAATGCAGGACGTTTGTGAATACAGAGTTAAGAACAAGAGGACTCTAACACAGACACAGTATTCTAGATAATTAGATCAGTTACAAAAACTAAATCTTGATACTTGCTGCTCTACCTTCCTTCCTACCTTTGACTAGGAGGTAGAATGGAGAAGCTGATCCCACAGTTCTAACTAAAGATTGTCCCAATCTGTGAAAATTTTAGAGCCAGTTTCTGTGGTTCTAGAATTGAACAATTTAATGCTCCCAAAGTCTATTTTTCAAAACCTCAAGTGAAAGGCAGCATACTTAATGCAACGTTGGACAGATCATCTAAACCCTGTGGGATCCTATACCTCCACCCCAAATATCCTGCCTCTTATTTCTAGACATCTATTGCAATCTAAACTTGATCCGTTCTCTTTTTTTTTTAATTTATTATTTTTTGGGGGGTACACCAAGTTCAATCATCTGTTTTTATACACATATCCCCATACTTGATCCCTTCTCTTTACAAGTACTATGTAAATATAATTTAAATCAGTATGCTTTCCTGTTGTTAGTAAAAGAAATTTAATTGTGAATTTCTTGGTAAAACTCACCTTACATATAGTGTTCCCTTAGTACACCTAAAGTATAGTTATAATTTCTTAATTTTGATTTACATGCCACTATTCAATAACATATCCCACTGCTTAAAAGTTATAGTATATGTAATGTTTTATAACAGTAATATATATTTTTATATAATAGTATTAATAGTTATAGTAATAATAATGGTAATGATAGTTTATAATACTAATAATATTTTTTTAAATACTCAGAGGAGGCTTGGGCATCTAAAAAAAAAATAAAGCCCCAAAAGTACTTTATTTTTGGCACAAAGAAAGTAGATGCAGACAGCCACCTTTGACATATCAAATGGAAATAGACTAGAACCAGTTTAGGACTTCCAGAAGCTAAAGGATAACAACATTTTCCTGTTGTACTCCTCACACTCAGTGTATTCCTTCATAACAGTGGGTGTGCAATGATTCTGCCAGAGAGAACAGGAAATTGCCACTATAGAAACTGTTCTAATACAAAAGATGGTTCTAAAGACCTGGGTAGGAGCAACATTATGATTTAAAGATACTCAGGAGGCTTGGCTATTTCACAAGGCACAATTACCTTTCCTACATGCTCTGTAACAGCAGCAAACCTTCCCCAATCCTGTTAAGATGGAAATGAATCATTGTATAATTTTTAGAAGTAATGAAAATTTATCTTGGGGTGTTTCCCTTTCTTTTTTTGCCTTCTGACATCTTAGCTCCAGAATCCATAAAACCCCATCTCCAAAGCACTCAGTGCCCTTATGATGAGCTTTGGTTATATAAAAACACTTACTAAAGCACACTATCTGGGCCAACCACCCCTAGATTACCCATCGTCCAAATTCTACAACATGTCAGAAGGACAATCCTTCACTTTTTTTCCAGCTCTTTTTCAGAAATGTCACATTGGTATTTTCTTTGCAGTGTAGGAGGTAGCTGCCTTGGGCCACCCAAGCCTCACTGTTGAAAATTCAGTTGTCACCACTGACAGTAAATCATCATACCACCCAACTTATAGGAGTTGAGGAGACAGGAAGGATTGAATAGAGAAAATCTCATTTAACAAAACAGTCATTTTAGTCATTTTCTGTACTTGACAAAGTACCAAATATATATCAATTTTCCAGACAAAAAGTAAAAATATGAGTATAGTTTAAGACTAATGACACTTACTTATTATTTTTGTTTTGATTTTTGAAGCAAGAGAAACATTCAACTTAGCAGTCTTTGAAATTCTGTCTTTCACATGTCTCTTAATTCCTGAGGTAAAAAGTGAACCTGTTTCCATCACTGGGTACTCCATCACTGAAGTAAAAAAAGAAAGAAAGAAAGCAGGAAATCATAGCATTGATTAATAAAGGCAAAAAGGGTAACTAATAAATACATTCTAAGAAGTAAATCATGACTTAAATAATATAATTTGTACATAAGTATTTGCAGAACCCTTCACATACAATCTGAAAGTATGAATGTAAACAAAAGTGGTTTAAAAGTAGAATCTTAAAAGGTAAATGACCTTGTTTTTTCATTCAAACCTATATCATTATATCTACCTACACTGGGGACGGAAAACAGAATAGGGCGGCATAGAAATGCACAGTCATGGAATGCAGTCCAGTGTGGGCACAGACTACTGTGATACAAAGTAAGAAGTGTGACCTTAGAGACATGCACAGAAGAGATATACCTAATTCTATGGGACTGTTCCCACTTCATCCTCGGACATACACTCCATTTCTCTGCAGCCTTTACAGCAAAACTCCTTTAACAAATTGTCTATACTCAGTTTCCTATCTTCTTGTAAACCTACTTCACACAGGCTTTCACTCTATTCCAACAAAACTGCTTTTGCTAAGGTTTCTAATGACCTCCACACTACTAATCTAATGGTCAGTTCTCAGTCCTCATCTAACTTGATCTAACAGCAGCATTTGATATGGTTAATTTCTCCTTCCCCCTCAAAAACGATATTTCCTTGGTTACCAGAACACCAATTCCTGGGTTTTTTGTTTTTCCCCTAACTAGCTGCTGCTTCTCAGTCTCTTTCACAGATTCTTCCAAGCTATAATAGGTTTTCTCCTTGGATTTCTTCTCTTTATCTACCCTCACTCTTTTGGTGTTTTCATAGTCATGACTTAAAATACCACCTAGATGTCAAGAACTCCAAAATTTATGTCCTCTGTCTGGATCTCTTTCCTGAACTTCCCAGGATTCATACAGTTGTCTACTGCACAATTCCACTTGGATAACTAAAGTAGCATATCAGGTTTAACCTGCCCAAACCAGCTTCACTCAGAGCCTTCCCCATTTCAGTTACTAGCAACTGCATCCTTCCAGTTGCTCCAGTCAAAAATCTCTCACATCCCAATCTACTTCACAGTGCATTTAGAATCTGACTACTTCTCAGTATCTCCACTGCTATCAACCTAGACAAAAGGCACTGATATGTCTCACCTGAATTATTTCAGTAGCCTCTTACCTCCCTATTTCCACTCCTGCCCTTACTACAGTGTACAAATCTATACAATCTAAAACTTCACCATCTGCTCTTCTTCCCATTTCCATAATTTTAAACTCCTCCTCCTTCTCCCACCCTAATCCATTCCTCTCACGCCACGTTGGCCACCAAAATCTAACTGCTCCTGGCAGGCATTCTTCAGCTTCAGGTCCTTTATATTGGAGTACCCATTCCAGGGTGACTTACCATACAGAGACTGAGGCACAGTCGTTCCTTGGTATCTGCAGGGTACTGGTTCCAGGACCCCCACAGATACCCTCATCCACAATGCTCAAGTCCCTTATGTAAAATGGAATGTATTCACGTATAACTTAACGCACGCCCTTCTGTATCGTTTAAATTATCTTCAGATTGCTTATAATACCTAATACAATGTAAACAGTTGTAAATGCAATATAAATGCTATGTAAATGCAATATAAATGCTATGTAAATAGTTGCCCAGCAATTGGCAAAATCAAACTTTGCTATTTGGAACTTTCTGGAACTTTCCCCATTTTTTTCCATCTCTGATTCGGTTGGTTCAATGAGCTGATTCGGAACCGGAACAGGAGAGCCGACTGTATTATAAACAGTGGTTAGATTGTGTTGTTGCCCCAGTTCTAACATTTCATAGCTATGTGATCTTAGCATCTCCATGTCTCAACTTCCAGACTTAGAAAATTATAAAAAAAAATAAGGGCATCTCACTGCAAGGACTTAATGAGTCAACGCATATACAGTGCCTAGCTTTGGACCGTCGCACACAGCGCTCACTAACATTACCTGTGTATTAGTACTCTGTATAGCTCTCCTCTGGCTAGAATCTCGGCTATCTCTACAGCAGAACTACTCAGTTCCACATCCAATTCTCCTGAATTGGATTCCTCATCTAGAAAAATCATGGGCCCTATTGCCTACCAAAATCCTACCTGTACGTCAAGACCCAGTTCAAGTTGTAAGTTCTTCCCAGTCTTCTATCATTCCTTCGCCTTCAGCCAGCCTCCCTTCTAAACGAGCGCTCCAAAGGAGAGGGGCTCCTCCAAAAACTTGGGTAAGCAGTCTGTAACATTCATTCAGCCTATTTACTGAGCTCTCACAGGAAGCCAGATACTGCTCCGAAAGCCGTAGAGCAATCTTAAAGACAGAAATCCCTTCCAGCAGGAAGGGCTTTCTACCTGGTGGCTCCCCTCCTCACGGAGCCGAGTGCTCAAATCCCAGGGACAGGAGGCAGCGACTCAGAAACCAGGGCCTTCCCCAAGAAGCCCCTCGGGGCCGGAGCTGGGGCCGCCGTCCCGGAGACCCGAGGCGGAGTGGGCGGGGCCGCGCGCAGCTCTGCGGACCCCAGACCCAGGAGGGCAGCGCCGGAAGGTTCGGCTCGGGAAAGGCAGGGGTCCCGCCACACACGGCAAGGCCACGCCAAACGTCACTGACTTACCGCTCTTTCAGCGTGGGGGCACCACCACCCAGCTCCGGAGCCCGGCGTTGGCCGCCAGGGCTTCGGTTTAAAATCCGTAGCCGTTAGCGGCTGCCGCACCAGCCAATCAGGTCCCGAGAAGGCGGCGCAGAGCAGCTTGGTTACCAGGAAGTGGGAGGTGGGAGGGACGGGAGCTCGCCGCGGGCGTGGCTAGGCCAGCCAGGGCAGACCCAGCCTGCGCGCGAGGGGTGCCCTGCGGCGTCTGGCGGTTGCTGTTGCGCTGTCTCCTGATGTGTTTATGAAAAAGGAACCGCTCCTTGAACGAAACTGCCTTTGTCAAGTAGATGTTTAAAAGGCTTGACAGCCACGTGAAGCCTGTTGGAAAGTTTTTGTTGTTGCTGCCATTGCTGCGAGACTGTCCTCCCACTTTTTACCAGTTCTCCATGTTTGCATTTCTTTGCATCTTTGCACTATGACGCCAGCAGCGTAATTTAGTTTCCACTTAAAAGCCCTCCCCACTTTTAACTTTTCAAGGGGGAAGCGGCAAAGAAATTTCATTGAAAATCCTGGATCTCATTAATACTTAGGTCTTATACTAATGGTTTGTTTTAGCTAAATATACAAGAATGGCATTTTCTGTTTTTCACGACACAGAAGTATATTATTAACTTTGTTACAGGTCAATTAGCTTAGTTTCCTTTCACAAGTCACTTTCATAATCTATGCAAAGAATCTGGAAAAACTATAGAGAGAATAAAATGTCCTCTTTGTATTCCATTAGATTGAAAATGAAGATAGCTTATTAAATCTATGTTTCAATAATCAATTATATAGTGATGCAGTCAACTTCATATTCTTGCTAATATTTTGTTCATTTGTGGACATTTGAGAATTACAACTTTGCATTTTACTTTAGAAAGTCTAGACAAATGATGCAAAACATGGTTTTGAGTTAGATCTTTAATATATTTCGAGATCGGTCTCCGAAGAGATCTAGCTACGTGAGTCTTGTGTAAGTAGAAAAGTATTTATTTGATTGGGCGCCTGCTAAAATTAGTGTATATTACAGTAATATTGGTTTAAAATGAAATATATTGATTATACAAATTTCTGATTACCTAGGGGTTAACTAGCACTATATCTTGGGTACACAGCCTGACATTAAATGCTCGATATTTGTTATTTGTACGTTATTTCAGAGGAGTTCAGAGAATTTAACAAACTAAATGCTTTGTAAATTATAAAAAGCTCTTGGAAATGTAAATTTTTATCATACACAATCATAAACTTAAAAGATGTAATTAACTGGGCTGAATTTAACCTGATCTTAGCTTGCTTTTAGGTCATTGGCCTCTTGGATGGAAGCAAATGGATAAAGCAATAAGCCCCCGACTAAGAGTGTGAACATACAGTTCATTGTATCTTGAACACACATTACTTTGGGTTCTTTGTTGCAAGCTCCTTATCTATAAAATAAACCAGTTACATGAAATGAGCTCACAGTTGTGTTGTGATACTCTCCTGCACAGGGCACTGATTTTCCTCCTCTATCTCCTTAATTTTCATACTCATTAGTTACCTGATTTTCTCTACTTAAGGGTAAATTCCAGTCAATTAAAACTTGATTGTTCTGACCCACACCCCACACACACCAAAAAAGAGGAAGGAGGGAAAGGGAGAAGAGGGAAGTTTCCTGCCAAACAACAACAACAATGAACAATCCTCAACATCTCAATATTACTAAAACAAAAATCATTCAAGAAAAACAGTCCCTGAACAGGAGCCACATAGAAGCACAATGCAAATCAATAAACCAATAAAACAAAGTAGAAATGGTGTACGTACATTTTCTTAAACCATCTGATCTGATAATCTGTATCAGTCTGGTAGGTTGAAAAATTAACCTAATTAACCCAGGCTGATAGAAACAGAAAAGGACATTGGGTTCTTTAAAGCATTTTTGGAGAGGATAGAGATACAGGTTTGGAAAACAGGCAGAAACAGGGCCTCTTGGCAGCAGACGAGGAGCCAGCCACAGTCACAGCCTGTGAGGATGCTGCTAATCCTGCACAGCCAGCAGTGGCCTTCAATGCTGCTGTTGGGACCATCACTGCTGCTACCGCTGGGAAAAGTGGGCATACTGCACTGCAGTGGCCCCCACAGCTGCCCCTTGGCATCACTAGCTCCTGTTGCTAGGCCTGGGCTTGGGTATGCCTGACTGGTCAAGCCTGGATCACAGGCTACAAACTCTAGCTGCAAGGGAATCCTGAACATTCAGCCTGTATCTGGCTTTATCAGATTCTTAGTGAGAGGCCATCTCTGCCTCCCGCTTAGAATCAGGAAGGGCATTTTGAGCTGGGAAGCCACAAGAGTGACAAAGCTTTGTTTCAGTGTTCCATGCTACCTTACTACAACCATTATTTCTATTCTCATTAATGAAAAGACTTCCTCTTATGCCTGGTGAGGGGCAGGTAATAATGATAACAGCAGCAAACATTTATCAAGCGCTTACCATTTCCTAAGCCCTGTGTCAAGCCCTTTATATGCCTTTTAAATTCTCACAATGATCCTATATGTACTATTATTTCCTTTTTACAGTTGAGGAAACTAAGGCACAGGATATTAAAGTAACTTCTGCAAAGTTTGGTAATTGGTAAAGCTGGGATTTAAACCCAGGCAGTCTGGTCTGGGCCTCTTTGAAACAGTAGAGGTGACTTGTCATCTGCCACTTTGGTTTCAAGGCATGGCATCCATCATGTGAATTTCACAAGGCCGCCTGCTTGCCAGCCTCTTTCTCTTCAGTGAACATTTTTGGGGAGTCCCTTTTGGCATTGCACTAGAGGTGTAGATCAGTGAGGATGGTGGGCAAACTATCTATTCCCATACATTTCTATAAGTAGAGACTGGAGGTGATTTGAGACTCTTTCTTTGATTTAGGCAAGGACAGGGAAGATGTAATAGGGACACCAAGCATTCTTCTCTGATCTAGGTTTACATATGTGTGGAAGGAGGCTTCTCTGGGGAAGGATAAAATAATCAGGGGTTTTGGTCTATCATTTGCCTGGCTGCATAACTTCTAGCAGTAGTTGCCATTGCAGCTCTTTCACCTACACTACACCAGTCCATGTGCTGGACTATACTGAGAGCGAAGGAGGGGGTAGGGGCAGTGCCTCCACAAGGAATTCCACAAAGACTCAAGGATTTCTATCCTCAAGATTTCCAGTGATAAAATTCAAACCATATGAGCTGAAGACTTGGGAAGCACATGCAAAGTCAGCTGTTGTGTTCACTAGCTTTACTAAGGGACTTACATGTACATACACCGTCCAACAATGCAAGGCCCTGAAGCCCACATCTCCAGAGTTCTCTCCACGTGGACATTCCCCGGGCTGCTGGAGAGGATCCCAAAGGATCTCCGTCCTCACCCTTCCGTGTCATATATCCCATCTCCCTTCTACTTCTCACTGCAAATGCAAAGGAATAAGTTGTTTCTGGTTTTTTTAAAATTAATTTGTTTATATTTGGCTGTGTTGGGTCTTTGTTGCTGCGCACGGGCTTTCTCTAGTTGCAGCAAGTGGGGGCTACTCTTCGCTGCGGTGTGCAGGTTTCTCATTGTGGTGGCTTTTCTTGTTGTAGAGCACAGGTTCTAGGCACATGAGCTTCAGTAGTTATGGCATGTGGGCTCAGTAGTTGTGGCTCCCAGGCTCTAGAGCACAGGTTTAGTAGTTGTGGCACACGGGCTTAGTTGCTCTGTGGCATGTGGGATCTTCCTGGCCCAGGGATGAAACCCGTGTCCCCTGCATCAGCAGGCGGATTCTTAACCACTGCCCCATCAGGGAAGTCCTGAATTCTGCTGTTTTAAAGTCCCTTTGAGATGTCTAGGAGGAAATGTCCAGCAGACACACAGGTATAAAACACGGAGCTCAAAAGAGATGTTTGGATTTGGGAGTCAGCAGTGAAGAGTAATAGAAATCGCTGGAGTCAAGTTAAGGAGGGAGAGTGTGTGGAAGCACAAGGAGGGCAGAAGGTAGAACCCTGGTGAGCATCAAGGCAGGGAGGACAGCTGAAAGGGCAGCAAGAAAGGCACTGAGAGGGAGGAGGAGACACAGGCCTCACGGAGGAGCTCATTTCAGATAGTAGACAGCTGACTTTGTTTTATGCAGCTGGAGATGTGAGCATGAAGAGCCCCGGGGGTTCACAGTTAGGATGCTGCAGAAAGGATGCAGAGATGAGAGAGCAGACAATTCTTTGAGGATGAAAAGAGAAGTGACAATAGCTCCAGGGCATCCAGGGGAGAGGGAGGGTTTGTGCTCTTTGTATAGGCTGGAGGAAGTGTTGGTAGAAAAGGAGACTGGATGACACAGGATAGAAGTGAGTCTTGGTGGAGCGGAGTTCCAGGGATGCGGAGGCTGGAACAAGGGCTAAGCCATGGGCTGAAGGGGTGCCTTTTCCTCTCAGGCAGGAAGAAAAGATGAAAGACCAGATGTTGTAGACACAGATGAGTTTGAAAACAAAAGTGCTTTGTAAGCTTTCAAATTTATACAAATGTAGGACTGTTATCTATCACTTTATTTAAAACATTTGCCACCTAGTGGCAGGGCAAGAATAGAGACGCAGACTAGAGAACAGACTTGTGGAAGGGGAGGCAGGGACGAATTGAGAGAGTAGCATTGACATATATACACTACCAAATGTAAAATAGCTAGTGGGAAGCTGCTGCATGACGCAGGGAGATCGGTGCTTTGTGATGACCTAGAGGGGAAGGATGCAGAGGGTGAGAGGGAGGCTTAAGAGGGAGGGGGTATATGTATACATATAGCTGATTCACTTTGTTGTACAGCAAAAACTAACACAACATTGTAAAGCAACTACACGCCAATAAAGATGTAAAACAATTTTTTTAAAAAAAGCCATCTGTACATTTAAAACATTTTGATGCTTTAATTTAGTAAAAACCAAGGTCAGGGACGTTATTTAAACAAGAACCAAAACCTCCCCATCTCTGTAAACAGTTTATCTAACACAGCGGTCTCCAACCTTTTTGGCACCAGAGGCTGGTTTCATGGAAGACAGTTTTTCCACGGACGGGGATTGGGAGGTGGGGGGTGGTTTCAAGATAATTCAAGCGCGTTACATTTATTATGCACTTTACTTCTATTATTATTACGTCGTAATATATAATGAAATAGTTATACAACTCACCGTAATGCTGACAGGAGGCGGCGCTCAGGTGGTAATGCAAGCGATGGGGAGCAGCTGTAAATCCAGACAAAGCTTCACTTGCTCACCGGCCACTCACCTCCGGCTGTGCAGCCGGGTTCCTAACAGGCCACAGACTGGTACCGGTTCTTGGCCTGGCGTTGGAGACCCCTGCTCTAACAGAATGAGAGGAAAGAATTAGTTTGTGCCCAAAACTCTCAGCTGCTATCAGATCAACCACTATACAAAGCTAGGACCTTTTAAGATACGGTTAGCCATAGAAAGACTTACAAAAAGCACTGGTTTCAAACCGGGTTGCCTGCTGAAGAAAGCACTGCAGAATTTGAGAGGGAAAAGGTAAATACATTAGACTGCAGATTCCTCCCAGAGTAAAACTTTAAACACTGAGGATAAATAAACTCAAACAAATAGGATCATCAAATCAAATTTTTCTCAGCCAAGGCAGGAGCCTGTAAGTAGCTAAATATTTATCATAACAGTGGCTGTAGAAAACTTTGCTATATCCACCTTTAAAGCAGATATGAAGTACCTTCCTCAATTAAAGGACAATTTGTAATTTTTTAAATTCACAGGGACTTCCTAGGTGGCGCAGTTGGTGAGAGTCTGCCTGCCAGTGCAGGGGACACGGGTTCGACCCCTGCTCCAGGAAGATCCCACATGCCACGGAGCAACTAAGCCCATGCTCCACAGCTATTGAGCCTGTGCTCTAGAGCCCGTGAGCCACAACTATTGAGCCCATGTGCCACAGCTACTGAAGCCCACGCACCTAGAGTCCATGCTCTGCAACAGGAGAGGCCACTGCAATGAGAAAACCACGTACCACAAGGAGGAGTATCCCCTGCTCGCCGCAACTAGAGAAAGCCCGTGTGCAGCAATGAAGACCTAACACAGCCAATGAAATAAATAAATAAATAAATAAATTTATAAATAAATAAATAAATTCACAAAACATCATGTATCTTCTCCATCATCCTAATTTTATTAGGATAGGTGACATGGGTGGTTTTCTTAAGATCACATTTGCCCTTTTTAATGTGTAAGTAATGCACTATATAGAGAGTGGTAGCATTTAGAGAAAAGGATAAACAACTAATAGTTGCTTGGTCCTATGAGGTTACAGTGATGCAAAGTTTGAGTTGTTAAAGAATTTTAGAGACCAGCAAATCTGACACATACATTGATAAAAATACAGGGTGGTCCAGGTTCATCACCAAGACAGTAGCAAAGGAAAGAATGATTCCTATTTGGTTGTAGATCCAGGAAGCCACACAGGGGACAGTTCATGGGACCTAGGGGGTTGTAGTAGGTTGAAAAAATGCCCCCCCCCCAAATATATTGATTTCTTAATCCCTGGAACTTGTGAATATTACCTTATAAGGCAAAATCATGGATATCACCTTGTTTTGCAAAAGAGCCCTTGAAGATTTAATTGTTTAAGGATTTTGCGACTATCCTGGATTATCCAGGTGAGCCCTACATGTCATCACAAGTGTTCTTAGGAGAGAAAGGCCAAGAGAAATTTGACACACAGACTCACATGAAGGAAAGCATGGAGCAGAGAGAGAGGCAGTCACAACCTCAGGAATGCCGGCAGTCAGCAGACGTTGGAACAGGCAAGAAACAGATTTCCCTAGACTCTTTAGCGGGAGTGCAGCCATGCCGACCCCCTGATGTTAGACTCTGGGCTGCCAGAACTGTGAGACGATAAGTTTCTGTTGTTCTCAGCCACCCTGTTTGTGGGAATCTGGTAGAGCAGCTGCAGGAAACTAATATGGGGTCTTGAAGGATGAGTAGGGTTTCACCAGATGAGAACCGCAGTGTGTGGAAAGGGGCAGTTTATTTTGAGAGAAGGGCAGGATAAAGGCAATAATACGGGGAAAAGAAAATGAGTAAATTTTCTAACAAATAGTTCAGTTCAGGTATGATGTAAATATAGAGGGTTATCAAAGAAAGATGGGGCAGTTATTTTGCAATAGGGACACAGGTACATTTTTGAGCAGAAAAAGGACATAATCAGAGCTATGCAGAAGATATATTTATAGCACTTGCAGAAAGGTTTTTGGACTTGCTGGAATAACTTATTGGCAGCCTATATTACATGGAATTATATTTACATTTGTTTACCTTTTATTTTGAAACATTTGTATTTTTATTGCAATACTTTTACTTTTGACAATTTGGACTCTACGGACTCCTTTAATCTGGAAAATTTACAAATTCTTATTTTGTCTTTCATGACCTTGACACTTTTAAGCGTATAGGCCAACTAAATTATAATGTCACTCTACTGGGGATTGCCTGATATTTCCTCAGGATTAAATTCAGGTTCTTATTTGGGTAAAAGTACTATGGAAGTGATGTTGAGTTCTCAGTGTACGTCAGGAGCACATAATGTTGGTTTGCAACAGTACTTTGATCACTTGATTTAAGGAGTGTCTGCCAGGTTTCTCCACTGTAGACTTGCTATTATTGCCTTCATAATTAACAAGAATCTTGCAGGGAGACAAGTTGAGTGTGCATAACTACTCTGCTACTAATCAAAAGTTTCACTCACTAGTGTTAACATCTATTGATGTATCTTGCCTGAATCAATTAGTTCTGTGATAGTTGCCAAATGGTGATTTTTCTAATTTTACTACTTCTTTTACTGATTGGCATGAGATTTCCTCTCCACCCCTATCTGTTTATATACCTATCTATCCATCAGTGTGGGCTCATCTATCAGTATGTATCACCACCTATCAGTATTTATCAGTATGGACTCGTGGATTCTGAATTTATTCAATAGATGATTATCTATTATTATCATCATTAATTTTCACAAGCCAATGGTCCCATATTTGGCCAGTAGCCCTTCAAGATGATTCCTGTGTCCCTTTAACAGTCCCCATCATTCACTGAACACTCTTACCTTCTGAAATAGCAGGATATTTCTGCCTCATTTTGTACTTTCTCACTCCCAGCCTTAGTCAATCAACCATTTCACCAAAAAGCTCTGTTTCCTTTTACTGGAGAATGGGGCAGAATGAGTTTAGAAACCAAAATCTAGGCACTCGATATGCCCATTTTCTACTAGAGTGTCACTGGTTCTAGGTTCACTCAGGGGACAGAGCTTGAAAATCTATATACATTTTAGGGACTTCCCTGGTGGCGCAGTGGTTACGAATCCACCTGCCAATGCAGGGGACACAGGTTTGAGCCCTGGTCCAGGAAGATCCCACATGTAGCGGAGCAACAAAGCCCATGCACCACAACTGTTAAGCCCGTGCCTAGAGCCCATGCTCCGAAACAAGAGAAGCCCCTGCAATGAGAAGCCCACACACCGAAATGAAGAGTAGCCCCTGCTTGCCGCAACTAGAGAAAGCCCATGCATAGCAATGAACACCCAACACAGCCATAAATAAATAAATAGAAAATCTATGCACATTTGTAGATACACACATGCGTATATACAAACATATCCACATTTCTATCTATCTATCTATCTATCTATCTATCTATCTATCTATCTATCTAGTCTATCCATCATCTATTTTAAAACCCATGCAGTCACACAAATACTTCCCATTCCAAATAAAAACCATAGGGTTCATTCTAGCATTTTTCTTTTTAATGTATGTAACTACTTCTCTAAGAGTGAGAAATTTGGTTCCCATGATCTATAATACATTTACTTTTTGCTCAGTCCTAGAATACATAGAAAGTAACTTCAGAGTTGCTACTCCATAACTCTGTGAAAACTTGACTACCTAGACTTGAAAATTTGTTTACTGTTCTTTATCAAATCTCAAGTTTAAGGGTATGTCATCAAATACAGTGATCAAAGTTACTTGGATTCATTAGTTGCCCCCCTCTCTTCAGCATGACTATGTTATTCATTTGAATTATGGTTAGGTTTACTTATGTCTACTTGTATATAGTTTTAGAGTTTTTCCCTATCTTTATATGCATGTATGTTTATTTTCTTATGTTTTAGTATGTGAAACATTAACTAGTTTCAAAAGCCAGAACTTCATAAATACATGTATTCAAAAATGTCACTCCTCTCTTCCTTTCTTCTTTCTATTTCTCACTCCTAATTCCTTACCACCTGTGTTAGTTTCCTATTGCTGCTGTAACAAATTACCACAAACTTAGTAGTTTAAAACAACAGAAATTTATTCTCTGATAGTTCTGGGAGCCAGAAGTCTGAAAGGAGTCTTATGGGAGTAAAATCAAGGTGTCAGCAGGAGCAGGCTCCCATGGAAACTCTAGAGGAGAATCTGTTTCCTTGCCTTTTCCAGTGTCTAGAGCTGCATTCCTTACATTCTTCAACTCGGGGTCCCTTCCTCCATTTTCAGAACCAACAACACAACAACTTCTGATTCTGCTTCCCTCTGTTTCCATCACAAGGCTTTCTCAGCTGCCTGTAGTCAAATCTCCCTCTGCCTGCCTCTTATAAGGATACTTATTACATTTAGGACCTACCTTGATAATCCCAGATAATCTCTCCATCTCAAGACACCTTATTTATTTTTTTGTTTATTTATTAATTTTTTTTGGCTACGCCACATGGCATGCTGGATCTTTGCCCCCTGCAGTGGAAGCATGGAGTCCTGACTACTGGACTGCCAGGGAATTCCCTCAAGACACCTAATTTAATGATACATACAAAGACCCTTTCTCCATATAAGGTAACATTCACAGGTTCCGGGGACTAGGACCCAGATATTTTTGGTGGCCGTTATTTAGCCAGCTATAAGTATGTAATATTAATAGTTTCTTCTTTATGCTTTCTGTATTTCTGTTTGTACAAATGATCAGATGCATGTATGTTTTCTCATTTCCTATTCTTTCTTACACAAAAAGTGACATAGTATAAACACTCTTGCATTTTTCTTTTTTGCTTAATGAGATATCCTGGAAATCACTCTACCTTAGCTGATAGAAAATGACCTCATTCTTTTTACAGCTTCGTAGTACTCTGTTGTATGGATTTACCACAGTTTATTCACAGGGTCCCCTATGTATAGGGATTTAAATTTTTTTCTGCTATTTTGCAATTACAAATAATGCTACAATGACTAACTTTGTGTATAGAATTTTCATACTGTTGGGGTTGTAGCATCAGGGTAGATTTAATTTGCATTTCACTTATAATGAATGATTTTGAAGATATTTTCATATTTTTGAGAAAGGTGTGTGTTTGTAAATTTTTTCCCTGTTAGTAGTTTGTCTTGTCATTGTTTATTTTTTGTTGTCCAAAAGTTTTTTTAACATAGTCAAATTTATCAATTTTATTTTTATTGCATCTGAATCTCAAGTCATAGTTAGGAAGTCTTTTCCTACACCCAGGTTATAAAGAAAATGATATATGGTTTCTTCTAGTACTTACAAGGTTTCATCTTTGACATTTATATCCCTGGTCCATTTGGAGTCTATTCTTGATTATAATGTGAGACTTGGTTCTAATTTTATCTTTTTCCAATTAGCAAACCAGTTGTCCCACCAAAATGTATTAAAATGTCCATCTTTTCCCAAGTGATTTGAGATACCATGTTTATCACATAATAAATTTCCATATGTATTTGAATCTATCTCTGGGACTTTCTATCTTTTTACACTGGTCATTTGTCAATTTGTGCATCAGTACCATGAGTAGGTAAAGAAACCAGGTTTATATGTATTTTAACAACTGGTAAGGCTAGTATCCCTCATAAACTTTTTTTTCCCAATGTTTTCCTGGCTATTTTTGCAGGCTTATTTTCTCATATAAATTTTAATATCAACTTGTCTAGCTCCATAAAAATCTCATTGGTACCTGTTAAATTTATAAAATAACTTAAACTGATGTCTTTAAGACATTATGGAATCTTCATTTGTTTCAAGTCCATTTTTGTATCTTTCAGGAGTGCTTTAAAGTTTTTTCTCATATAAGATTTGCACATTTTTTGGTAACTTTATTCTAAAATATTTTACCTTCTTTGTTACTACTGTATTCTCTATTTTCAGGGTCTAAAGTAAAAATATCCATAAGATCTACCTTATTGATTATGTTATTTTTCCCTTATTTTTTTTTTTACTTGGTCTGCATGTACCGAAAGTGGCATATTAAAAGTTTCCTGCTACTAACATATTTCTATCCATGTTTCTTTGCATGTCCTATGATTTTTGCTTTATAAATGTGTTGCTGAGTTATTTGGTGAATAGAATTTATAACTGTTATATATTCATTGTGAATTGGGACATTAAAACATGTCCTTTGTCTCATTTAATGCATTTTGGTTTAAATTCTACTTCGATATCAGGATCATAACCTCCACTTAAACCTTTGCCCATTCTTTTAGTATTAGACTTTCTGACATTTTTATTTAGGCACGTCTCATTTTCAGCAGATTTCTTTGTGAATCAAAATGAAAATCTTTTTCTTTTAATAAATTAAACCTATTCATGTTTATTAATATGGCATATATTTAGTCCCACTGTCATTATTTTATGTTTAAATTATTTTATCTAATATTAATGATACTAATATTGTTATAGTTATTACGTTTCTTTCTGTACATAATGCTTTTTCCTTGCTCTTTTAATTTTTAAAGTTTCTTTCTGTATCTAGGGAAGTTTGTAGTGTTATTCCAGTGGTTATCTTTGTCTTCATACCTTTTATAAAGCCCTTAGTTGTCTTTCTAACCTTAACCTTTTATTATCTGATTTGTCAATTTTAATATTATCCTTTAACCCCCACCTATTGTCTATATCACAATCAATGAACTTATTCTACTTTCCTCTTTCTCTCTCTCTCCTCCCATTTTTACTTGCATTATTTCTGCTATGTTAGAACCAATTACACATGACATATAATATTATTCTTTGTGCTTTGTTTTCACCTGTTTTTAGTTTTAGGTCTACATTAAATACAGTGAATGATCGTCATCATGTCTTTTGATGAAGTTTTGCTACTTGGTTGAATGGAAATCACTTTTTCAAAGATTCTTCAAGAAGGGCTCATGTATACAAAATTCCTTGAATTTTTCATGTTAAAAACTCATATTCTATTGCCTGATACTTAAAGAACAGGTTGACTGAATATCCTTGACTCACACTTTTTTTCTTTGAGTTTTTAAAAAATGCTATTACACTGCTGCCTTTCTTATATGTTATTTTTGAGCAGTCTGGTCCCAGTTTAATTCTCTTGTCCTTGTAATTTCTCGATCTTTTTTGCTTGAAGGCTTAGTATTTTTTCTTTATCTTTGAAGTCCAATAGTTTTACTTGCATATGTTTGGGAGCTGATAATTCTGGTTTAATTTCTCCATGTAATTTATGGGTATATAGAATTATCAATATATCTTCTTTCACATTCTGAATATATTTTGGATTTTAGTTTTAAATATTAGTTCTGTTGCATCGTTTTGTTTAGGCATTTTAGGGACTGCCATTATTCGTATGTTGTTTCTCCTTTCTCTTTCATTTCAACCACTTCTCTCTGATCCTAATTACTTTTAACTTTGTATCTCATTTTCATTATCTTGGTTATTTTTCTGCCTCTTTTCCATTTCCCTTATTAAATTTTCACTTGATTTTATTTTCCCCCAGAATCTTTGCAATTTATTCTTCATTTCTATGATAATTTTTGTCTTTTTCTCCTATTTTCTTTCCTGGATTCAACCTATTCTTTTCTCATTTCTTCCTGTTCCTTTGTTTGTTTTTATTTTTTAATTTTTGAATTTCTGTTTCAAGGTGGTTTTTCATATTCCCAAAGTGGATATTTAATTCACTTTGGAGTTTGTGTTGTAGTTTTTGGGGTTTTTTTTTTCTGCTTTGGGTTAGTGTTTTGGGGGGGAAGCACCTTTTATCAGCTGAAGTTGTCTTGTTTTCTGTTTTCTGTTTCTTCTAACAGTTTTGTGTATATTTACTCTGTTTTCATCTATTCATTTCAAAGATTTTTGAATGGTTTATAAGATTTCAGGTTCAAAGGTGCCCTCTTCTGCAGTGAAATACTTTCTTAATGGATGATTCTTGTGTGTATGTGTGTGTGTGTGTGTGTGTGTGTGAGAGAGAGAGAGAGAGAGAGTAACATGTGCTAAAGACTGCATATTTTCACAGCTTTGGATACCATTTTTCTTACTTGACCCTAAAATTTCCTTTTGCTTCTTTTCTTCTTCACCAAGTTCCAAAAGGTACCTCTCCAGTCCTTTTTTATCTTCGATACCAGAAGCAATGGTTTTCACACACGGTCACCTTGAATTACGTGCATCTTTAATTTTAAAAAATTTTTTAATTAAAAAACTTTTTTTGAGTTTAAATGCATTTTTTACATGACTTTTTTTTCTCAAAAACAATAAATCAATGTCAAAATGAAGAGCTCAAGATGATATCAGTCCCATTTATCTAAGTCCTGGTGTTGTGTGGATGAAAAGCAGCAGCCAGCCAATTATGACGATGGTGACAAATCCCAAGTAACAGCCAAATTTGTTAACATTTTTCCATTTCTAAACCACACTTAAAGAAAATCATATATGGGGTCACACCATCCTCACAATAGTCCAGCAGAGCAGCCATGCCACCTGGATTCCTGTTTTCACCAATAAAGAACTGATAGTTTTTTTTTTTATTTAAGCTCTTTATTGGAATGTAATTGCTTTACACTGCTGTGTCAATTTTTGAGGTACACCAAAATGAATCACCTGTATTTATACACATATCCCCACCCTCCCGTGACTCCCTCCCTAGGACTGATAGTTTTTGAAATTAGCAAGGATATGCTTGATTTTTCTGCAGCCCCTGTCATAAAAGGTTTTACTCTTTCTGGTCTCTTCAAGCTTCCCTTTGATTGACTTCATGTAATTTTTTTTTCTTCAGCTAAGACAGCAAAAGAGATGATTTATTGTACACATGGTACATTCAGCCACAACTGAAAACAGAACTAGTCCAGAGTGTCACAGGTCCAGGGCAAAGGACCAAAAGGGACCATTTTGATATGAGCAAGGTGGGTGTCTCAGAGGTGGTCGAGGCGATCGGAATGGCCACAGATGTCCCAGATCCACTGAGACAAGTTCTAGACAGGAGGCATGCAGTCCAACAACTGTACCAGCGTCCCTGGCTTCTGGCTTCCCTTGTTTCTGCTCCCGTGGCTTCCATGCGTGTACAAGTTTACTTGGACCTCTGCCTCATCTTCTTTTGAGCTTCAGCCCATGCATTTGCTTCTTTCTCCACTTCCGTCTCATGGCGCGGAGGTTTCTCAGAAGATGGCTCTAAGGCCGAGAGCTCATGTAACCTTTGATATACTTCTTGTAGGCTTCTTTTGTGAAACTGGCTTCCTACAAGTGATGGTTCGTGACAATATAAACACCATTGGTTACCGTGTTTTCAGTACCTTTGCCCTCGGGGCCTTCAGCAGAGGCATTTCCACCAATGAGCGAGTCATCAGTGCTACCCTCTGTCCCACCACCTTCCCCTCCACCTCCAGACACAGCCCGTCCACAGCGTCCCGACCTCCCGGATCTTGCAGATGTCTGAGAACATCTCATCATGGCTGATGAGGTCCCGGTAGATGATAGTGATGCTAACCCGAGGTAGACAGCAGCAGCGCTAGCTTAGCAGGAGCCTGGAGCTCAGAACCAGCGCAGTGCAGCCAGAGCTACGCTCACTTGTCGTGCGGGTGGAGGCGGGGGAAGCTTTAATTTTTAAAAATATATAGTAAGTGCTTTGATCTACCGGGGTTTGTTTTTGTTTGTTTGTTTGTTTTTACCAGTATTTTAGCACAAAAGCGGACTTTCGTTTTCTCGTGGTTACCTTAGATCAACCATGGGCCCGCCAACAGCCTTCTTTCCCATGCGTTTTCTTCATACTGCGCCCTTATCTCTGTGCAAGTTTGTGGCAGGAGAGTAGGAAGCAGCTTGCTGAGATTTGGTGTTTATTTTTCTACTTCCAGATAATTTGTTGAAGTTTGGGCGTTCTTTCTTAGTTATGCAGATGGCATGGGTTTTGTGCACTTTTATTTGTTATTTATTCTTTATTTAGCTTTTTGGAGAATGATTTAGGAGATTTAGATTTACGCTGCGATGGCTGCGATTATTTTGGCTAATCAGGAGTTCCATCCTTAGTGTTATTTTGATGGAAGTGTGCACTCTGTACCAGGAATTTTTTAAAAGAAAAACAATGCAACTCATCCAGGTTTTGTGAATAAAGGAGCAACCAGACCCCTCATTCTCTTTCCAATACTTTGCCCAGGGTTGGAGGGAGGTTTTTTTTTTTTTTTTAATTTATTTATTTATTATTTTATTGGCTGTGTTGGGTCTTTTTTTGCTGTGAGCGGGCTTTCTTTTTAATTGCGGTGAGTGGGGGCTACTCTTCGTTGTGGTGTGCGGGCTGCTCATTGCCGTGGCTTCTCTTGTTGTGGAGCACAGGCTCTAGGCGTGTGGGCTTCAGTAGTTGCAGCACATGGGCTCAATAGTTGTGGCCCACAGGCTCTAGAGCGCAGGCTCAATAGTTGTGGCGCACGGGCTTAGCTGCTCTGCGGCATGTGGGATCTTCCTGGAGCAGGGATCGAACCCGTGTCCCCTGCATTGGCAGGCGGATTCTCAACCACTGCGCCACCTAGGAAGCCCGAGGGGGTTGTTTATGGTCTGCGAATCTTTTCCTAAAGGACAAACATAAAGTTACTTACTCTCCTCAATAATGACACATCCCTATCATTCCCATTCCAGGAAGAGCCAGAAGAGGGGGGTAGTCTTGAGTCTGATCAGGTCTGATCTTGAGTCTGAGTCTGTGACTCAGGCTCTGATTTATATGGTGCTTCCCATCTCCCTTCCCCTCAAGCTCCTATGCATCGGAGCTAGGATTACAGTATCCTTTACTTCTGGGAGACCTGGCGGAGGGAACAGTCACCTAAAGGCTTTCCTAATGCTTGGATTCCTTATAAGACCTGTCCATTCACTCAGTTTGCCCTAGAATTGGGAGCAGCCAGAGGGTGAGATGACCCAATATCTGAGGTTGGCTTCAACTTTGCACTAATAGGACATTAGGACTGTTCTCATCATGGCTCAGATCCCTGTTTACCTTAATCACCCCAGTAGTTGTCCACTTTTACCTAGGGTCCTGTTCCCATATTGCCAGTATGTCCACCACTCAGAGCCAATCCCCCATTCTTCCCATTCCTTTCGAACATTTCCACGGAGCCCTTTAAAATTCCCTTTTTTTAATGTCCCATCTTTTCAACTCAGGTTCTCTGCTCCCAGAGGACCTACTTCCTCTATAGCCTGTAGGCCTCTCACAAAGTGACTGCTTTTCCTTCCACTCCCCATATACTTCAGGGCCAGGGATGGCGTCCTCTTTTCTCCCATCACTGCTAACAAACAATTTTTCCTCCTTCCTTTTTCTAGGGCCTAGCTGATCTGAACAGTAGCCATCTGGACACAGTGTCTCTCTTTGTCTCCTCAATGCAGTCGGCTAAGGTTCTTCTAATCATCCATTATTGATGACATTGACTTCTGCTTCAACATCTTTCCCTCTACGCCTGCTCCACTCTTGTGGATGTTGCTATTTATGGGGAAACTCATCTAATAATAATCATTCCTTCTCACCTCCATTAACTTTTCTTCCACCCCATCTCCGCCTGGAACCTTGGCATTACGGGCATTGAATGACTTCCAAAATCTTGAATTCAAGTGGGATACTCTTGGACTACTGCCTCCAATTCTTCCAGCTCACTTGCTCCTGTATTCCTATTTAAGTAATTCCTCAACTTCTCTGAGATCTCCAATCTGTTAACGTCACTACTTTTTCACGATCCATCACCACCATTATATTCCTCCTTACCCAGCTTAGAGTCCATGGTCCGCCGTGGGACTCAATCACTTATAAGCATCCTCAACTCTCACCCGTCTCTCCTTGTATTACATTACTTGATTAAATCTCAAACTTAGCTGAGTCCAATGATGCACTCCCTCAGCAGCACCTCCACTGAAGCTGTTGAGTGTTGCTGGGTAAAAGACACATAACTGGGGTGACTAGTTTGCCATTCAGGTACAATGATTATAATCTTCAAACAGGCTCTCATTCTTTCTGGGAAATCTTGTTGTGTTTTTATAGAAACTTGGCCTTTTCAATTTCTCAAGAAAAGTAATTCATACATTATCCTCCGTCCTTAAAGCTCTTCCACCCCTCATCACCTTTACTCTTAGCCTCTGACCTTGCTTTAGACTTAAGAAAGTAGAAGCCATTCAATCAGAATTTCCTCATTTTCCCACTGTGAAATCTACCATTTTACCTGCACTTAAATCTATCTTGTCTGTTTACCTCCTATCTCTGCTCTTGTCAAACAGAAATTCCTTGTGCTCTGGCTCCAGTGCCCTTTTGCCTTCTCAAGCATTTCATTCCTTCATTTGTCCTGTCTGTCTCCTGCGTCACTAATCTCTACCCACCCATTGGATCATTTCCATCAGCATAGCCTGCTCCAGTGACACTCATCCTAAAACTCCATCCCTTGACTTTGTCTCCCACCTCAACCACAGCCCCACGTCTCTCCTTCTCTTTATGATGTCTTCTCTACAGAGTTATATCCAGTGTGCCCTCTCACATTCACTCTTCAACCAACTTTCCTCTGGGCTTGCATCCTCATCACAGCAGAGAAACTGCTCCTGTCAAGGTCACCAAGAACTCCTATATTATCAAATCTAGTGGACTCTTGATCTCCTAGCAGCACTGGACATAAATGACACTTTACTTTCTTAGTTCCTGTAGCTTCATACTCTCCTGCTCTCTGGATCTTCTAAGCCTGATCTCTAAGTACTGAAGTCAGTGTTCCATCCTATTTCTTCTTGTTTACCTGTGCTTTACGTGGGTGATTTCATCCAGTTCCATGGCTTTAAATGCTAATGCCTTCCAAATTCATACCTTCAGCACAGTACTTCACTCTTGTGCTCCAGATTTATTAAACTGCTATTTGATCTCTTTGCTTGGATGTCTGTTAAACATCTCAATCTTAGTAGTCTAAAATACAGCTTCTAATCTCTCCTACAAATCACCATTTCAGTAAAGGGCAGTATCATTCAGTTGTTAAGCCAACAATTTAGAGGTAATCCTGCATTTTCCTTTCCCCTCATTTCCCATATGTGGCAGCTGTGAAAACGTACCTCTCAGGTGTCTGATTACAGGGAGCATTATTGACTAATGTACTCCACATCCTGTGCTCTGAAATCTGTCACCATGTTCCAGGCTGCACTTCCCACTGACTGCTCCCAGCCAGAGACTGAGTATGGCAGGGATACTAAGGCAGGCCTATTCCTAGGAGACTTAAGACTCCTTTGATGAGGGACGTTGGCTTGAAAACTCAATTGCTTTCCTGACACTTTCTTGAACTGTATCATATCTACGACTTTTCCAAATCTGCATCTAGCCTAAAGACTCTTCCAGTCCCCTTCAGATCCCTCCCTATTTTTTCCTCACAGATGTCTCCCCCAATAAACTTTATGCTGGCCTAATCTGATCTTGCTGTCCACTTTCCAAAGAACATGAACTAACATATCATAGTTGCACTATTTCCTAAATACATTTCTTGCACACATCCATTTCTCTCTAGCACCATCACCACTTGAGTAGAAGCTATGCCATTTGTCCTCTGGATTCCTGCAACAGCTACCTACATTCATTTTCTGCCTTTCCAATCCATTCTCATCACAGTGGCCAGAGTGATTTTTTAAAAATATTAAATCAATCATGCCATTTCACAGCTTAAAACCTTTTAATGGTTTCCCATTATGCTTAGAGTAAAATTTAAACTCCTACCTCTGCCACAAGATGCTTTAAAAGTTGGGTCCTGCCTCTCTTCTCAACTTCATCTCATCACTTTCCCCCTGGTCCCCACGCTCATCAAGCTCCAGGCATACTAGTGTCCTTTCCCTTCCTACAAACTCTCAAGTCATTTCCTGCCTCAGGGCCTTTCCACTTGGTCTCTCTTCTTCCTAAGAGATGCTCCCCCCTCTCTTCAGAGGGTAGGCTCCTTCTCACTCTCATCCTTAGTGCTCAGCTTAAATGTTCCCTCACCAGTGAGGCCTTCTCGACCCAAGCCATCATCTCCATCCAATACTGTCTTATTTCCTCCCAAGTGGTTATTGCTGTCTGTAACTACCTTGCTTAGTGTCTGTCTCTCCCATGTGAATGGGAGTTGGCAAATTATGATCCACGGGTGGCCCACACTCTAAGAATGGTTTTTACATATTTAGGCGTTTGAAATATTTAAGACTATTTCATGACACATGAAAATTATATGAAATTCAAATTTCAGTCTCCATAAATAAAGTTGGAACATAGTCTCTCTCACTCGTTTATGTATTATCTGTGGCTGCTTTAACACTACAACAGCAAAGTTGAGTAGTTATGTATGGCCCACAAAGCCTAAAATATTTACAGACAAAGTCTTCTGGCTGCTGCACTAGAATGGAAATGCCATGGGACAGTAGGTCAGAGACATCGATTGTCTTGTTCAGTCCTTCACTCCCAGTATTTGGTCCATAACGAGTGCTCAATAATTATAGGTTGAACAAACATTCCCCCACTCCTGGGTACTATCAGCATCTGAGGGGATAGGTGGGCTTACCTCTCATTGGCTTATTCCATTCTAAGACCCAGTCAGAAAAATTAGGAACCAATTATTACTAAGTCTGGGAGAGTACCTTCAGAATAGGACTGTGTTTTATTCATTTTGAAATACCTATCAAAATCTCTTGCACAAGGTAGGCTGCAGCTGGAAACCAGAAGCACTCTTGCGGTTATTGTTAAGAGGAAATTAGTGCACGCAAAGCATTTAGCAGAATCTCAGGTATACAGAAGTAGTCAATAAACGTTTGCTCGTGCCTCAAGTTTCCTTGTTGTAACAGGAATGAAGATATAGGGCTGTCACACAAACTAATTTAAATAAGAACGCCCTGTGTGAAACAGATTTGTAAGCCACAAACACTATCCAAATGCACGAACATTCAAGTGCAATATATGAATGCCTCTTGGCATTGAGCAGCCCCGTTTGGAGGGAAGGGCCCTCATCTAGAGGTAAGAAGACCTAACTCATCCTAACTCTGACCGCTTATTAACTGACCGTGGACGGTTGCAATTTCGGTGTTGTTTTCTTCATATGTAAAAACAGCCTCTTAACGGACAAGACAGTCCCTCGGGGATCCAGCCCGTGTTTCTCTGCGTGACCTTTCCTTTCCCCGAAGGGTAGGGAGACTGCGGGACCTCGCGCCCTTGCTACGGCAGGAGGCAGCAGCCGGAGGGGCGGGACCAGCCCTGGGCCGGGGCGCCTGAGGGGCGGGACAGAGGCGTGTCCGGGGCGGAGCCTTCCTCTCTGTGTCGTTGCCGCCAGGCCCGGCTGAGACGCACGGGGGCGCCGCTGGGGCTGCGGTGCTGCATGAGTTGCCGAGCAGCCGGGGAGGCGCTCACTTCCGCGTCGGGCCCCGCAGCGTCCGGCGCCCGCGCCAAGGGCTGGGCGGGCGGCAGGTCAGTGGGGGGAGGCCGCCTACCCCGCCCATCCCGTGCGGAGGAGCGGGGCGCCGGGTGGGCCGTGGGCCCGGGAGGCGGCGGGGCGCCCTGCTGAAGGGCCCGGGCCGTGCTGATGAGACGGGCGCCCCGGGGTGCAGGCTCGGGCTTCAGGGCCGATTCGGGATCCCCAGACCGCGGCGAGATCCCCGCGGGGCTTTGTGGTGTCCCAGGCCCTCCCCTCTCGTCCCGCGTCGTGCGAGGAGTTCGAGTCCCTTGAGCCGCGTTTCTCAAAGTAGAGTCCGCGGGCAGACTCCCGACCCCACCTCAGACTTTCTGAGCCGGAGTGTATGTCGTGGCCCGGGAATCTGCATTTTCAGCAAGCGTCCCTGATGGGTTTGATGCAGGTGCTCACGGGACCGCACCCTGGGCATGGTTCCTCAGAGGGCTGGGCACTTTCGACCCAGCAGGGAGTCCACGTGGGTGCATTTGAGGATGGAGCCCTGTGACTGGCCTTGAAATGGTGATGGTCCTCTGCCTTAGGGGTATCTCTTGAATCCTTGCACCAGGGGTGCTGCTGTGTTCCTGTTGCCATCAGCAGGAGTCTTCAGATGGAGAGATGCTTCGTGAGTGAAGTGCCCAGGCCAGGAGCCCCAGGAGAGAAACACTGCTGAAGGAGGCAGTGTGGGGTGCAGCTGGAAGAGCTGAGAGTTGCTTTTGCTCTCCTGGATTGGGGCGGACTCCACCACTTCTAGCAACGCAGCCCTAGTATAGACCCTGCACGCATTACTACTATTTCTTTCTCACCTGTAGGGACAGTAACTCCTACCCAGTAGGGCTTTTGCGTGAATTAGGTAATGTCTGTCAAGTGTCTCCTGCAGTGGCTGGCACCTAGCACTCAGTAAACGGGAATTGTTGAGGGTGATGCAGCTTATAGTCCCCCGAACTAGGGATGAGTCAAGTGGAACAATATGTGGACAGGGGTACAAATTATATCTGAGAAACTGTGCAAGGATGCTCACTGGGGGTGCTTGGGAAGGGCATGTAAGCAGTGAGGTTTGTCTGCAGCTTTGAAGAATAGGTAGGATTCCAGGGAGCTGATAACAGGTGCAGTGTGAACCAGTTCCAGTGCAGACCTCAGAAATGGTTCTTTCACATGGTTCATTGCTCAGCTGCTCCTTGAACTTTTAGGCAGTGTAGGAAGTTGTATTGATAAGTGGATTTTGAAGGCTGGACTGTTGGCCCATAATAGTTTCTATCTGCTGTGTTTCACACACATGGCTTCCTCAGACTCTAATGGTCTCCTCTTATTTCATTGGAAATTGGCTAAATTGGATCATCTATGAAAGGCTCATAGTTGATGGCATAGTGAGTGGCCATGGATGTAGTTGAGCCTATTTGTAGCCATTTTACGCTTGCTATGAAATGTGCAGATACATTGGGAGTACCTTTTTCATTACAGTATTGTTTTAGGTTCCGTAGGAATGCCACAGTCTGCTGTGGTTCATCTATCTACAGAATGGATTAAGAGATAAAATCCTTAAAATGTCCCTAAAGCTTCAGCTATTTCAGAGGGAAGAAGCCAGATGATTTAGCGATGCCATTTGTTGTTCTTCTGGACTAGTTTGGCTTTTGGTATACATGGAATTCTGATCTCAGTTGATAAATTATACTGTATATTCCTTAGTTATCTAACTTAAGAATTACAATTACCATTGTCAATAATTTCTGCTCTTATGTTTCTTTAAATCTCCAGAGCCAATATAAAGTCCTTCAGTATATACCTTCTGGTAAATTTTTATGTCATCATAGGTAATATTTATCATTTATTGAGTACTTACTCTGATGCAGAGACTGTTCTACATGCATTTTATATTTTCTGTCAATTATTCCTCTGATAGTCCTTTGAGGTAGACATCATCATTCCCTCCAACTTAGAGATGGGGAAACAGACAGAGGAGGAGAAGTATTTGCCCAAGGACCCAAGCTAGTAAGTGGTAGAGCCTAGTAGCCCGATTTCATGCTACATGCTAATCCTGTGGGCAAGTCTACACAGCTCCCTCTGACTTACTGTAGTTTAAAAAGATATGTGAATACTGAAGATCATAAGCACACCTCACCTTTGCTTTATATGTAACAGACAATGCATTATCTTGTTTAATTCTTTAAACAGTCATTTCAACAGCTCTGATTTGATTGGTAATAGTTTATTATCACTTACAAATCCTCTGAGCCAGTTTTCCAGCTTCTCAGCATATCTCAGACTTCTTTTGTATTACATAAAGTCCTTCAATTCAGTATTGCCAGTGCTGAGGAATTTGTTTTAAATCACATTAGAATGTATTTAATTTTATTATCTATTTTGCGTATTGTTGGAAATGTCAGTGGTGATTGTCCTTTGTTTATACAGAGGGGGACTGTGATGACTATTGTTTTGCTGTTTCCGAAAGTGTTTCGAGGCAAAACTTCAGGTGTCAGAGAGAGCAATGGAAGGTCACAAGGCAGAGGAAGAGGTGCTGGATATTCTTCAACTGAACGTGGGTGGCTGTATTTACACAGCCAGGCGGGAGTCCTTGTGCCGCTTTAAGGACTCAATGCTGGCATCCATGTTCAGTGGTCGTTTTCCTCTAAAAACAGATGAATCAGGTAAATATCTAGAGTCTGTAAGCATAATCATGAATATTCATTAAAATAGAAGTTTAGTTTAAGTTCCCTTTAATTTTTCTAATTACAACAGTATGTATTAGCTTTGTATGCTAATTATTGAGATCTTTAGGAGTGTATGGAGATTCATTAAGTACATGGAGAAATTAAATACTAGTTTCTAGAATCTGCGATGCTGTCACTAAAAGCTGACAAAAAAGTGAGTGTGTGTAAAGGCCAACCATCACCTAATAATGGGGATTAATTATATTTTGAAAGTTGTTACATTCATGCGACTCAGTGGGTAAAGATATTGAGCCTGATTAAATTGATTAGCTTCTCTCTGTTCTTCAAGTTAAAAAACATATTTCTCTGGAGAAAGCAGCTGCCCTCATAGCTGACAGGGCAGGTACTGTCAATGTAGAATTAAGTGTTAAACTCACACCTAGTCCAGCTGCAGAGCCTTGTGTGGGCAGATGTGTATGCCTATGAAAACATCAGTGCAGTGATACCATCAGTCACCCAGGACTGAAGATTGGCATTTCAGAAGAAACTGTAAAATACAAGGGTTAGAGTCCTGGGACCACTCTCTGCTTTGAGTGCTCCGGGATTCACTGAACCTACTACTGATTGTAAAGAAACTTCAGTAGAGCAAGTAAAGCTTTTTGTAAATCTTAGGGATTCTGGGGCTCGTAGAACCCACTCTTGCTTCTGTGTTAGAAAAAAAGGATTGAGGAGTTCTGAGCATGAGGGGCTGTTAGTAACCCTGGGTCTTGAGAGATTGCTTTGCCAGCTGAATGGCAGTTGAAAGAATGGAAAAGTCACTGAAGTCTGGTGCCCAGGACTTGATGTCCATCTGGACAGAAAGGTTGTTGGTGTAAAGGTGGTAAGCAGGGGTTGAGTTGTTTCCTCTGCCCCCCGAGTTTTTACCTTCTTAATCCCTTCTTTTGTAAACTAATCAAGGGAGAAAAAGGATTATTGAGTAACCTCACACAGTAGTAGTGTTTTTTTTTTTTTAATTCTGCTGAATTGTCTAAGAAAAGTCTTTTATCATAAAGTAGTACCAGCATAGGATTTCTTTTCTAAAGTTTAGTACAAAGCAACTAACCTAATAAGTCTGAACCAATGGCATGCCCAGAGCTAGGAACCCTGGGTTTATTTGTCAGCAATGCTACAGGTCGACTTGTAGGGTCACTGATATACACATGCTGGACCCTATTATACCCTCATTAGGGAGGAACTCCATACACCTTTCCTGGCCCAGCTGGGCTGAGGTTAGGAGTAAGCTTCTGTTTCTACCAGCAGTCTAAGGTCTCCATGGCTTTTGCAGTGGCCATAGTGTGAACATGGTCATTGCATCCAAAATCTCTAATGGAACTCGGAATACATTTTCCTTGTAGGTGAGAATACAGAGGGTCCCCAAGTTTGACTAAACCTATTTGAACACTAGATATTAACTTTCTTATGAGAAAGAAACATTTCTAATTGTAGAGGTCTTCAGTCTAATTCTAGTTTGACGTGTTGAAATTTTACGGTGGTCATTTGTGTCTCTTCAATCATTTTTGAACTGAATGTTTTCTAGGGGCTTGTGTTATTGACCGTGATGGACATCTATTTAAATACCTTTTGGATTATCTTCACGGAGAAGTTCACATTCCCACAGAGGAGCAAACCCGTGTTGCTCTGCAGGAAGAGGCTGATTACTTTGGCATCCCTTATCCTTACAGCCTGTCTGATCACTTGGCCAATGAAAT
This sequence comes from Hippopotamus amphibius kiboko, assembly GCF_030028045.1. Taxonomy (NCBI): domain Eukaryota; kingdom Metazoa; phylum Chordata; class Mammalia; order Artiodactyla; family Hippopotamidae; genus Hippopotamus; species Hippopotamus amphibius. The sequence continues at coordinate 104,194,768 of NC_080193.1, forward strand.
GGAGACATATTCTTTAAGGTCAAATATAGAACTTAAAAAGGTCTTGGCATTTTCTTAAGTTTTAAAATATACATATGAATATTTATCTAATATTCATTTATTATACATTTATTATGCACAAAGCAATGTGTGTTATTTTGCATAGCCTGTGCTGTAACATAAACCAAAATGAGACAGTTTTACTTCTTACAGTTTTTGAAGACACGTTTCTTAATTACTGCTACTCATTTTTTACGGCCAAAATTCTATTCTAGGAAAGTGGATTACAATGTCACTCAAAGGTTTATGGAGTTTTTATTCTTCATTGAAGATTTAATATTTTTTGATGGCTTTTTTTTTATAGAACTCTTCTGCTCTTGAAGTTCTTCTTAAATTAAGAGCAGTACTGTGGTATGTGAGGATATAGTGGGATTAATTTGTTTACTGAAATGATATTTTAAAATGATGGTCATGATAAATAAAAGATTGTATGAAATCTCTTACCTGATTTAGTGATTGTAGAAGTTTGTTACTAAGTTAAAACTTTGGTTTGATTATTTCAGCTTGAGATCAGTAAATCTTTTTTTAAGATGCTTCTATTTTAAATCACATTTTAAAGGTCTACATGACTTGAGCAGCTTCATCTGTTTTTGTCTTATTGATAAGCATTGTATTTGCTATTAATTAGCACTTTTGGACATCTAAGAAAAATATTTTCCCTAGATAATTGTTCACAGTGAAACTGGTCTGAATTAGTCTGAATGCTCTGATTTGGGTGTCAGTGTTTAGGAGAGCAAGCTGATAGTATGGGTGTTAGGAGTGCAGCATGAAGAGAAGGTTGATTTGGTTCCAGATCTCCTTTGAGAATTTGAATGGGTGTACGGGTTCTGCTGTTGGAGTTATTTATAAAATTGAGTTGTCAAATAGTCTCTTGGTGCTGTTTGCCACATGTGCAGAGTGGGGCTAAAAAAGCCTAACTGGAAAGTTAGGGTGGATTAACATTCACCTTTATTGTCTCTCATTCTTGGTTCTTGTGCACAAAGGACATAGCATGTGAACATTCGTTCTGCCAGCCAAGTCATATTTATTTCAAATGTTTTTGGCATATAGGACACTGTTCTAGGGACTGTGTGGGACACAAAGAAATACGACATTCAGTTTTTGCCCTTGAACAGTTTATAATGTTGTTGATAATTTTCACAGATGTGCAAGTAAAGATAAAAGCCAATACAGGAGTTAGATAGCAATAATAAATGAAAACGCAGCACATGTTAGGGTCCTCTTTTCCTTCACTGAGTCAGTAAATATTAAGCATCTCCTTTGTGTTGGACACTTTTCTAAGTACTAGGGATACCAAACAAAACAGACAAGAGTACCTGTCCTCAGAGCGCTCACAGCAATAATGCCACTTCTCCCAGGGAAGGCCTGTGCCATGCCACTGGATGAGCCCTCTTGCTTAGGGACTTATTAGCACCTTGTAGGCCTATTACACTGTTAGCGCTTCTTACACTGTGTGCTTATGTCTTATTTAATGTCTGTCTTCTGCAACAGCTATAAACTTGAGGAGGGCTGGGACCCCGTCTCCTGCTCACCATTGTGTCTGTAAGACCTTAGACAGCGCTTAGTATTCACACATAGGTACTTAGTATTCAAGTGAGTGAATGACTAGGTGGATAAATGCCAAAGGAGTTCGGACAGTGTGTACTGAGTTCATATATTCATCTCTCTCAGCGTAAAAGAACAAGTTAGACTGGTTAATCCATGATTGGATTTGGAGTTAAGAATAAACATCAACCATGGGACAAGTCAGTAGAAGGTAAAAGGGAGATTGAGTCAAATGAAAAATTCGTGGGAAAAGAAAGTATTCTAACTTTTAGTTATTATACGAAGATTTTTAAAATGATGTTGGTAGTGAGTCTATAGGAAGAGGAAATAAAACATAATTTCCATGTAGAAAAGGATTCTCTAGACGAAAAGGTTTTGGGTTTTCGGGTGGTGATTTGCCCCACTCCCCATAATACCCCAGATTCGACACATGCTTTGGTTTATAAAGGCATAAAAAGTAGGCTGAAATATATAATCTTTTTATTTCCCTTATGACCAACTGAAATTACAGCTTTACATGAAAGTAATAGAGCAAATTCATTTTTACTTTGCTCCAGAATTAAATTCAAATTTTATGTACTTTTTTGCTCCAGGCTTTAACAGACTTCTGTGATTCGTATGGTTTAGTTTGCAATAAACCAACAGTTTGGGTTCTCCACTATCTTAACACATCTGGTGCAAGCTGTGAAAGTAGAATTATTGGTGTATATGCCACAAAAACTGATGGAACAGATGCTATTGATAAGCAGCTGGGAGGAAGAATTCACAGTAAAAGCATATTTAAAAGGTATGTCCATATTTAAATATGAAAAGGAACAAAATAAAGTCTTGGTCTCTTCTAAGAGGTGTTATTGAATAGAATATGTGGTTGACTAGGAAAGACCATCAGTACCTCTCAACAGAGTGAACCTCATAGCTGTCGAGATAGGCCTGCTTCATGAGGAGGTTGTAATTCAGACCATTTCACATTTGTATAAGCAATAGGCCATCTACCTGGTCTAGTACAGTGGTTCTCAATTGGGAGCGGTCATCAGAATCCCCTGAGAGGCTTTATAAAAAGAGAAAAGAAAGAAAGGCACACGCCTGGGTGTCTCCCCTAGACTATAGTCCAGGGGCAGAAGCCTGGCCTAGAAGTCAGCAGGCCCACTGAGTGACCCAGGACTGGCCTGTGTCTTGGTGTCCTGGTTTGAGAAATGCTGAAAAACTTTTCATCTGGTGCCTCCCAACTTTAAAATTCTATGCCTTGAACACATTAAATTCTTAAGGGTTATTCTGTTAATGTTTTCCCTGTAATCTTATTTATATTAGTCAATTCACTCAGCAAACATTTTTTTAAAATTCTCTGGGAGATTGGATTGGGTCACATATCAGTGACTAATGCATGACCACATCAGGTTGCTTTTTAGATAATTAATATGTTATTTTCTGAATTCTCTATAGGCAGGGATGTTTGTATAGAATATGTATAAGTGCTTGACATAGTGCTAGGAAAGCTTTAGTCAAAGTTGAACCTTTTCTGACTTTACTGGAGTTAGGTGATTTTTTTAGAAAACTTATTTTAAAGATTTGTTGATTGGTCTGCACAGTTTATATTATGGAATTAACAAATACTTTCCAGCAATAAAAAGAGAGCAAATGTAGGTTAGTACGTTAACTATAGTATATTATACTTGTGTAGTATGTATATACTATATATATATATATATATGCTTAAGGATCACAGAACAACAACATCTTGATACCTACATGTTTTTTTCCCTTAGTTAACAAGCACTTATTGAGTGTGTATAGCTGTATATATGTACACACATTCATACCTAGGTAGTATATTTTCATTACCTTTTGTAATATTTCTAGGGAGGCAGGAAATAATGTTCAGTATATTTGGAGCTATTATTCAGTAGCAGAATTGAAGAAAATGATGGATGCTTTTGATGCCTGGGAAGGAAAAGGTACAGTACAATTCTTTCATTTCATGGCAGAAGGTAAACTTTTCCTTAATAAGACAAAGCAAGTTCAAATACTGCATTTCTTTTTTCGAGAAAATATTTTTGGTGTGGGTCCAGGTAGTTGTCACCTCATAGTAACATTGAGGCAGTTTACTTACAGATTTTTAAACCCCATGAGTGGCTAGATATTATTAATAATCTATAAATATTACCTAAAATACACTTTTGTTAGTTATGCTTTAGTTCAATTTAAAAAGAGTTTATGTAGCACCTACTGTGTACCTAGCATTATCCTAGGAAGTATACCTCTAAATTACAATATACTTTACACATAAAATGTGTAATCAACAAAACAAAACAAGAGAGAATGAAAATAATGCTGGAAAGATGTCTAAAGAGCCCTTAGAAAACAAAGTATTCTTTAAATGCACACTTTGAAATGTGACCATCTTTCCCAAGCTGCTTATGTGAGTTGGTGATAATAATGCCGCTTGGTAGTCGGTGTGATACGTAGTTTACATTCAGTCTCTCTTAGTCCTAAAGTAGCCCTCTGTGCTGTTTACCTTTTTTTTTTTTTTTTTGATGAGGAAAAGAAGTCTCAGAGAGGCATGTCACTTGCTTAAAGATTACAGAGGGTTAACTGTTTTATGCCTAAGTATTTTTTTTCTTAATTAACATGTATTGAGTGTCTATTAGGTGCAAGTCCTAAAATTGTCCAAAGATAAAGAAGACACATCTCAGTCCTCAAATGATCTTAAAAGCTGATAGAGACAGACATTGCAAGGCACATAAGATTGAATACGGAAAGGAAGAGGCTTTTTAAAACTCTCCATCAGCTGTTCCTCTTTCGGGCAGGATGCTAGTACCAATCCTCTTTTCCTCAACTTTGCCCCCCTCACTTTTCCTCATTTTTCTTTTCATATCATGCCCCTCAAACAGATAGGATGAAATGTATTGAACAAAGTGCTGTTCTCGTTAAGCTTATTGCTTTAGATTTAATTGACTTTGAGACACTTGGGCTTAAGTTGAGGAACAACTCGCCTGGTGTTCTTGTCTCCTTTTGTGCCTCTGGACTGGCAGGCTGCCCAGGAAGCTTTGGGAGGGCCTGGCTGGGATTCTTTCTCTACTGACTCAGGAAGCTGGAGCAGAGATCTGGGATCACTGACTTTAACAAAGCATATGACTGATTTTAACTTTTTAGAAAGCATGTAATAGGGTATCATTGTTATTTAACAAAGTTCTGGAAGGCCTGTGGAAAGCTGTAATACAGGAAACAGAAGTAAGAGAAAGCACTGTTGAAAGGAAGAAGACAGTTGTTGTTACTTGTGAACAATATGTCTTTGTAGAAAACCTGAAAAGAATCAACTAAAGGTATCAAATGATGAGACTAGTGGCCTAAACTAGCTGGATACAGTATAAATAAAGATTAGCAGCTTACTTATGGTAAATTAATTAGAAATTATAGGAGAAAATCCCATTCACAATAGCAATAAACAAAACAAAATAACTAGGCTACCCCATCAAGAAATGCTTGGGTCCTTTATGAAGAAAACAGCTAAAATGTATTTATCTGTCCTTCCATCCATCTATCCATCCATCCATCTATAAGAAAGAAGACATGAAGATTATGGTGAGACATACCATGATCCTGAATGAGAAATCTGAATATTATAAAGATGTCAGTTCTTCTCAGATTAAATTATAGTTTTAATACAATTCATACCAACAAATCAATGGATCTCTTTGGGAATCTTAAGGAAATGATTCTAAAATTCCTTTGAAAGAATAAACAGGTGAAATAGCCAAGAACATTTTGGAAAGTAGAAGTCATTAGAGGGATGAGTTTAAAACTGTTTGAGGGTAAAAATGCTCAACATAGCTCTATACTAATAAAACCATGTCTTTCTGGTACAAGAATAGATACAGAGATCAGGAGTAAACTCCATTAAATTTATAAGAATAAAATTACTATGTGATAAAGCATTGAATACCAATAAAAAAGGATAGATTATTTGAGAAATATGCTTGGGAGAAAAAAAAGAACTTTAACCTTACATCATTTATCAAAATAATCCCGGGTAGATTTATGACTGAAAAATGAATCTATTATAAACTATAATGAAATGTAAGCAAATAACTGATTTCTTAATAGGGAAAGAAATTATAAGCTTAAAATAAAATGTAAAGACAAAGATAAATTTGATTACATAATATTTAATGTATTAACTTTAAAACATAAAACATTATAAATAAAATTTAAAAACTAATAAAAAACTTGGATAAAAGTGTTACATTAACTGGACAAAGATGATCCTTACAATAGAGAGGGTTTGTTTAAATTGATTAGAAAACCATCTCAGCCCTACTATAAATAACTGTGTAAGGTTCATGACAATGAAATTCCCAGAAAAGGAAATAAACATGGCAGAGGTTCAAACTCATTATCAATGAACTCTACATTAAATGAGAACTGTTTTTTTACATACCAGATTAGTAAAGATCTCATGCATTCTTGGCAGGAATAAAATTGATATTACTTTTTTTTGAAATAATTTATCAGTATGTATCAATAGCATCAAAATTGTTCATTTTCTTTGACCCAATAATTCTACTTCTAGAAATCTACCTTAAAGACATAATCAAATGCAGACAAAGGCTTATGAGCAGAGATGTTCAACTAAGCATTATTAATAATAGGGAAAAAATAAAAACAATCTAAATGTCTATAATACAGAGTTAAATACATATTGGTGTATTCACAGAATATAGATGCGCTATAGCTATTAAAACTATTTTCAGGGAATTCCCTGGCGGTCCAGTGGTTAGGACTCCGTGCTTCCACTGCAGGGGGCATGGGTTCGATCCCTGGTTGGGGAACTAAGATCCTGCACGCTGTGTGATGTGACTGAAAAATAAATAAATAAATAAAATTGTTTTGAATAATTTTTTAAATTGATGAGTGCCCATGATAAAATAAGAAATGATCAAAAGCATGAAATAAAACTAAATATAATGTGTTTTCAATTATGTGCATATCATACGAATAGAAAAAAGACTGGAATGAGATATATCAAAATGTCATGAGCCATGATTCCTAGTTTTAGGATTAAAAGTGATTTTTATTTTTTTATATATAGTTTTCTAGATTTTCCAAGTTTTATACAATGAATGTGAATTATAGGTAGGAAAATATCAAAAGTTTTTTTTTTTTTTTAGTTTTTTTTCTTCAAGAACTTTTATTGAGATACAATTAGCATACAATAAACTGCATATATCCAAAGCATACAATTTGATTTTTTTTCTTATTAGTAATGTATGTATGGCAATCCCAATCTCCCAATTCATCCCACCCCAACACCCACCTCCCCTGCCCCAGCTTTCCCCACTTGAAAAACTGAAAGTTTTAAAAACAAATTGTAGTATATCCATATACTGGAATAGTACTCAGAAATAAGAAGAAATGATTATTGATACACATATCAACATGGATGAATCTTCAAAGCATCATGCTAAAGAAGCCAGACACAAAAGGCTGCATAGTGTATGATTCCATTTATATGATACTCTGGAAAAGGCAAAACTAAGGAATGGAGGGCAGAGCATTGACTGTAGAAGGGGTAGGAGGGAACTTCTTGGGATGATAGAAATGTTCTATGTCTTGATTGTGGCCATAGTTACTTGACTGTATACATTTGTCAAAACTCAGTGTACTTAGGAACTTCCCTGGTGGTTCAGTGGTTAAGAATCTGCCTGCCAATACAGGGGACACAGGTTCGATCCCTGGTCTGGGAAGGTCCCACATGCCGTGGAGCAACTAAGCCTGTGTGCCACAACTACTGAGCCCGCGTGCTGCAACTACTGGAACCTGCACACCTAGAGCCCATGCTCTGCAACAAGAGAAGCCACCACAGTGAGAAGCCCATGCACCACAACAAAGAGTAGCCCCCACTCACCACAGCTAGAGAAGGCCTGTGCACAGCAGCAAAGACCCAATGCAGCCAAAAAAACAAATTAAATTAAATTAAAAAAACAAACAAACCCCAACTCAGTGTACTTAAAAAGGGTGAATTTTATTTTATGTAAATTATATCTCGATAAACCTTAAAAAATTAATGAATGAGATTTGAGGATGTTTTTGTAGCATAAGTAGGTTTGGGAGTATGATCAAGCAGTTCGAGAAAGTTATTATCTTAAAATGAGGTCCATAGACTTCAAGTATTTGGACCTGTCTATTATATATAATAATTTATGTGCCCAGCTTGTGAAGTTGGTTGTTATTACTAGATCCTTTAATGATTAAAAAAAAGAAAACATCAAGTTCTTTCTTGGGACCTAAAGGTTACTGTTGTTTTTAATGCCAAGCAATTTTTATTCAGCATCTTTCTTTAAGCCTTTTTAAATGTCTGTGTATAATTTTTATGGTTCTTTTTTTAAAAATTGAGGTGAAATTCATATAACATAGGATTAATTACAGTGTACACTTCAGTGACATTTGCTACATTAACAGGGTGTGTAACCAGCACCTCTATTTAGTTACAAAACATTTCCATCACCCCAAAAGGAAACACAGTATCCATTAAGCAGTTACTCTACATTCCCCTCTCCTCTCAGTCCCTGGCAACTGCCAGTCTGCTTTCTGCCTCAATGGATTTGTGTATTCTGGATATTTATATAAATGGAATCATACAATATATGACCTGTTGTGTCTGGCTTCTTTCACTTAGCATAATGTTTTTAAGCTTCATAAGAATACATTTCCAGCTTTCAATCAGAAACATATCAAACAAACAATTATATATAGGATGGATAAATAACAAGCTCCTACTGTATAGCACAGGGAACTATATTCAAAATCCTGTGATAAACCATAACAGAAAAGAATATGAAAAAGAATATATGTATACACACACATATATGTATCTATAACTGAATCACTTTCCTGTACAGCAGAAATTAACACAACATTGTGAATCAACTATACTTCAATAAAATAAATTTTAAAAAAGAAACATATCAGATTTAAAAATGAAGTGAATTTGACTGGAATCTTGGCCTACCACATTAACTCAGATTATTCGTTTGAAAAGTTGCCTATAAGGTATTGATACCTCATATTCATATAGTGGTTGCCTCTTACAGAGTGGGTCACAAAATCGATCTGATCTGATGATCACAGCAACCTAGTGGGGTAGACAGGGCAAGTGTTAGAACCCCCACTGTCCAATCCTTTCACACGATTACCAACACTGTGACTTATAATAAAGGTACCTAACATACCATGAGTGTGAAGTCTGTGTCAGGCCCTGTTCTAGGCATTTCGGTTTTATTTTCTCATTTAATCATTGCAGCAAGGTATGTACTATTCTTGTCATCATTTCACAGATGAGAAAATTTAGGCACAGAAAAGTTAAGAAACTTTCCCAAAGTGGTATGATTAGTGAATGACAGAAATGGGATCCAGACCCAGGCAGTCTTGGCTCCGGTGCCTGTGCCCTTAACCAGCACACACTCAGTTGCCCAAGGTCTGTATAATGACCTGCTGATTGTGGCAGAGCTGGGGCTGTAGCAAGCTCTTTCCAGACCCAGGTCATGAGCTGTGCCACTCCTGCCCTTCATGGGAGCACTTCCTGTGTGTACTTCTCTTCATCAAATGGGAGGCATGAACCTTAAACTTTTTCTGGTTGGTCTTATGCAAAACAGTGTTGCTGAACCCTTGGCAGTGGACAGTGGTTCTCTAAATTGTCTTTTTATCTTCCAGGTGTTAGCTACTGGAGGGTGCCTCGTGAGCTGATAGAATGTTGGACTCTGGAAGAACGGCCTTTACTTGGAAGCCTGCGTCACATGGCCCCAATTCGAAAGAGGTTATCTGTTCTCTGCTGATTTTTTTTTTTTAAATTAATCTGTGACCTATACTTTTACTGCCTTTATTGCAGGAATGAATAATGGTTCTTGACCTCATTGAGCTTATTAATCACCTAGATGAATAATCTGCCTTACTGTCAAAATATAAATCTTGAGGGAATACCCTGGCAGTCAGTGGTTAGGACTCTGTGCTCTCACTGCCGAGGGCACAGGTTCAGTCCCTGGTCGGGGAACTAAAGTCCCACAAGCCATGTGGCACGGCCAAATAAATAAATAAATAAAAATCTCAATAAATGCAAAGTTACCAGAACTATGTGAAAAGTGAAAGTAATTCTTTAAAACTGAGTTATATGGTATGTTCTTTTTGGGAGAGTGTGATTTTAAAAATACTACTGGACAGTGTGGGAATGCTGTGGTAAGTATTTTTTCCCACTAAAGTGAAATCCCAGACTTTATTGGCAATAATCAAAAATTTATTATACTTAATATTTGAAATTTCCTATGACTTATTCTGAATTCCTTTCTCCTTCCTATTACCACAAATAGCATTTTTATTTAGTAGTATTTTCTAGTGTTCTATGAAATCATTAGCACTGAATTCACTCCACATCTGTGTCTTTCACTGTGCTTTAAATGCATTTAAAATTATATTTCATTTTCATTGTCTGGGTATTATTCATGACTTTCAGATGTTCTGATTTCTTTTTTCTTTTTCTTTTTGTTGGAATATAATTGCTGTACACTCTTGTACCAGTTTTTGAGGTACACCAAGGTCAATCATCTGTATTTATACACATATCCCTGTATTCCCTCCCTCCCGCGACTCCTCCCCACCCTCCCCGCCCCAGTCCTCTAAGGCATCATCCATCATCGAGTTGATCTCCCTTTGTTATACAGCAACTTCCCACTGGCTATCTATTTTACAGTTGGTGGTATATATATGTCTATGCTACTCTCTCACTTTGTCTCAGCTTCCCCTTCATCCCCCGCCCCCCCAAACCTCGAGTTCTCCAGTCCATTCTCTGCATCTGCGTCCTTGTTCTTGTCTTGTCACTGAGTTCATCAGTACCATTTTTAGATTCCATATATATGAGTTAGCATACAATATTTGTTTTTCTCTTTCTGGCTTACTTCACTCTGAGAGACTCTAGGTCTATCCACCTCATTACATATAGCTCCATCTCATTCCTTTTTATAGCTGAGTAATATTCCATTGTATATATATGCCACATCTTCTTTATCCATTCATTTGTTGATGGGCATTTAGGTTGCTTCCATGTCCTGGCTATTGTATATAGTGCTACAATAAACATTATGGTACAAGTTTCTTTTGGGATTATGGTTTTCTCAGGGTATATGCCCAGTAGTGGGATTACTGGATCATATGGTAGTTCTATTTTTAGTTTTTTAAGGAACCTCCAAACTGTTTTCCATAGTGGCTGTACCAACTTACATTCCCACCAACAGTGCAGGAAAGTTCCCTTTTCTCCACACCCTCTCCAACATTTGTTGTTTCCAGATTTTGTGATGATGGCCATTCTGATGGGTGTGAGGTGATACCTCATTGTGGCTTTGATTTGCATTTCTCTGATAACTAGTGATGAAGATGCTCTGATTTCTTGGTCATCTATTCTAGAATTTGATTCAGTACTCCTATGAAATTTCAGACTGCTTTCTTAGTTTTGCCCTCTGGATCCTTCAGAGAAGTTCAGAGAATTTTATTCAATTTTTAGCAGTAAATCATAAATTAAGACAGATTTTTTTCTTAAAGGCTCTCATTTTATTATTGTTATTTATTTTGGCATTTGAACTTATAGTTATCAAATATTACTTGGGTCTAGAGCAGCAGTTCTCAATTGGGGGCAGTTTTGTTCCCCAGGGGATATATTTGGCAATGTTTGGAGACACCGTAGGGTGGGGGATGTTGCTGGCATCTAGAGGGTAGAGGCCAGGGTTGCTTCTAAACGTCCTAGGATGTAGAGGGCAGCCCCCCACAACAAAGAATTGTTGAATCCCAAATGGTAATAGCCCTAAGGTGGAGAAACCTTGGACTAGAGTCTAGTGGAAGATGTGTACAAAATATAGAGCAAGCAGAAATGTTTTATGGAAGCTCTCCTCTGTGTTAGTTGCCTTTCCTCTGGGATTTTATTAAGCATTACTTTTGATTCATGGATAAGATAAAGATAACAATGACTTAGAAGCACTTGTGAGGTCCCAGAGAACCATTTTTCACCTACAAAATTTTAGTTCTGTTCAGTAGAGTTTTAAGGCTGAATATATTATATTCGCAGTTTTCAAATCACTATGCTATTATGATCCCATTTCCAAGAATCAGAGTTCGCTATGTTATATTTGCCTCTGAAACACAACAGTGCTGGGTCAGAGGGAGAAGACTTGGAGGATTGCCATTACACATCATGTCTAGAAGGTGATTTTCATGAAGTAAAACTGATGGAAGCAGTGGAAGAAGCAGGCAGGCGTTCGACATTGGTTGTTTGACAGTTTGACAGTTTTAAGGTCATTTAAAATAATGTTCCATGTGATTTTTTTTCCTTCATTTTGTTAATGTAGTGTACCATATTGACTGATTTATAGATGTTGAACCATCCTTGCATCCCTGGAATAAATCATCACGGGTGATTCTTTTAATGTGTTGTTGAATTCGGTTTGCTAGTATTTTTTTTTTTTTTTTTTGAGGATTTTTGCATTTGTGTTCATCAGGGATATTGGTGTGTAATTTTCTATGGCATCCTTGTCTGGTTTTGGTATCAGGGTACTCCTGGCCTTAATGAGTTTGGAAAAGTTCCCTCCTCTTTTATTTTTTGGAAGTGTTTGAAAGGGACTGGTATTAATTCTTAGAAAAATTGCTTTGGTAGAATTCACCAGTGAATCTCTCTGGTCCTGAACTTTTGTTGGTTAGAAGATTTCAATCTCCTTAGTCATTGGTCTGTTCAGATTTTCTATTTCATCATGATTTAGTCTTGGCAGGTTGTATGTTTCTAGGAATTAATCCATTTCTTCTAGGTTGTCCAATTTGTTGGCATATAATTGTTCATAGCAGCCTCTTAAGATCCTTTGTATGTCCATGGTGTCAGTTTCAACATCTCCTCTTTCATTTGTGATTTTGAGTTCTCTCTTTTTTTCTTGGTGAGTCTAACTAAAGGTTTGTTAGCTTTGTTTATCCTTTCAAAGAACCAGCTGTTCATTTTATTGACCTTTTCTATTGTCTTTTTAGTCTCTATTTCATTCATTTCTATTCTAATCTTTGTTATTTACTTTCTTTTACAAACTTTTGTTTGTTCTTTTTCTAGTTCCTTGAGGTGTAAAGTTAGGTTGTTTATTTGAGATTTATCCTATTTCTTGAGGTAAACATTGCTATAAACTCTTAGAACTGCTTTCACTGCATCCTACAAATTTTGGTATGTTACATTTCCATTTGTCTCAAGGTATTTTTTGATTTCTCTTTTGATTTCTCCTTTGACCCATGTTGTTTAATCTCCACATATTTGTGAATTTTCCAGTTTTCTTTGTGTAATTAATTTCTAGTTTCATACCATTGTGGTCAGAAAAGGAGCTTAATATGATTTCAGTTGTCTTAAACTTACTGAGATGTGTATCGTGGCCTAACACATGATCTATCATGGAAAATGTTCCATGTGTACTTGAGAAGATTGTGTACTCTGGTATTTTTGGATGGAATGTTCTGTAAATATCTGTTAAGTCCATCTGGTCTAACATGTCATTTAAGGCCAATGTTTCCTTGTTGATTTTCTGTCTGTAGGATCTATCCATTGACGTAAGTGGGGTATTGAAGCTGCCCACTATTATTGTATTGCTCTCTATTTCTTCCTTTAATTCTGGTAATATTTGCTTTAGTTTTTAGGTGCTTCTATTTTGGGTGCATTAATATTTACAAATGTTATTTCCTCTTGTTGGATTGACCTTTTTATCATTATGTAATGCCCTTTTTTGTCTCTTATTACAGTCTTTGTTTTAAAGTCTATTTTATCTGATATAACTACCCCTGCTTTCTTTTGGTTTCTTTTGGTTTGTATGGAATATCTTTTCCTATCCCTTCACTTTCAGTCTGTGTGTGTCCTTACATTTAAGTGAGTTTTTTGTGGGCAGCATATAGATGGGTCTTATTTTTTGATCTATTCAACCATTCTATATCTTTTGATTGGGGAATTTAGTCCATTTGCATTTAAAATAATTATTGATAGGGATGTACTTATTTCCATTTTGTTAATTGTTTTTTGGCTGTTTTTGTAGTTCCTCCCTGTTCCTTTCTGCTCCTGCTCTCTTCCTTTATGGTTTGATGACTTTCTTTAGTGGTATGATTATATTCCTTTCTCTTTCTCTTTTGTGTATTTAGTATAATCTTTTGCTTTGTGGTTACCATGAGGCTTACATATAACAACTTATCTATAACAGTCTATTTTAAGTTGATAGCAACTTAAGTTTGATCCCATTGTAAAGCTCAACATTAGTACTATCCCCTGCCACGTTTTAGATTTTTGATGTCATATTTTACATCTTTTTATATTGTGTGTTCCTTAACTAATTATTGTAATTATAGTTATTTTTTATTACTTTTGTCTTTTAACCTTTATACTAACTTTATAAGTGATTAATATACTATCTTTACTATATATTTGCCTTTCCAGTGAGATTTATTCCTTCATATGTGTTGTTACTAATTAGTGCCCTTTCTTTTCAGCTTAAAGAAGCCCCTTTAACATTTCTTGTAAGGCCAGTTTAGTGGTGATGAAATCCTTTAGCTTTTGCTTGTCTGGCAAACTCTTTATCTCTCCTTCAATTCTGAATGGTAACTTTGCTGGGTAGAGTATTCTTGGTTGGATTTTTTTCTTTTACTACTTTGACTATATCATGCCACTCCTTTCTGGCCTGCAAAGTTTCTGCTGAAAATCTTACCAGGGTTCCTTTGTATATAACAAGCTATTTTTCTCTTGTTGCTTTTAAGATTTTCTCCTTGTCTTTAACTTTTGACACTTTAATTATAATGTGCTTAGTATGGGTCTCTTTGGGTTCATCTTTTTTGGGATCCTCTGGACTTCCTGGATCTGGATGTCTCTTTCCTTCCTTGGCTATATAGTTTTCAGCTATTATAAGATTTCTTCTCCTTTCTCTCTCTCTTCTGGGAGCTCTGTAATGTGAATGTTAGTCTGTTTGATGTTGTCCCATAAGTCCCGTAAGTTATCTTCACATTTTATCATTCTTTTTCTTTTTGCTGCTCTGACTGAGTGAATTCCACTGCCCTGCCTTTGAGCTGGCTGATCCTTTCTTCTGCTTCACCTGGTCTGCTATTGAACCCCTCTAGTGTATTTCTCAGATGTTCAGTTATCATATTCTTAAGCTCTTTGACTTCTGTTTGGTACTTTCTTATATTTTTCATCTCTTTATTGAACTTCTCACTATGTTCATTCATTCTTCTCCCCTGTTCAGTGAGCATTTTTATGACCATTACTGAAATCCTTATCAGCTAAATTAGTTACCTATGTTTCATTAAGGTTTCTTTGTGAGGTTTTCTCTTGTTCTTTCACTTGGAACATATTCCTCAGTTTCTTCATTTTACTTGACTCTCTCTGTTGGTTTCCACACAGTAGATGAAACAACTGCCTCACTCAGTTTTGAAAGAGTGGCCTTGTGTAGGAAATGAACCTTATCTTTTGGCCCTGCCCCAGCTCTTTGTTGACTCTCAAACCTTTGTGATTGTTCAAGCAGCCTATTATATTTTTAATAACTCCCAGTAGTTGAGGATGTGCCAAGACCTGTCAGTATCCCAAAGGGGAGGATCTCAGCACCTAGATTCAGGTTGCTGGGAAGCCAGACCCTCAGGTGGCAGCTTTTAAAGCTATGCAAATATATACAGTCCTGTGGGACTGCAAGTGTTAAGCTCTGCTGGACAACAGAGCCAGGCAATCTGAAGGTGTCCTCTTGGTGGCAGCTGCAAAAATTGGGGCTCTGGCTTGAGTGTATAAGCTCTTTTCAGAAAGATACTGGGAGGCTGGAGCGAAGCGGAGAGAGAAAGCACCAAGATGGCATTCACAGCCTACATTCCTTGAGAGCAGCTTTGTTTGGCACTACATGTGTGCCAAACCTGAGGCCTGCCCCTCAGGCTGAAGCACTAGGACAAGCAAAGAGGCCTCTTTTGCAGAAAGATGGGGATGTGTCTCAGTCTGTTGTCTGTGCAGTATCTTGTAGGTGTTAGCTCTCCAAGAACCATCTCTCTGATTGCCACAGTCCCATGGGACTCAGGAATGCAAACCCCAGCAGCCACCAGAGCCAGGGGATCAAGCGATCAAGGGGCCATGCTGTGGGTGGCAGGTACAAAACCATGGTACCAGATGCATGTAAATTTCCCCTTCAGGAGACACTGGCACTTTGGAGTGTGGCAGAAGGTGGGTGTGAAGATAGCACCCACCCTCTGAGGTCTCTGGGAAGGATTACAGTCAGCCCCTAGATGCATGTTTAATTAGCAGTCTGCTCCTCAGGCTGCAGTCATGATGATCAGCTAATAGACCTCCTTCACAGAAAGACTGAGCTTCTGGATCTGTTTCCTCTTGCTGTGTCCTGGGGTGGTAGCTGTTTAAGAGTTCTTTCTCCATTGGTTACAGTCCTGTGGGACCCATGAGCAAAGCCCCACTGGCCACCAGAGCCAGACAATGTAGAGGTGTCTCTTGGCAGCATTTGCAATAATTAGGGTACCAGACAGGGCTATGAACTCCTTTCTGGGTAACACCAATTGTTATAGTCCCACAGGACCAGAAATGCAAGCTCCACTGGCCTCCAGAGCCAGGCAATCAGGTGTCCTCTGGCTAAAAGCCATAAAAAATGAGGGTTCCAGATGAGTGTAAAAGCTCTTTTCCAGGAAATACTGGTGCTCTGGAGCACAGCAAAGGGAGAGCATGAAGATGATACCTGTTAGTCTTCATTCCCAGAGAGTGTTCCAGCAGGTTTCTAAATGTATGTGTTAAATTAGATGCCTGCCCCTCAGGGAGACACTTTTATATCAGAAGGTGAGCTACTTTGTTATTTAAGTCTGGGTACAATTGGTTGCCTTTGAACTGGGCCACGGGGTGGGTGAATCTGAGCATGTGGACCCTTTAAGAGCTATTTATCAGATTGCTGTAGTCTTGTGGGCTTCAGGACTTGAACCTCATTGATTTTCAAAGTTAAATGATTTGGGGGCTTGTCTCTCAAGGGCATGTCTTAAAAGTTGGGGTGTCCAATGTAGGGTTCGAATCTTTCCCCCCTCAGGGAGAAGCTGCTAGTTTTGACTTTCTTCCTGGTTGTGGATTACTGCATTGGGGTGGGATTTATGGCAAGATTGTGTTCCAGCTTCTCCTACCTGCTTTGATGTTGTTTTTTTCTCATTTGTCCAATATGTAGTTGTCACTCGGCCAGCCTTTAGGTTTTATTTAAGAGGAAATTGTTCCATATGTAGCTGTAGACTCAGTGTGTCCATAGAAGGAGGTGAGTTCAGTATCTTCCTATGTTGTCATCTTGAACTGGAAACAATCTACCAAATGGTTTTTATATCATATCAAAAATCATATGATCATCTCAATAGAGGCAGAAAACGTACTTGACAAAATTCAACATCCATTTATGATAAAAATTCTCAACAAAGCAGGTATACAGGGGATGTACCTCAACATAATAAAGGCCTTATATGACAAGCCTACAGCAAACATACTCAGTGGTAAGAAGCTGAAAGCATTACCTCTAAGATCAGGAACAAGATAAGGATGCCCACTCTCACTACTTTTATTCAACCTAGTATTGGAAGTTCCAGCCAGAGCAGTTAGGCAAGAAAAATAAGTTCAAATATCCATTTTGGAAAGGAAGAAGCAAAAGTGTCACTGTTTGCAGATGACATGATATTATATATAGAAAACCCTAAAGACTCCATCAAAAAACTGTTAGAACTGCTAAAGATCAATATACAAAAATCTGTTGCATTTCTGTATGCTAATAACGAACTATCGTAAAGGGAAATTAAAATCCAATTTACAGCTGCATCAAAAAGAATAAAATACTGTACTTAGGAATAAATTTAACAAAGGAGGTAATAAAAGAATGTTGTATGTTGAAAACTGTAAGATGTAAATGAAAGCAACTGAAGACACAAATAAATGGAAAGATAGTCCCTGCTCATAAATTGGAAGAATTAGAATTATTAAAATGTCTGTATTACCCAAAGCAGTATACAGTACAGATTCAGTGCAATCCCTATCAAAATTCCAATGACATTGTTCACAGAAGTAGGACAAACAATCCTAAAATTTGTATGGAACCACAAAAGACCCTAAATAGCCAAAACAATCTTGGGAAAGAAGAACAAAGCTAAAGGCATCATGCTCCTCATTTCAAACTATATTACAAAGCTATTGTAATTTACATGGTATGGTAATGGCATAAAAACAGATGCACAGATCAGTGGAACAGAGTAGAGACCAGAAATAAACCCATACATATAGCCCAACTGATTTACAACAAAGGAGCCAAAAATATACAGTGGGGAAAGGTGTCTTCAATAAATGGTGTTGGGAAAATTGGATATCCATAAGCAAAAGAATGAAACTGGATGACAATCTTACACCATACTACACAAAAATTAACTTAAAATGTATTAAAGATTTGAATGTAAACCATAAAACTCCTAGGAGAAAAAAATAGGTGGTAAGCTCCGTGACATAGGTCTTAGTTATGATTTTTTTAATCTGACATGAAAAACAACAAAAGCAAAAATAAACAAGTGAGACTAGATCAAACTAAAAAAGCTTCTGCACAGCAAAGGAGAGCATCAACAAAATGAAAAGGCAAACTACTAGATGGTAGAAAGTATTTGCAATTCATATATCTGATAAGGGGCTAATATCCAAAATATATAAAGAACTCATACAGCTCAATAACAGGAAAACAAATGATCTGATTATAAAAATGAGCAGAAGATCTGTCCAAAGAAGACATATAGATGACCGATGGGTATATGAAAAGATGCTCAACATCATTAATCATCAGGGAAATGCAAATGAAAACCACAATGAGATATCATCTCATGTTTGTTAGAATGGCTGTCATCACAAGATAGGAAGTAAATGTTGGCAAGGATGTGGAGAAAAGGGAGCTATTGTGCGCTGTTAGTGGGAATGTAAATTGGCGCAGCCACTATGGAAAACAATATGAAGTTTCTTCAAAAAATTCTAAGTAGGACTAACATATGATGCAGCAATTCTACTTCTGGGTATCTATCCAAAGAAAGCAAAAACACAAACTCAGAAAGATATATGTACCCCACATTCATTGAAGCATTATTTACAATAGTCGAGATATGAAAACAACCTAAGTGTCCATTGATGATGAATAAATAATTGTGGTATATACATACCATGGAATATTATTCAGCCATAAAAAAAGAATGAGGATACAAGAATATCCTCTTGCAACAAATGGACCTCGAGGATATTATACTAAGTGAAATAAGTCAGACAGAGAAAGACAAATGCCATATGATCTTTTATGTGGAATCTCAAAACGAACAGACAAAAAACAAACCAAAAAAAAAAAACAAACCAAAAAGCAAAAACAAAGAAACAAACAAAAAGCAAACTCAAAGAAAAAACAAGCTCATAGATATAGGGAACTGATTGGTAGTTGCCAGAGGTGGCAGGTTGGGGGGGTGGGGGTGGAGAAATGGGTGAACTGAGTTTTGTTTGTGTTAGTGTAAACAAATTGAATAAAACATAAATTAAGTAAGGTAAAACAGTGTTCCCACTTTAGGCTTTTTATAGTGAATGGCAACTCAATTCAGGAATCTCTGAAGGTTTGTACAATACGTCTCGAATTCAAAAAGCATCTAACTGTACCATGAGTTTGACTATTCTAGCAGTTCCCAAAATGTATCCTATAGCATGCTAATTTTACTAGGTGCCAAAGGTTACATTACAGCATGAGTGGGAAATATGGATTCAACAAAACTAAACAGCTGTCTTTACTATGGAATCTTTAGTTTGTTAATAAAGAGTTTAAAGCTTCAAGGGGAGAGTAAAATATGCAGTAGCATTTCTTGTTTATTTGTGAAATCCTTTTCTTACTCAGCAAATCTCTTGAAACTGCTGTTCTGGGAAAAAGCTTGGGATACTCCTGGTTATCCTCTGCATCACATCAGAATTTGTGAGAACTGAGTGATGTGTTGTTTAATTCTGGAGTAACACTCCAAATTTTAACTTGTCGGTATTAACATTATGTGTGAGTTTAAAAGGGTGTATTCAAGTTGAAACAATCTTCTGTAAGCTTGCTAATGCACTCATCCGGTGGGAGATGAGAGATGAGGTAGGCTGATACCTCTGAACCTCTTGACTCAAATTCTTGACGCAAACCTTTTTGTTCACCTTGAAGGTAAACTTTGGAGATGTTTTCATTAGTTACTAAACCTGTAAATGCTGACAAGGACCTGCTTCTGTATTTACAGGCGATTGATAGCGTTCAATGAAGAGGAAGAAGAAGGCGTGAACTGTAAGACTGGTCCTAAGCCAGTCCGATTTTTGGGTCCTTCCACCAGCACCCAAATTAAAGTCAAGAACTCAGCTTCCGTTAGGGTGTCTCCGGCCAGTGCCCCCCAGCCCTGGTCCCGGGCGTCCGTGAACCCGGCTGCAGGAGGAAGGGCAGCTCAGCGCTCGGCCCCGTCGAAAACCCCGTCCCGCGTGGGCACAGGGCTGCCCGGGCATCCTCAGGCCGCCCGCGGGACCGGGCGTGCTGAGAACGGGGCCGCGCACCCACCTCCAGCAAAGGTTCTGCTCTCCGACAAGAAGGTCACCCCGCACCGAGTGATAAAACTGAAGCGGACTCCCTTGTGCGCCGCAGGGCCTTCCCCGCCCGCCTGCACCGCGGCCAGGCCTGAGGGGTCCCCGGAGCCGCCCCCCGGCGCCCCCAGCGCCCTGGGCGTGCGGACTGAGAATGGGCAGGGCCAGACCAATTGATGGAAAAGGGGGACTTCCTTTTGCCTCTTGGAGCTTCCAACCCGTGTAATACAAATAAGCGGCGCTCTTTCTTGATGCGGTGGAGGTGCAAACTTCTGTTTCTATTTAGGATGACTTGTGTGAACTAGGAATGAATTGTGTGAAGTAGGAATGGAGGAGGGAGACTGTAAATGGTTGGGCCTATGTTTACTACTCATTTTCCCAACGTTTACATTATTTGTCTAGGGACAGTTTTAATTTCAGGTTTTTTAATGTGTGATTTTTTTTTTTTAACTTTTAATTGGTATTAAGGCAACAAAACAGTAGAGCAAAATCATCCCTAGCAAGTCCACTTTGTTGCTGAAATAATTACAGATTTTAGGCACTTATTTAATGTTACTCATTGCAGCCCAGGGATAGGACCGAGGTTTGGACTTAGCTCTTTCTGTCTGGTGCAATAGAGAGGGTGATATTAGTGCTTCCCTGTGCTGTGTCCCAAATGGGGGAAGATTTGAGAGAAAATGTAGATCAAGGTGAACTCCCTGCACGGCAGTCTCAGTCTCAAAAGGTAACATGAAAAGAATTGATGGGGAGGGAACAAAAGACAATAATTTGAGGTAACACGTTGACTCTCACATAATGGAACAATTTTCGTTCATAGATTGGCTTTTCTTACTCTATTCCTGTAGCAGATTTATTCATACATTGTGAGACGATTTCTTGGGATAAGAACTATATAACATGTCACTGGGATGAATTGTTAAAATATTTTATTTTCATTTGAATAGTGAAGTTTTGAAAGTACTTTGAAAAAGAGATAAGTTTAACTTTTCAACTAAAGTTAATATTTTTTTCAGAAATGACCATTCAAGAGTTACTCTGATTATACAGTATGATTTTTTATGCATAAAATTTCCACATAACTTGAATTTAATATTTTAAAACAGAATATTTTAATCTTCTATTTTTTCACAACTATTCAGTTGTATGTGTTTATACGTATATGTTATGTTTTATAATTGGATCACATATTTCTATCTTCAGTGAGCAGTATCCCTTCAGTGCATTAAAAATAAGTTCATAAAGCAGGATACTTTTTGCTCAATGCTTATCATTGTACTTGCATTGGTTAAAAGAGTAAATATACTCAAAACATTACTTTTTACAAAATAAAGGAAAGCCTTTCCATAAAAAGTGACATTTTTCTGTGACTACTTATTTTTAAGCCTTGGAGCCCTTTAGTAATTTGAAAGCTTGTTCATTTATGTAGGTTATCTATTTCTGCTCACAAAATTGCTTTCTTGTCTAGTTAATGTATGAAATAGTTAAACCAATTTTGGATAGCTATCGAAATATCAGCAGTCGTTTAAAATACATGGTTTATTTGCTAGAAAAAGTGAATATTTAACTAAAGATTCATGAATGATATTCCCCTAGGAAATATATAAAGTATTCAGTCACCTTGAAAAATACTATTACATAGAATCCAGGTCTCCTGAAAATTAAAGGCCATAGTGAGTTTTGAGAACTTCCGTTTAGGATATTATTGATATTGCTTGATCTACGACATTTTGCTGATTCACGTAAGAAAATTTTATACGAATAGACGTGTATTTTACACATAATAAACATTTGTCTGGAAAGGAAACATGTTGAAGGTTAATCATGTTTGATTCAGTCAACAGCCTGCATTTCTTTGCATCAAGTAGTTTAAGGGACATCTAAAGAGCACATTTGGCCTTCGTAGAGGAGAGTTTTTGGGATAACTACTGGGCCATGGTTCAGTGAGGTGGAAAGGGACAAACCATGCCTTATGGGTATCAGGAGTCAAAATCAAATTCAGAATGCACCAGTAACTTGAACATTATTTGGGTGAGGTTCCCTGGGGGTTAGGTTCATTTTGCATGAAGACACATTTTTCCTAATACCAGGCTCTGTAAACATAAGAGTTGGTAACTCATCATAACTTGTTGGTCTTCCTGGAAAATAAAAAATTTTTAAAAGGAAAGTATGCTTTATAAATAGTGATGTAGTATCATTACTTCGGGAAAGTATGTTTGTGCAGTTGTTGGATCAGAAGTCACAATAGAAATTCTGAATGGTAAGTAGGGTATTTAGTTATTGCTCATATAAAAAAAGGTAATTGACTATGCCCTTCAGGCAGTTTGTGTTGAAACCTGGTTTGCCCTGATTCAAACTGATTAATTGTATGGTAGAGAATCTAAGGCTGGCAATAGGAATCTACTGAAGGATTTGTTTCATTTGCATTTTTAAATAAGTTTTTGTTTCAGTATTGCTTTATGTTCGTATATAAAGTATTTTCATATATTTTATTTCATTGTGTTCATTTTGCTTTTTAGTTTCAGAGCAACATAAGGAAGGTAGTCTTTCCCAATCCTTTCGAGATCAAGAAAGTGAAGTTCAACAAAGTTAAGGCTATACAATAATGACTGCCCCACTCCATGCACACATTTTAGCTACATAATCTAATTTCCACAAGATGCTGTAGCATCACTGACCAAAGGAAAAGCTAGAGGGAGGAAGTAGACGTAAAATTGTGAACTTGTTTGATATTTAAAAATTTTGAACAGGAAGGTATTATGGTATTAGATCATGTCTGTCTTCTACTAGAGAGGGACTCTGTCATCTCTGTACTTGCAATGCCTGGTACACAGTAGGCCTCCAGTAAATTGCTGACCGGACAGTGCCCCTTCCCCAACTGTTTTATAAAATGTATCTGGTAGCAGTCTTGGGTGGGGGAGGGGGGGTGTGCAGAAACTGATTTCTGACCTTGCAAAATTTATCTTATCCTGTCACAACAAAGGAGATGTTGGAGGAAATTCCTTAATTTGGTGATCGTTGCTAATGACCACAATTACCATTAGTAATGACCGTATCAGTTATATACCTTGTCAAGTTGTTTAAAATAATTCAGAGACATGGCTCATGAGACCCCAGAGAGGTCTGATAGACTGCCGGACTTCTGAGAAAGGAAAAGAGCAGTCTGGCCCCTCTCCTCCTGCTTTACTGCCCCTGCTAGAATTGCTGATGCAGTTTCTTTTTCATTCAGAGACTGAATCCTATGGCTTTCTTAGCGAGTGCTAACATTGAAAAAATTGTTGATTCACTTCTCAATCTATGGTTAAATACAGTATAATTATAATCAACTATACTTTGATTTCTAAAGAAGGAATTAATGTACAAGCATATTTGGCTTTCTCTGAGAAAGTGGTCATAGAAGAATTTTTATTTAAATAGCATTTTGAACGTGCACAAAAACTTGCGGTAGTAAATTGTTCGGTACCGGGAAGAATGCTACCATTTATATGAATATGAGATGCCTTATAAAGGATTGCCTTATTTATACTTGCAAACCTTTTTTCAATAGCTTTAATCTACATTTGGTAGGATGTTGGTTAGAAACTAAGTTGAAAGTATGAACTTAATAAAGTGAAGGGAAAGCTTCTACTATAGCAAAGGAAATATATTTTTAAATGATTTACATATGTGTATTCCTAAGTTAACCAGGAACTTTTAAATTATGGAAAATACTGTCATTTTCCCATATGCTGAAACTCTCCCTTGGAAACTGTCAACAAGTTGCTGAATTCCTCAGCCAGTGAGGAGTGGATGAGTGATTCCCTATTGAGGGCTGCAGTTTTCAGTCCGATGAAATCAAATGCAGGATTTCAAGCATGTAGTACAGCCAGAAAAGGAAACATCATGAATAACTAACAGAAAAAAAAGACTGGTTTCCAGCTGTTTTCAGAATTTCATATCCATGGAATTTGGTTGGTGGAGCAGCCAAGGGACCGTTTTCACTTATATTCCTGTCAGCCTCATGAGCTACACATGGTTTACATTGTTACAGAAAAGCTAATTTTTCTTGGTTCACTTGTGTCGCCTTAGACGGCCCATACACATTTCATATTCGCTGGCTAGACACTTCCTGATGTAGGCTGTGGCTAAGACAAACAGAATTTTACAGTGATTGTCAATCAATATTCTGCCCTGATTGTTTATTTAACAACTTTTCATTTTATAATGTTACTTTTCATACTTTCCCTTCTTTTACCCTAAAACCTTCATTACCTTGGTAAAATTTTGCTCAGCTACAGGAATGAATTTGAGGGCCTGAAGCTTAGAAGAGACACTTGTTTTAAACAGAGAACACTTTATGGAAAGAAAAAGGTCGTCTATTTGCTAAAGCTGGGAAAAGGCAAATATTACTTCCTTTTGCCAAGATTTCTTAAACATTTGGACATTCTGCTTAAATTGCAGCTCTTTTAAGAACACATGCCCTAATTTCTTGGTTTGGAAGATGTGGGAACCCAGCTTCTATGTAGATGACATGAATAGCCCAAGGACATCAGAAACTGTCCATTTAGACTCCAGCTGTGGGCCAGGCAGTCTGGATTTGGTGACACAGGCTGAACCGACCAGAAACCCAGCGTAGCTGGAGGAACAAGCCATGATGTCCTTGCTCATCGGCTGTTTCTGTTTTCTTTCTCCAAAGCCCTTGGACCCTCCAGATCAGGGTTTTTCAACTGTGACATTATTGGCATTTGGACCGGATAGTTCTTCACTGAGGACGACTGTACTGTGCACTGTAGGGTGCTGAGCAGCAACCTGCCCCAGCGGTGAGGGGGAGGATGGTGCTAAAGGAAAGATGTCTCAGGCCTGCCAATTAGAAACTTTCATCCTGTTAGCGCTCACGTTTCTGGTTTCGGTATAATATTAGAAACATTTTTGTTTGCTGTTCTAACCAAGCAGCTATCTAATAAAAACTAAGATGTCCCCTTCTAAGCCCTTTATACCTTAACTTATTTCATACACCAACCCTATAATATAGGTATATTATTATCCCCATTTTTCAGATGGGGAAACTGAAGCACAGAGGGGTTTGGTAAGCTGCCTTGCATCTAGTATGAGGCAAGGGCAGGATTCACATCCATGTCATTTTCCTCACGTCCAGGCCTTTAAGCACGATTTTAGGCCCCTTCTTACAGGAGCTTGACATTCCCCCCCGAGATGAGCTAGATGGGACCTAGAGCACCCGTGTGCCTCATAGCTGTGATTTATTTATCAAATACTCTTCTAGAGCTTTCTAAGGGTATGCCAGGGATCAACTCTTCGCCTCTTGTTTCCAAATCTACTCTTCACTGCCCTGCTTGTGATCCTGGAGCTGGACCCCATAAGCACTTCCCTTTCGCCAGCTGGCTTTGTCACTGGAGGGACACTGCAGGAGGAGGGGGCTTTTTCCTGGTTCCGTGGGCGTCCCTGTGTTCTTGCTCCTGCAGTGAGTGCTTGGTTGGGGTGTGGGAACCCTAATGGGCCTCAGTTTCATCAGGAGCAGCTTCCTGTCCCCTCCCGTGGGTCTTCCTGCTGGCTCCCCGGATAATTCAACAGCGCTCGTGCAGGAAGCTTCCTGGCACGTTGGCGAGTGCCCCAGCAGGATTCCTAGTGAGTTCAGTGACACCCCTGCAGGTGGACCCCTGGGGAGCTGGCCGGCTCCTCCGGGGAAAGCACCTTGGTTCTGCAGTGTCCTGTGGGGGGGCTTCTCCCTTGCCAGCACGTCAGCGAGCTTCTTGGCCTCTAGCGGGGCCACAGACACCCTCCCCGGCGAGGTCAGAATCTCAGCCTTGGGGGCAGGGGTGGGTGGGGGCTGGGCGCTCTTCCAAGCTTGTTCTTTCCTCTGCCTCAAGCTCTACTAACCATCCCAGTATCGGCTAGTCCTGTTTTCTTCAGTAGCTAATCCTGTTACTAATTATTACTTCATATATACATACATTTCTCTCTATATAAAGCTTCCCCATATAAATTTATAAAGCATCTCCATTCAAATTATTCTGTGGTTACTGTCTCCGTACAAAGTGCCAGGCATTACTCCAAGTGCTTTGCGAATATTAACTTATTCAATCCTGTAACAACCCTTTGAGGTAGGTGTGGTTATCTGTCCCATTTCCCCATGGAGAAACAGAGGTAATGAGATGTTTAGAAACCCGTTTACACCGTCAAGAGGTGGTGAGGCCCGGATGTGAATCCAGGCAGTCTGCACCAGGTTTGGAACTGGAGCTGCTGCTCTCTTCTCATTTCTCTAGAATTCACATACTGGATTATTTTGCACAAGCCACTCAGAGTCCAGAATTTTCTAGGGGCATTAGAGTTGGTCATGCTTTTGTAGCTGCTCTCTCTTCCTTGTGTTTATTGAGTGCCTCCTGTGTGTCGGCATAAGTAGAGGGGTGATAACATTATTGGCCAACTTGTTGACGATAATTTGCAAAAGTGTGTGTTCTCTCAAAAGACTAAGAATGGGTCAATCTGACTCCAACTTAAGTTAAAAATAGAATAGTTTTCTGTTTTTGACAGTAAGTGCCTTTTTACACTTATTTTCTGTAGAGAGTCTTTGGTCATGGTTGCAGTCATGGTTCTAAAATACATTTTTTGCCAGAAACCTACATACTTTCTCAGGCAAATAAACCAATTTGCTACTGAATTTATGTATTCTCTAAAAACTGTGTGGTAATTTCTCCTGTGAAACTTGAGCTTAGTGGTAGCACTGAAAACTCTTCTGAGCTGTAGAGCTCACAAACAAGGGGGGCTTCTGAAAATCAATCACCAAAAAGAACTTGTAAGAACCTTGTGTGTTTCTCAGATAGCATGACTGGGTCCAGATGGGAGGGCCGGTGCCTGAGGGGCTGCTGTAATGAGATTAAACTCTAGTTTGGGCTGATCTGCCTCCAAGGATCGGGGACCTGGTTCTTGGAAACAAAGAATAGATAGAAAACTTCTTTAGGATTTATAAAGGTTTTCTGGGAAAAGCAAAAGAATGAAAAAGAAATCCTTTTAATAGTTTGCAATAAATAGTATTAAAATTGTGCCTCAAATTCTTGAGCTAACAAGGGAAACTCTGGGAACTAGCAACTCTTCATATTTTTTCTCACCAAATTAGATCAGTTAAGATGGCTCAGTACTTTCAGGAAAATGCTAGAGCAGAGCAATGTATTGGTCAGTTGAATAATTATTTTTTATTATTATTATTCTTTTGTTATTTTATAATTTGTTTAGGAAACATGGGAGCAAGTGACTGTTTCTTTCTCCTTTGCTTCATTTTTCTGGCACCTGGGGGCAATCTGGAATCCTAGCCCACCTGTGCCTGAATTTTAGGTATAGGCTCTGAAGCAAGTGTGGTTAAAAAAAAAAAAGGTACCATTGCATATTTTATGGGTGCTGTCACCAGAACGTCTGCTGAGAAATGAAAATGTTACCACCTCCAGACACAAGAGGGCACTCTAAACAGGCAGCGTAGGATACAGCATAGAAAGGGAGGGATGGCGGGAAGGAGGAAGCTTAGTCAGAGGTACTGTTGAGTTCAGGCATCTTTCTATCTATCTCCGTTGTTCCCTCCCCGCCCCCGCCTTGCCCTAGGAAAAGAGCTCTTCAGGCATTGCATTCCCTCTTCTAACAGTTAAATCAAGATTGAGGCTTCCAGAGTCAGAATTCCCAAATCTCTTACTTCGGCAAAAATCTGCATGTCGCTTTGCTCTGCTAACTTTCCCCACTAACCTCACTTGATGTTGATTCCCTAAGAATGTTAAATTAAAATCTCTTTTTCTGATGCCAGCAGAATTGAACTGAGCTCTCAGTTGGATACAGTATATGTTTCTTGTTTCTTTCCCACAAACTCTTGTACGGCCTTTACTGAGGGTGAATTTTGTACCAACTTGTGTTTAACCTCCTGAGCCTTGCGGTATTCAGCACCCCTAGAATAGGCTCACTGGGACAGAGCTGGAGTATGCAGAGATTCTCAAATGAAATGTAAATTTGGAATGTAATTGGGAACCCAACAGGGAGGTTGGCCTTTAACAGATGGAGTCTTGGTGGTGCAATGTAGGTGAGTTCTGTAGTTATTCAATCTTCATGGGTATCAGATTGGTTTAACCTCTACTAGAGAAATGTTTAAGAGAGAAGAATCTATTCTTCTGGCCACTGTGCGTTAAGTAGAGAGATTAGGGTGCTCAGAGCCCGTGGATTTTTTTTTTGAAGAAATTTAAAATATTTTAAAAGAATGGCAGAATTCAACCCAGATTTCTAGGATCACACCAATGATTCCACCAGAACAGATGAAGATATAGTATCTCAATGGCCTGACATTGCACTAAAATATTGAAATTACCATTTCAAAAATGCACATTGGTAAATGCTTACATGCCGGGGATCTACAAGAAAGGCAAAATCTAGGAAAAAACATAAACTGAGTATTTCTTAGCATTCTTTTTGTTTCTTTTCAGTGACCCGGAGTGTTCGCTGTGTGCTTAGGAATGTGACTGAGCTTTCTTAACCCAGAGAACAACATGATGGGTGCGCCAAGGTTGAGGGTGGGGGGCCCACCCCTGACAAAGGCAGGTGTGCTCCTGACCTGGCAAACCCATTATTTTCCTGTTGCAAGAATCATCTGATTCATCTTTAAAGCTGTCACATTTAAGCAGACATTTTTCCGTGGCAAGCCCAATCTCGGTACACAAAATTTGTGCAAAGTCCTTCTGTCTTGTAAAATATAAATCCAGGGCCTCAGATGGAATAAATGGAGCTTGCAGTCCTGAACATTTATCTTTCTTATTTGAACGAACAACCCTTCCTTCCTTCCCGGAATGTGACTTAACATTTAAAATTCCTATTAAATCTCTGGGTACACCCAGAGACCTCAGAAAGTTCTCTCCAGAGACAGCAAACATCCTCTTTGCACTTGGCAAAAGAAGAAACGGATGCTTGCGTGGTGTGCAGGCTCAGCTGCTCAGGGCTGCTGTGTGGAAGAGAACTACCAAACCTGGGCTGCCAGAAAAAATGTTAACTTTGAGCTGAAAATAAGCATTTGAACTTGAAAGAGGCCAACCAATCTGCAGGCCACATGCAAGTTCGATGGAAGCAGTGGCCAAACTGAGCTGCCTTGCACTCAAAGACAGGGGAGTTGGGGCTACTTGGGGTGTGGGCCCCCGGTGTCCATTCTCCCTTCCTCAGGTAACAGGAGCCCTGTTCCACACAGCCCCTGTGCTTCTGGAGAGCCGCCACAACTCAGCTTGCGGGGGGGGGGGGGGGGGGGGGGGGGGGGGCGGCTCTGATTAGTCTATGTTAATTAGCATATCTCATTTGCTGATTGGTTGAGGGACAAGCCTACCAGCAGTCTGGGCCAATGATATGCAAGACCCTCACTGGGACTTTTGAGAAAGACACTTGTTCCACGCGCATGCTACCTGGAGAGCGTCTCTTTTCTTCTGGACAGTGTGGGGGGTGGACATGAATCTTAGGAGCGAGGCCACTGTTTGCCATCATTCTGAATACAGTGTCAGCCTAAGGAGGAAGGGAGAGCTGAGATAATCAGGAGAAAGGAGCTGGAGTCCTGATCCAATTGGACCCAATTGATACGGGGCTTTTCAGCCACTGAACCAATACATTTTCTTTATTGTTTAAACTAGGCTAAGGTTTATATTACTTGCAACCACCGTTTCCAAATTAGCATGTTGTGTCTAAGATGATCGGGGGTGCACACCCATCTCTCTGTGTGTAACGTACTGGCAGGGCCATTGTAGGGCATTCTTTTTTCCGAAAGGATACTTGTCCCGAGAGAAGCAGCATTGTACAGAGCTCTGTGCCACAACTTCGAGTCTCGAAAGTTTTCTTGAAAGTACTACGTGGTACACTTGATGATAAAGTGGGCATCAATTAAGAGAAAAAAACAAGCCAGGTGTCAAATGCAGCATATTTTAATTTGTTTCAAATAAAGCAATATATGTATATATATATTTTTCAGAAAAACACCAGATGTTAAACTCTACAAAAGCGCATGTGTCTTCAGCAGATCATGTTTGTCTGATCAATAAGAATTTTGTTTTCAACATTAACTCTCTAAAGACAATCAATGGACTGACATCACTGCTACGACAAAGGCTGCTACTGAGCCTCTGATCTTTAGCCACATCTTGATTTTCCTAACAAATGAGTAAATACTGCCTGGCTAAAATGCTGCAATGTCTCGATGAGAAAAAGCGCCAACAGATCAAGCAAAGCCATGAAAGTTATGAAGCAAGCTAGAGCTGATTATGAGAATTAGTAAAAATGATGAAGAGAGGATGACACAGCCGTACAGGGTTTGTATATTCGGATTGACTCTCTTTTGGCAGCGAATCGGGTCAGCACCTCGGGCAGGGAACCGAAACTGAGTGAAAACGGCTTTTTCTTCCTCGCCTGGCTCAGGCCACCAACGTCACAGCTGGGACGGAGAGAACCGCGGCGTCTGTGGAAACGTCTATCCTCGTGGGGCAGAGATTGCACTGTGAAACCCTGGAGACGCTTCCCCGGAAAGGCCTGGCCTCCGAGGTGTCGGCAGCGTGCTGCCTTCGTCGGGGCTTTTCCGGATGGGCCGGGGCCTCGGGGGTCTTTGTCCCCAGAGAGGCCTCTTGGTTTTTGGCGCCACCTTTGTTTTTGGGACGGAAGCCGTTGTGTGGCTGTCTTCTGTGTTCATGCCGGCTGTTGCCCTTCCCCATCGGGTCGGCTTCATTACCACTGCCCTGGGGCTTGGCGGGCCCGTTCAGCCTGTTGTTGTGATACTGCGGATTAAATCTTCGTCTTTGGCTAGAAGACCCATTCTGCCAAAAAAAAAAAAGAAGGAAAAAAAAAAAGAAAGAAAAGAGGTAGGTATTAGATGCCAACCAACCCCAGATGACATCACTAGACATCAGGGAAACCAAAACTCTAAGTCACAGGTAAGCTTTTTTACACCCCAGAAGAATGTGACAACATGCAAATGAGGTCAAGCTGATAAAATCCTCAAGCTTAAAACGATGGTGGACTGTCTTGTAAATGGAACTCCAAGAAAATCACTGCTGTTGAAAGAGACATTACAGAAGTGTAAGACAGACAATTCCAGAACCAGGCCAAATAAAACCCATAAAGCATGCCTGAAATAAAACAGAATGAAATGTAACACAGAGGCGGGGAAACAATGATTCTCTACCATAAACATTTCTGGGACATTCTGTATAGACTACGTATATGAATTCTCATCACATATGTGAAGAAAAACATAAAATTCTGTCATTTTTCATCTCTGAAGCAGCTTTTCTATTTTATTTCACAACGAATACCATAGTTCAGAAATATTATCTTGGGTAAATACAGGGATGGGGTGTCCCTGGTAGATCTTGGTGAGAGGTAGAGGTGACGTGTATTTTCATAGAAATAATCCGTTCTTTTTCCAAACTTTTTGCAGTTCTCAGCCAATGAATTTTGAAGCATCAGACTGAAAAACCAGCAACCCTCCACAAATCAGCAACCAAGAACACACGTGGATGAGTGAAAAGGAAGCAGTGGGTTAGCCTGTGTGTCTTCGTACAAGGGAAGGATTTCTGCACCTCATGAGGGCAATAACAGCCCACAGGTATTGAGTGCTTAAGTGTGCCGGGCACCAAGCAAGGCACCTGACCGTGTGCCACCGCCTTTACCAGCACCATCACCTTTGAAGACAACGGCTATGATGTGCTTCATTTTATCGATGAGGATAAGGAGTGTAAGGGACTTGCCCAAGGTCTACAGTTAGAAAGTGGTGGAGACATTCCCACTTCACATATTCCCTCCAGATAAGATTCATAAGCAGGTTGTTACATGAACATGGACCTTTTTTTTGAAAATCAAACCTCTATTACTCAAACCTGTAATTTGATGAGTTACAAATATATAAATTTCTTAATTTGTGCACTGTGACCAGATGGTATCGGTTTAGGGCAGACCCACCCCTAGTAACTCAGGGCCCAGGACAAGAGCACAAAGGCAGAGGCCCACGTACCATGTGTCTGAATATTGTCTCTTCCTACCTCTGGCTCCATCCCACATTCTGAGGGGGCCGTGCACACAGGAATGTGGACACTGCAGCCTGTGTACCTAAGCTTCGTCTCCACCTCCACAAATAACCACCCTTTGGACCTGGGGGTGTGCAGATGGGTAGCGTGGTCAGCCCTCAAGGTGATGCATGCAGCGAAGTAGTCCAAACAGACCCTGAGAGTAGGCTTGGGGCTTTTGGGGAACAGAATTTCAGGATCTCGAGTATTTGGAGCACTTCCCAGAAGGGAGAGTGTAGATTCTCAGTAGTTACATCTTGGTCTTGCTCCGTAAGGAGGGCCACGGGCCATGGCTGGGCGAGGGCCACGCGGGTTTACTCTAAAGCACAAGGCCCAGCACAAGGGCCCTTCTCAGGCTCAGATATATTTTTAAGTTTAAACAAGCCATCGCCTGAAATGCTTTGCTGAAAATGATAAAACAGTGAGCTGAAAAAGTATCTATGTGGATAGCATTTAATCTGGCCTCCTTTGCTTTTAAAGAAATTGTGACAGAGAAATTCAGACTAAATTCTGGACTTATTTTAGCCTGAGGTTTAATAATGAGCAAAGAAAAAAAGCTGTGAAGATGTATTTAGACGATAAGTGAAATAGATTTGACTGTGATCTTGAATCTATGACTGTATGAAATACTCCTTGTCAAAGTGCCATTTTAAAGTTCATGAAGACAACTGGGGCCAGAGAAATGCCTGTCAGAGCCACTAATGAGAATTCTAACAGACCAAGACCATAAAATCCAACAGGGCTCTTGTTAGAAAACCGGCATTTTGCAATGCTTAAAAAAATGTCTCTTTATTTAAGCTCTCTTCCTGAAAGATCATGAAAAATGTCTTTAGAGCATGCCCAACTTCTGAATCATCAAATCCCATTTCTTGGTCATTTTCTAACGATAAGGGGGAAATCACTTCTCAAGGATACATGGAGAAGCAGAAGGAAAGAAGACTTTCCTTTGGATACTTCTATTTTTAAGGGTCATAGTAAATAAGAATTAATAATGTCATTTTGAAATGTATTCTCTTTACTGAAAGTCCAAGAGAAGAAAGAGCAGTTTGAACTAACTCTGGCCTCTTACAGAGAAACTAAACATAAATGGGAATTAAAGGATCTTAAAAAACATGCTGGATTTCTTTTCACTAATGATGTCAGTGGCCAGGTTCTGAATCTTGTTCCCATGTCGGTGTGAGTCCCTTCCACGCGTGGGCCAGTTATGAGGACCTGGGTGGCACTCAGGGCATGAGACGTGCCGTCTCATCTAGGTGTACGCTTTGCTAATGCTGTCAAGTGTGTGAGGACCACTTCCTCCACAGGGGAAAGCGCCTATGAAATGGGGACTGGATGAACCAGGGGCGCTCTGGGAGGCCGGCCAGGCAGATGGAGGATCTGGAGGTCAGGCTATTGCCGGCCGGCGGGGGCGGGAGGCCGGGGGCGGGGAGGGGGGAGGGGGTCCGAGCCTGGGTGTGACCAGCAGGGGCAGTTTTCTTCCTCCGTCAACAAGTGGTTTCTCGCCCAGGCAACGCACAAGGGTCTTGGGGGACCCCTGGAGGCAGGGTAAGGTGGCCTCCCCGGAGCAGTTTACCTGCTTATTAGCCGGCACAGCCTGGTGAGAGCTGTCAGCGGTGCTGGGGAGGTTGCTCGCCATTTTGGGGTTTGGTGCTTTACCCTCGGGGGGCTTGTTGTGATTGGATGCCTTTCGGGTAAAGTTACTCTGTTTTCCAGAGGTGGCTGCGTGAGCGCTGAGCAGCGGCAGCAGGGAGCTGCAGGGCGTTCTTGAGGAGTAGTTGTTCTTTGGATGTGTAACTGCAACGAGAAAGCGCTTGGTGTTAGGGGCCGTGCCTCAGTAAGCATTAGGAGATGGAGAAATTGGCAGGAGCTTCCTGAAAACATTAAGTTGTTGCTGCTGTTGTTGTTGTTTAAGATATCTTCCGAAAAAGCACCGGGGTGCTTGGAGACCGCCAAATGTCTTCTGTGAGAATCACTGAATAGCATAATCATTCACGTTGGGAGACATCTGTAGCAAATAAGACAGATCTGAGCAACTCTAATATTATTCCTTGGGTCAAGAACCACCAAGGGAAGAGGGATAATGAAATCCCGAAGTGCCCTCTCAGCCCTGTCTGCAAAGGTTCCCCATTACCAGACCTGTTCTTGCCGTTCTTGTCAGATCCCTAGACCGGCTGGTGTCGCAGAGACGCAGAAGAACCTAGAGGTACCTAGAAGAACCTAGATGCTTGGCCGGTCAGAGCCATGATGTTCTGAGGGCGTGAGAATGCCAGGGGTCAGGGAGTGTGCAGGGCTGTGCATATCCCTCGACCTTAAGGCCAGGCCTGCCAGCCCAAAAAATGCCCCAAAGCATCGTCTATATTCCATTGGAGGTACACTGTGTGGTCTTTTATCAACTCCATTTTCTACAGCCCCACTGCAAATCCGCAACAATTTCAATGCTAAGGCCGACACAGGCTAATCAGACATATCCCGGCAGGGCTCAGGCAGGTCTGTTCAATGTTTATCATCACCCTTCCTGCTGGTTTTGAAGGGGGTGGTTTTTGATGGGATGGTTTCTATGTGACTATGCGGAATCGGGGCCAGAGGGAATCAACTCAAGGAGACAGTCATGACTTTCCTCTCATAGTTCACCAGAATTTGACTGCCAGTCTGGACAGCAAGGCCTTTGACTCTTAAAAAATTGTCGCTAGTTTTTAAAAGCAATTTTCTCTGCTACCTGTGTTGGATCAGACTTAACCCTAGCATTCTTCCCGAGGATTTGGCATGTGAGTAGGGATCACAGAACATTAGAAATGAAAAGGACAAGGATGTGTCTTTAGTCCCTTCATTTTATAGGTAAGGTGTGATGGCACGCCAGGGGCTGTCCAAACATGACCAGGGGATTTTAGTGGCTCCTTCCTAACTAGATTCACTTTCATGGGGGTCATTACTATTTCCGGTTCAGTAGCTGTGGGCTTTCAGTGTGCTCGCAACAAAGCTGAGAAGGAAAGGGCCTTTCGAGGACCCCTGTCTCCAACACGGGAGGCTGGCTTCCAATGTGGACACCTGGGATTTGGTGAGGGATGGCTCCTCCCACTAGAGGGCACCGGAGGGCTCTGGAGGGGAGCAGGTGATGCTGCACCCCTCCCCTCCTCAGATGGTGGCAGAGTCACTTGGCATAATGGGTCCCCCCCATCAGCACGCTAGGGTGGAAACTAGGGTGGGCAGTTCCATTCACAACTGTGAATAAGAGTCAGGTTTTTTAGAGATGAGGCAAAATCTGGGGATGGGGAGTGGCAATTGGGGTAGATTCACAAGGAAGGGAGTGTATAGAAAAAAAACAATTTAAAAGAAATGCAGAAAAAAATTCAGATAATGGCCAAAGATTTGTGAGCAAGGATGCTCACAGCAGTGTTATTTTAATGGTGAAAAACGGGAAGCAACCTGAAGTCCACAATCAAGGGACTGATTATGTCAATTATATTTAAACAAATTACGGGTTAAACACTGACATGGAAAAATGTCAACCATATATTGTGAAATGATAAAAGCAAATTCTCTTACCTATATACGTATGTTGTGTCGTATAGTAAATAAGATGTAGCATAATTAAAAATACTACATATAATTTACACAGTAGATTATATGTGCATAAAAAGTATGATGGAGCCACAAAAGTAATGTCATTTAATATAATTTGTAATTTTTAGATCAAGCTTATATTTTTTATACTCAGAAAAAATGCAATTTCCACTTTGAAAAAAAAAGTGCAGCCAAATCTCAATTTTTCAGCTCACTAAGAGGCTGTGGATATTCCATGTCCTTCGCCAGTTCTTCCTTCCTCCTTGTGGCCGTCCTTGAAACCACTTTAGTGCTCAGTCCCACCTCCGCTGGTGGGTGGGCTGGAGCGGGGGAAGAAGGATCAGCCAATTTTGTTGCACGGTAACTGCTCTAATTAAGGGAGAGGCTCAGGAACTGCGCGCGCGCGCGCGCGCGCGCGCGCGCACACACACACACACACACACACACACACACACACACACACACACACACACACACACACACACACACACACACACACACACACACACACGACAGCTGGGCCCTTCACAACAGTAGCCCATTGTTCCCAGACTTATTAGGGAGACTCGCTCTTCCTGTAACAGGTCTCTGTAGAACCAGGCTGTTTGAAATCAGAGAGGCAGCGGATCTGGCAGTGCTTAAGAAAAGTTTGCAAAAGGTATACACTAGTTGACCTGTTCTGTTCCGCTTAATAAATCCTGGGGATTTACGGATGGGCAGTGGCATTTGAAGACTCGAAGTTCAGATCTTGACATTTTTAGCGACTTGTGTCATGACCTTAGATCATTAAATCTCTTTAGACCTCACTTTAGCCCCCTGGGGGACCGCACACCTGACATTTCTGATATCAACTCCAAATAGCACCAGGCTTACTCACACAGAATTATTTAGCAAGTATGCAAAACTCACTTTCTCCGCAGAGCATGATTTGGGCCTTCAGCTGTTCAATGTCACAGGAGAACCGGGCGGCCTTCCCGAGCTCTTCATCATATTTACGCTCGCTGACGAAGTGCTGTAGGGAAGAGACAGGAGCCCCACGATTACAGAAATGACTGAGGCACGCTGTTGATCCATTCTCTCTGCTCTCCCGCCACCACTGATGGTGTGAAAGCATCCCCAGCTGGGGAAGCATGCCAGCCTGTCACTGGGAGGCTCTGTGAAAGCAGGCTTGGTTTTGACCTGCCTGGAGCATGATCGCCTTCTTATTCTGGGAACATGTGTGGGTCCTGTCTTTCCCCTGCCTGGGCTTAGACAAAACTGTGCTACAGGCAAAATGTATGTCTGGACTCATCTGCTTAACCTTTTAGCACCCCACGCCCTCCTTCTAGCATTTCCTGTCCTGTTGTAAATTATGGGATTGCCTTCTGGCAGTCTTCCTAATCTGGCCAATGGCCTGCTGAGGTATCACTCCTCAGGAGAAAGCATGTCATCCTTCCTAGATGTCCATCTCCATTTTAACAGGGGACCAGGAAGTCCAAAAAGCCTTTAATATTGATGACTAGAAACCATTATTCTGAATGGTAGAATTTCAAGTGCTGTTAAAGGAAGTGGGAAAGAGAATATTTTTCAGTTCATTTAAAATTGAGATCTATGTGTTGATGACAGAGTGAGAAATACAGAAATAACTATGACTCAGTCCCTCTGTGAGTTTACCAGGGAGTTTACCACATGGCAAGAGAGAAAGATACCATGAAATACAATATAACGTAGAATATAGTGGGTACTTTAGGAATATGAAGGAAGAAATTATTTCCTACTGAGTTATGCAAGAGAA
Source organism: Hippopotamus amphibius kiboko (assembly GCF_030028045.1). Lineage (NCBI taxonomy): Eukaryota > Metazoa > Chordata > Mammalia > Artiodactyla > Hippopotamidae > Hippopotamus > Hippopotamus amphibius. Next base: position 104,232,374 of record NC_080193.1, read on the forward strand.
AGCATTTGAACTGGAACATTAAAAAATATTGAACACTTACCAGACATGGGCCAAATTCTTAACAGATAATCTCATTTTCATCTGACCACATTATTATGAAGTCAGTACTATTATTAACTCTAATTTACAAAGGGGGAGTCGAGGTTCTAAGAATCGAAGAGAACATGTAATTTATCCAAGGTCTCAGAGCTGGACTGTTGCACTCCAAAGCCTATGCTATCAACCATTTTATGATGAGTGGGATTTTGATAGGTAGAAGTGAAACTTGGAAGATGAGTGGATTTCAGTAGACCAGGAAGCTTGCAATATCATATTTATCAAAACAAGTGTGTGTTTGTTTGTGTTGCTTTCCAGGATGTTTTTCTGGGTATCAAGATGGGTTCCACCAACCAGCCCCATCCTCCATTCTAATCTCCTTTGGGACCAGGGAACATCTGTGACATTAAGTGCATCTGTGTCCACAAGATGAAGGGTTTTCTTCTACTGAAACTAACTAGCACTGGCCATAATATATACTGGAGTCCCGTGGTGGATTTTATTTTGAAGGGAAGAGTAGGCCATAGTAGGGGAGACCAGATCTGCTCTAATAACTCTGGTCTTAGGGTAAATGACAGCGGATGGGAGACAGTGGATGCAGAAAGCCTAGTCAGGAGGCCACTGCAATTGACTGGTTGGAGGCAACAAAGACCAGGAGAGCAGGGAAAAAAGACCTCTAGATCTTCAGGGGAAGTCCTCATCCCCATGGGGCTCTCTTTCATGCCTAACTAGGATGGAGGGGACCAAAAAGGCACTTGCCACTTTCTACCATACCCAACCAGTTTTATGCTGGGATGAGCAGAAAATCCTGCTTATAAAGCTAGCAGCAGACATGACTTCAAAGTACACTAGTTCCCTAGAAGTCGGTCAGAAGCTACAGTGTGTGTGTGTTCAGTATACTGGGTAAAAAGAGGATAAGGGAAAATTTATAAACTGTAACTTCCTATTTTGTTGTAGATACTGTTTTTGCCTTTCTCGTAAAAATTTCTCCTTCTGGTAACTGTACCCCAGTGCCGCTTCAAAGATTCACAGCATTGGTAGGTCTGTCAATTGAGACCTCTTTTGGCCAAATGGTGGATGTGACCCAAGTGGAGACCAATCAGAATCTCTCTGGGCTTTGAATCAAGTGGAGTGACACAAGGGGGATGACATCTGGAGGTCACCTACTCTGATGGTGCCCTGAAGAGTGTCTAGTTAAGTACTAGACATTTCTGCCTACATGTCTGCCCAATTATAGCCTGGAAGCTTCAGAGCACACTCTGCTTTGGTGAGCTACGCTCACATTCTTTCCAATTCTACTTGTTCTTGAGGTTAGCCAGGCTCAGCTTCTGTCGCGTGCAACTGAAGAAATCCAATAAATACATATTTGTGGGTGGTATTCTTAAAAAAAGGGCAAGTAAGCTAGAAAAGGATATAGGAAAGAAGTCTCCACATATTGTGCACTCTTTATAATCCTTACTGTATACTAAGTTCACACTTAGCATGTGTTCACACGTGTGTGTGTTTATATACACACACAAATTACATGTGGTGACAATAATATCCCCCTTCCCAGCTATAATTTATGGTTGAATACATTTTATTTGGGTCAGTTCCACCGGCTAAGAAAATAGCTTGTACCTCTCTTCTGTAACGATATATCCCTTCAACCCATAGTATAGTTAAATATAGCGGTGAGGTGGTTCCTTAACCCTCTGTAGTCTCGACTTCAGCCCTGTGAAAGAGAGCTGGGTGTCTGAGGGGAGATCCTCAGAGAGCAGCACTCTGTGAATGCAGAACAAACAGAATGGGGATCAGAACTCTGGCTCAGGGTTCATGCTCTGATATTTTAGAACTGACCTTAATTTCTGCCCTGAGCTCGGCCAGCTGCATCTCTGCCATCTGACTGGCTAGATCAGTAAGTCTCTTTAGTTCTTCTGCTTTCTTTTGACGAGCAGTCAGGATTTCCACTGCCAAATAAGAAGGAATAATACATTAAGGCCGAAGATTTCAACATATCAAATGACCTACATTTTGGGGATCAGTTCTCCCTCCACAGACTGATGGCTTTGTTGGGCCCTGGCTGTTTTCTGAGTTGGTCACTGAGGTGGGTTGGCCCTCAGTGCTCCTCACCAACCACTCATTTCCTTATGTCTTTATCCACCAAGCCCCAAACCGAACACAGTCCTTTCTGATTCACTGTACACCCACAACCTTCTTCATTTTCCCCACTGGCATCTGATCTCACTTACTTAATTTGGACTTTCAGATTTGTGCATTACTCAGAACAACTATCTCCAAGAAGAAAAACATTAAAATCCTATCTGAATGATATTGCAAAGACAGGGAGTGCACTAAGCAAATCCATTCTTCTGTAGGTGCTGTACTATTAAATTCTAGCAGCATCAGACCCTCTGAACTTTAACACACATTCATTTAGAGCAACTAGCTGTGTTATTGAAATATGACATAAAAGTTTTCTTTTATTAGCTTTTTGTGAGCTAAAAATGTTTCTGCTTCTGCTACTCTGCAGATATGTTTCCATTTTGCAACCAGAGAGAAGTTGCAGACCAGAGTGTCTTTGTTACAAGTGTCCACAATGGAAAAATTTCAAGGGTGAGTCAAAGCCTGCTTGAGCTGAATTCATGTGCACTCTTTAGCATTCGCACACACAGAGAAGATACAAGGGAGTTCTCGGCATCACATCTCACATACCTGTCAGGTGAACTAAAGGTTCAAGTAGATGTAGGAGTCCACAGGTTAATTTCTGTGTGTGTGTGTGTGTATGTTTCCCAAAAGATCATGGAGCTCAAAGGCAATGAATACAAATACATTGGGTGAGATTTAAATAAGAGATTTGATTTTATAATAGATAAACTCGTAGTTCTCTCATTCCTGTCACATATGAATTGCCTTCATTTCTTTTGGACAAAAATTTTGAGTTACAACAAAAGTCCATCTAACTCGCATGATATGCACATGGAATTCACATTCCATTCTTGGCTGAATAAGGGCCAACTGCTTTATTATACCAGATTCATAGCACAATGCCCAGTCAAACAATGTGATTTCTGATTGTAAGAGTTCTGAGTTTATGAATGTCAAAGACAGTCACTTCAAAAACCCCAAAAGAAGTTCAGATCCAATCCTGCAAACCATAAACCATTCTTCAGACAGGCTAAGAAACATCTTGTTATGCTGATACCAGTGTTGAGATGTCAATAAAATAACTAATCTATAACTCATAAAGGCTAACCATCTGCCAAACTACTCTAATCATGCTTTGATTATTTACTGGGATGCCCCCTGCCTCCCACTTACAATACCGGGTAGCTGGGCAGAGACTGAATCGTGCCTGGTAGCATTTCAGAATACAGAGAAGCTAGTCAAAGACTTGTCTTGATGATGGGAGGGAAAGGAATTTTCATCTGAATGTAGACAGCGTATTACTGACTGATGTCCCAGGTTACCCAGTCCGACCGGAAGTCACAAAAAGGGGGCCAATATCACTTTTGGTGACAGGGTACATGTATTTTGCTCGGTCCACACATTACTTTTACAAAGAAACTGCCCACATTTGAAAATTAAGTGATTCCATTTGAAAGCTGGATTTCTGGTTGCTCTTAAAATGTTGTTATTTCTGGTCACAGTTGGCCAGCATTCCCGCGTGGCAACCACTGGCTAGAGGTGAGGAGTCGCTGCCCTTTGTAGATGGAGCATGGCTCCCTGTGTGCCCCAGTCCACCACTGCCCTGCCCCCACCCCACCCTGCTTAGCTCATGAATGTCACCTGTCTGGTCTCTACAGGCGTCTCCAATCCTGGCAGAAATGGCACATTTAGTTCTTTGTGTCCATGATACCTAGGGCCTGGTATACAATCGGTGCCCCGTACGTTAGCTGAATGAAGGATTCCAATGAATGAAGCAGCGCGTTACTTAAAAGGAATATGCAAACAAAGGCAGAAGTTCCTTTTCTACAGGGGCCACTTAAGAATATCCAGGACTCACACCTTTTACTGATTATTGCTTTCCCATTATAATTCAACATATGGATGGGACTAAAGCCTGGAGAATAAGAAAATGGTTCTTGAGTAGGAAGATGAAACAAGGTACTTTCCTCTTGCAAAGTAAGACAAATGCGAAATTCTGAAGGCCCAGTTTTGATGAGGAGCTAGTACAGCGGTCAGCAGACCCCGAGTGACTACACGGTTAAACAGACCTGACTTTTCGTAACAGATCATTTGTGGGACGGGTGACAATTAGGGGTAATTGTTCTTTTTGATTAAGAAGAACTAGGGCATTCATACCAAACAAAAGATTTTGTAGAAATAGATATAAATGGGCCCTAAAATAGAAATGCAGGTGCAAGATCACCACTAAATTCTGAGTTTACACTCATGCAAACATGCATGGGAATGAAGATTTGCATCAGCACGTGTCAGGATGAGTTTTACATATAGTCTCATTAACATTTCAAAGACTTTCATTATGAAAAAGCCCTAAAACTTGAGATCAAAAGCCAGTATTCTTTAGGGGAAAGCCAACATTTTCACCTCAAAAACATCAATCACAGAAACAGAAAGCAAACCCAAAACAGATCAGTTCCTGAAATTCATTGATCCTATAATTTAAAATAGAATAATAAGTATGTTTTGAAAGTACCATCCTTTCGGAAATTTGTAGAGGGAGATAGTTCCAAAAGGCTTTAGATTTTCACTGCTTTCAAGACTCGATTAATATTATTTATGTAGTTTTATAAACAGTATCTGGTATGCCGAAATCCATTCGCTCAATAGGATTTATAATTTCCTTCAAGTTTCTGGAACACATTGGAAACTTGCTCATATTACTTGAACCGTGGAAAATTTTAGGGCTTCTCGAATAATACATCTTGGCAGAGGGTGTACCTGAAATCCTGGGACAGGGGGAGGCCAGGAGCTGGGGCAGATGTAGCTCTTCAAGTTACAAAGGTTCTTTGAAATCCTTTTGAGCCCTTAAAAATTCTTGTGAATTTTGCATTTTACTTCATAATAGATCTATGTGCCTGTTAATATAAAGTAATGTTTTCTTCCCATCTCTAGTAAATTTGACACTCTGAGAACACAGCTGTCTAGGCCTCTAATTCCCTGGGCAGGCAAAGTTTGAGATCATAGCATGACAGCATCTTTACTTTCTTTATCTGTAAAATGTAATAATCATTAAACCCTCCTAGGGTTACTGTGGAACTAAATGAAATAACCTATGTGAACTGTTTAGAAAAGTACACTAAAAAACCCTAACTACAGATACTATTATTAAAGTGAGACATATTTATCTAAAAACATACCTCCCTCTTGTTGCAATAACATTCATGTGCACTAATATTGGATCCCACAGCCTGTAGATACTGAATTAATCATAATAACTCTTCTAACAAATACAATGACGTGCCCACTGTCTTCTCAGCTTTGTGTTAGGGGCCCTAAGGGATACAGGAATGTATGTTACAATTGGGGAAATATGGTTTATATTATGTGCTGGAAATGGAAAATGTGGAAAATACTCTTAAGACCATAGATCAGGATGCTCAACATGGTGGTTGTGAACACAGTTCAGCACTTTGTGGGGAGAAGATTCAATGGTTTCTTCTATCGACGGAGAAGACTTATGGTTGATGATGTAGGTATGTCGCCTGAGAGAGGGTGCGTAGCCCCTCTGACCTCTGTTTTCCGAGGGGTTGGACTAATCTCTCTACTAAGATGAGCTTTTCTCTTTTTATACACACCGTGTCAGGCACTGTGCTAAGTGCCTGACGTGTGTCTTCTCCTTTTATCCTTACAATAACTGCTAGAGATAGACACTCTTCTTATGCCCCCTTTTCTGATTAGGAACCTGACTTTGAGGTTATGAAATAGTTCAAGGTCACATAGCCAGTAAATGGGTGGACCATGGACTTGATTTCAGTTCTGTTCACCTCCAAGGTAAGCGAATTGGCTTTCCCAGGGCACTGGGCAGTTCTCAACCAGGACTGCTTCCTGAAGTTAAGGGAGTTCTTCAACCTATCCAGCCCTTTCCGCTAGCCCGAAAGCTCCACGAGTGGAGGTCCCAGATTTATCTGTTTGCTGTTTGTCCCACTCTCCACCAGTGCTTAGCACACAAGGAAGCACACAGTAAATAATCTACTGACTGAATGAGTTTTAAGAATGGGAATGCTTTCCAGAGATGCCCCAAATTCCACAGGTCTTGGGACCGAATATTATTGTCCCAAGAAGGAAGAATGAGCACTTGAAATCTGAGATCTTCTGTTAACTTTTGAGAAAGCAGTGGGCTAGTAACTTTCTGTTTTGGTGCTAGAGAAACATTTGTGTTTGTGTTGGATGTTACATTTTTATCATTAGGATATGAAACTGAAAAAGGAAAATAAGCTGTACCTGAGAAACAGTCACGGGGTAATCTACTGCTCCTGAAGAAATTAACAAATTTCATAAAAATAACTCACAATCAAAGGGATTGTGTAACTATCTAAATATTCCATAGCTTACCCCTGGATCACATTTAGCTTGATTTAATAAAACCTGATGTACTTTAGATTCTAAAACGTTGTTTAAAATTATTTGGAAACATTGTCTAACAAAAATAATGATAGCTATTTTCCATAAAATGACTTTTGAATTATGACCAAGGGCCAGGCAAGAAAAATATTAAAAGAATGAAGAATCTGGGCTGATACTTCACTGATAAAAAGAAAGGCACTGAAGTCAAAAGTGAAGGAATTTAGCTGAAACCCGGCTGGGGGTGCAGACTGCCATTTATCCAATTCATTAGATAAGATTTGGGTAAGGATGAAAAATTTTAAATGCCTAGGAGATAAGGATTGTAAAACTAAATCCCAGCTGAAAAATATGGTCTTAGGGTTCCCACTAACATAGCAAATGAATTTAAAAATAAAAGAGGGATCAGCATGTCCACTTGTGTTGAGTCTGACTGAGTGATCTTGTCTCCGCTGAAATTTGCAACCCATGAACCTCAGCCTATTTGAGATGGCAAATCTGCCCTACTGGCTATTGGGTAACTTTAGAGCAGTGGAAAGGTTTAGAAATAGGGATAAAAATAGTAACATAAACCCAGACTACTAATATTTTGTGTTAAATTGAGAAAAAGTTTTGCAGTGATTAAGATTGCCTGCTTGTGTTCATTACTTAAATACAGAGTATTCTGTATATTAAGTCATCTCACTTGTGATTTCAATTTAAAACACGTTATTGATTTTCTTTTGAGGTGTTAAGTTGGCAGGTGTCAGCAAATTTGGCTAAGTTTGTAAACAGAATTGGAGTGTTCTAAGAGAACTTCATTTAGTACATCTCTAAGTTTGAATTATTAATCTTGTAAGAGTTGCTTAAGAGCTTGGAATACTTTGTCAGTTAGGTTTGTGAATTTGCCTTGTCAGGTATCTGAAGTGCTTGGAAAAAATAAGATATGTTAAATTTACAAATGTAATTCATAAATGTTAAGGGGAATTGAAGTAACTTTCAAATAGAATACATTTTTTAGGGGCGCTTAATTTGGTAAACTTGTGTTAGTTGAGAGAACAAGTGAAAAGGATTATATAAAGTAGTACAGCAAGATTTGTAAGTTGTGAAGGCTTAAAAACTTATATTTTAAAATATAATACTAAATTCAATGTCATTTTAAACCCAACTAACTATAAGTAGTCCTGTATAGGTACAAAAGTTTCCCTGGACTTTATTTTTTTATTTTTATTTTTTTTAAAGTTTAAGTACAAAATTTATTGCAGTAAAGAGATTAAAACAATTTTCTTATGTAAACCAAAATTAGTTTCACATGACTATCCCTGGACTTTAAATAAACTCAGCTGACACCTACTATTTGCTGTATGCCTCTTCTGCCCCCTGCTCAGTGGGTGCTACTCCTCCATCCTTTTGGACCCCACTCAGAATCTATATCACTGTCGGGCCTCCCCTGGTGGTCCAGTGGTAAAGAATCCGCCTTCCAATGCAGGGGACTCGGGTTCAATTCCTGGCTGGGGAACTAAGATCCCACATGCCTTGAAGCTACTGAGCTCCTTCGCCTCAACTAGAGAGCCCATGTGCCGCAAACTACAGAATCCATGCACTCTGGAGCCCTGCTCCACAACCAAAGAAGAGAAAACCCCGACGCCACAACTAGAGAGAAGCCCGTGCACCGCAATGAAGAGCCCATGTGCCACAGCTGCGTGCTGCTACCAAGACCCAACGCAGCCAAAATAAATAAATAAAATAAATTAAAAAAAAAAGACTCTATATCACTGTCAATCTGATTTATGGATTACTTCTGATTGGGAAGCTCCTAATCAAACAACCATGTGGCTACTTACTGGCTTCTTCTTTAACTTTATCCATTTCTGCCATTAATGAAACTTCTTTGTCAATGATGCTGGGGGAAAGAAACAAAAACAAAAGCAAAGAATGCTTAATCAAAGATAAACTTTTAATAAGCACTGGAAGTAAGAGAAAAATTATTTTCATGAAACAAAATACAAGATTACCATAAATATTTCTATGTTACAATGCCAGCAGCAGACTCTGCCTTTCCAAAAATGAGGCAACATGGAAGGGATGCTCCCAGTGTTGCATAGTGACATCTGCTGATTAAATCATTGTCAGCAAATCGAAAAAAAAAAGCCTTTTCAGACTTTCAGAATTGCACTGCTTTGAATTTCAATTTGGGAGTATTCTTGCCCTGTGAATTTTCAAAGTTCCAAAACAATATAATAAGTATTTAAAAAGCTGGCACTCAGGTCATCAAGGCCTGTAATTCTCAAACGCCTCTGTGCTTTGCTCTCCCAGATTCGGGCTGGGAGAGGGAGAAGTGGGCCCAGTTCTGATGCAGAGGGTCCTAGGACCCACTTTGAGGAATATGGTTCTGGGCTGATCCAGCCACATGCTCTAGGATGAGCCTTCTCATTCCCCAAATAAGCATTGCAAGATTAAATTAACTTTTTCCATTATATTTAATACATTTTTTGGTTAGTCCTTTGAAAAAGTACTACCTGCAAAAGTAATAATTTTCTGTCCAAAAGTTCATCTCTCTCCCATCCTGACTCCTCGCTTCCCTTCCAGAATCAACACATCATCAGAAATCCCTCGTATATCCTTTCACAGATTTTTATGTGCAAATAAGCACAGATGCCAGATTTTTAAAAGTTTAATTTCAACCATAAATATTTCAATATAGATATCTCAAAGATAAGGACTTTTGAGGAATATAACCATAGGATTACTATAATACCTAAAAACATTAACCATAATTTAATGTTATCAGATATCTACTCAGTATTCAAAATTTCCTAATTGCCCCATACATTTTTTTAAAACAATCTGTTTGAACCAGGATCTAAATAAGGCCTGTTCATGACCATTTGTTGATTGTCTCAAATGTTTTAATCTATACATTTCCTCCCACCTCTCTCTCTGGGTCTCTCTTTTTTCCCTCCTTTGCAATTCCTTTGTTAAAGAAACCAGGTTGTATGTTCTGTAGAGTTGTCCAGGGTCTGAATTTTGCTGACTGCACGTTGATGGTATCATTTAACTCATTCTTTCATATCTTCTATAAATTTGTTGTGAGATATAGAAATTTGATTAAATTCAGATTTGTTTTTTATTTCAGGAGAAATTACGTTATATACTTCCATCAGCAGACACATGACAGGACACACATAAATATTTCTCCTGAAAAAAATTAAACCTGAATGTACCCAAATGTATACATCTCAAAATAAATGTATAGGAAATACAAAGAACGTCTCTATTTTTTATGATATTAGCAGCTATTAGTGATTACTGCCTAGATCAATAGGGTCTGAAAAATGAGGATATTCAAATTCTCTCACCCCTCCATTTATTTACTGAAAACTTCCTTAAAGAGAAACTTTCCATTACCCACTACTTGGTTATCATGAAGTACAGTTTGCGTAGACATGATAAATGCTTGGTTCTCTATTTTTATTTATCAGTTTTCAAAACGATAGTTGGTTCCTCCAAAAGTAACTGATGAGAATTTTTTTGGCTAGTTTTTGTATAGTTTAATTATGAACTCATATTTAATGTGCTTCAATACACTGCAATTATTATCCTGAAATCATCCTTGTTACTTTACTACCGCTCAGATTGTTTCAGCAGATGTATTTTTTTTTCTCCATCAAATGTATTTTTAAAATTTAAAGTGTGTTGAAAATCTATTTCCCCTTAAGAGGAAACATTCTGTAGTATTTGTCCAGGTACGAAGTGGTTCCTGGGATGTATCTCTAGGAGTTTGGGGCTCCTCATCCAGATGACGTAACCTAAACACTTGGAGAGTAAGGGCTGTGTGCTGAACAGCTGGGCTTTTTCCAACCAGGAAATCCTAATGGAGACAGTGACGTGAGCAAGGAACGGCAAATTCTCCATAACTGGGCTCGAAGCCTGATCCACCAAGCGCAGACATCAGCTCTCCCCATGACGCGTGCGGTTTAAGCTCACTGGCTATGACCACTTTGGTGAAATGAGCACATCAGGAGAATTGTACCTTATTTATTGACATTAAATATATATGATGTCAGTGTGTTTTAAATATAGGAAATACATGATACAGAAAGGTGTATGGCGAGAAGGAAGTCTTTATCCCATCTCTGTTCCAGTTTACTCAGTCCCCTCCCTGGAGGTCTCCACTGTCACCAGCTTCTTGCGTTTCTTTCCAGAGATCATCTATTCATAAACCAGCATATATTAGTTAATTGTATGAAATGCTGGGTTCAGTCGATAGGCTTGAACTCCTGTGATTATGAGGTATGTTGAGCTTTCTTGTCAAGTTCACGAATGCAGCCACAGTAGAGGCTGAGCGAGTGGAGAGGGCAGCTCCATGTTAGTTAGGAAAACGAGGCTAATGGAGAAGCTGGTAGGGAGATAAGGTGAGAACCTAGAGATCTGGAGTCAGGAGTCCAAATTATAACAACATGGTTAAGCTATTCTGCTTGAGAAAATGTTTTGAATTTTTATTCCCTATAGAAAGGGAGGTGAAAAGAGAGCCAGGCAGAAGGCTGGGAACTGGGTAGAGGGAAGAGGCTGGAGAAATCGTCTGTAGTGGGGGTGAGCATAAGAGCTTCCAGAAGCAGGAGGACCTCATATGCTATTGTGAGGGGTCCACTGTGGGGCTTGTGATGTGAGCTGTGTTCGGGATGTCCAGACCTTCACCACGCTTGGTGTGAATGGTCTGAATGTGCGTGGGTGCGCACACACACACACACACACACACACACAGAGGAAGTGGCTGGGTTTCACAACTGGGTCAGTGCAGGGCTGAAGAGATGGGAAGAGGCCACAGCCTGAAGGCAGAGTGAGGGTGAAAATGTTGGGTCCAGCCCGCATCCCTGAACTGGCACAAATCCTAGAGAGGGCTTTTGACTTCTAGTCGACGTGAAACAGGAGTCCAAGGGGCTGGGACTCCACTGACTTACGGGCTAGAGGTCATGTGAGACTCCCTCCATTCTCTTCATCAACAGTGAAGCCGGGTTGCACAGGTGTCGGGTAGCTGTGCAGGATGTGCTACAAAGAGCACTAGAAGATTCTAGTCTCTGGAGAGACTGACAAAACATTAATCCACCGGACAAATCTCTGCTGAGTGCCTGCTAAGTGCCAGGTGAGGGTGGGGCTGGAAATGTAGTTTTGGGTAAAAAAAAAAACGTTCCTGCCATCCTTGTGGAACCTACATTCTTTTAGGGGAGCTGAGAGGAAGAGGGGAGAGGACCTGCTGAACTTCCTGTGGTAACAGCGTGAAACAGATGGAGAGGGAAGAAGATGATGACGGCAGGAAGAAGAAATTAGGGTTCCCACCCTCCATCAACCAGAAGGCTATAATTAGAGTCTCCAGTTTTGAGAGTATGCAAGGCGTACAACCAAAAGAGATACATGCATGTGATACAAGGTGTGGTGTCAGGAGGCACGAGAAGAGCAGCCTGCAGGGAGCGTGCCAGGACAGCCTCACGCAGTCCCCACGCCCTCAGTCCCCAGACAAGGCCACGGACCCTCCGGCCTGTCTGTGTGCTGGGTGAGGAGGCTGGTATAGGAAGGGGCCTTTGCTAATTTCTTTACCAGCTACAAGATCATAGTAAATTGTTGTTGATTCAACTTATTAACATAATTATATCCCTAGAGAGTTTACAAGATGGACATCTGGGGTATACTCCATGTCCCCAGGTCTAACACACAGGAAACAAAGCTGGATACTCACACAATGGTTAGTTCAGGCCTCCAGGCCTAGCAACAGGAGGGATGAAGGCTATACACAAGAAACTGCTAATCTGCTTAATGCCCACTGGAGGATGTGGAAAGCCTGTGAAGTTGGCATCAAACCATGCTTCCATTCCTCTGGGTATTTCAGCAAAAGACTGTCCTCAAGCATCTTAGTAATTCAAGCACTGCTATGTGTGACTGCTTTTAAAACTCACGCATAAAGGCGAGCCAGGGGATCTCTGCTGAGTCAGGACTCTGCTCAGAACCCATGAATTGGATGTAAACCAGCATCAAGGTGCTGGCTCAAGGCAGCTCCCCAGGACCTCCTGCGAGAATCTCAATAAGGTGCACCTGAGAGTTTCGCTGGACCCTTTTCTTTTTTTTTTTTCTTTTTTTTTTCCTTTCAAGGCAGCAGGCTTGTGGAAGGGAATGCTAAGGGAAGAGGATGTGGAAGTTGAAGAGGATGAAGTAGTGGAGGCCGGCTGGTCCCCTGGCAGACCATCAGTGAGCAACCAGCCTTATAGCAAGCTGAGAGCCAGACCAAAGGAAGGTCCAAGAGGAAAGGCTGTGTCTAACACCCTTTCTGGCCATACCGCACGGTTTGCGAGGCCTTCGTTCCCCGAATAAGGATCGGACCTGTACCCCGGCAGTGAGATCGCAGAGTCCTAACCACGGGACAGCCAGGGAATTCCCTGTGTCTGACACCTTCTAAATGCCCACAGTGCCGGGGGTCACATCCAGCCTCCTGAGTAATATCATCAGTGCCATTTACAAGTCCCACTGAATCTTCTTAGAGACACCAGGACAGAGATACACACGGAAGTGCTGCCTGATGGAAAACAACTCTGCAGGCTGGATAAGGGCAGAGGGTGCTGGGCAAAACTCAGTAGGGAGCTGGCAGACACAGAGGGCAGGAGGGACGAATGGCATGGGAGGGCTGACGTGTCGTAGAGAAATCACGGGCAGTGTCACTGTCCCCATTCTTACTGGAGAAGCAGAAAGGTCACAGGTGGGCTTTTGAGATACCCCTGTGGAGACAGATATCAGCTGCAAAATGAGAGCTGCTCACGCGTAACACCTCTTGAGTGCTACTGTGCAAGGCACACCAGGAAGAGCACCAGCGCCTCGAGGAATGATCTCATTCAAGTTTCCCAGCACCCCAGGCGGTATGAGCTCTGCTTTCCCCTCACCACAGGGCCTTGGGACGTGCCCTTCCCATGCTGGAGGACAGCTCTCCTCCCTAACCCTGCCTTTCTTCATCTCCTTCACTTTGAGTCTTCCTCAGGTCTCTGCTTAATCATCCCTTCTTCAGGGAAGCTCGATGGAGTTTTAAAAAACTTCTGTTCAACGTTATGATCTTAGACTATTATGGGCTGCTTGACAAAAACTGCTTGATGAACGGAAGGGAAGACAGTACATTCATTTTTCCATGGCATAACAATACTGCAACTCCTGAATTGGTATATTGTAGTGCTTGCATATAAATCACCTTTATGCAAAAATTTATGTAACTTTTGTCACTGATGGAACCTAATCACTTGAGACATAAGCTTATGAATAAAAGTTCAATGATACTCACTAAACCACACAGGGTTTGGCTCAGAATCAAAACACGTAGTTAATGATTCTGTTTGCAAATTGGGATGGTAATAAATTATTGAAATTTGTACTTTCCTCCACTAATCATCTGCAATTCTAGGTTTTGGACATTTTTGCTTTTCGGTGGTGATCATCTATACTTGGCAGAAACACAGAACTCTTTAATTGGCTTTTCGCTGACCACCGAAAGTTCTCTAAGTGGCTGGATAAAGTCCTCGGGATAGCACCAGACTGAAGACACATCAAACGTGTTCTACGTAAACTGAGCTCACATAAAACCCATGCTGACCTCACATGTTTCAGATGTGCCCTTTGTCATTCCAAAAACACATCTTCTCATTTTATCTAAACTGTCTGGATAGTAAAATTTTATTCTGTTGCCATAAAAAAAGCTTTTATTATTAAAGCAATAAGGCGTAAGGAGAGGGAGATTACCATGGCAGAGCCTTTATGGTTTATTATATAGTTAATCACAGAGATAAAGTGTCATTTTATAAAAATGTTTCCAGTGTCTTGATTCCTTTCTATAGAGGACTAATAATAACAATAATAAAGAGAATCAGAGAGGCACTTCAGCAGGAATACATTTATCATTTTCTGCCCGTGAAAGACTCTTCTTTAAATGTGGAGACAAAGACACTGAGAGACAAAACGGCTTCGTCTGGGAGCTCGGAGGAGCCACATCGAGTCTGGTGTGCTTCATAAATAAAGATGCTGTGATGGGGAGCAGCCACAGGACTGCCAGTGGGTGAGGAGCCAGAGAGCGGAAGCTGCTGGCGGATACTAAGGGATGAAAGTAGGATTTCAAAGGGAGTTGAAGGAGATCAATCTGCAACAGCAGCCGGAGTCAGATGTTTAAGAGTTAAAGCTAGGCCACATTTCATCTTCCTGCGCTGGCCTCAGGGCGGCCACAGTGAGAGAAACTGCCTGCGACCATCTGATCCCAGACAATTTTGCTTCAGGACCTTCTGGTGGATGAAGTGCTTCAGTGTGGAGCTTCCTTAACTCCTCGACTGCCAGCAGAACAAAGCAGCTGGAGAGCCTCAGGAAGCAGGCAGAGCCCGCGCTTGCCGGCAGGATGAGCACGCGGCAGAGCCTCTGGACCTCCAGCCCATTAGAGAGAAAGAGAATGTGGAGACTGCTGGGGAGGAAGGATTCCACTGAATGCTAAGATGTTTCACCCCCTTGGCCTGTACCAAACAGCTTAAAGCATGTGAACGAGTGACAAGCCGGAAAGCCAGATTTCCTGCGTAAAGAATTTCTATGTCTTTCACTAAAGAGAAAGGGTAATGTACAAACATTTCCCCCCACTGTGGGCTCTGCTCCTTACTACTGCATCAGGAGTAAGAGCTGTGGCCACAGGAGGAACGCCAGCGGAGCACCTGGCAGCCTAGTAGCACCTAGTGGACCTTGAGCTGTGAGCGGGTGCTGATGGAAGAGGACACCTGTACTGCCCAGGAGTTTAGGCATCTACGTCCCTTGCCCTGGGTGAGAGGACTGTGCCCACCAGGTGGAGGGCAGAAAAACTCTCTCTATACACTTAGGGTGTACTGTACTATTACCATGGGTACCATTTCTAGTCCGATCGCCCAAGTATTACCAGGAATGCTTGGGCACAGGGCAAACCTAGTCAGGGGTTTCAGCCCACCCATTTCTCAACTCTTGCTGCTGTCAGCAAAGGTGCCTCTGGCACGACAGGCACAAATACATCAAGACTGTGTATGGTTCTCTATTCCCTGGGTCAGGAGGACAGGCAGCCCTAAGATGACAGGTCCTACAAACGTCACCCATGCTCCTGCATGGCTGCCAATTCCCCGCTCCTCCTTTCTCTGTTCTGCTCCCCGAAGACGAGCAGATGATGCCACCCCAAAAAGGGAACTTTGGTATATTGGTCACTGCGAGCAGTGGGCATGTGAAAAACAGCAAATGCAGGGAGAGGCTTTCTCCAAACTCCCCTTTTCTGCTTAAAGACAGACTGTCTAAAAGGGACTCAGTTGTCATAAATTCCTTCTCCAGAAGTTTCACCAACCAGGGAGGATGTTGACTCTCGTCACAGGAGAGGAGACTAGAATTGACACCACACCCGGACAGATTTTGTCACAAACTCACAAACTATCGTACCTCCCATCTGTTCTTCTAAGGACTCTTTCATCTCTCCTAAAAATCATTTACTCTCCCCTCAGAGGCCTAGACCCCCTCTCCCCTTTCCCTATTAAGATGGTATTTAGTCCTGAATTCCAGGCCACCTTGGGGAGTTCTTCATTTTTCCCTGGGTCTCTCCCATGTGTACTTGACGTATGCATGTTCATACACTTCTGTTTGTTTCTCTCTTGTTCATCAGTCTTTCCTTACAAGGTCTCAGCCAAGAACCCGGAAGGGCAGAGGGAAAATATTCTTCCTCCCTCGCACTCCATCCTGTCCCCACTCCTAGCCCTGTCTGCTGGTTACTGCTCTCACCTCCCACCAGTTTCCATGACTCCTCTTCCTTCACCTCCCACATGATCAAGTCCCCCCACGTCTACCCCAGAAATGTCTCTCCTACCCAACTCCACTTGCCAGTTTACCTCGGGCTCATCATCAAGTAGCTGGCTATGCTCATTTGTTTAGTTTTTTGTTAGGATTCCTGGGTCTGTTACCTTCTACTCTGTACACTTTTTCATTTCGGTTTCACAACAACCTGTGTTGTTCTTATAATTGGAATTCTTTTTCTGAATGCAGCAGTGATTGACAAACTGATCTAAAGATTTCTTGAATTCCGTAGCGTTATGTGATAAACAAACAAAACCCAACATGCATGTCTAGAGCCTGTCAGCTAGGGTTGGGACCCAGCTCTTTGAACAGCTGCCTAGCAATTGTGGCTCTCAGGGAAGCAGAGTGTCTCTAAGCATGAATCACCGTTAACACATACAGCAAAGTTACACGCCTCTGGCTGCCAATGAACGCGGCAAGTGCACACGATTTACCAATCAGGTTGAGCCCATTTTATTTCTGTTTCTTTTATCGGAGGTAATATAACATGTTAATGTTAATATCTGTGTATTTTATATTGGAATTTGACACTGACTTAAATTACAGTTAATCAGTATTGCATCACACTGTCTGAGATGCATTTCTGGAATGAGACACGTGCACATGTAGCATAAGGACTGACTTCCAACACTTATAAAATCCTGGAGTTCCTTACAGATGACATAGGTAACTGAAAAATCAAACACACGCAGACAGGGATTCCTTTTTCTTCTTGGAATTTAAAAAATGACATCAGAGTTGCAAAATCCTGCAAATTCTACAGATCCCAGAACATCATATGTTCAACCAAAAAATCTATATTCCTCATATACCTCTATTTAGAATTCTACATATAATTTTTCTTAATAATATAATTTCTTCTCTTTGCTGACTACTTTTTAGTTTTGTTTCTTCCCATGGAGACCACTATTCAAGGAAAGTAACTTCCTGTATTTCAGGTTCTATAGCTATAAAAGTGATATGGCTTACCACCATCTCCTTTTCGATAAAATAAGAAAACAATCAAACTACATCTACGGAAAGAAAGCAAACGTCTATCTGTGGGTGTTGATTTTCTTATAGCACAAGGGTACCATTTAAGGAACTAACATCCTTTGCCATTTAATTCATTTTACATCCTCATTAAAAAAAAAAAGGGAAATGTAGAAAGCAGCATCAAATAAAACAAATTTCAACATAAAGTAAAACAAGGCAAAAATCTCTCTTTGTCTCATACCCAAAATAGAGTCAACCGCTCTGAACACTGCTGCAATCCCCTCCAGTCCCGGGGGGTGGGGGGCATCTATGCAGAAGCCATCATGGTGACTGAACTTGAATAACGTAGGGACAGAAACTAGAGGAGACTGATACGACACAAAAAGTCACAGAAGTGCTGGTCCACTTCCAACCTAGGGCAGCCAGGCAGAGACTCCACTGCTCTGGCCTCCTGGGAGCTCCTGAATTCCTTGGCTCTCCTGTGAACAGAGGAGGGAAGAAAATGTGCACTTCTTGGCTTGGGCCAAAAGGCTCTCACCAGCCAGCATCTCCAGGCTCACCTGCTGCCCATCCTCTTTAGGACCTGTCCTGGCCAGTGGCTCCCCAAATGGGAAGCACAAAGAAAACAGTCAACTGCATGTACTTACTTTTTTTTTTGGCTACACTGCGTGGCATGCAGGATCTTCATTCCCCGATCGAACCCATGCCCCCTGCATTGGGAGTGCAGAGTCTCAACCACTGGACCGCCAGAGAAGTCCCATGTACTTCCTTTTTATTCTAAAAAGTTGACTTTCCTAACCTTCAGGATACAGATTAACCATAGCACACACACACATGATTTATAAATAAATGTTCTGGTTTGAGAGGGATGTGCTCAAAATTCATTTATTGATGGAGTGAGACCCAGGAAACGCACTCCTCCTAGAGCACGCAGTGGTCTCTCTTATTTCTGGTTCCTTGCGTTGCTTCTCCTGCATGGAATCCTTTCTCCGGTCTCAGGCTGACAAATTCCTAGTCTCCCTTCAAAGACCAGCTCCAACGTCACCTCTGTGGTGGACCCTTCTCTCACGAGCCACCCAGTGTTGATCTCCCCTCCCCCAGGCCCAGCTCCACTGAGTACCTACCATGGGGCATTGCACAGCGCGTTTCTGTCTTCACCCACTAGCCCTCGGGCTCTACTGGGTGGATGAAGGAAGAGAGGGGAAGGAAAGGTGGAGAGAAGGCATGACAGAATGGGAAAGGGCAAAGAGGGCTGATGTGATGAGAGCCATGGCCATTCAGAATCAGGGGTCCCTTTGCCTCATTCCCTCTTCCTCAGCAGTGAACTGTAAAAAGCTGCGAAGAAATATCCGCATCTTACAGCTGGAATCCACTGCATAACTAAATAAACAGAAGGGTGGAACGGATTAACTTCCTCCCAGTGTCTTGGTAGAGAGGGAAAGACATTTACTGAACGCTTATCTGGCAGAGAGGAGAACCAGCCTAGATTGAACTTCTGTCATGGGCCAGGCAAGCGATTTTCTAGAATAATCTCAGACGTGCATACCTTGTACATGAATCTTCACAAAATCCCCAGAAAGTGATAGCAGTACCCCCATTCTGTGGCTGAGTAGAAGTTAAGAAACTCAACCATATTCAGAGCTAGAATATGTGGAGATGAGATTTAAACCCTATTCTGTCTAAATCTACACCCCATGCCTCCTAATTAAGTTGTTAATAAATCTTGAACAATGTCACTTTTTTTCAAATATGGCCTACTAAGAACCGAAGGTCACAATCACTGGAAGAATAATGTAACATACATACATGGAAATCTATCATATTGGCTTCAGGTACAGTTTTTATATGATTCGTTGCTGTCCTAGCTGACAAACTGTCCAAAATTACTCCTTAGTCTCACTCTAAGAGACGACAGAATCTCACTCTACTAGTCTAATAAACAAATAAGCTCCAAGATCCATTCTGAAATTGTGATCTAGGATGTTCCACTTTTCAAACTATAATGCATTTATATTTATACTAATATACAGGAACAAGTTTGTCTTCTTTTCTCAGTGGAAATGGATTATACTGCAAATTTAAAACACACATACACATACCCTCCCCTCTGGGGATTGTATAGTTAGAACAATGCGCTTAATTCCTTTTTATATTTCTGTTCTATGATGAAAACTAACAATTCCTATTCAGGAGCACGTGACAAAGCTGGCTTGACTGGCAGCCTTCATTTGCTGAAAAGATTCAGAAATCTTTTCAGATTTCAAGCTGAAATCAGAACCAACTTCTTACCCTCCAGCTGTTCTTGTGGGTTTATTATTCTGCAAGAAGGCTGCAGTGAAGGAAAGCTGACTCCCAACGCTAAGTGTGCTGCTGACATGACATATAGAGGTAATTGCACATGGAGCTCAGAAAGGCTATTAATACAAGGCGCTATTTATGCTGGTTTCCTGGGGACTATACCCAAACTGAAAAGGCCAGTTCAGTACTTTTTGTATTTATCAGCCTGCTCTTCCTTCATGTCGAACTGATTCACTCGGTCCTGGCAGTGGCCCTGGGGAAACATCTAACGCAGAGAAAAGCCTCGGGGAGGGAAGAAAATAGGAAAAGAGAAGGCTTCACCTCCAAAGAGCGAGCTACCCCTATTTAGAATGACACATATTCACAAATGAGGCAAGGTTTGAAATGCACTGTACCATGGGGACTTGCCTAGACACAAAGTCACAGGAACCTTGAGTTCCTCTGTGGTATAAGGTATTTACCCTTCTCACGATTTTGGAATGGATGCTGGAGCTGATTTCTGTTGATTGAACTGATGCAGAGTAAGGAAAAGGAGACATTTTGGGCAGTTTGTCAGCTAGGACAGTGACAAGAAACCATACATGTGACTCCCTTGAGGCATAAATATATGTATTAGCTTCTTCTATTACTGTCTCTTGATATCTTTTGCAGGTGTATCTTCATCTCCATAATGTGTGTTCTTTCAATATGCTGGTATAATCTCCAATATTGGGTGTGGGGAGAAGGAATTTCCACTGTACAGTACAAGTCACCAGTAGGTGCGCACTTAGAAAAACCACTTGGTAAGAAGAAAAAAGATGAGTCAGAAAGTTTCGTCTGTAATAGGTTTTGATCAATGGGAAGTTTGTACTCCCTTCCAGAGCAGAAGGACGTAGACCTTGTGTTAAATTTCTTTTGAAAACCATAAAAAAGTGTAACGTAAACTCGTGATTTTGTCTGTGTAACGCATATAGGCTAAGGAGCTGGCAAAACCTAGCAATCGTTGAACACATTGATATTTTAATAGGTAACTGAAGGCCTGGTAAAGTTATCACACGACAATACTACGTGGCCGCAAAGGTTCCTAACGTCAGGTCTGCACTGGTAATCCCGTGATAAACATCCCTTGTTGAATGGCACAGAGAAAAGCATCGGTTTATTACTGGCCAACCCACTGCTCCAGACACTCCCGAAGCTCACGGGTGAGCTCGGAATGCTTACTGTTTCAGCCACGTGGTTTTACAGTGGCGTCTCAACTTATTACGCACGCTTACATCCACATCCTCCCTGTGACTGAATTCAAAAACCAAGTTTGCTTGCTGTCACAGCACCTATTCTGTGACCCGTTTTGCCAAATACATATTTTCCCTGTATTTACCAATCAGAGTAGAGAGAGTGCCATAATTTCAACATTCTCCTAATTACGAGAGGGTAAGTCAATAGTCAATAATATTTGCCCAACCACTACTGCACCATAAGATTGCAAAAAGATCTTCCGTTGGGAATTCCCTGGTGGTCCAGGGGTTAGGACTCTGCACTTTCACTGCCGAGGCCCGGGTTCTATTTCTGATGGGGGAACTAAGATTCTGCAAGCCATGCGGGGCAGCCAAAAAGAAAAAAAAAAAAAAAAAAAGACCTTCTGTTGACATTCAGTTTAAATAGCACAAGGCCAGGCACACCTGAGGATGTCACTGGACTCACAGTCGTTGGATATACACCATGTATAGCTAGGCACACCAAGTAATACTGCTGCTTGGCTAGAGGCAGAGGAAAATAATAATCCCTCAAACAGACCCAATGTATTTATCCTTACTTGCCCCTACTGTATTTATCCTTACTTGCCCCAGATCTTCATCCTAATCCCGGCCCCTGTGATACTTGGTTTTATTGTAAAATGAGAAAAGAGAACTCAGGTAGAGACAGAATGGTGAATGAAAGTGACAGCCTATCACCAGCTACAACCTTCAGTTCTTAATTTTTCCATTTTCTCCTAAGGACTGACTTGAATTCCATAATGAAAAATAGACAAAGAAGCAAAGCCCTCAATTTTCTACACTTCAGTGTAATTGTTTTTGCTGGTCTTAAGGAAACAAAAATGTAATTTGACCTTTAAAATGTGTAGCTAGGAGGTTTATGTTTCAGGAAGTATGGGAAAAATACCTTCCCACTGCACTGATGTGAAAAAGAGAAGACACGATGGCTGTGTTTGGCGTATGTAAATGACTTGAGCAGGTAAAGGAAATCTCCCCTCTCGTGTCTGCGGTGGTGGGTTAGGAGGGGGGGCTGGGGGGCTGGGGGCAGAGAGCCACTCAGGGGTGTTGCAAAGGGAGGACTCTCTGTCTTTCACTCAAGAAGCTGCAACAGACCGTGCAGAAGGATTGGTGCCCACTTCCTCTCCCTTTCTTGGCGCGCAGGCTTTCTCAGCCTTACTGAGATCGTGGACCAGATCATTCTTTGTTGGAGGTGGGGCTGGGGGGGGGGGAGGCTGTCCTGTGCACACAAGGATAAGGAGTGGCACCCCGGCCTCTGCCTACTAGATGCCAACAACCTCTCTGCAGCTGTGATGACTCAAAATATTTCCAGACATGCCAACTGTCTCCTGGGGGGCAAATTCATCTGGTTGGGAACACTGCTCTAGTCCCAGTCATATCATCCCCTTTGCAGGACTCTCAATCTGTGGTTTTCAACCACAAATGCACAAGAGAATCACCAGGGGTTCTTTAAAAACAAAAAGCCCTCTTTCTGAGTCCACTTATGCCCAATGAACTCAGCATCTCTGGGGGGAGGGGGTGCCGAGGCAATGGATGACCGCAGAGCTCTGAGCGTTTGTAATTACAGGGCACACACATATACTTTGGGATGGAGAGGAGTAAATATTAATTTACAGACATCATCTTTCAGTCAATGTTCAGTTATTCATAAAAAGAACAAACAAAAAACTCAAAGAGCACAGGAAAAAACAGGCTTTTAGCACTGTATGGAAAGCCAGGTATTAAAAAAAAGCAGCTAAAAGTTTGGGGAATTTTGCGGGGCTGGGCGGGGGGAAGGAGGAAACAACCAATGAGGAAGGAATCCAGCGATGTGATAAATCTGCAAAAGTGAAGAAAAATGGTCTTATTTGGACTCAAACTGAAGTCGTTCCAAGGCTGCATGCTCCAAGAATTGGATATTATGTGGGCACCCAAGGAGCAGCAAAGTGGGAACATGGGACAGATTGCTGCTTGGCCTGTTCTGAGATGCAGCAGACCCACTGACAATTTCTTCTTTGGGAGGACTTCTCCAGTTCATATTCCAGAAAAAGACACACTATTTAAAACGTCACAGCAATGATATCTGGTCTGTGTAGGGGGCCACTCTGCTGACCACCCTGGTGGTCTGTGTGTGGTTCTGCTTGGCTACCAACCTGGCTTTGGTAGCAGATAAAGAGCCCCCCGCTTTGGAGTGGGATTTGAAGGATGCAGAAAAAGATACACTTATCTCAAAATTGCTTTTTCTTCAGCTTGCAATTCTCACTCTTAGAGTTACTCTTTTGGCTGGTGGAGAGTCTCAACAGACTCTGTTAACTTTGGTTAACATGCAAATCTGTCACTTTCGGACGGATGGCACATGGTCATCAAAATGAGGAGGTTACCAGTTACGGGAAAATGAGTTTCAGTCGTGAAAGGGAAGGAAAGGAAAAGGATGCAAGGAACCTATTACAAAGTCCTATGGTGTAGTGAGTGGGGTCTGGTGAGGAGCCCCCGGCCTGCAGGGGGCAGTAGGAGGCTCACCTGCCTTTGCTGGGAGGGAGGACAGCCGGCCGGTAAATGGGAGGTGAGCGAGGGCTTAGGATCAGGGGAGCTGGGAAACTCCTGACCTACTTCCAATTTCCTGGCCCTGCTTCAAGAGAAAATAAACACCAGGTCCAGGAACATTTCGGGCCCCTTTATACAGAAGACATGGCTTGACTGATTTCCTTTTGTTTTTTGCAAGCAAAGCAGCCTAAAAATATTACACCCTCCAGCCCCCATTCTCTCAACACCACTACCCCAGCACACACCCTAAACCCTCTGGCTCTGTTACCATCTTCCGTTTTCTTTAGGAGTGCTTTTAATTAGATGCTAAGTTGACAATAGCACCTAACAATTTTTACAGCTCTATTTTGGAATCCTTTCTCTCCCAGCATATGGCAAAACTATCAAGTATTACTCTCCTTCCTCAATGTTTTTTGAATTTAACGTTTTGTTGCTCATTTCAAGCCGTCAACATCAACTTGGCCAGGCGCACACACAGATTTGTGATGAGAAGCTAGACTAGTTTGCGCGCAAAGCAATTAAACCTGGCAGCTATGAGTCAAGAGGATGACTATTTTCCAGTTGTGGTAGGGGGCCAAGCATATAGGAAAGAAACCAGCTGTTTCATGTTAGTTCCTCATGTGACTTTCCACACAGACGCTCATGTTGCAAAATTTATTTTCTGTGAAGACATGTTGTGAGGGTATTGTGTCATCTTTGTTCCCCTCTTAAACCCCCAATTCTTTCTGGAAAAATGAGAAGGGGCCACGTAATGGTCATTTAGCCGTGTGTACCTGTGTCCTGGTTAAGTGCCAACTCTGATACTATAATTTAGCTGCTTAATGGTTTCCTCCAGTAACGTACTGAGCGAAATATTCTTCACAGCCAGATTGGGAAGGACAAGCATTTCCTTCATTTCACTCAGATGTCTGCTCACTCAGTACTGAGCATGTGCAAACAAGGGCTTTCTCCCAACCTCACACAGTCATCACTCCCGTCAATTCCAGCAGTCCTTGGGGGGAAATCAGTCGCGCAGGAGTCACCTCTTGAAGCTGGCACTTTGGTAGCTAAGTGAACGTGGAGATTTTTTTACCGAGAGTGTCGTTTATTTCTAAACCACACGCAGCACCCACTGAGTGTTTAGGTGAGAGAATGGGGTGGCCCCGAGGAAGGGGAGGAGAACCTGCAGTGGGATGTGTGCCGTGTGCCATGTCCCGGTCGCTTGTGCAACAGATGAGTCAACATCTGCCTCAGAACCAGCACTCCTTCTGGAAATCTCCAGAGGACTCCACACCCTCCAAATATGGATATGCTCTACGATGTAACCCTGAGCTTTCCATTGTATTAAATGAATAGGGCTGCATTAGAAATTCTCTCTAGTGCCTAGACTTGATTTCACCACCACTAGGAAAACTTCATTGTTTAAGCATTTAAGCTGCCTTCTTTGATTCCGTGACCCGCTATTTTTCAAGAGCACCACAATCCCTAAAATCCATCCTTTGCTCCTCAGAAAATGAGAGGGAGGCTTAATTTAAGTACATCACTCTGCTGCCTCGTCTGCAGGCTTACTTGGAACAGAGGCAAAGTTTTTCCCTTTGGAATAAATGCATGTAAATGGTTGATAAAAAAATACTTTAGTCTTATTTTTAAGTTAATATTTATGTAATTCTTTCAGGATCATTTTAATAAAGGGTTAGGTCAGAAAACAAGTGGTGGTGTTTTCCCTTTTGTAGCAAGAGAATACAGAAAATAGTTGATCTAAATGTTTTCTCCTTCAATTTGGAGGAAAAGTGTCATTTTGTCAAGTAGGTGACTTTTATACAGCCGTACTGCTTGGCAGAGCTCATTTGGAAGTGATCCTTCCCATCAGTTTAAAACACAATGTGAATTACAAGCAGAGAAAAGACAGACAACTTCCCTAGGCGCTGACT
The DNA here is from genome assembly GCF_030028045.1 of Hippopotamus amphibius kiboko. Lineage (NCBI taxonomy): Eukaryota > Metazoa > Chordata > Mammalia > Artiodactyla > Hippopotamidae > Hippopotamus > Hippopotamus amphibius. The sequence goes on from NC_080193.1 coordinate 104,257,716, forward strand.
TTCCTGGCCCACACTTTCAGCTCTGAGGAGTAAAGCACTCAAAGAATCTGTTCTAAATCTTAAGATGTCTCGTGAGCCATGCGATGTTCATTTTACTAAGGAAATAAAATAAAATAAAAAATAAAAGTACTCAGAGCAGCTGGAGGAGAGAGGTAATTTGAGGTCACTGCTACACTTTGTCAATTAGTATGTGAGTCACTCAGATGGAAGGTATCATACAGAGGCCTCCGAGGAAGAGTTTACTCTGAAACGCCACACAAAAGGACAAGACAGAGTGGTCTTCTGTGAGCAGTTCGCTAATGCCTCCAGACGGAGGCTGGCAAACCACAACCCCCAGGAGCCCGATCTGGCCCAGTGCCTCTCTGCATGCTCTCTGGCTGCTTTCACGCCACAAGAGCAGACCTGAGTTGGGGCACTCAGACCTTCTAGCCCATACAGCTTAAGATTTTTTACCAGCTGGCCCTTTACAGCTGAAGTGTGCTACCTCCGACTCTAGAGATCAGGCCTGGATATTGAGTGTGCTTTTATATATTAGGGTAGTTTAAGGATAAGTTGCAAAAGTCATATAACTATAAAATTTAAAAACCAATGATGGTGATGGTGATGATAACACCACCCTTTATTTGTATTGCATCTCTACCTTCTCCAAGCACTTTCAAACATATTCTTGGAGTTTGCTTTGAACAATTAGTGAGGTTACGGTCTGATCAAATAGAGAAGTGTTCCACGAAGGTCGAGATGCCGTGACTGGGTGGCGGGGAAATGATTCCTCACGGAGTGATAGCAGAAGGAGATGGCTGTCTTTCAAGTCCCTGGTGTCTTATGCACCCTTGGAATCTCACATTACATGCAGCAGATGGTTTAAAGTTCAAGAATTTTAGATTAGGTTAGTTTTCGGCATAATCCTTAGTTTTACACAACTCTACCATCAGCAAAAAAGCACATCCGTGTCAAAGAAAGGACTTGGAACGGGAAGAATATGAGGAAGATGTGACCAAATTCTAGAATCACGGGAGGCCAATGCAGGGGCATGTTAAGTGAGCCTGGGCATTGTGGACATGTGTTTTCCTTGTTCCACATTCTCCTCTTTAACACCATGACCCTCTTCCCGGGAACCGTGGCTCTTCAACTCTCAGTTCACGGAGTACATGTGGGCCTCCCCCCACCGCTAACTCCGTGGTAGGCACGTGGCTCCGGCCTGGCTAGTGGGAGACTCTGTCCCTCCAGCCACAGGGACCAGTTTACAGACAGATACATGACCCAACCCAGCCAATGGGAATTAGGCCTTTTGGCCTTTTTGTTGGAACCACTGGAAACAAAGCCCTCTCTCAGATCACAGGGGCTAAAGATTATGTAAGTTTGGAGCTGCCAGTGTGTCATCTTCACTGCTACACGGAGACACTCTACCTAAGAATGAAGCCAAGAGTAAGCAGAACCAGGAGATTGTGGGAGACACTGAAAGAGGAAAGGAGGCGGAGCGAGAAAAATTGAATCCTGATAACATATTGGACCTAGAACCAAATTTGCCTGAAGGAATCTCCTGGAATTTTCATGTATAACAGTCAATAAATCCTCTTTTCTCATTAACTAGTGTGACTGGAGTTTCTGTCACTTAAAACTAAAAGCGTCCTGATGGGGCTTCCTAGGTGGCGCAGTGGGTAAGAATCCGCCTGCCAATGCAGGGGGCACAGGTTTGAGCACTGCTCCAGGAAGATCCCACACGCCGCAGAGCAACTAAGCCTGAGCGCCACAACTACTGAGCCTGCACTTTAGAGCCCGTGAGCCACAACTGTTGAGCCCATGTGCTGCAACTACTGAAGCCCACGCACCTAGAGCCCGTGCTCCGCAACAAGAGAAGCCACGGCAATGAGGAGCCCACACACCACAACAAAGAGCAGCCCCGCTAACCGCAACTAAAGAAAGCCCACGTGCATCAACAAAGACCCAACACAGCCAATAAAATAAGTAAATAAATAAATTCAAAAAATAAATAAATAAATAAAAGCATCCTGATGGATACACTGAGAACATTTTTCTGCTGATAATAACTTAACCTTCTTACTAAGAGGTATTTCACTCCAATTATGGACATGAGCAAAAGTATAGGGCTGAAAGAAATGTCTTCTGTCAAAATCTGCTGCAGAGCAGGGCAGGGCAGCACCAAAACCACACTGGTATACCATTTCTTAATTCCACTCTTAAAGATACCCAAGAATGGGGTTCTATCACTAAGCTTACATAAGACATTTCTGAATTTTGTTAACGGAGTTTTTCTTATTTTATGATAATATCAGGCTGGAAAGTATTTTTTCTGAGTAGCATTCATGATGTTAACCTTCCAAAGATTTGTCAAAAATATCATTGTTGAGGTTTTTTCTTTGTTGAGGTTGTGTTCTACATCATTAATATACTTTTGGGCCAACTTCAAACTTCAGTGAATTATGTCTATCAGGTTTCTCTTTATTCCAACATTCTCTCTTCTTTTTCATTCCTAAGATATATGCATGTCTGCAGGGCTTAAGAAAATCTGCTGAAGTGTTGTTCTGTGATGTTTATGTATTAAATAAACAATATTTTCCATCTGATGCTTTTACCTATAGGAACAGCTCAAGTGCCATAAATTTAGACTTTCTAAGTCAAATTACTCACCAGTTGTGTAATTCAGCAAAAGCAGCTTTGATCTTCTTCACTGAACTATCCACTTCCTCCTTGATCATGACTCGATATCTAGTTAGAGACACAGTGCAGCGTTGCAAATCCTTCACCGATTTCTCAATATTTGGGCCTAAAATTAATGTCAAGAGAAAACATGTTAAAGTGAGCACTTTATTTTTTTATTTGTGAGTTAAACAATAACAACAACTAACTCGCCCCCTTCCAATATAAAGAGAGAGATCTGTCTTTTGTTTTTCAGCGGAAAAAAAAAAAGTTCCATTAAGAGGATGTTTATAACCCAGACTTTTTAAAATCCAGAGTGGGTGGTTTGTGTCGTCCCTGAGACAGCTGTGATCTCACCAGTGGGCTCTCTGGCTGGGCCATTTGGGCACACGTGTCTCCTTTGCCCTTTGGAAAGAGGCTCTGATCATTACGTTCTATTACAAACTGTAGTTTCTTAGAATCTGATACATCTAAAGACCATTTGTGGTGCTGGCTCTTTCTATAAACACCACTCTGCGTGGTTTAAAGCCAGCAGGGATTTTGGAAGAGGAAAATGACTTAGAGGCTGGGAGAGGTACAAATGAGCTAGAGAGAGGACAGAGCGTCGGTGCCAGGTACGCTGGCTCTGGCCCCATCAGTCCTGAGCCAGGCCTGTAATTATAGCAGCAGCCCTTAAAGCAGCTCTGTGGGTGCCAATCTTGCCTGATTTCCTGAAACTGTCACCAGGGTTTACAGACAGTGAGGAGCAAATAGGCAAATTGTACTTATCCCAACAAGGGCATGTTTCTTAGAAGAAAGAAATCTCTCTCAAGAAAAGGGAGAAGGTATAATCAAACCCAAGCCAAGGAAATCAGATGCAACTGAGGCTGAATGAGAAGAATATTATTTAATCTCTGGCAATCAGAAAAGAAGTGATTTAGCCCCTTTCATTTTTAATACCAGTTACGTGTAAAGTTTATCAAAGCTTAAAAAGTGATAAAAATATAGTGTGTCAAATATAAAACTCTCTTTCAGTGTATAGGGTCTGAAAGTTCTAACACAGAGTTGAATTTACACGAGGAACATTGTATCAGAAGAAGCCACAACAGCCTCTACACTCATCTTCATTCAATGCAAGTTCAAGATTTATAAACTTACATATTGGGGAAACATGCAGCATTCACATTGCTAAAAGAGCTCCTGCATTAACATTTGCTTTATAGGATGTTAGGGTAGAAAGTATTTGTGGTGCAAATTTATCCATGCCTGCAAAGGGAAGAATGGCCACAGAGGGGCAGAGAAAAGGGATATAATTCCACTTAAACATTCAAGACCTTAGATTAACAATGAAGGAATCACACCTGGCTTTCAATCTGTGGGGCTCACAGAAAGAAATGCAATTTCATGTGTATCTCTCTTCACTAAGCAGCATCTTTTGGAAAGTTCTGTCATTTGGGTACGTCTCTGTGTGTGCAAAATATGTTGAATCATTTGTGCAAAAGAAATCACTTTACCTCTTTTCTTTGCCAACTCATCTGGCTTTATTTCAAGATGAGCTGCAGGGGCATTGGACTTAACAGGAGATGTTTTTGCCTTAGGCTTGCTTGGGTTACAAGGCTGCTCAGCTGACCACTGTAGGCCATCTGACCCCTCTGGTGTTCCATGTATAGGTTTGGGGTTCCCATCTAAGGATAGTTTCTGTTGCAGTGGTCTGTTGCCTTCTGTAAGAAAACACCAAATAATGACTGTGAAGTGATAAACTGAAAACACTGATGATAAAGTGATGGGGGATGCCACAATTTTTGTTTTTGTTTACATGTTGGCAATAGTGCCTTTCACTGCAAACAGTCAAGAAACTGTTTTAACAGATTCCCCAGAAGATGAAAAGATATGCTAGAAAGAGCCTTGTACTTGCAGTTAGAAGACCTGCGTGGGTGTTTTGACTCCAGTAATTACTTGCAGAGTAACCCCAGGCAAGCCTCTTATCTCTGAGCCTTAGTTTCCTCACACATAACTACCCAGGAAAGTCATTAGGAGCTGAACAGTTTTTTCCCCCATGCAGTAAAGGCTTAGGTACCTTTAAGTATGACTTCATATTGAGGCTATAAAAACACAGCCCTCCCATCTCCAAGCGCTACATCAATGTCTTGTGGTATTTTATTCAGAATTAATGAAGGCAGAAGAGTGATTGGCGACAGGGCAAGAATGAAGTGACAACAGGTTCTATGATCATTTCATCTAATTTATGGAAGGATTAAATCAGGAAACATCATCACAATAACTCAACTATATTTAAAATCTAGGGAATCAGATTCTCTCTGGAGCTTTAACAGATGTGGCAATAAATTAGCAGCGTGTTGCTTTCGGCATCTTTTAAAGGTAGATTCCTATTTAGTTATTGCTGGAGTGAATTAAATGGCACCTTAGTGGCCTGAAAAGGAAATGCATCACCCTTAACATCTCACTCACAACTGGAGAGAGCTTTGAGCATGAGAAAAAGGGAAGCCAGCATGCTTCTGCAGGTGAGGTTCTTGGAGAAAGCTGGGTGTAGTGGAAAGACTGCAGGTTTGGCACTTTCTGATCTTCTCGATGTCTGGATGACCCTGTAGGAATGACTCCATTTCTCTGGCCAACTGTGGCTTATAGCCAAAAAAAGCACATCATCATCTCTATGAAGCCCAGCCCCTTTCAAATAGTCACCCTGCCTCACTTCTCTCTACTCCCTGGCGCCTCGTAAAAACATAGTGCATTATACTCTAACACAAGGTTTCCACGTCTGCCCTTTCCTTGCAGAGGCTATGATGCACTTGAAGGCAGATGCTAAAATCAGATTCGTTTTTGAAGCTCCAGCACTTGTGTCTAGCTCAATAGCAACCTGTAGAATTGTGATTGAATTAAAGTACTCTTAAAATGATTTCATAGGAAAAAAAATAAGAAACAAAGAACATCCTTCCTGACACTGTCACAAACATTACAGAGACGACATTTGGAAAGTACAAAAGAATACGATCTGGTCTTAGTCAATTTTATTTTAGATGTTTGCCCATTTATGATGGGTAAATGTGACTTTTGTTGAATCCATCATTTATTACCTATATAGCAAAAAGGCACAGCATACGTTTTTATGCGCTGAATACTGAGCGCCCTTTAAAATTTAGTTAAAGGGAAATTACAGCACACAATGAAATGTTCAGCCCAGGTGGTGAACAAAGTAAGTATTGAAAACATTTCCTCCAGTAATAAAACAGATTTAAATGGTAGTATACAGTTTTATCTTTAATTATACTAAAGTTTGGAACTTCCCTGTAGGGCAATGGTTGTCAACCTTTAGTGTGCATGAGTTTTCCCCTAGGACTTACTGTAAATGCAAATTCCCCGACACCACCTCCAGAGATTTCGATTCAGAAGTACATCCAGGATTCAACTTCCTCGGTGTTTCTGTTGGGGTGGAGATGGGTGGCACCTGGGTGGTACCACTCACCAGGAGAAACTCTACTGCGAAAGATGAAAAACTGATTTTTTTGGGAGGGGAGCTGCGTGTGGGATCTTAGCTCCCCGACCAAGGAGGAACCCGCGCGCCCCTGCAGTGGAAGCACAGAGTCTTAACCACTGGACCACCAGGGAAGTCCTGAAAAACTAATTTTTTTGATGAATCTCTAAGTGTTTTGTTAAAAGTGATTAAGTACAGGCTGGCTCCAACTCTCTCAATCATAGTTAAGATTCAAGCTTGGTGAACACTATAAATTGAGAATTCGAAACACAGCTCATTGTGCTTCGTGTAGGAAATTACTGTTACTCTTGAAAATAAGGGGATTTCTATTATAGCCTAGTAGAAATAATGACCTAAGAACAGAGGGAAAAATTATTCTGTTGAATGCAAAAGCATTTTATTTGGAAGACAAGCATGCAGATGAGCTTGGGCTCATTAACCTAGAGCGGAAAATATTTTGTTTGTGTATCAGAGAACTGCTATGTAGGCTACTGGTTCATTTCATATTCATCCAACAAACATTTATTGAGAAATTTGAGTAGTAGTATTTTTTTAGGTCCTAAAAAGCTGTCTCATTGGTGAGATCATTGACTGCTGGAAAGATCTGAATTCTCAAAGACTACTTGGACGTATTTGCACACTAGCTGTAAAGATCTGTCTCCAAATATAGTAAAACTCTAGGATTCTTTCAGATGAAAATTGGTGGAGAGTTATAGAATTGTAATTGAATTAGGTTCATCTTAACCACAAATCCTGATATTTCTAGCAACAGAATAAGAGAGTTCTTTCCTGAATACAGTGATTTTCTGCTAACATTACGGGCTAGAAGTACCGTTAGTTTTCTACTTTTCCAGAATTCACTTGTAAACGTCAACTGACTATTGTTGACTTGGAGTTGATTCATATCACTGTCCAATAAGGTAGCCACTAGTCACATGTGGCTATTGAATGCTTGAAATACGGCTTGTCTGAATTGAGTTGGCTGTCACTGAAATTTGAAGACTAAGTATAAAAAAAAAAAAGAATTAAAAATATTCCTTTGATAATTAAAAAAATGTTGATCACATGTCAAAATGATTTTGGGTATACTGTTAGATAGAATATAGTAATTTAATTCACCTGTTTTTTTTTACTTTTTTAATGTGTTGCCTAGAAAATTTTAAATTACATATATACCTCACATTATACTACTATTGAATAGCACTAATGTAAGCCAAAAGAAGCACAAGATTGTTGGTCTCTCTAGACTAAGAGAGTATTGATTTTAGTGAAACCTTAAAATATCCTCTGCAATTTCTACATGTGGAGACAGTGATGTATGTCTTGTTCATCATTACATGCTTGGTGCCTTGTGGGTACATGATGAATACTGAATGGCTGAATGAATGAATGAATGAATTGGCATTACTTTAGTACTTTGCATACCTGGGGCCTTTCCAATTATAGGGAGCCTAGTTTGATATGAGTCTCTGGCTGTGTCTTTATCCAATATTCATCAAATGCTTGAACCAAAGTAGCCACATCTTAGAAAGAAAAGTTATCTCTGGAAACACCCAATCTGCCCAGATTTCAATAAAAATCATACACATTTTAATTTAATCCTTGTCCATGTATCTAAAAAAGTTGCTCCTAGAAGCTTATATGTTTTTGAATCTACTACCCGAGCCTTCCTTTTTATTAAAAATACTTATCAAATCCCAACATAGATGTTATATAACGTCTTGAGTATGGTTCTGGTTTCTTTTTTTTTTTTTTAATAAATTTATTTATTTATTTATTTTATTGGCTGTATTGGGTCTTTGTTGCTGCACACAGGCTTTCTCTAGTTGCAGCGAGTGGGGGCTACTCTTCATTGTGGTGCGCAGGCTTCTCATTGCAGTGGCCTCTCTTGTTGCAGAGCTCGGGCTCTAGGCGCAGTGGGCTTCATTAGTTGCGGCACATGGGCTCAGTAGTTGTGGCTCACGGGCTCTAGAGCACAGGCTCAATAGTTGTGGCGCACGGGCTTAGTTGCTCTGCGACATGTGGTATCTTCCTGGCGCAGGGATTGAACCCATGTCCCCTGCATTGGCAGGCGGATTCTTACCCACTGCGCCACCTAGGAAGTCCCTGGTTCTGGTTTCTGATTCAATGTAACTCAACAGACCTGTATGGTGTGCCCACTATGTGCCTGCCCTGGCTAATTCACAAGAGCTAAATGGGACATAGTCTCTCTGCTCTTCACAACTAGTATGTAAAATGTGAAAAAAGTAATATAAGACTCCAGCATGATAAATCTGAGTTGGCCTTTCTCCACTGGACTGTCTTGGCACCTTTGCTGAAAATTAATTGACTATATATATGTGTTTTATTTCTGAACTCCATTCTATTACACTGATCTAATTGTTTCTCCTCATCCCAATACCACACTATCTTATTTACTAATTACTATATAACAAGTCTTAATATAAGATAATGAATGTTCTCCAACTTGGGCTCTTCTTTCACAAGATTGTTTCAAGATCTTAGGTCCTTTGCATTTCAATATAAATTTAACAATCAACTTGTGTATTTCTACAAAAAAAAATCTGACGGGATTTTGACTGGTTTGCATTGAATCTATAAATCAGTTTAGAGATAACTGGTATCTTAACAATACTGCATCTTTTGATCATTAAACATGATATATCTCCCCATTTCTTTAGGTTTTCTTTAATTTGTCTCAGCATTGTTTTATACTTTTTAGTGTCATGCATCTTTAGTTAAATTTATTTCTAGGTATTTTAGATGACATGCAACATGTCATTGTATATAATATATATTTTTTAAAATTTCATTTCCCAACTGCTGGTTGCTAGAATGCAGAAATGCAAATTAACTTTTTATATATTGAACCTATACCTAAAACACCTTGCTAATTTCCTTATTAATTTTTTGTTTTGTTTTGTTTTGTAGCTTTCTTAAAATTTTCTACATGGACAATAATGACATCTGTAAATGAAGTTTAATTTCTTCTTTTCCAATCTTTCCTTGTCTTATTGGACTGGTTAGGGATCCTAGTACAATGTAGAATAATCATCCTTGCATTGTTCTTGATCTTAGGAAGACTACATTCAATATTTTATTATCAAGTATTACATATTAGTTGCATAGTATATTTTTCATATGTTTATTAGTAAGTTCTCTAATATTCTGGGAGTTTTTAATTTTGTGAAGTGATTTGAAATGACTGTGCTGTTGTTCTCTCTGATTTTGTTAATATAGTAAATTTCTTTGATTGGTTTTTAAATGTTAAGCCAATGTTGCATTGCCGGAAAAAAGTACCCTGGTCATGGTGTATTATCTTAGGTTTATATATTGCTTACTTCAGTTTGCTAATATTTTATTGAGGATTTTGACCTTTTATTCATGAGCAACATGGTTCCCAAATTTTTCTTGTAATGATTTTTGTCAGGTTTTGATAAGATTATGCTGGCCTCATTAAATGAGTTGGAAGGTGTTCCCTTCCTTCTATTTCTAAACTATTTCAGAAAATAAAACTTTGTTTAAGATCCCTATTACTTCTTTCTTAAATGTTTTTAAGAGTTCACTGGTGAAGCCATCTGGGCCTGGAATTTTAACTATCAATTGCTTTGATATGTCTAGGGCTATTCAGATTTTCTATTTCTTCTTGTGTAAATTTTAGTAATTCATATTTTTAAAGAAATTTGTCCATGTCACTTTTTGGCATGTCCTGTTGTTAGTCTTTAAATGAATGAGGGCTCAGGGTGAATTTCATTACTGATATTGGTAAATGGGTTATTGTATTTTCATTATGATGCAGTTCAAAATATTTTCTAGTATCGCTTGTGAGTTTTTTTATTTGACCAATGGATTATTTATTTATTTTGGCTGTACTGTGCGGCTTGCAGGGTCTTAGTTCCCTGACCAGGGATTGAACCTGGGCCCTCAACAATGAAAGCAGGAGTCCTAACCACTGGACCACCAAGGAATTCCTGACCAATGAATTATTTAGAAGGTTGATTAACTTATAAATTTTTGGAAATTTTCTAGATATCTTATTGCTATCAATTGTTAATTTTTGGTCAAAGAACATACTCTGAAGATTTCAATACTTAAATTTTTTTGGAAATATTTTATGGTCCAGCAATTGGTCTATTTTGGTGAAAATGCCATGTGCTCTTGAAGTTGTTGGGTACAGTGTACTACAAGTGTCAATTAGGTCCAGTTGGTTGATAATATTGTTCAAATCTTCTACACTCATTGATTTTTAATATACTTGCTCTATCAATTGCTAAGAAAATGGTGATAAAACACATAACTATTGTGGATTTGTCTCTTTCTTTAGTTCTATCAATTGCTGCTTCATGGGTCTGGAAGCTTTGTTGTTTGGTACATGTAAATTTAGGATTGTTATATCATCTTAAAGAATTGATCAATTTATTATCAGTCTATTTCATATCTATTATTTCATATCTATTATCAATCTATTTCATATCTATTATGAAAAGATCCTAATTATCACTGGTAATATTCCTTGTATTGAAATCTTCTTTGGTGTTAATATAGCCTCACTAACTTTATCATGCTTACCTTCTGGATAGTATATCTTTTCCTATCTGCTTTAACTTCTGGCCTGTCTCTGTCTTACTATATAATCAGCATCTCTTGCAATCAGCATATATCTGGGTCTTGCTCTTTTATTCAGTCTGTCAATCTCTGCTTTTTAATTCGAGTTTTTAGTCCATCTCCATTTAATGTAATTATTGGTATTACTGGGTTATGTTTACCATTTTGAGTTGTGTCTATTCTTTCTTTCTTTGAGCTTTTTCATTGATTTTTTAGGTGAATTGGTTTTTAAGTAATTGTTAGTCTTATCTTTTGTTGTGATACCTCTTCATTCTCTGTTTTTAGAGACTGTTCCCAGGATTACAGTATGCAACATTAATTTATTACAGTGTCCTTTGAATCAATATTATACTGCCTCATGTATAATGTAACAACCATAAAATAGTATAATTCCACTTACCCACTCCTGTCAAGTGTATACTTATAGTCATATATTTTACCTCTACATTTGTTGCAAACCTCACAACACATTATTATTTTTGCTTTAAACAGTCAATTGTTTTTTTAAAAAAAAAATAAGAAGAGAAAAAAACCTTTCCTTTTAATCCATATATTTATGACTTTCAGTATTTTTCACTTCTTCCAGCAGATCCAAATTTCAGTCTGGTATCATTTACTTTCAGCCTAAAGAATATCCTTTAGCTTGTTTTGTAGTGCAAGTGTGCTGGTGATGAATTCTTTCAGCTTTTGTTTATCTGAAATTATCTTTGTTTTACCTTCCTTTTTGAAGGATATTTTCCCTAGATATAGAATTCCTTATTGGCAGTTATTTCTCCAATTTCATTACAGATTTCATTCTAGACTTTTCTGGCCCATACTGTTTCTGATGAGAAGTCAACCTTTTTTCTTTTTGTTGTTTCCTGTTTGCAACATGTCTTTTTTCCTCTGGCTGCTTTTAAGATTTCATCTTTATTTTTGACTTTCAGCAATTTGACTATGATGTGCTTTGGTATGATTTTCTATCATTTACTCTGCTTGGATTTTGCTGAGCTTTTTGGATATGTGGGTTGTTGTTTTATCCTGAATTTGGAAAAACTGTGGACATTGTTTCTTCATAGGTTCCCTCCCTCCATTCTCTTTTTTTCTTCTTCTGAGATTCCTATTGCATATCTATGAGACTGCTTGATATTGTCCCTTAAGTCACCAAGGCTCTGCTTTTGTTGTTGTTGTTGCTGCTTTATTTTTTCTTTTAATCTTTTTCTCTGTTTTTCAGTTTATTTTTATTTTTAATTAATTTATTTACTTATTTTGGCTGCACCACGCAGCATACAGGATCTTAGTTCCCTGACCAGGAATCTAACCCAAGCCCCCCGCAGTGGAATCATAGATTCTTAACCACTGGACCACCAGAAGTCCCTGTTCTTCAGTTTGGATGATTTCTTTTGACCTGTTTTCAAGTTCATTGATCCTTTAGTCTTTATTGTCCAAACGGCTGCCAAAAGCATCTGACGACTTCCCAAAAAATTCAGCTCTTGTACTTTTTAGTTCTAGGATTTCCATTTTATTCTTTTTATCTCTCCTAAAATTCTCCTCTCTTCACCTACTATATCTATCTCTTTTTTTGGTAAAATTTTAAAACACATTTATAATCCTTATCTGCTGAGTGCAACATCTGGGTTGTCTATGGGTCTGCTTCTAATGACTAATCTTTTCCTTTACTGTAGTTCACATTTTCTCCTTCCTATGTCTAGTAATTTTTTAAACTGGACACTAAATAATGTGAACAACACATTGAGAAACATTGCATTTTGTTATTTTCCTCTGAAGAGTTTTGTATTTTGTTCCAATAGGTCATTAAAATACCTTTTTGCCTTGAAGGCAAATGTTAGGAATCTTATAAAACAAGCTGGAATGGAAGTAGGTGACAGTGGATTGTTCATTAAAATACCTTTATTTAATTACCCTGTTTTATACTTCTGTTCTTAAGCTTGCCCCCCCTCCCATCCTATCTGCTGACTCCAAATCTAGAGTTTCCCCATTTTCTTCCAGGCAGTCAGCCTCCTCCCTGCCAAAGCTACCTCCCTCTGAATGCTATGCTGCAGCTTCCCATACTCTGCCTCATCAATCAATTCTGTTCCACCTACCTTCCTTCCTCTTGAAATTGAGGCCCTCTTTTCCCTTTTCTTCATTATTGTGGATTTCTATGTTTAAAAATTCCTGTACTGTAATTCAGTGGGGTTTGTGATGAAGAAGATATAAATTCATGACTTTCTTTTTCTTAAAAAATTCTTGATATGCTTTGCCAAATTATTGTCCAGTCACTTGGACCCACTGACACTCAGCTATAGTGTATGCAATTGTTTTCACACTTAACTCTTGCCAATACTGAGCACTGTCAATTTTCCAGTTCCTAATCTCAGTATTAACTTACATATTTGACTTTTTCTTGACTTGATTTGTTTTACAGAGCAAAACATGAACTGTGGTGCTTGCTTTTTTGTTAACAGAACCAAAGAAAACAAATCTTCCTTTTGGGAGAAATATATGAACTTAGATTCAAAGATTTTCATAATATATGTACTGCCATGTATGTGTCCAGATTTGAAAGTTTCTGAAAACTCATTTTTCTCTTTAGCTTTCACTTTTTAGTGAAAGCCTTATGTACTTAAAAGTAGACTGAAGGAAGCATATTCAGATTTCAAATCTAAATTTAAAGGATGCTTAAATACAGAGTAGTTCTAAAACAATTATTTTAACCCACTGAGTTAAGATGATTTCATAGTTTTCCTATACAAATGTAATTTCAGTAAATCACATCATTTGATGACAGTTAACTTAGTATTGTAGTTTTATCTAGAAAAAAACTGACAAACAAAAAATGATTTTGTTGTTATAAAATAATGCCTAAAATTGCCAATGTCTGTGTTACTTAAAAGTATCAGTATTTAATTAAGTGAACACAATAATGCTTTATGGTAACCAGTAATAAAGTAATTGGCAGTTCTTTAATAACTGATCTTAGTGTTCTTAAATATTCACAGAAGAAGAAATGGAAATGGAAATTAAACACCTTAAAATGTTCCATCTTTCTACTAATCAGTTTTACAAATAAAAACAATGAGATTAGTGCAATCTTTCTTGACAGCAATATATTAAGAACTTAAAAAATATTCATACCCTTTGAGCCCAATAATTTCATTTCTAAGAAAATATGCCAAGGAAATAATCATAACTGTTCATAAAGATTTATACACAAGAAATGTTCACTATGGCATTGTTTATAATAGCAAACAAATGGAAGCAATGCACATGGACAACAGTTTGGGAATAATTATAAAAAACATGGCAAATTGCAGCCATTAATGTCATGTTTTTAAAGAACACACAATGGTGAGGTAACATTTATAATGTCATGTTAAGTAAAAAAGCAGAATACAGAAGTTCACACACTATGTAATATTTGTAAAAACAATCCCTATATATCTGTGCATTTAAAACAATCTGAAATGAAATTTAACAGTGTTGTTTCTGGGAGGTAGAATTTTTCCCCCTTAAACATTACTGCATTTTTCACATCTCTTCAATTAATATAAATGCCTTTTAAAACCAGAAATACAAAATCCACAATTATCTTTAAAAAGCAGCATAGCAACATAAACAGTTTTCATTAACCTAACCTTATCCACATATTTTATCATTAATAATTCAATACAACTGTGAAAAAGGCTTGTCTGAGTGCCTATCATGTCCAGTTATTGTTCTAGACACCAAAAACACAATGGTGGTCAAAACATTTGTGGTTCCCATCTTTAAACTTGTAGTCTCATAGGAAGACATATAAATCAAACCACCACACTAACAAACGCAGAATTACAACTGTGGTAAGCGTTACGAAAGAAAAGTACACAGTATATGAAACCTGCAATTGGAGTGTCTTACGTAGGGATATCAAGAATGAATTCTCCACAGAAGTAACAACTAAGCACACCTGAAATCACGCGGAAAACTAATCAGATGAAGCCGGCAGAAAAGTGCATTCTAGGAGAGACAGCATTTGAGGCAGTTATCAAGTTATTGTCCCTCGACTCCAAATCCATCCTTCTTTGCTCTACTTCGCGGTACTGGAGCTGGACCCTATAAACAATTGTCTTTTGCCAAATGGCAAACTGTTAGCTTTGTCAGCAGAGGGCAACAAAGGGGCTGTGCGAGGCGATGAGGACAGAAACACACTTCCCGTCTAGGCCCCGGCCCTTCTTTATTATCATCATTCACCACAGGAGCAGCAGCGACGGAGAGGAGCTCTGGCTGCCCCTCATGCCATGTTCCCCGGCCCCCCCGCACCGGCAGTGGCCCTGAGCTGTTCCAGTCTATCTACACCCTCTGGCAGGGGTGGGTTTCTTCTACAGAACAGTGTGGGCCAGGCCCTATGCCAAGATTTTTTTGCCACCACAAGGCTGCACACATGTTCCTCTGGTAGCCACACACTTTGTTTGGTGAGATCAGAGTCTCTGTTTTAGACTGGGGGTCTCTCCCAGTCCTAGTTCCTTTATTGTCCAGTCTTCCTGGAGACAGCAACTGCTCTCTTCACATGTCTAGACCCCTTAGAGTCCTCACTTACCCCTTTCAGTAGTTAGCCACCTCCTACTGTTTTAGTTAGCAATTCTTCCTATTATATTCCTCCCATTCAAAGAACCAGTGTGGCTTCTGTCTCCTGACTTGAACCTGACTGATACACACAGCCAGTATGTGGGACTAAGAGGAGACCAGTATGGCTGAAGCAGAGAGCAAGAATGAACATGCCATGCAGTGAGGCTGGAACGGGACACAGGGGCTGGAATATGCTGAGCCTGCAGGCCAGGGTAAGGCTTCTGGTCTTGATCTTAAGAGTTCAAATATGTCTTATCTGAAAAGATTACAGGATAGAGAATGATTCAGAGGGGAACAGAGTGAATGCCAGGAGATTAACGAGCAGACTACTGCAGCAGCAGAGGCAAGAGAGGATGCTTTTGAAGGGAAGACAGAGGTAGAGACAGTGAGAAATGGATGGATTCCAGGAATATTTGAAAAGGAAAATCAACAGAACTTGGTGATGAGAAAGAAGTCATGACTGATGCCTGGATTTCTGGCTTGCAAAATGGATGGATGGCACAAGAAGATCAGGAACACTAAAAGAAAGCTAAGACTGGGAAGGGAGATCAGGAGTTTGTTTCGAGCATGTTGTTAAAGTGCTTTGAAATACCAAAGTGAAAATGTCAAGTAAGAGTCTGCTTTCAGAGAGTAGCCGCGACTGGAATGATGAGTTTGTGAGCCAAAGTACCTAATTAAAACTAGGGAATGGCTGAAACGATCTAAGAGAGTATAGCTTTATAGGAGAAAGAACTCAGAACTAACCCAGTCTTGATGAGCCTCAACAATTAACAGCCAGTCAGAGAAGAGTAACCCTGAAAGGAAACAGAGAAGCAGTGAAGATGGAGGGGAAAATCGGAAGAGTGTCAGGTCATAGAAACCAAAGGGAAAAGACAGAGTGGTCAAAGACAGAGTGGTCAACAGCCTTGTACGCTGCTGCAAGCAAAAGGTGACATAAGGACTGGAAAAACGTCTGCTAGATTCAACATATGGAGGCCCACAGCAAATAGTGGGAGCGATTTCTTTGGAGTGATGGGGCTGTAGCAGGTTGATAAGTAAGAGAGAGGTGAAGAGATGGAGACAGTGAGTCAAGATAACGCTTTTAAGATGTTATAGAATAACAGCCCGGTGATGAAGCCCCAAGAAAACTCTTTTCACATTACAATTACTGTACACCTTAATTTGCATCTTTCATCATTCTTCTATTGCTACATGACAGGGTAATTAACAGAAATTCAGAGGAACCAATCACTTTGGAATAGAGACCAAAAGAGACAGGTTTATTCAGAAGACATAATGTCAGTCAGTTCTGCCTTTTCATAACTTCTTTATCAAATACAGATAGACTTTATTATTTTATTCACGTTCTATAAAACTTGATCAGCTCAGAGGGTCTAAAGCTGGTAACTTTCTAACTGGAAACCAGTCTTTTAGTTTAATTTACATTGTCTTTACAAAGTCTCATATGTCCTTAATACCTTTACAGGTTTATTTACATTGAAAGATAATAGATAATGAAGTCAATGCATTAATAAGCTGTCAATGACGCAAGGTAGGCATATTAACGTGATTTGTTTCACAGACTTGTTTCTCTGAAAAACAGGCTTAATTCTCATTGCATTTTCATAAAGTCATTTAAATCTCTGCTCAAAATTAAGAAAAAAAAAAGGCCTTTTATTCTTTGCAAAGAGTGCATTCCATTTAATTGTCTGTTGTAACTGCAACCACCATAACAAGGTCTGAGTGGGAAGTTAGGAAGGTATCAGCTATTCAGAAATGAGTAGGTTTGTGTTTTTCCTGTAGGGATGCAGCAAAAGTAGTTTTCAAATGAGAAAGAGCAGGGAGAGGGCTCTGGATTTCACTCTACCCAGGTGACAGAAAAATACCCGAGGGGTTTTATATATTCCATGTCCTCGTGTCACTACATCCTATGTCTGTCTCCGTCTCTTTCTGCTTTATCACACACAGAGGAAGGAAGCAGAGGTCTAAGTCACTGAAAACACAATGTGTAAGGCCTCCCCTAGTATTCCCTGAATGGTTCAGACATGGTGCTGCTGGAAGCTAAGGTTCAGACTGAACAACACACAGCTACAAATGGAGGTGAACACCAACGATTTAGATGCCAAAATAATAACAGAGTGAGACTAATGATAAATGTGCTTATGTGCTTTAAAATGTAAGCTTCAAAATGCCTGTTCACATGACAGTACTTAACGCCAGCTACATATACTAATAACGTACTATGTTTTTAATTAAAAACCAGTGGTTATAACGCTACAAGGGCTTCCTTAATTAAGGTTTAAATAAAACGCTGGCTGTTCAGACCAAGATGGCCTGATGTGAGAGGATGTGAACGGATGCATCCTCAGCAGCAGTGTCTCAGCATCAGCGTCTCCTCTTCATGCACTCAGGTCACGCTTGGCCTTATCTGAAGCTGTGACCCACACCCCCCTCCTTGCCCCAGTCTCTCTCCTACTTGCTGCCTTCACAACGTTTACTATAATCTATAATCATTTAGCCGTATTCAGGTTTACTATGCATCTCTCCATGAGGGCAAAAACTTTAAAATTTTGTTTACTTCCTCTAGAAGAATTCTCAGCACATGTTAGATGCTTAAAACATTTCCTAGATAGATAAAGAAATGATGTGAGGGTTTACTCTGTGCCAGACACTGTACTAATCACTTTCTGTATCTCATTTACCGCTCACCACAGTCTTGAAAAGTAGAGCGTTTTGCAGGTGAAGATAACCACAAGACACAGAATGGTTAGCTTGTCCAGTGTCACATGCCTGGTAAGTGACAAGGCCAAGGTTTGAATCCAAACATGTTTAATGCGAAAGCCCTGGTTCTTAGCTACGATATTTTGTTGCTTCCATCTGAGAGGTGGCATGGCTGAAATCCTAGAATATACACATTTGGCTTTTCTATTAATGTTCTTGGCAAGCTGCTTTCTTCTTGTTGATCTTTTCTAATCCTCTGGTCCAATATAGGGTTTAGAAAAGCAGGGGAGATAATCTTGTAGCCAGGGCCAACAACAGCATTAAAAAGTCTGCTTGGAAATCCTATAGGGAACCTCATACCATAAAAATATTGTAAAACAGTCTGTTGTTTTTTCATAGGAAGCACAAATGAGGGACAAGCAGCCAACATTCGAAAATAACAGGACCCTTTCTCTCACATTTGGTTCAGTTCACCTAGAGAACGAGGAAGCATTTCTGTGCCAGAGGCATGCCCAACACAGAAATCTGCATTGCAAAGCTAAAAGGATGGGGAAGATTGTGAAGTCCGGTTTGTGGAGGTCAGTGAGCACAGCATGGGGCCTTCTGTTTGAGACAAGTAACAGGTAACAGAAGAGCTGGCTTCCCAGGATGCTTTACAAGATGAAAGGATATAAAGGAAGCCTGCTGGGAAGAGGAGCTGAAGAAAAGGAAAGCCCCACCTCCCAGTTTATCTCAACGGAGCCAGTTGGTGGCCCATAACCCTGCTCCTTCCCTACTGCATGCGAATTGTGTCCAGTGGGAGAAAGACAACACAGGAATCTGAATTCCTTTTCTGGCTGGTATGGTGATAAGTATCTATACATTTCAGCAATCTGAGCTTAAGAAAAACAGAGCAGGAGCGACATTTAGGATAACTGAACCCTAAGGTTATAACGTGCTTCAGTCATTTAGATGGTGCCTTAGAAATAAAAATGATCCTTGGCATTACATTTGGTAAAAATAAATCTTGATCTACTCTTTGTCTGAGTTTGTACTTGGACACAGATGATCTTGATTGGATTATGTAAAAGATCTAATTTGAGCTGTTATTAAAAATTCTCAAACACAGAAAAAACTACTCCCAGGCTTAAAAAAGTAATTTTGTACTAAGTTTAAATCAAACTCCCCAACTTCAAAGCTATATGCTGACATGGAGCATTGTCCCACTCGACAGTACTATATTTACAGCCTGAAACGATGATGCTTTTGGTGGTTATTTTTCATGTGGGAAGTCACACTAACACCCTGGAACCACCTGCATATGTCTTAAAGCTAACTTTTTCCTACCAGAAAATGATCCTTTTAAAACTTTTAAAAAGAGAGATCTTGAATGTCAAGGTGTTACGAAAGATAAAACACACATTACACATGTTCACAGCCTGCTGCCCAGCTGGGCATTCAGAGCAGGCTTTCCTGAGCCAGTTTCATTATTGGGAAGCTTGATAAATGCTCACCACTAGCAGACTGGAGATTTCTTTTAGGCTCATACTTTGAACCCACTCAAGTACAGAATATCATTATCCAGCTTTGTTGTGATTGCTTTTCCCTAATTTTTCAATTATACATCTTTTAGGAGTAAGGGAGCCTGTGGTTTTAGCAATAACTCTCTAACACATGCATAAAATTGCATCGATTTGAGTCAGCCTTTTGCTAACCAAAGAGAGCTACCCTGGGGGTGTGGGTCTTCTCAGCTTCTCAACCCAAGTGCCTTGGTTTTCTCAGCTATAAAGTGAGGGGAGCAAGGAATTGTTCCCATCCTTTTCAGTTCCAAAGGTCTACTCAAAATGGGCTGCAGAATGCCCAAAACCCAACACTCATCTGTGAAATATCTAGCAGAGGTTTCAGGATTTCTGATAGACCGAACAAGCATTTCTGAGTCATTTGACAGTTTTGGCATCAACTTCCTGATGAATCTTCACTGTCTTTGGGAAGAAAAACTTAACTAGTTATAAAGTCATTTTAAAATTTATCATCACAATAAGTGAGCTGGTAATGAATGGTCAACCAGGAGGATTCCCTTCCTTTTGCAAAAACATCGAATAACCTTCCATTATTATCATTTTATTCTTTAACAGGAAAATTTACATGAGTAATAGATTTGTATCATTAACTATTAGCAAATAATACTGACATACCTTAATGCCTTCATGCTGAACTTACAAAACCGAAGGGGTATTGGGGTGGCTTTTCGTGTGGTAAAGTATTCTTCACCAAAAGTTTCATGATAGGGTTCACAAAAGCCCCCTGGTATAGAGAACTCGTCTGATGGGTACTTAACTTTCAAGGCAACTATCCACTGTGAAGTGAAGTGAAGTGATTCACTATTGTATTTGCTCTAATGCAATACTTGATAGAGTTACCAAAATTGTTTTAGGAAGAAGGTATAAATTATAAGTAAATGAACAAATATATGTGCTGGGCTTTTAGTGTATGATTGATATCACAATCAGCAACTTGAGTAATTAGATTTTGAAAGTAATTTGTGTGAAGGCAATCACAAGCAAAATTGGGAATGTGCCACTCGATTATTTAATTTCTTTTCTCCTGCCCTGACGATAAATCTAAACATTCTCAAAATTGTAGGCAGAGGAAAAGCTGAATTAAAAGATAACTGGAGAAACAGATTCTAAATAGAAATAGGTTATTTTTGTTGTCTGTTTTTAAGAAATCATTGTGTAGTAAGGATTATCTGAATTGCAGCATTATTAATAGTGTTGTTAGGTAATGTGTTTATGGAAGAAAATTGTGAGCAACTAAAAACTTCCTCGTGTGTCATACGGTGTCAGTTAATGCTTCCTCATGGTATCCCTGATTCAGTACTGGTTACCATGTGATTTTCTGTTCGCACCTGTCTCTTCTACTAGACTAAACTCTTCTCAGGTGGGGCCCCTGTCTTATTCATCTTTGGTTTATCTTAGGAGGCATTTTGAAAAACAGGACACTTTTAAAATTTATGTATATGATTGGGTATGAGTGGGTGTTGGGGTCAGGATGCTGTATGACTCACGATCACAGGAATCCCACACAACGAAGAACGGCCCTGTGACCTGAACTTTCTCATGTCCTCCTAGACACCTGATATGTAAACCCAAAGTATTTTTTGGTACAGTTTTTCTATGGATTTCTCAGATTTACTTGAATTTCTAGGGTTCAACTACTGTGTAAATTAAGAGAATGGTGTTTGGTGTTCAGAACTTTACCAAGAGTTTGTCACAATTTGGAAAATCCCGTGGCCAACCACACCGGCAGCCATAGTATTTGAGTTGACAATCAGCACTTGTCAGCCTGCATGTGTAGCAGCTGCATTCACAATGATCCCATATCTACATAAAAATATACTTATTTAGTTCTTACTTCACATGTCAAATATAAAGAAACAGCGTTCGTGTTATCCAGTGGACTACTGTCTCCCCTCTTTTAAGTGCAAAATGATTCATTATAAGTGGGTGTGAACATCTGGCCATTTTATTAGGCCTTCTAGTTTAGCTGTTCTTCAACTTCTTACGTTTTTTATATTATTGACATTTTGTTTTTAGGTAGATTATATATGAATTTTATTTTAGAATTTGATATAAAAATGGAGCATTGGGTCAGACAGTATTAAAGACCACTGATCTAGTAGATTCCTGTACAGTTGCCTTATTAGAGACACCAGAGATGAAATGATGCCCCCAAGGTCATATGGTTGATTAAGAAGTAGCATTTTGTCGAGTAATGAATATATAGCTATAGCACAAATAATTAACATTCCAGATTCTAACACCTTGGAAGATGATATTCTATCACATAATATAAAATACCAGGAGTTAAAATAATTTGGTCTACCCTTTAATAACATTTCCTTTGGTCACCAATTATCCCTCCCTTATCCCAGCAAAAGTGTCTAGAAAGAAAATTTCTTTAAACTCGAATTTCCATTTTCCTAATGATCCCAATACGGACTAGAACTATATTTTTTAGATAAAAAAGTCCTCTGACTTAGTGCAGGGCTAGATTGCACATTTCTTCATTGGCCCTGTCGCCTTCCTCCCTGCGCCCACCATCCTACGGGAAGATGGTGTGCATCTGTGGACACCAGAGAAGAACAACCTTTCCCTTCCAACAACAGCAACAGTAGCAATGACTGTCCCAATGGGTCCCTTGGCATCCCTTTCCTCTACATCTTCCTAAGCAACTTTACGTAAGAATAACTGACCTGTGACCCCACGGAGTGCCTTTGAAGGTTCCTCGAGTATTGAGATCTTTTTCTCACGAGGGGCAAGGGCTGGTTTTTCACTGGCAGAATCAGTGGACGAGCTGTCCTTCTCACAGCTGTTGACGTGGCCATTTTGTATCTGTGCCGATGGTGGCTGCACGGGCCCTGCTTCTGGCCTCTCGGCCTTGTCTTTAGCATCTTTGTTGCCTTGATGCTGCTTGGACTTGCTTCTTTTTCTCTTATTGTTCTAGAACGAGAAACCAATGAGAAGATAATACTGTTCAGCTCACACCCTTGAAATAGAAGGTGAACCCGAGAGAGCAAAATAAGATACGTTATCTTTTTTTGTTTTCTGGCTTTTCTAATAGAATGGGTGAAAACACCTATGTCCTTATGAACCACCCAAGTTAATATAAATACCTTCTCTCTTACAATGAGTTGTATAAACTTTTACCTCATAAGCATAGTAAACAAAAAGTTTTCTTTAAAAGGAAAAAAGCAGCAGGAAATGGCTTAAATAGTTGACATATTATTTGAACAAATTGAGGCACTACATGTCTGAATGGTCATATAGTAAAGTCTTATGGTAGCTGCCCTGGAAAAACTTGGATTCAGCTATTGTGCTATTGGAGAGGAGCTTTCGTTTCTTAAAGAGTGATGGGGGTGTGGGCGGCAGGGAGGACACTAAGGTTCTGATCCTCTGCAGAGGAGAGGGAGGCTCAGGGGAGGCAGAGGGGAGGCCAGGTACAAAAGAGGCAGGCAAGTCCTTGCAAAATGAGGAAGTAGAGACAGATCCCTGAAGTCCAGGTTGCGTCCTATGAAAAGGCACCAACCAGGAGATCCCTGGGTTGCTGCCACCGTCCAGGAAGTCCCATACACCCCTATGAATACGTCAGCTGGAGCAGACAACTGCTACAGAGTAACGCCAAACCACGTGGGTCCACCTGGATTTGGATCGTGCAGCGGGACCCTGGATCTCGCAGCTGCTAGCTGAACGGCATTAATAAGACTTCAATTATACTTAGTTCGAAATAACACCACCCTGCATTTTAGACAACTGAAATTTTTTGGACCTTGATACAGGCCTCAGCCAACCAGAACAGATGCTGGACCCATCAGGACAGACGCGGTCCCGCCTGCTGCATCCGTGTCCCACCCACTAAACATCAGCCCCGCTTTGTTCTTCAACACATTTGGAAAAGAAAGAAAAAGACACAGTTTTCTCTTGATTCTCCTCTCCACGCCTCTTCTTTTCCTTTGAAACCACAATCATGCCCCTGAGTAAGGGCTCCTCCGGGAGAGCAGTGCACTCACTGGGGAAAGGGAAGGCCCAGCGGCCCCTATTCCCGCACAAGCCCTGCGTCTCCTGGGCTGGGGAGACCATTTTCCCACTGAACCTCTAAGAGGGAGGCTCAGTAATGAGTTGGGTCTGCAGCTGCTGTCTGCTCTGTTTTTCACATCAGAGAAGTTTCATACCCAAACCACACATCTGAAATTGTTCCAGGTAAGTAAAAATACTGCCTTTCAATCACCTGCAAATCATCTTCATCTCACACAGAAGCCTGGAAAGCTATGATTAAAGATAAGCCAAGATTGGCAAAGATGGTGGCATACAAAGGTTAAAAATTTTTTTCATAATTCTTCCTATTCTCCATGAAGCTGGGAGAAGAAGAAGGAGGAAAGGATCATTCCAGTAATTTCAATAATCTCAGGATTTTATGAAAGCAATTCTGCTTTTTTTATATTTGTTTAAAACCTGTTCCCAGGCCTGTGCTCTTCCCTCAGTGGAAAGGGTATATCCTGGGATTCCCAAAACACAAGGCTTCCCTGGGAATAGTGGGAATGGGTGGGGCAGTTACTCTGAAAAGAGAAGCAGACTTTTTGAGAAAGTTGTGAAACAGGTTACAGGCCAAGAACAAGCAAGCGGCACCTCACAGGAAGCACTGAGAGCCTGTAAAGGGTGACAAGGCCAGAAAGGCATGTGCTGGAGACAGAGGCCAGTGTGCGCACAGCACACCTCACGTGTGCCCAGAAGTCAAGACTGTGTGACTAGACAAGAAAGCAAAATAGCCTGAAAGGGGCAGAGTAAAATCTCCCCTCTGTTCTCAAGGAGCAGTCAGTCTGCCAGGGTTCGTAACAAGGGAAAATAGGTCCCTTACTTCCTATGGCTTTAAGGCGCTTTCTTTTTTCCTTCCTTTATTAGAAATCTAGCTTATTAGAACTCAGGAAAAAAGTATCTCAGGGCAACCCTGGACAGATTCTCTCAGCTGGAAAAACATATGAAAATATATTTAGCACTTTTCAAGTATCTTTAAAACACTCCTTAATTTTTTCCTTTGTGCTACAGGATACGTTCAGGCACGTTAACATCCAGAATCCTTTGAATTCTCTTGTTAGGCTCGCCTTAATACTTAAAAAGAAAATCTCTGGGACTTCTAAAGCACACCTGGTGGTTAAAAACACTCGAAAACAAGGGCATTAGTAGGGAGGGTGGCTGGGAATTTAAGAGAGTCATGAATCTGGAAGCTTCCTGGGTGTGCATATTAACGTATTTGCAAGAAGCACAAAATTGGCAGCCTTGTTAAAATGATAACAACCACGAAGGCTCTGATGGAAGATGTAACTAATTTACAATCAATATCAATCTTACCTTCTTTTTTCCTGTCATATTCCATTCTTTAAGAACTTGAATTGCACTGCCTAGACAAAGACAAAGAATCTTCAACATGTACTCACATAATAAAACACCACACAGAATTCATCTCTGTTTTTCCATCTTGGTAGTGATTTTTTTTTTTCAGCTTTTTCATTTGTTTTGATACATCCTACCTTAATAAAAATGCCAGTTTCATTTTTTACTTCCAGATTTTCATTTAATTCACTGCATGATCTTGGTTTTATCAAAGTATTAAGCCCCACTACACGAAGCTTACTTTGTTTTATCATTATGTTGTCTTAGAGAAAATGAAATATATCTTGAGAATTCTCTGATAGCTTCATTGCCATAGGTAGAATTAAAATTGTTCTGTTTGATATATGAATCAAAATACCTATAATCTTCCGAGCCAAACATGGGATTTTTGAATATTATTGACCACGTGAATCCTAACTTTTTGTTTGGCTACTCCTGCTTATTTTCAGCCTCTATTCATTAAGTTCACAACCTGCAGGCTGGTAAGAAGGACAGATGATCTGGTGTTAGTTTTACTCTCGTCACTGTGGAAAGGGACAGGATACAGTCTTTGCAAGGTTCCACTTTGAAACAAAAGAAGCTCATCAAATAAGTTGAGTCCAGATCTGTCAAGGCCATTCACATGCGTATGCAGGACTGCACAGATGCAAAGCAAAAGCCTAACTTGATTAAGTTAGAAAACGTTTTAAAAGAAATGTTTAACCACTGGTCAGCTACAATAAGTGTCTTCCTGTAGTCGAAGTAAGTTCTTCTTCACTCATTCCAACTGTGCTGGGGGTAATTTCAACAATAAGTTACTGGTAACGAGTAGACCAGTCATTCTCATTTAAATAGGTACTTCTAAAAGAGTAGCTCTTAAATGTCTTCTTTTAACAGTTTTAAGCATTCCCGTACAGTCTCATTATACTAATAGTTCTCTACAATGAGTGTGTTGGCTAAACAAAGATAAACTTCAGGCTGGTCTTTATAACAAATTTCAAATTAGTAGAGCCCCAATTATTGAGTCTACTGTCACTGTTAGATAAGCAGAAGGCCATATTGCTTTGACTAGTGTTTAGAAAGGCTAATTATTCCCATCTATTTGGAGTTCCAATTCAATGCCCCTCTTAGGCTTTTTGCATTTACATGTACTTGAAATAATAAGACTGCACTTAAAATAAGCTATAATTCAGACTTTTTATTAACTGGGCTGGTCTTTTTCTAATTTTCCCAGAGAATTCATGTTACACAGTATTTTCCTTGTGAAAAACTTTAGGAAGTCACTCTCACTAGGTTTCTCTGTAAGTCACTCCAGTGGCTAATAATCATTAGGGTAGTTCTTACTTACAGCTCAACTTCAGTTTTGCAAATAAAATTAAATTTAAAAAATGTTAAATACTGTTCTTTTTCATCAGGAAGGAGGAAGGAGGTGAGTTGCTTACTGCTTTCAATTGCAATATTCAATTATTCCTCTAATTTTCATATTTGACATAAATTCTATTTGCAGTTTGGGCAACGAGCTTTTAGAGGGTAATTCTGAAAAAGAAATACCTATGTTTACAGAGGATTTTGAAACTGTTATTATTAAACTTCAATTATACTAAAACTGCTTGGAGTTTTTTAAGCCGCTCAGAAAGTGTGCTTTTAGTGTGCCTTGTAAATGATTCCTAACTATCATTTCTGATTTTCAGTGATTTCTAAACAAGTTTTCCTATTGGTCCCCATACAGATGACATGAGGTTTCTCAACAATCAATGAGTTTTTAAAAATGAGACCTCAATACTGACAAGGTGAAAATTTCAAGAAGGACAAGCATGGTGCTCTATTTAAATCCGACCGGGTTTGATGACAGTCCATCAGTTACTGAGCATCTGTGCATCTCATCAGGGTCACTGTGTAATAAAAACTTTCATGATGGAGAGTGTGGGGGCGTCAATCCAACGGAGGGTGGGGAGGCATGGGGATAATAACCTTTTTCCTTTCCTAAAGCTTTTTTCCATGTGAGGGATGTTGGCAAGTAAAACTTGAAAAGAGAGTTTCTCTGAGCTGGGATGTGCATGTTTCCCCCAGTTTTTTCTTGAGACAAATTGCACCAAATGCTGCAAAGCTGGATTAAAATTGCATTCACTGTGTTTGTTTCTTATGAGTAAAGAGTCTCTATTTGCTCACACATGAAGCAGGAAAAACAGCCAGAAAAGTTATGCACCATGGGTCTGCTTGCAGGTCTATACTGAATAATAATCATTTTTAATTCAATTAGGACCCTAAATCCTGGCTGCAGATATCAGAATGTAGGTGTGTTGCCTGGTTCCAAGACTTTGCCTGAAATGCAATTATACTGTATGTAGAAAGTTAGGAAGATTATTCTACTCCTAGGAAAGTAAGTAAATCAAACTGTCCTTACAAAGTGAACAAGGATAAAACTGAGGAATGTGCTCATAGGTCTTCCCTGACCTTTGTTCAGATTATGTTTAGCTAGTCCATATGAACAAAGCAGAAACTAATGCTAGGGCAGAAGACATATGATAACTAAGAACAGCTTTGAGATCTTTGTTCATAAATGGAACTTGTTTAATTTGATTAAGAGAGAAGAATTTCTCATGATCTAAAGCAGTAGGTTATACATTTATAGAATAAATACATTCCTGAGACTTTAGATTCTATAACATCACTGGCAAAGTCTAAAAAAACCAAATTACTTTAGACAGCAAAAAGGTTCCAGAGGTAGATAGATGAACTGATATTCTGATTAATTAGGTAATCTCAAAATCATAAATTAAAGATATTAAAGACTAAACCAGTCCTCTCAGACTACATAAGCATCAAGTTCAAGGATTCCAGTCCTAAGGCCAAGTAGAACTATGCTGGTTGAAGAGCTGAGAAGGCTTTCCGGATCAGGATTGAAGTACCTTATCCTCCATTAACAAGGACATCATCAAATAAAGGAAATGTTTAATAACAAATTAGACAGACTAGTTGACGATAGAATTAGTAACATTATAATAGATAACCTCTGCAAACTATTTATAGTCTGTCTTCTTTTTTTTTCCAGTGAGGAAAAAAGAACCTCCAAATTCTGCTCTTAATATGTAGATGTGTTTTTAAAGCCTAGCATATTTTTATGAAAATTAAAGTATTAGTAAATAATTGGTATTCAATTCATTCAAGGGAAAAAATACAGAATATATGGAATATTTAGTTCTAACATCTTCAGGTTCAGAGGATATGTATACTTACCATCCACGAAGGCCTGCACTGCTTTATCTACATTAAAATCAAATTGTTGTAGCACCAGGACTATTTCATTATTGCTTTTGTTGGGAACAACTGATCGAACTGCATAGATCTGGAAAGGAGAGGAAAAGAAAAAGAAAGGAAAACATTTTGAATATTTTTCATCCATGAATCTCTCGCTGGATAGAATAATAACTGTTAGAAAGGCCTTGAAAAGCCAACTAACCTATCTTCTTGCCATCAAGCATACTCAAGGCATTTCAGACCAGTAAAAATTAATCCTGGTAATCACCTTGATACCCTCTTTACTTGAATACACATTTTAACAAAGATTTCCCTGTTAGGACTACAGTAGCAAGTGTGAAAAGCCAACTCTGGTTTTGCAATCCACTTCCCCCACCAACCCACCCCCAAGACTCCAGATGCATACAAGATGTGTTTTCAGTGAGGACACAGTTTTCTGTCTCAGGCTCTCTTCTCCATGTCTTGGGCGTATCTCTGGAAAATTTACAGAAATAGCCTCATGCCTCAGCTTCTCTTATCTGCACAGTGGAGACAGTCATATTGAGGTTCACTGAAATGTGCTGTGAAACTCCATTAATGTTTCTAGAGATATAAAAATGTGGGGCATTGTATTTTTGAAATAGCAATCTTAGCCATAATACAGAAAATGTTCCCCAACACACTTCTGAAAATCAAACATTTAAAACAGTAAAAGTAAATACATATACAAGAGCTAAGGATTTCAACAGGTTAAGCTGATATTCAATTTTTAATGACCTATAGCTATTTCTTAATCAAATTTTGCACATAGTCTTTCTTCTTGCCTAATAGAATTAATTGACCTTTATCTCACAGAACTTGCACTTACTACAGGGTGCTCTGTCCACTTCAGCAAAACCTGGCTCACCCAGCTTTCTGTCAAGGGGATTACTGCAGCCACTACTGACAAATATGAGAGCACTACATGGTGCCAAGGTAAGTAGCATCCGTAAAGACGATCACAAAAGCACTGCACAATCCTTACATGTTTTCATCAATGGTTGAATTATGACCAGTTGAGTTTGAGTTACATGTAATTTATTGCAATCAGATTCATGGACTATGGATTATATGTGTATGGTAACATGGAATGTGATTCTATTGCCCAGAACACTCAATTAAGCAGCATAGCCTATTTCCTAATTATGTTAGTGAATAGGCAACCTACTCCATATCATCTATATATGAGTATTTAGATTATAATGAGAAAACAGCATAAGATATGGGTTTATAACTTGTAGAGGTTCGACATTATAGAAAGCTGTCTTTGAACCTTGACATTCATAAATGCTAAATATGTGGGTTTTATCAAGGACTATAATACCATATATATATATAGTTGTATATATGTGACAAGAGTCTTTCGTGTTTTTTTCTTTATTTTACATTTTATGGTTCTTAGTTTTTCTAGCCTCTGTTTAAAAAAATGTTACCGATATTAACTTTTTCAAATCTAAGCTCTTTCTCACTTTTTCTCTTGTCTTCTTTAAAAATGCTTTCAGTGAATATTTTTTGAATGCCTACTGTGTGCAACTTATAGACTAGAGGGGGATGTATGCATTGATCAAATGATCATACAAATAAATATATACTTATACATTGTGATAAATGCTATAAATCACATGACAGGGAGACTTAACTTTATATATCTGGGGCTTCCAAAGTACAAGATGAGGCCAGAGGCAGGCAGGGACCAGATCATGCAGCCAATAAGGCTATGCAAAAGACTTAGGTCTTGTGAGCATCCCTCAACCGTCCTTTTACATTGTCCTTTGGTATCCATCATCATGTTAGAAAGATAGCTCTCTCTCTCGCTCTCCTCTGTCTCTCTCATTTACCCTTGTCATATACACATTTTATATGTGTATAGATATATATCATTGTGTAAGTTAAGGTGTACAGTATGTTGATTTGATACTTTTATATACTGCAAAATGATTACCACCATAGCATTAGCTAATACCTCCATCCCATTAGATAATTACCATTTCTTTTTTGAGGTGAGAACATTTAAGATCTACTCTCAAATATATAGTTCAGTATATATAGCTACAAGCACCATACTGTACATTAGATCTCCAGAACTTGTTAATCCTACAACTGGAAGTTTGTACCTTTTGACCAAAATCTCCCCATTTATTTCTTTTTTTAAGAGTAGCTAAAATGGGGAGAAAAACAAGAACAAAAACACCTGCATCAGCCCAAGAGAGTCATTAACAGTGCATGTCCAAAAATAAATATAATTGGCCTAGTAGGTACCAGTACATTGGAGTTATGTATAAACATTACATGTTATCCTTCTAATGTAGTTCAATCACTGAGTTCTGATATCAAATATAACTATGGATATTGCATATAATTCCCAAAGGAAGACACTTAATTAAAACAGGAATGTCGAGTTTTAAAGAAAAGAGAAAAAAAGGAAAAATAATTTCTGCCTATTCTTAGATATTCCATAGTCATGTTGAATTCTAGTGAATTTCTGGGCCAAGTTTCTGCTTTAATCACAGTACTTGGCTAATGTGAAGAGAGTAGTATTATTTCTCCATCTTTTTATTTATAAATTCACTACAATTATATTGCTGTGAAAATGTCTTTGAGAAAGATGGAGAAATCCAGGCACTCCTATGCACACATAGAAATACAGTATCACTATTCAAGACACAGCAGTCATTAGGGGTCTAAGCATTTAAATCTAAAAAAACACAAACCCCTCCTTATGAAGGAGATTTAAAATATAAGGAATGGATGACAAAGGCAGTGTTATAGTGAGTGTGCTAAAAAGCTGCCTTTGCATTTGGAAATGAAGCTCCTGGAGCAATGGATCAATCAATGCGTGACTAATGGTAGTTTGCATACGGGGAACTCATAAAATTCATGCCTGCAGTGGCTGTTTTGCAGAGGCTGTTTTTGGCGTGGCTTCAGACACACAGCCTTTACTTCACTGCCACAGCCCAAGCTGGAGGATCTGTTGCTGCAGCTTCACACCAAAGCCCACCGTTTGAAGCTGCACGTGAGTGCATTCCTCAAGGGTTCTCAGGCCATAAGCAGAGTGTTCCAGGGGGTTCAACCAGGCAGCAGTGCAGGATGTCAGGTGACAATCTGGATGGCTAGTTAGCGGTTCATTTAGCAGTAATGCAAATCACGTCCCCTGCTTTGCTTTTACTAATTTAAATCTAGTTTGGCAAATTCAATTTGCTATTGAGAGATCTGCCTTTTGCACCTCAAAATTTGTTTTGATATTTAAAGTTTTTGCACAGCAAAAGAAACCATTGATAAAACGAAAAGACAACCTACTGAATGGGAGAAAATATTTGCAAATGATATAACCAATAGCGGGTTAATGTTCAACATACACAAATAGCTTGTACAACTCAACATGAAACAAACAAAGGGACTAAAAACTGGGCAGAAGAACTGAAAAGACATTTTTCCAAAGAGGAAATGCAGATGACCAAAAGGCACATGGAGAGATGTTTAACACTGCTAATCATCTGGGAAATGCAAGTCAAAACCACAATGAGATAGCACCTCACACCTTTCAGAATAGCTATCATCAAAAAGAAACCAGATCTACAAACAATAAATGCTGCAGAGGGTGTGGAGAAAAGGGGACCCTCCTACACTGTTGGTGGGAATGTAAATTGGTACAGCCACTTTGGAAAACAGTATGGAGGTTTCTCAAAAAACTAAAAACAGAACTACCGAAAGACCTAGCAATTCCACTCATGGGTATATTTCCGAAAAAACAAAAACACTAATTCGAAAAGATGCATGCACCCCAATGTTCACAGCAGCATTATTTACAATTGCGAAGATATGGACACAACCTAAGGGTCCATCAACAGATGAATGGATAAAGAAGATTGTGTGTGTGTGTGTGTGTGTGTGTGTATGTGTGTGTGTGTGTGTGAGTGTGTGAGTGTGTGTAATGGAATACTACTCAGTCATGAAAAAGAATGAGATTTTTGCCATTTGTAGCAACATGCATGGACTTGGAGGGTACAATGACAAATGAAATAAGTCAGACAAAGACAAATACTATATGATATCACTTATATGTGAAATCTAAAAAAAATACAACAAATTAGTGAATATAACAAAAAAGAAGCAGACAGATACAGAGAACAAACTAGTAGGAAGTGGGAAGAGGGAAGAGGAGAGGGGCAAGATGAGAGTAGGGGATTAAAAGGTACAAATTATTACGTATAAATAAACTACAAGGATATACTGTACAATGTGGGGAATATAGCTAATATTTTATAATAATTCTAAATGGAGTATAACCTTTAAAAATTGTGAATCGCTATATTTTACACCTGTCACTTATATAATACTGTACATCAACTATACCTCAATAAAAAATAAACATTTAAAAAATTGTTTTGCTTTAACCTCAGCATCCTAATCTCCCTTTCTCTTCTCTCTCCGGGGCTTTCTATCTGGCTTGGCAGGTTTTGCCCCATTCTGCCTCAGGCCTGCCCTGCTGGCATTTTGCCTGCACTAAGCAGCAAGGCAGTGTGGCTTTCACAGACGTTGCTTGATTTCAGCTTCCCGCATTAACCTACCTCCCCTGGACTTAACTTGCCTGGTTTAATAGCTGTTTGCAGAGTTCTTCATTCACACGGTGCATTTTTTGAGCCTGTCTGTGATGACTCCTTAGAAATTCTTCTTGGCTTACAGATGAGTCATTTAGACTGCGTCTGAATTTCAAAAATGGTTCTGACTGAAGTTTTCAATTCACCTACACAGCTGTATGATCAGTAAAGACCCAGTAACATCAAATACACAGAAAATAACAGCTCCCTCTGCTTCTGGTCTCTCCCCTGCAAATGCACCCTGAGGCTGTTGCCAGACTGCTCTGGAAGATAAGTACAATCATGACTATTTCCCCACCTTCCTTAAGAGTGAAGTTAAATGTCTACAACTTGGTATTCAAGGCCATCAACAACTGGACACCCGCCTGCTTTTCCAAATGCCCCTCTTGCTCCGCCCTTTATGGATAAGCACAAGCCCAGGGTTGGCCCCTACCCCTAGCTCTGTGTGAGCTTTGCCTTTGACCTGAGATGTGTCCACTTGCCCAAATCTTACACTCCAGGTGAAATGCCACGTGTTCTGAGAAGTCCGTTTCAACCATCCCTGCCGTAAGTCATCTCTGTCTCCTTTCAACTTCCACAGACTTTATCAGTGGCTGTCTCCTAACCCTAGCACCTTTTCCATCACAGCCTAAGTATCTGTGTAAGGTGTGTCTTTTAAATGGTAAGCAACCTGCGGGCAGAATCCTCCTCTCAGTCATCTCTGCATCATCACCATGCTCACTTACGAGTACTATATGATGTGCATATAGCAGGTATTTAAAAACTCTTTGTCAAATGAGAGAATGCCAATTTGTAGCTATACCAGGCTGCTCTTTTTTTTGACATACTATGCTAACATTTTTATTACATTTCCCTTAATTCATATGTGATATTGTACTACAATAGGGTTTTGCTAATTGTATATAAATACACTATAAAGCTCTCCTTCATTCTCTACCTCTAAAACCATTTTTTAAAATTGAAGTATAGTTGATTTACAATGTTGTGTTAGTTTCAGGTATACAGCAAAGTGAATCAGTTATACATATACATATATCCACTCTTTTCAAGATTCTTTTCCCATATATGCCATTAAAGAGTACTGAGTAGAGCTCCCTGTGCTGTATAAGTAGGTCCTTATTCAGACTGCTCTTCTGAGTCAAAGGAATATTCTGCCCGTGTTTGGACCATCCCATCCCTCTGCATTTATCATCCACAATGACAGGTGGGCGAGTCTCCGCTGACTGTGATATGACCTAAACATTATATAGTTATGGAGATTGGACATACGTTCTTTAAATTTCAATAACAGAGATGGAAAGAATATATATGAGACTTCTGTATAATAAGATACTCATGATACTTTGTGGCGTTTTAAAAATATGAGATAGCATAGTAACTGCCTACCCTTCCAAAGGTCAGCCCAGCAGACAGGTATTGGTTGAGTCTCCACTAGGTAACAGGCACTGAGGACACAAAAGGGAACCAGCTACAGTCCCGGCCCTAAGATGGACAGTGTAGCAGTGGAGCCAGAGCTGTCCGTACCTGAAAGTGTGTAAAATGCTGTGCTATCTCTATGAAAAAGGTTGTAGTATCACAGAGAAGGGAGCAGTTACATTTGCTCAAGGAGCGGAGAATATAGAGGAAACAGCTAAATGGCGCAGAAGATGCTTTGGAACTGAACAGACTTATTTTCTAATCTTGGCTCTGCTACAGGCTAGTTCTATGACCTTGGATGAACTGCTTATATTGTTGAAACTTGGTTCTGTAGCTGTAAAATGAGGATATTACCTTCTAGAGTCTCAGTAAAAATGAAAAGAGATGATGCGTGTAACGTGTCTGATATAGAACTTGGCATATATTAGCTGCTCAATAAATTTTAAAAAGGAAAGGGTGGGAGCGTTTACATTGGGCCATGAAGGAGAAGGGTCTCTCTAGGTGTAAAGGTTGGTGTGTCTTTGAAATGGAAAGAATGTGTGTCTAGAGTGTTGGCCAAGACTAATTTGGGGGAGATCGCCCTGTACATTTCCCTTAAGAA
Source organism: Hippopotamus amphibius kiboko (assembly GCF_030028045.1). Classification (NCBI taxonomy): domain Eukaryota; kingdom Metazoa; phylum Chordata; class Mammalia; order Artiodactyla; family Hippopotamidae; genus Hippopotamus; species Hippopotamus amphibius. The sequence goes on from NC_080193.1 coordinate 104,292,531, forward strand.
CCTTCCCCCTTAGCCTTGCTGAGCACTCAGTGAACCCAAGGCCCTCTTCAATCTCTTCCTCTCCTGCAAGTTGAGTGATACCACAAGGAAGCCCATCACTGGAGTGGCTGACAACATGCCCTCCCAGCCTTCCCCCCGCCCCACCTCAGTCTCATTCTTTTGTTTATTTATTTACTAAATGCCTACTATGGTCAGGCATTGCACTAGTGGCTGGATACAGCAGTAATAAAACAGATACAGTAACTTCCAAACCTAGAGAGGAAAACAGATGTAAAATACATAATTAAAACAATATACAATTGCAACTCATGTTAAGTGAGCGATATGAAGGAAGCAGACTGTAGTGACAATGATCGCAGCAGTCAGAAAGGGGCCTGTCTGAAAAGACAAAGTGGGCCAATCAGATTCTCTGCCTTGGAGTCTGGACTATTCCACACAAAGGGAGAGAAGCCAGAATAGAGATGAAGAGGGGCCATTCTGGAGCTGCCTCAATTCCTGCCTTTCCTGTTTCTTTAACTTGTCCTGAAGTCCCATGAGTCCCTACCAGATCTTTAGAGTAACCTCTTTTTTTACTTGCACTAGTTGGAGAGGTTTCATTTTCTAGAACAAGTAGCGAATGCCTAGAGGCAACATTAGTAACTAGGGCTGAAAATAAAAGTAATAAAGCCAAATAACTAATCCAACTGGCAAAAGGGAGAAACGGGCGATTTTAAAGATAAATCTCAATAGAATGGGAATGACAGATAAGAGAAAAGAGGCTCACGAGCCTTGTTCACAGACCTCGTCTAGCACTCATGTTGCCCTAATTATTTAGTTACGCGACTATTGGCCCCACTGGAATGTAAGCTCGTAAATGACAGGGATCATAGCTGTATATCCACAGGGCCTAGAACAATGGGTGGCATTCAGTAGATGATTCATAAATGTTCAGATAGAGGAATGAACAAAAGGAAGTAGGAAGTCTATTAAGATGATCATTGAAATATTACAGTTCTATTTATCCAGCTTTTTTTTTTTTTCAGTGCATCTCTGTAATTCAGAATAACATATTATATGGTAGTAAAAAGTATTCAAGCCCAGAAATGTATGAAGTGCCTCCTAGGTCCCAGGCACTGCTGGTCCTTGCCTTGAGGACCTTGTAATCTTGGAGGTGAACTTAATCATATCCCCTACAAGAAGGACAGCACTCAAACAGCCTGCAACCTCCTTTTTGCACCAGTGAGAACCAGAGTTATTTATGGGCTGCCATTCCTACAACTCTGAAAGGAATTTTATAATCAGCTTTGGTCACATTTCTCAAATGCTGAGCCGTTCAGAGATGCCTTAAAAACAGCTCATCTGTGTAAATTTTGCTTCACTTGCTGGGCCACTAATATTATCTACACACTAACGAAGGCAGTTCTTCTATGAATCTTCTTGGAGAAGAAAATACTCTTTGCAGACCAGTACCTTCGCATCATGGATAATTCTATAATTTAATTGCCTTTTCTAACATCTACTTTCTGCCAGTAAAAAAAAATGCATGAAGTGTTGTCATGTTCCACTTGGCTGGCTTTTGGGGAATTAACACCAGGAGTATAAATCAAAATTAACTTTTTTTGGGGCAGGAAACCAGGATTAAAAGGAATAATGAAGATTTGAAGGTGGAAAAAAATGCAGTTTTCATAGAATTGTGGGAAGTTTAAAGTTGAGAGAATCTTACAGATAGTCTAGTAGTGGCGTCTCAAACTTTAAAGTATATTCACCTGGGGATCTGATTAGAATGCAGATTCTGATTCAGAGGCTTGGCGTGGAGCCTGAGAGTCTTCATTTCTAATAAGCTACCAGGTGATGGAGATGCTGCTTGTCCAAGGATGTGGTAGCAAAATAATAGTTCCCAAAGCCATCTACTCCCTAATCCCCAGGAACTTGTGAATATGTTAGGTTGCTGGCAAATTAAGGCTACAGGTAGAATTAAGGTTGTTGATCAGATGCCCTTGAGAAGGGGAGCTTATCTGGATTATCTCAGTGGACCCAATATAATCACAAGGGTCCTTATAAGTAGAAGGAGGAAGAAGGGACTGTTGGACTGACTCACTGTGAGAAAGACCCGACCAGCCATTGCTGGGTTTGAAGGTGAAAGGCGGCCACAACCCAAGGTATGCAGGCAGCCTCTAGAAGCTGGAAAAGGCAAGAAAACGAATTCTCCCCTAGAGCCTCCAGAAAGGAAGGCGGCCCTGCTGACCCCTTGATTTTAGCCCAATGAGACTATTCAGACTTCTAATCTCCTGAACTCTATGACAGTACATTTGTGGTGTTTTAAGCCACTACATGTGTGGCAATTTGTTGTAGCAAATCCCGTTTGCTACAGCAATGGGAAAATGCTACAACGGACCACACTTTGAGGAACAAAGGTCTACTCTTTGCTTCCTCCTGATAGGGAGACATCTTTCCCTTTCTCAACAACTATCCACTTTTTAAAAAAACATACCTTCCAGAGGGCAGCTCTCCCTCACCACCAACATGTTTTGAGGGAATTCTAACCATTAGGCAAAGCCAGATTTCATGAGGGAAAGTGAGACGAATCTCTGAGATGAATCTGCCACAGTGTTTGCCCCCAAGGAGCTGACAAAACCATAGGAAAATAAGGCAAAGTCATAAATAACAACTAACTCAAGGTCATTCTGACAACAAAATCCTCTCTGAATATCACCTGTTCTCTATTTTTTCTTTCACTACCCTGGACAGGTTCCCTTTGCCTCTCACCTGGACTCTGGAAAAAGCCTTCTAATTGGACTGTGTGGCTTGGTTTCTCCTCTCTCCAATCCATCTTAGGACAATCACCACACAATTCATCTCCACAAAGTGCCTGAGTGTTCACGGATGGGGGAAGGAGCTGGCAGTGAGAAAGAGTTTGAAGAGAGGAAAGACAGGAGATAAATTATGAAACAAAGTCCCAGAGGAAATGAAAGAAAATGGTATCAAAATTCATGTGGAAAAGTAAGCTTTGGAAGGGAAGGCAGGTTCTTTCTCTTTCTCAAAATTCGGAGGAAGAAAGGAGAGAAAGGAAGAATGAAGATAGACAAGAAATTTGAGATTGTGAGGGGGAAAATTTAAGGAGGCTGTTTCCTCTGAGCGAGAATTTGAGAGTTTGCTTTAGGGCTAAAAAGTGGAAAGAGGTTTAGAGCTACCTTATGGGAATGTGGTAGGAAATGGCCTAAATGAATGAAAGAGGGAGGAGCCGGACTGAAGGGCCACTAATGCTGGATGGCATGGATTTGTCACGAAGCCATCTGGCGTGGCTTTCCCAAAGCAATTCTCCACAAGCCAGAGGCAGCAGCGGAGAAAAGGAATGATCCAAGGTTATGAACTGAAAGAAACATGGTGTGGATCCGAGGGCTCAGGGAATGGGGACTGAGAATCATAGGGCAGCTGATTAAGGCATCTGTGGGCTACGAAGGGGGATGATGAACTGGGAGACGAGGGAGAGACTAAGGGATGAGAGATGCTGTTGAGAACGCAGAGCAGATGCTCAAAAGAACGAGAGGATGAGAGAGGTCAATGACAGAAGAAGGTGGCCAGAGCAGGGACGGTAGATGTTGCCAGTGCTTGGTCCTAGTTCTGCCTTCTGGTGTAATCCTTTCTCTAAAGACGAGCCCTTCTTTTTTTTTTTTTTTTTCAAGGAACAAAAGTGTTCCTCAGAATTCCATCTCCTACAGAATAAACTTACGCTCTTCTGTTTTTCATAAGCTGTGCCTCCCAAGTTTTCACCACTCTAGTCAAGCTCCTCTGAGTGCACCCTGGTGAAATGTGGTACCATAAACGAAAGCCACTGTTCCAGAGGTGGTTAGATCAGGGCAGAGGACTGTGGGACCTGCCCCGGTCTTGGTGGGGCCCTACTCACCTCTGAAAGGAATCTAAAATGGCATTAGCACTTTCAGCCGCCTCACCAATTACCTGCTCCAACAGAACGTAATGTTACTAATGCACCCTGAGCTGTTTCTGTGACAAGTGTCCCTGTCCTATACTTGCATAGTGACTAGAATGCAAGGACAGGATACTGCATTCACCTTTATTAAATTTCAGTCTGTAAATTCTGACCCATCACTCCAGCCAACTTTTAGAACCTTGCTTTCTGCCATCAAAAGCAGGGAATGCATTAGCCATTCCTTCCAATTTTATACCATTTAAAACATTAGTTGCCATCTTCTATATCTCATCCAAATTGTTGATCTGAATTTTAGATGCACCAGAGCCAAGGTCAGAGGCCAGAGTATCACCACAAGAACTTCCCTCAGAGTTGATACCGCTCTCCTAATCCACATTCGCTTATTTATTCATTCACTCAGTCGGGTGCAATGAACGGACTATGTTAGAAGCTGGAGTGGAGGCAGTGACAGATACATTTCCTGACCTGCTTTGGAGCTCATAGTCTAGGAAGGCAGATGTTTGATGAGTGTTACAGAAGGGGTGGTAAAGACGCTTTGGGTACCTGTAAGAGGGGGACCTATCCTAACCCAGAGAATCAGGGAAGCCCCACCTGAAGATCTGAAGTTTGTTTCAACTGAGGATAAAGGGTAAGTAAGACCATGCCAGGAGAGGGAGAGGGGAGAGGAGATGGAGTGTTCCAGGAAGAGTATATGGCATCTACTCACAGACAGGACTGAGTGACTGGAAGCATGTTCAAAGGCATGAAGACCCAGGACTGCTGGAGAACTAAATGTCAGAAGGAATGGGATTTCAGATGAAGCTGGATCAAAAAGGCATGAGACAAAGCGTGCAAGGCCCTGCAAGCCATCTTATAACTCTGAGCCTCATCCTAAAGGCAGCCACTGAAGGGATTTACTCAGAGGAAGAGTGTGATATTGGCGTATTTCAGAAGGTCACTGTGGTTTCTGTGTGGATGAGCTGGAGGAGAGCAAACGGATGCCAGTTAGAATTCTAACGCGGTATTGAGGGGAAAGTAGACCAAGATGGAGCAGTGGAAAGAATGACTCACAAATTACTTGGGGGGAAGTGACTGGTTTGTGTTTAACTAGACACAAGGAATGAGGAAGATGGAAGATGAAAGAATCTGGATGACTCCCAGGTGCCTGGCTTGAGCATTTTTGTGGATAGTGAGGTCATTTCCTGAGAAAAGGAGTAGTGGTGAAAATGGAGCATTCTGCTTGAGGGGGCTGGGGGGTGTCCACGTCTAGATGTCTAGAGAGCAGCTGAATCTGTGACTCTGCAGCTCCGAGGAAGAACTGAGCCAGGGACACGGGTTTGGGCACTGTCAGCATCCAACACTGGTTCTCAGCCCTGGCTGCAAACTGGAATCACCTGGTGAGTTTTAAAACGGACCTACATCCGGGTCCCACCTCAAACAATTAAATATGGGCCTGGATATTTACTATTTTTTAAAGTTTTCCTAGTGGTTCTAACGTCCACCCAGAATTGAGAACCATAAGTGAGAGATATAAGGGATAGTGTGGAAGGACGAGAAAAGAAGGTGGCCAGGGCAGGCCACTTCTCCGGTATACCTACTCACCTATCAACTAATTTACTTGTGCGTACCATCTATGCATCCACGCCTCTGCATTAGATATGCAACATCCTCATTTAAAAATACCAGTTCTAGTTTAGAACAGTTTTACTTTTTGAGAGGGTCTTCTAGTTATTTACTGCTGCATAACGTCACCCCAAAACTGTGGCTTAAAACAACAATCAGTTGTAATTTTTCAACGTTTCTGTGGGTCAGGAGTTCAAGAGGCGTTCGGCTGAGTGGGTCTACTTTGGGTCCCTCATGCAAACAGAGAGAGAAGCTGGTATAGTTGGGGAGGGGGACGCTGGTGCAGCCGGGGTCTGGCTGGCCACCTCGCTTTCTTCGTGTATTATTCTCAGGTCCTCTCCACGTGGTTCTTGTGGGCTAGTAGGGGCTTCCTCACAGCATGGTGGCCTGAGACCAGTCGGATTGTTTACACAGCTGCCTAGAGTTCCAACACAAGTGTCCCAAATAGTGAGGAAAAAGCTCAATCATCCACTATGAAAGCCATAGAGTCACTGCCTTTCACTATCCTGGTCAACCAGTTCCAAAGCCTACCCAGTTTTAAGGGGAGGGGCACGGACCCCAGCTCTTATGGGGGAGATAGTGTTATAGCCTTTGGAGAACACAATCTGGCTCAAAGGATCAAAGCGACAACAACCTAGACTTCCTTCCATCAATTCAGGGTCTACACTTTCTCAAGTCAGTGAGCATCTGAGGGGGGAAAAAGCAAATTAATGTAACAGTCACAACACTGAAAACGAACAGCTTAAAGAAGTTATGTAACTTCTCTAATTCCTAGATAAACCCTGATACGTTGACTTGTTGTTGAGTATCTGATACTTAAATGAACTTTTCTCCTGTATAAAGAAATAGTAAAATTAAAATCAGATACAGTGTCTTAAATCTTTTAATTTAGTCCACGATACTTTTTTCCATATCAGGATTCTCACCTCTAATCTGGCACATGTAGGTTTAATGTATATCACAAATGGCTGCTATTAGTGGCAGCTGCCTTTCTGATCTATATTGAGACAAGCAGTGGGCTTAATACAGGTATCATTTCACCCACTTAGCTACTAGCATGTATTCGGCGTATGTCTACACATTCTCCGTAACTGTGCTCTATTCTTCCTCATATTTTCCCAGAACTACCAGTTAGACCTGCATATAATTTAGGATCGCGTGAGGCCCTGAGTCCACTGGAAGGCTGTTTTCAGCCAGCCTTTTACACCCACACAGTATTAGGACTTAGGTAAATGTTCTGTTGAGCTACTTTCTCTGATGAAATCCATATTTGGACTTATTAGTGAAGACAAAAAGAAAAATGGAATTTTATTTTTACAAGGCATTTTGTTTTTGGTATTTTAATCAGAATAGAAAAGTAAGATATTTTAAATTTACCTTCTGCTTCTAACTTAGAATATTCAGTAAAAATATTTCCTCACCTTCTTTGGAACTTAAGGTCTCCACTTCATGGGGGGAGCTAATTACTGACATCTACTCTCCGTGTGGTTTTTTCCCCCTACTCATTCATGAACTCTTCAGGTAAAGAGTACCATGAAGGTACAAGTCACTATTACCCTTTAATCAATACCAAATAAAGGAGTTAGTTACCTTTCAGTCAATACCAGAACAAAGGAGTTAAGTTAATCTCTAAATTATATCAATCTTCGATATTTCTTCACTGTGGGGTGAAAAAAGGAGACCATCTCACTACCATGGAAACCAGGAACATGCTCTCTCTTCAGGGGAAGTGTATTTGTTCATCCACATATCATTTTTTTATTTTAACCGGTCTGACCAATTTAAAAAAGGCATGGTGCTTTAAACATCAGTAAACATTATGATCTGTTTGACCAGATCTTGTTTTCCCAATAATTTTATGAGCTTGCTTTTTCTCTAAAGGCAGTAAAAGGGATTAAAACCAGTTTGTGGATTCAGCCTTCATCAAATAGCTACAATTACAGTTTGAGCCAATAAAAACATCAAACAAACATGAACAAATGTCCATTGATGGATGAGTGGGTAAAGAAAATGTGGTATATACATACAATGGAATACTATTCAGCCTTTAAAAAGACGGAAATCCTGTCACATGCAACAACATAGATAAACCGTGAAGACATTATGCTAAGTGAAATAAACCAGACAGGACAAATACTGCATAATTCCACTTAGATGAGGTATCTAACAGAAGCAGAAGAGTAAGAACAGTGGTTGCCAGGGGCTGGGGGAAAAGGAAATGGGGAGTTGCTGTTCAACGGGTATAAAGTTTCAGTTATGCAATTTGATTAAGTTGATCGGCTGGGCAACACTGTGCTAGAGTTAACAACACCGCAGCGAACACTTAAAGAGAGTAATCTCCTGTTAAACACTCTTACCACAATTAAAAAAAGAAAAACATTAACTTTAAAGTATATCATTGTTCCTCAATCATCATTTCAGTACATTTTTATTGATAATTATCTTCAAGAATTGAACGGCAGAGTTCTGAAGGGTCTGTAGACAGGGAGGCATCAGAAGTGCCGCACTAGTGAACCATAAATGTACCTTATAAACAGTTAGTCAAATTCCTTTTGTTTAAAACAAGAAACTGAGTATGGAGAGGTTGTGTACCACATTCACACTGAGGCAGCTGACTCGTATCAGGACTAGGGCTGCCCCCACGTTCTCTGATCCATGGTACAGTCCCCCTTTCAAGTCTTCTACGGTGCCTTTTTCCATGAGGTGGGAATGTCCATGGATTCATCCAATATTAGAGTTGGAAAGGATTCTGGAGATCCCCTCATTTGGCAGATAAGGAAACTGAAGCCCAGAGAGGTTACACAATGTACCAAAGGACACACAGTTTTTCAGTAAAATTAATGTGTCCCTTTGTTTCCCCAAAGGTGGTTAGAAATAGAGTATACTTTTAATAGAAAATGAGACTCCTAAATCGTCCTTTGCCCTAGAAGTTGGGAAGACTCCCTATACTAGTGGCAGTGTGGCTCGTCTTGCTAAGGGAAGGGAAATTCCAGAGTTTAAATTTTAATTTACTAATTAACAGTGGTTCTCAAACTTTTTATTAATTTTTTCCAATAAACATATAGATCTCATGCTTTTCTCTTATATGACTGAATTCCAAGATAGATACTTCAATTTCCATTTTAAATATAAAAAATTTTGTTATATTCTCAAATACTGTGGTGGCCACAGAAATCTCCCTCTGCAGGAAACAGAGCTGACTGACAGCCCAGCTACCATCCCTCTGGGTCCACCCAAGCCACACTCCCCCAACCCAAGCATCCAAGCCACGCTCCACCCAGGAGGCACCTAGTCAATGGCTCAGGTCCTGGGGGTGCTAGTGAAGGCTCATTTCTGAGGGATACAGGCATCCCCCAGACTCCCACATGGGAACTGAAGACTCCCCATCAACCTGCGCAAACCTTCTTAGAACTGCACTGCCCAGGGCGACTCTTCCTACCCAATTTTTTTTCCTTCTTCTTCTTTCAACGATGGCAGACCTGCATGCATGGCAGTCTGTAGACTCTCCCTGCCTGCACATACTTCCTCCCCTTTCTCTTTTACAAGCACCTGCCTCCCCTGCTTCCTACCCCCAAGAAATCTACTACTCATCTAATTCCATCTTGGCCTCTGCTCTTGGAGACTCAAATGAACACAAACATGCTTTTTCTAATTACTCCCGTCTTTTCCCTGCTGACATTCTAATGCTTGCCCCAACACAGAGAGGCACGCTCCACTTCCTTCTCCTTCCTTCCTACTGGCTGAGAATCACTGTTATAGAATCTTGGCTCAGTTATTTAACTAAATATTAATTAACAAATATTTGGGGGCATCAATTCTATGATATTACTATTACAGGAGCTATTGAGTAGACAAATAAATTAAAAATCCATTTGCACTTATAAGGAACTTACAATCAAGTTGTGAATAAATCACAGAGAAAAAATGGTTTTAATAATAATAATAATAATAATAACGCAAGCAGTATACTGTTAAGTGCTGACTCAATCAATCTACCTACATACCTATCTAATCTATCCGGACAGATTTTTAATGCTCAAGGTCAGAAGAGAAGACACCATTGCAGCTTCATCATTTTTTTTAAAATTTGTAAAATTTGGATAACTTAATATGAAGGATCATTGTGAAAAACAACTAGAATATTGGTAAAATACCCATAAATTCCAAGGGACTGCCAACAGATGTAACTTTTTTCTTGTCGCCAACGGTTTTAATTTTGACATGCTCTTGTATTGTTTAGCATTAACCATCTATCTTGTATCTACCTCTCAGCCACAGTGCAAAAGGGGCTATGATGAAAAGCTGGAAGTGGCGGATGAAGGGCGGGGAGCAGGAGAAGCAGAACAGAAACACTGTGAATTCCGATTGTGTAGCTTGCAAAAAAGCAGTGTGATGCTAATCCTACAATAGTAAATTTCTTCTTATCCCCAGAAACTGATGCTGACATTTCCATTTATTCATTCAGTTCCTTTAGACTCCCTGTCAAATCTCTTCTAGTTGCCAAGCAACAATAACAGCAGTTCTGTACATAAGCATTAGGCAATAACTATTGTCAATGTTTCTCCTTTCTTTGAAAGGGAAATTTAATGACCCTTTCCTATGAGAAAATGATGACAAGAACCTATTCGTGGTGAAACCTAAAAGCTGTGTGTGTGTGTGTGTGTGTGTGTGTGTGTGTGTGTGTGTGTGTGATTTGTGTTCTTGCTATTTGAATCCAAGGACTGGGCTAAACTGACCTAAACACTCTTACAAAATTGTGAAATTAAGATAAACTCCAAAGCTTGGATGGTTCGGCCTTTAAAAACAACTGCATATCATTAAGACTTGTCCCACATCCTATGAAATGAGTTCTCTATTAAGTGGAGTTAATATTTTAAAGATACATGATGATAGGTTTCTTCTGTACTCTTTCTCTGATCCTGTTAAAAATCTCTTTAATCAAACTCTTGGGTTTTTCTAACAATAATCCCCCACATAAAGACTTGAACCATATTTCAGTACCTTGTAAAACACAGATCAAAACAGTTACGGAAAAAATAAAATAAAATGGGACATCTGTCCACCTGTTGAGGACAGGTTCCAAGACACAGTCTACATGCGTCACCTGCACAAATGCTGAGATGACCCCTCCCTGTTTCCACCGTGGACAAAAGGCTCCTATCCCCTTGTCTAGTCCTCCTCCTTCATTTTAATGAGCTTATATGATTATTGCTTACAACCCAATTTACTTCCATAACTTTAACAGCTCAAAAAGCTATTCACAATAAGTGGCACATCGCAGCGAGGATATTATAAATTAAGTGATTCCCCATTTCCATATCATCATATTTTCTAGTCTCACTTATTTTTTTGTGAGGCTCAGCAATAGCTATAAAAGGTTGAAAAAGTCAAGTCCAGTTTTATGTTCTTTTTCTCATTTGGGCTTTTTATTGTGTTTTCTTTCTAATATCAGTTCTGTGTAAATTTGTATTTTGAGTTCCAAACAAAAACATTAACTAGAGCTCCTTTTCCATTTTTTAATTGTAAAACACAGATGAGCTGCCCCAGATCCTTCACAGCTTATAGGATTAAGAGCTCATAAAGCAGCTCTACATTTATTACTGTATTTGATGACTTTGTCAAGTAGGATGTATTTTCATGTCCAATCTACAGATTAGGAAACTGAGGCCCAGAAAAGTTAAATGACTTGCTCCAGGCTGCTCAACTAGTAATCGGGGAGCTAATTATCTCTGTTTCTGTCTCCAAACTCCATGCTCCTTCCATGACTTTACCTTGCTGGAGATCACTTCCCAAGCATTTGGTCCCCTAGGATGCCTTAAGGGCACTTTTTGTTGCAATTAGTTATCAGACCATAACTGGACATTTAGCAAATATTTTGTAACTCCATTTGTAATCCCATTTTACAAACAAGGATCCCCTTGGCTTTCCATCACCAAATTGTACTGCTGAATTGTATTCTACTTAAACTGATTTATAATAATGGATGAAAAAAATCTAACTAAAAATGTTATTTTGTGCATGCCAGCTCCAATAATCCTTTCTTATTCAGTTGAGAATTACATCTAAAACTTTATAAATCAATTTAGCTTGGTACCCTAGTGCTTCACATGAGAAATAATGTAATAGTCACTACTGAGTCCTATCCTTAACTCATCTATGAGTTTCTGGTGTTAAATTTCTTTTTTAAAAAAGAGCTTAGAAAAGAGCTATAAAAAGTGAACTGGCCCTAAATATAAAGTCCCTGATTAGCCTAAAGATTTTGTTCGTATCTTTCCTTAACAAAGTGAAATATCGAGATTTTGTTCTTCCTTTCTGTTTGGAGGGGGCACAGTGGGATATGACTGGTTACTCACCAAAGGACCTCATTTGTTATTGGTGAAACCTACCTGAGACCACTAGTATTTGCTAAAGATGCTGCTCTGTGAACCCCAGGTAGTCAACCTAAGTAACCTAAGCTTGTTTTTAGATGCAATTTAAAACTTGCTTTATTTAATATCAAAGAGAGTACTAAAATGAGATGACATTTCCATTAACCTATCTTTCAGTTTTCAAAAAGGCTTGAGGTTTTGCAAAATATCGTGACTGGGAAATTTGTCTCTAAAGAACGTAATGATTCGAGTAGGTGTGTTCATTCATCCGTTATCCATTAATTTATCTAACACGAATTGGGGGTCAACTATGTGTCAAACCCAATAATATGAAGATGAGAAAGGCCCAATGCCTGCCCCAAGGAGCACACAATTGCACTTGGGGAGACAGACCACTACCCCTCGCAGTATGGAGGCAGAAAGCAGAGTACCCCACTGAAGCGCAAAGGAGAACAGAGGAAGGGCCAACCATTCAGGAGGTGTAAGAGGGCAGGGAAAGGAGGCCTCTGGAAGGGTTCCTAAAAGGGAGGTGAGTGAGGGTCGGGTCCCTGGGGAGGATGTCTTAGAGAGAGGAAACTACCTTTGCAAAAGCCTGGAGACAGAAACATTCGTGGTCAGGATGGCTGTGTTGAAAGGGAGTGAAGAAGCAGCTACAGATAAAGGTGGAAAAGTAGACAGGGTCAGCTCACACAGAGGATGGATGTCACACTAAGGAGATAAAACTTTGACTTCAAGGATATTTCCAATTTAAATCCTTTCCATTATAATCCAATAACACAAAGATACTTAAAAGACTCACAGAGTGTCAATTGTAAATTTCAGTTGTCTTGGATATAAGACCTTAAATTCTGTCTTTGGATTAAAAGCTGCACCAAAGCACTTCTTCCTTTCCAATTCATTCAGTAGTGGACCCACTGGAGATACCTGATGAACTCATTTCACTGTAAGACTTTTACTAAGCATTTAATTTCCCACAGTGCTTGACTAGATAGTGTATAAAAATACCACACAGATCTGTTCTCACATCTCCAAAAGCTTATAATTTATAACTTAAGACGTAACAGTTGTTATTATTCTTAATTTTCAGAACTAAAATGTCATTGCTGTGTGACAGATGGAGAAACAAACTAATCATAAAAAGGCCATAAAAGCTAATAACTAAAGGAAATAAAAGCACAAAAATAAATCAATGTAAAATTACAAATGATCAGAATTTTCAGTTGTTTATTATGATTTATCTTATTGGGCTGAGAAACCTATTAACCTTTTGATACGAGAAGATGGAATTTACTAACTGAATTAGAGGAGCTCTACTTCCACTGTCATGCAGATGGATAATATTTACAACTTAAACATCACCCTCTTTCAAAACAATGCCAACACTGATAAGTTACTGAAGTGCAATGGCAAAAACGCCATCTACTGTTAATCTTCACACGTATATGTGACATTGATCATGACAAGCGGATGAATGTGGCGCCTGAGCCGACGCACAGAGTGTTCACACTGCACCTCTGTGGTCTGCGAGCTGATGGACCAGCCTCCTTCCCCATCCTGGCTCGATGCCACCTCTGTTTTGAATGACACTCTATCTGCTGAGCCTACCATATTGGTCTGTCCACTGGCCATGTTGTGCAGGGAATCAATTACTATGACTCTGATTCTCTGAAGTGCTTTTCCTTCCCATAACCCAACTTTAGGAGCTGTTCCACCCATCCATCAACAGACATTTGGAAAGGGGCCAATATTTGGTCAGCACCGTGGTGCTGGACCCCACTTCTCAAACTGGGAACATGTAGTCTCACCCGAGGGTGTGACTGTGAGTCACGGAGACTATGAGACCACAGTATAAAATGTCAAAGACTTCTGCCGTTTGCTCAATGGTCAGTAAGTGACAACAGTTCTGTATTAATACAATATATGGAATACATTATGCATTACAGTGGATAAAAAATTTGCATCCATTTTCAAGATAACACAGAAGACTCCAAAGAAATTGTATGTGGAAGTTGGTTTTGACCATGTCCCAAAGTAGCAAGTTTGTTCTTCCATGCCCTGGGGTTATTTTGGTGGAAAACTCTGGGAGGCAGTAATATATTAGAAAGAGCACGAGCTTTAGAACCAGACAGAGCTGAGTTTGAATCCTTGTTTTTTCACATTCCCTGAAAGTCTGACTTTGACCAAATTACTTTATCTCAAGCCTCTGTGTCCTCATCAAACAGAAAAATTATTTAATATGAAGATCTATAAAATAAGTAGTACAGCAGCTGACAAAGCTGGGGGAGCTTTTAAAAGTACACCATACCAAGTCACGTTCTTGCTTAATTCCTTTCAACAGCTACTTTGCCCTTTGAATAAAACCCTACATGTTTCTGTCTCAGGTTCTAAACATTTTGGGGCACAGACCCCCTTTGGCAGTCTGGTGAAGCCTCAGGGGTCCTTCTCAGAATAATATTTAAATTAAACACATATGATTTCAGAGGAAACCACTCATATTGAAATGACATTAAAATATTAATAAAAATTTATGCTACATTAATATATGTGCTTCTCTGTCAACATCAAATAACACAATATAGTGGCAGGGTCTATAAGTACAGTAATTTTGAAGTAGTGATGAACAAACAGCATTTCAGGATATCTGCAACAAATGTAATTTGATATGAAGATATCTGTGATTTCTAGTTGTGAAAGCCACAGGTACTCCTGCTACTCCTGTGGGTTGTTCTTCTCCCTTGCCTAAATTCATGATTGAAGGAAATGCTAAATTTCATTCAGATATGAGTAAAGACGAAAATTCATTTTTTTCATCCAACTTTGTGAAACCCTGGCTTCCACCCGTGGGTGCTGTGGAGGTTGAGGAACACGCAGGTGAAGAGCCACTATTCTACCAACACTGGTTCCTGCCGTACTCTCTGACCTCATCTCCCATCACCATCCCTCTGCCTACCACACTCTGGCCACACCAGCCACTTGACCACTTGCTCTTTAAACACAATGAACTTTAGTCCTCCTCAGGCATGTGCTTTTGCTTATCTACCTGGAACTCTCTGCCCTTGGACTGTTGCATGGTGTTTCTTTCCTGCTTTTTCTCTCTCAGCTCAAATACCACCTCCTCTGAGAGGGCTGCCCTGACCAACCCCATGTAAAGTAGCCACCTGCCCGTGCTGCCCCGCTGGACTGTCCTCCTCGTGGTGATCTCTATCTGAAATGACTGTGTTCATTTATATGTTCTTGTGTTTACTCTGTTTCCCTGTCCTGAAAAGCGAGCTCCATGGGAGCAGGACCTCATCTACAGGCCCAGTGCCATATTGCCAGCATCTAGAACAGTGTTTGGGACAAAGCAGGAGTCTGACACATCTTGGCTCAATGAAAGAAAAATTACTAAGGATTCAGCAAGGTTACGTCTCCCATCCTTCACTCAGTGTTTTAGGTACTGTGGGGGACACAAAGAGATGAAAGACAAACTCCGGTCCTCAAGTAGTTCACAGTCTAGTGCAGGCGGGAGGAAGCCCTGTGGAAGGTTGGAGTGAGTTCCAGGTGAGGCTCTCTACCTTTGCGCTGCAACCGTGGACAAACCTCTTCTAGGGACTCAGCTCCCCTGGTGCCAGATGAATGGCTTGGACAAATTAATCTCCCTGGTCTCATATGATCTACAGTGTATGATCATTTAAGAGCTAATAGTGCAAGGCTGCACACATGGCAGGTGAGGAGTTGTGACCCCAAGTGGAGGAAATTCACAGAGGACGACAAGACTTGGAAGGGCTCTGAAGTATAATCAGCCTCCAACAAATAATGAGGAGGGGGATTTTCAGAGTCATGAACTCTCAGGATTGAAAGAAACTGTAAAGGCTACCCAGCACGACCACTAGATTACCTCTGGATATCTCTATGAGGCTGTTTCTGGAGATGTAACATAATACCCTCGTTCTTAGATAGAACCCAGCATGGTGGTTAAGAGTTTGAACTGTAGAACGGCGCCGCTGGATTCAAATACCAGCTCTGTTGCTTACTAGCCATGTGAACTTAGGCAAAGTACTTACCTCCTTTGCATCTCAATTCCCTCCTCTGTAAAATGAAAATAACTACATGGGTTATAGTCAAGACTACATGAGAAAATGAATGTAATATGCGTCACACACTTTCAGTAAATGCTGTTTGTGACTCTGTGAAATGGTTTTCTCGTGTATCAAACTTAGTATGTATTCCCCCAAACCATTTTTCCCTTCTTCCATTATAACTGAATTTTTACTAGCTAGAGACTACATTATCCAGTTTGGAGTTTCTGCAAGCCAATATATAACTATATCTTACCTTTTCCTTGACATTCACATGAGTATTGAGTTCAGCCATCTTGCTTCTAGTGGAATAAGCCCTACCAAGAAGGAAAAAAAAAAAAAAAAAGATTAACTTTGCAGTTTTAAAATTGATTTCTCAATGTTACTTTTATGCTCTCTTCCAGTATAGTAAACAATTTCATTCAGCTATAATCGTAAATACCAATTTAGAATATAAAAATACTTCCAAGCTAAGCACTTGTCTTTAGATATGGTCTAAAAGCATGTTACGATAACTCCAGATGACAATGTAAAATCTTTTATTCATACTGTACCAACATAGAAAATGACAAAGATAGATGGGTATGCACCTAAACTGTGTTTCTTATTATGTAAAAAAAAAAACATGGTCAAAAACAGTGAGAGGAGGAGAATACCTATTTTAAGTAAGCATTGTCATCACAATCTTTACCGTTCCAATGTTTTTATTAGTCTCTAGTCAATATAGCAAACACTGAGTCTCTCCTGCATGTATGTAACTACGCCAAAACACTCCAGGAAGAAACAGGAGAAATGATTCCAGATTAAAACGTAAGAAACACATAACAGTTTTTAAACTTGCGTTTTCACTTATCAATATATGAACATTCTTCCAGGTCAGCACATACATACCTGTATCATATTTTTAATGACCATAAATTCATCATCTCTAGTCTCAAATGTACTATTAAAACTGCCCTCAATCCTTCTGTTTCCCTAAACTCTTTAGGTTTTCGACCTTTGGTGTCCAATCTTCTTTGAGAAGTGGCCCACTATGAGAAGATCTGTTTTCTTAATATCATTACTTTCTAAATGTGTTTTTCTCCTTCTCATCTGGTCTAAATCTTCTACCAGTATTATAGAAGATAGATCTTAAGTCTTTAATAGTTTCAATCTCTTTTTGAAATCAAGCATAAATGACTTACAATGGGCAAACAGATTGGTTCAGAAATCAGCAGCTGGACAGGCCAAGATATCAATACATTACCTATTTTCATGTTTAAAGCTTTTTTGTCAATCAAGAATCACTGAAACTCTTTCTTATATTCTTTTTGACTTTTGCTACAAAGAGTGTATCTAGAATTGATACATTTCAGGGATAACTTGCAAAAATTCTCTGATTTCTCCCCACTGTTTTCTTTTAAGCCTAGGTCTTAAATAAAGCATAGATTCAGATCCATTACCTTTTGTTGATTTAGGATGAAAGCTTGGCAATGTGTAATCTTAACTCTATTACCACTTAAGTAGGAACGTATAGGCTATTATCTATTAGTAAGTATTGAAAACAATGCAATTTTATTTTTACAAGCTTCCAAATGATATTGCCACCGACACATGCATTTGGGCACGGTGGCGGGGGGAGACCCTGCATACTCAAATCCCCGGTGAGACAGCTCCTCCCCATACACCCTGCAAAGAGTGCACATCCCACTTGCATACACCTCCCATTTAAATAACACTTCCAAATGGTAAACTATATCCTCTGCCTTGGCATAAGGGAGAAAGTAAATAATCTAGCTGGCAAATCGTGTCTGAACTGAATTTTATTTATTCTTGCCCCTGACAATTAGTAGTAAAAGACAACAGGATTATCTTCTGATTATCCATAACAGTGAAGCGAGATGGTGTTATGAAGTAGAAGGACATAAAATCAGCTGTTTTTGTTTACAAGCCATAGATGTGAAAGCTTTGATCAGGCATCCCAATGTCTGCAAGACGTCTATAAGCATGATATTTGAAGACATTTGAATGGTTGATTTTCTGATTCAAAAGGAAGTTTGGGCATTGTGTAAACATACACTACATATACATGGGTTTCTCTGCATGTGGTAGCGTATGTCTGTGTGTGAGAGAATGAAGAGGGGGGAGAGAGAGAAAGAGATACAGGCTGCAGCAATGGAGCGACACAGCAGGACTTGGGGTGATTTGTTAGCATGGATCTGAGCCACGACTCCTCTCATTAGACTCGATTTGCTACGTCTTCTGGACACATCTACTCCTGCCATTATAAATGTGTGAAATCTGATAGAAAGGGGGTTTTGCTATTATTTTGCTTTGATGTCTAGGATTTGGGTGTGCAGCATTTCCTAAAGCTGGAGTGTTATAATCTACAGAGCAATCAGGGAGGAATTCCACGGAGGACAGAGAATTGCTGAGATCTGAGTAAGCGGCAGTCCTGAATGGTGAGCTAGATTCATAGGAATATATATATATTTCCTTGGCAATTCCCTTTCTCATTGACCTCAGTGTCTAAGTCAAGGAAGACTCTTCTTTGGTTGTGATGCCAGTAAGATTAATTACAATATTATTTTTTTGTGGCAGAAAAAGTCTGGCTGTGAGGGTAGAATGGGGCTATTAACAGGTTTCTCAGATGGGAAGATAAGATAAAAATAATTTGTAGGGAGCTGTTCTTTGTCCATTCTACTCTTTTTTTTTTTTTTTTTTCCCCCTGTGTGGAGGGCTGCCTCTACAGCCAATCCCTTCCAGCTGGATTCCAATGGCCTTTGCACATCCAGGCTATCCGCTGGCTGGTATATAATAGAGAGACTGGGAAATCAGCCACAGTTCCAGTTACGGAAACTAAATGAAAGATTTCAATGCAAACAGAAAATAAGTCTGGTTTGCCTTAAAGAATCAAGAACTTAAGTGGCTAGATTGTTAAACTGGGTTCTACTGATAAGGACAAACAACTAGGACGAGGTTGATCTTCAGCGTCAAAGGTCCTTCCTCAGTGTCCACGCCTCGGATTGGCACCAGCCCCTCCAGAACATGCAGAAGCACACCTGGCCCCGGCATGGCATCACAGGCTCATTACCTTTCCTCTGACCCCCTCACCTCTGGGAAAATGAAACTCTGCTGAGCCCC
Source organism: Hippopotamus amphibius kiboko (assembly GCF_030028045.1). Lineage (NCBI taxonomy): Eukaryota > Metazoa > Chordata > Mammalia > Artiodactyla > Hippopotamidae > Hippopotamus > Hippopotamus amphibius. The sequence goes on from NC_080193.1 coordinate 104,311,610, forward strand.
TGTGCTTCTGGGAGTCTGTTCTCTGTTATGATCTACATCTGGACTGCCAGATCCACTTAATCTGTATCTTAATTGTTTAACTTAAATACTTAAGGAGCTCTTCCTCTAAGAGACAATATATTGTCACCTCCTCCTAAATGACAGGCCCAGAGTTCAGCAGCTTGAAACTCCGTGCCTGAAAGCTGCAGACTCCCTGGGCTAACCCGAGAAGCCTTTGATGGTGTGGATGAGTGAAAGATGTTTGGGGCCAACGGACCTCCTATTTCCCTCTCTTCACGCTTGGTCACCACACTTGATGGTCTGTCACTAACACAGCTTGATCTGAGAGCTTTAAATCCATAAGAAAGGTACAATGATCTCTGATTTCTTGGGAAAGAACCTGGTTTCTAATTCCTATTATCATTTACGATTGTTCTTAGAACAGACCAATTACTGAGACCTAACTATTCAAATCCACACATACGTGTCCCATGCATATAAATAATCAATAGGAAATGAAGGTGACCAGAAATACAAGTCCTGGTATTGGTGCAACATTTCAATAGTTTAGGCATCGTCTGAAATTTTTCCCCTATAATTATACTTCAGCTTTCAGTAATAACATTACAAATATACATCTATATCATCTAAGTTTTACATACATCCTAAAGAAAAATAAAGACCAACAAAACTGCTGATTGAAATCGTATTTATGAAACCTCAGATTAATCTCTCACCTCAGTCTAGATATATGTTCCATAGTCAAAAACTTATTAGGAAAGATACCAATCCCAAAGAAAAGAATTTCACCATTTATCACCAATATACCATCTATACACTTCTCCAGTGTAAAATTAATAATCCACAACTACAGTTACCATCAATCACTTCAAGTTATATCAAACTGAACTTACTTAGGCATTCATGCTAGTCAGAAAATCTATTAGTTTGTAAAAAAGAGAAATATTCTTTATGAAAAATTAAACCTGAATAGTACCAATTCTGGCACATACATTTGTTTCAGCATTTCTAATTAATACAATTCAGAGAAGTTTAATATACACAACAATCTGATCAACTACCAAACTTGGAGTTTAAAAAAGATATACTTTATATATATATATGTTTCTCATGCAATCATATAAATTTTAAAAAGTTAAAACATTGTATTGAAATGCCAGTTGCTTTCTGACTTACCAATCTCCGGTTTCCCTTTTGTTTCACTGTGTAGGCAGCAAGAAAGTTTCACTTTTGTTTCTCTGAAACCTATTACTGCTCTTAGACTGACCTTCCTGTTCTCAGGTTCTCACTTTTCTTGAATGGAATTTGGAGAGCCAGAGGAAATACATAAGAAAAAATTTAAAATAATGTTTTTAACAATTTTTTAAGGTCACTTACAAAGTTCTGCCATGATTCATAAAAACATAAAAATAGAGAATGCAGTTGGTATGGGGTAGGGGAGAATGGAGGCCAGAAAAAAAGAAACTTCCTCAGGTCATTTTCTTGCAAAGTCAGATTTCAGTGTGGCTGGTCTGAACCGGAATGTCCTGGGAATGTAAAATACATCCTGGATTTCAAAGGCTTGCTACAGAAAAGGAATGTAAAATGTCTTAATAGTTTTTTATGTCAATTGTGTGTTGAAATGATAATATCTGACATGTTGAGTTAAATAAAATACAACATTAAAATTAACTTCACCCATTTCTTTTTACTTTTTTTTAATGTGACTACTAGAAAATTTTCAATGGCCTATGTGGCTTCCATCATCCTTCTACTGGAAACTGCTGTCCTAGAGCAGTGGCTCTTCAAGTGGCATTCCCAGAGGAGCAGCAGCAGCAGTGTCTGGAACCTGTTAGAAATGTGAATTCTCCACCCCTCTCCAGAAGGACTGGCTCGGAAGCTCTGGGAGGGGGCGCAACAGTCAGTGCTCTCACCCGCCCTCCAGGGCATTCAGACCCCCGCAAACTAAACTGTGAGAACCACTGTTTTAGAGTCTCCAGCCTGGGAAGATTCAGAATGGGCCACTTCCTTAATTCCAATCACCACACACAACAAACAGATTCTCCAGGAGCCTAGGTAAGTAAATGGGTGGGGGGCTAGTTTCCTACCAATTACCTTGCCAGGGAATGGTCTTTTCAGCAATGTGTTAATATTAATAGGGAGCGCTGAGACTGCGCCAAGCACTCTGCTAAGTGCTTGTCACATATTCATCCACTGAACCCTCTTACCCCCTTAGAGTAGGAACTGTGATTATCCCCATTTCATACACATGAAAGCAGAGGCACAGAGATGCAGTAACCAACCCAGGGTCCCACGGTCAGTGGTAGGGCCAGGACTCAAACCCAGGCAGTCTAGTTCTGGAGCCCAGAGCCATTGTGCTGATGGCACCTCAGCACCATCATAAACAAGTCATGGGGCTCACTGTATATGAATCGCAGTAAGAACTCTGCAAGGAGAATAAAACCGGTCCCGGGCACTGCCTTCTCCAGCCAGGCAGGCATGTGATGTATGCTTTGTACATTTGCAGGGCACACAGACTGCAGAGCGAACCGCTAAACTCGCACAGGAACGGGCGGGAATGTACCTGTTATAAAGAGATGGCTCTTTTCCTGCAGCTTCTACCTCAGATGAGAGTGTTAGAAGCTGCATTTAGTGGGCCCTTGGCCAACAAGCTGCTTCCCTGGTTCTAAGACACAGCCCGGAGGCTATGACGTTCCAGGGTCTAATGTTTAACTACGCCATCTTTCTAAATTAAAGTAATTAAAGTGTCTCTGTATCTGATTTTGGTACAGCCTAAACAGTGCTGTGATCACAGAGATCCTGAGATGTCTTCTCATGGCTGCCTCACAGAGGAAGAATGGGGACTGATCTTGTGGGGAGGAAGTCAATTATGCGATGTGATTGGAGAAGCAGCAAAAAGCCTCTCCGTTAAAACAGAGTGTTCCACAGTCTCCCAGAGTGCTAATTCCTAACCTGGGGAAACTTCTTAAGAGATGCCTAGGTTTTTACTCGGCTATGGCATATTATCACTTCCGGAAGAAGATGCAATTTCACACATTAATTTATTTCATTCTCTACTGCCAACATTTGGCCCTTAGCAGAGAGTGGTACTCTGAGAGAACGGGAAACAGGGCAGGGAAATTTTGATAGGAGCTCAGAAAAGACTGCATATCTGTCTATGTGGGCCACCACTTGTCCTGATGGAACATCTGAGTCCAGGTTCTAGATTGTCAGAGAACAGCATGAGGGCCTCAGGGCTCCAGTCGCAGAAAAAGAGGCTGGAGACTTACAGGGGAACAAATAACTTTCTCTCTACCCTTTGAGTTCTTAGCTGGGCCCCTGTAATAAAAGACAGATTAATACAAGAAAAAAAAAAACAGATGTTTATTAACATGTATATCTCATGTACACATGGGGGATACTCAGGAAAAAATGAAGAACTCCCTCGAGGTAGCCTAGAATTTAGGATTAAATACTATCTTAACAGGGAAAGCAGAGGGGAGCGTAAATGGTTTTTAGGAAAGATGAATGAGCCCTTAGAAGAACAGATGGGAGGTATGATAGCTTGTGACAAAGTCTGTCTGAGTGTGGTGTCCATTCTAGTCTCCTCTCCTGTGACGAGAGTCAACATCCTCCCTGGTTGGTGAAACTCCCAGGAACAGAATTTATGAAAACTGAGTTCCTTTTGGACAATCTGTCTTTAAGCAGAAAAGAGGAGTTCAGAGAAAGCCTATGCCTGCATTTGCTGTTTTTCAGTGTCCACAGCCCATAATAATCAATATGCCAAAGTGGCATATTTGGGGTACCATGTCCTAAACTCCCACAGCCATATTTTGGGGTGGCATCTTCTCCAGCCTTCAGAGCATGACACCTCTGTGGTCCTTTTCAGCTCTCAGGAATTCAAGTCTGTAAGGGTCCTGGGGGTGATGGAAACACACTTAGTAGCCAGGATAGCTGAAAGCTGAAAATTCACCTCAAAAAAAAAAAAAAAAAAAAAGACATGGGTGCTGTGTTCCATGTAGCTCTCTGTAAAGATCACCTTTAAACTGGTCAAGGACCAACTGCTCAGTCCCCTGTCCAGTCCCCGAAGCACAGTCAAGGGCACTTACATGCCAGCTGAAGAGGGAAACAGTGTTCCCTCTGTAAAACTGGGACTTTGTCTAAATGTAACATCATATAGGTTTTCTGTTGCTTAACTTTTCCATTGCCTAATCTCTCTCTTCCGTTTTGTGTCCTCTTCCCTTTCACTCCTACCTTTGCTGTTCCTTATCTGCTTTTGTAATTTCTGAGGTCCCTCACATTCCAAGTACTTTAGCTCTTTCTTCTATGGTTTAATTCCCACAGTTTAATAAAGGTTCTTTTGCAGTGCCTTGCTCCTTGGAGGAAAGTTGCTTTAATTATTGGGAATGAGGACACATAAACAATGCAACAGAGAATGGTGATTGAAATGTGAATTTCATATGAAGACTCTTACCTAGACTTTTTTATTTAACTTGAAGGGGAAAAAAATCTCAAGGTTGCATTTTTATTCAAAGACACTTCAGTGTACTAAACCCACTGTTAGAACAACTTCACTGAAAAGCATTTTAAGGGCAAATGTCAGAAAAAAATCTCACATTTAAAAGCCCTGTCTCTGCCTCTTTGAAAAGCAGGGTTAGCCTTTGGTTTAGAAATGTCACTGCCTACTAAGTTCTTTGTAGGGGGAAGAAAGAAAATTGAATGTTTTCTTTAAACAGGTCATTAACAGTCAATACTTATTTGAAAAATCCTGCTTCCAGAGGCAGATAAAAGCTTCCAATCACTTAGGATATCTTGAGCACATCTAGGGCAAGATGTGCTGATGCAAGTTTCAGACCTTTATGAGAGAGTGTCTTGACTGAAGTGCCTGTGTAGGAGGCAGAGTCATCCGGATTGCACGCCTTTGTACGTGCTGCACACACACAGTCGGCCGGGAAGAGCACACAGCACACTTCATGACAGGCCCGGCTGTGCATTTTCCATCTTAGTACCAGCAAATGCGTATGAATGAAGATTAACCATTTTTGCATAAAGTGCCAAACCACCTCCTCACGGCAGCAGAATGCAAATGGGAGCAAAAGAGCAAAGGACAGCTAAAATAAATGTGCAGATCTCAGGCACGGCGCGCACAGGGGGAGGGCACACGGCAGGCTCTATTAGCATTCATCTGTGTCCTGATTTTTCTATTTAATTTGAAATTATTTCATTGCATAGGTCTCTGACAGCTCGAGAATATAAATAAATGCCTTTTTCTAAAAGTGACCCGATGCTGGCTCCTGGAAGGCTCTGCTTCTGATTGCTGGGCTTTCAAGCAAACATGTGTTTCCATAGCGATGTGGGTGACCCAGCCCCCGTGCAAGTACCCACTTGTATCAGCAATTCAATTATGCTCAGTTCTTTTAAGATACGATGATGTCAGCTCAAGTCTTTAAAACAGGTCCATCCTCAGAGATGCCTCGGGAAAGGTGAAGTGGCCGGTGTTACAAGATTCAGAAGAATAAATTCCACTCTCTCCAAGCACACCATAATAGGCTCTCTCCCCACGTATCACACCACCTTGCCCACCACCCCCCTACTGCCCACGGAACAAATCCCAAACCCCAGAGGGGTTTAGACAAAAGACCAAGCACAGTTCTCCTTCACACCCCTGAGCACAAAAGTACCTCACACCAACTCCCCAAATGTTGAAAAAGAAATAACAAGCCTTCCCTTTCTTTTTTTCCTTTCCCCCAGCTCTTCAACCAGCTATGGCAAGTCCTACACAAAGGGCAATGTTTTTTTCTTAGTATTTGACAATCATTTACTAAACACCTACAAGGTGCTGGGCTCTCTGGGGAATGCTGGCAATGGTTACAAAATAACACTTATGGAACTCTTACTGTAATACCCAGTGCTTCCTGTGTGTGAACGCATTTAATTCTCATAAAGACCCTGTGGAGGGGCTTCCCTGGTGGCACAGTGGTTAAGAATCCGCCTGCCAATTCAGGGAACACGGGTTCAATCCCTGCTCTGGGAAGATCCCACATGTCTGGTGCAACTAAGTCCATGCGCCACAACTACTGAGCCAGCGCTCTAAAGCCCACAAGCCACAACTATTGAGCCCATGTGCCACAGCTACTGAAGCCCATGAGCCTAGAGCCCGTGCTCCACAACAAGAGAAACCACCACAATGAGAAGCCTATGCACCACAACAAAGAGTAGCCCCCCCCCACTCGCTGCAACTAGAGAAAGCCCGCATGCAGCAACAAAGACCCAACGCAGCCAATAAATAAATAAATGAATAAATTAATTTAAAAAAATACCCTATGCAGTATGTTAGCCCTCATTTTATAGAAAAAGAAATGCCAGCACAGAGAGATGAGCTACTCAAGTCACACTGCCAGTAAGTGCCTGAGTTGAGATCTCAACTTGGACCTCCTAACTCCAGGGCTTCTGCCCCCAAAGGAGCTTAAACCATCTGATGGAGACAGATATATAAGCAAAAACGCAGAAAAGGTGAGGAAGGAAATCAGCATGTGGACTCAGGAAATTAGACTTGGAATTGATCTGGCTCAAGGCTCTGGGCAGAGCAGCACTGGGGCTGCGATCTGCCCAGCTGGCCTGTCTCATCCCAGAGACCAGTCTCATCAGGGGGTTAGAGGTGGGCTCGCAGTTAGAGGGGGTAGGCTGGAAGTGGGAGCTGCGTACTTTTTTAAAGTTTTTATAGCAAATTTTGAAGGAAAACACTGATATTCATCTCCAAAGAAAAGGTGCATTGTGGTACTGCACTATAGCTCTGGCCTGGCAAAGAGAAATCCTAACAAAACCTGGCAAACAAAAGCTCTACATTCACAGCCAGATCTGGGCAAAAGGGCTCATCTGTCATGGAATAAACACCTGGTAAAGGAAGCCACCATCTCTCCAGAGCATATTCTGGTTTCAAAAACCTCTGTTTTAATGAACTCACAACATTCCTGGTTCATTAAGTCAGAACCCTCCTAGTAAACATTTATTGGTTTTCTCAAAGCAGCAGAGAAAGTCAGGTCCCTCCCACTCTCCCTGAAGCGTCTATCACGGGCCCTGGCTGACTCAAGACAGTCTATGCTGTACACACGCTGGCCTCTGCTGGGAGGCAATGTTAGGGAACTGAGGTAGGAAAGATCTACAGGCAGCCAGCCCCTCTCACGCCTCCTCCCCCATCCGGTACTATTGCTCCTAAGCCTTTCCAGCAAAATCCACCTCGACTCACCTGGTAAGGCGTCCTGGTGTTCCAAGTCAGGGTTGCCAGCGCACAGCTTCACTGACTTTCTCCATAGACAGATAAGCCCTGTCCCTGAACTGGCCACCTCTATCAACTTGCTTTTCCTGCATCCAGTTAAGTCATCTCAAGAGTGACGCAGGTGGAGTCAGAGACCCGGGTACGTAGCAGGATCCTGGGTGTGGCTGAGTACCCAGGGGTGGGCTGGTGGCTGAGGCCACCTGCGGGCTCGGAGGAACTCACCTTCTGTGAAAATGCTGGTGTCCTTTTTTGTAAAACTGCCCTGTGCTTTCGCCTTCGGGCCCCTGGGAGCGAATGATCAGTTCTTCACTTTTCTCCTCCCGGGGAAGGCATAGCTGGAAGACTGAACTTGCAACCTTTACACCGACTGCCCCAGAGGCTAAGAGACAGTATGGGCTGGGACCGCAGTCATCATTCCAAAGGTCAGTTCCTGAGAATGAGAGTCAGCCAAGGGCTTCTAATCCTCCAGCGACACCAGTACAGGCAGATCAATCAATGAGCAAACACTCCTAGCACTGCACCCTGAGGCTTTCTCTCTCCCCTCCCCATTCTAAAACCTGGTCCTAGACCTAACCGGAGGCATCTGCTGGCTCATTTTATACTAAATGAATAATGGACTACTGTGTCCAGGGGTACGTACATGTTATTAGGGGTCATGGTCTCGCCCAAAGGAATGAAGTTTTCATGGTGAATTTCACCAGTGAAAGGCTAGTGTGAGGAGCACAGGGGTGGGGATACCCACTGCGGGGCAGAATGGAGAAGGCTTTCTCTTGCCTGTCAGGCCTGCGCCACCTACAGACACCTTCACCCTATATATGTCTGTCTGCTCGTTTGATATTTTTTAAAAAATAAACTCATAAATTCAACATGTTCTTAGAAAGGCACTGTTTCTCCGCAGCATCAGGCCTCTCTTGGTCCCCACCATCTCGTGAACCACCCCCAGGCAGTCAGCCTGGAAGCCCGTATAGCCAGCCCTGCGGCAGAGACGGCTGCATTCACTTTGGTGCCTCTGTCACCAAGCACACAGTCGCGGGTCCCTAAATGACTGCAAAGAGGAAACACTGCCCATTTCTGCTATGCAGATTCTTCCTCATCTTCTTATGATAGAAAATAAGTAATTACAATTTACCAAGTTTGAATCTCCACTCTGCCTCTTACTGGTTTTGGGAGTTGAGCAAGTTACTCAACCTCTCTACGCCTTCATTTCCTCACTGGTAAACTGAGAATGATTACAGTAACGACCTCATAGGGCAGTGATGAGGAGGAAATGAATTCATATTTGTAAAGCGATTAAAACAGCACTTGGCACACATTACATGCTAGAAAATAAATATAAATAAATAATCTCATTCGGTTCCTCCATAGCCTATGTGGTTGCTTTCCCTCCATCCTCATTTTGCAGGTGAGGGACTAGGCCGTAAGAGGTATGGTCCCTAATCCAGCCAGTGATGGAGCTGGTCCTTGAAACACAACCTTCTGACCACAAGTTGCCCTCATCTAGATACACCCTTCCCTCGCCAAGGTGGATACTGTACCTTAAGGGAGGCGCAGGGCAATTCCAGGGAGGTGTGGGTGGCAGCCCAAGGCTGAGGCCTGACTGCAGCACCGCTGAGAGGGATAGAGACTCCCAGGGCTCAGTGTCCATAGGGTCATTTGTTTATCATATTATGTCCTTAAAATTTCAACACAGGCAAAAGTAAATCCAAGACTCTAACACCTCTTCCTTGTAGGATGGCTAGGAAACCCATGCGAGGTGACGGTTTCCTGCCTTGTGGCTACCAGAGGTGGTCAGTGCTCTCGGCACCAAATTCACAGCTAAGGTACTTGTCTTTAGAGGACAATAAGCAGTTATAACACGGAAAGAGCAAAGTTCAAGTAAGTCTTAGAGCTAATAACAGAACAGCCTAAAAATTATGAAATCCCCTTTTATACATGCTGATTTCAGGTAATTGTATCAAGATGGATAAAAGAGAGAATTAACATGATTTTAATGCCCTTGAATTTATTCTAATGTAATCACAGATAATAAAGCTCATTTTGACCATTTTATGATATGCTCAAAATTCTAGAGGTCATATTCACTGCCTTAGTGAATTTTATTTCAATTTCTAACTAAAATAAAAAATAGAAATTTGTCACCTGAAATATATGCTGTTTTAGGAAAATTAATAAATACTTTTAAAGTGCTTTAAATATACAAGATACTAATAGACTTAATGAATTACAAAAAGAATTCCTTCCTTTTAAAAAGCCTGTATCTAATCAATTCCATTTCTCCTTTCTCTTTTCCAAAGTACCTAGTGGATTGCCTTTTACCTTTTAAATGTTCAATAAAGACATGTGGAAAAAGAGGAATAAATGTTCTCTCATTTTATTTTTTCTTTCTTGGTTGCAATGAGTTTTTAACAATTTATTCCCCAGGTCCCAACATCTAGTACTGGGGTATCACTTTAAATGCCACCATTAAAACAAGCACTGTCAAATGCTGCGCTAGCCACCTCACTTCACACACCCTCCAGTCCACTCCTTCTCCTCCTCCCTCCATATCTCCAACCCAGCAGTGTTTTAGTCATCCTCAGAGTCAAGGTCAAATCATGAGCACTGAAGCCCTCTACATCTTCCTGTATTGGACCCCATGTATCTCATGTCTAACCAGATAACTTCCTCAACTTCTCCTACTTTTATGTTATTTTATTTTATTTATTTTATTTCTTAACTCAGAGGCTTGTATTTGGAATAACCAGGTCACCAGACTAGCCCTGTAGTTCCCCTCCATCAAAGCCTAAGCTCTGTCGAAAAGAGACACATTGAACATTTGTCTTTTCTATGGAATATAATGGGGAAAAAAAAAGTTGTTTCCAACCCAATGCTAAACACACTTAACCACTAACCGCACCATTATGTACCCTGTAAATATGGATTTTTATTGCTGTCGACACCCTTATGCACACTGTGGGTTCTCTGTAAACCTTCTTGTGACTTGTCTGCTCACCCCTCTAGTTTACAGTGATCAGAGGCCTGAAAGCACACACCTTGCTCTGACTCCCAGCCTGCCCTGTGGCTCAACTCACATCAGGGGAAGTTTGGAAAGTACCAAATGCTTATGATGGTCTATAAGCCATAGCAATACGTAGTTTAATCTCTCCTAAATCATTTTTCTAAAGATTGAATGAATCAAAACTGGTTTTTGTACTGTAGTTCAGATATTGTACAGGTATCTCAAATAAATATAATACCATATATTATTTCCCTTTGGAAGACTTTCTGTTAGTCATCCAATCTACTTTAAAGCAATTTTGAGGTGTAAATGTATTAGGTTTTGATCACTTGTCTGATGAAAAAGATTCACCACTCACAGCCTTGATTCCATTTATACCCATTCCTGGCAGACTGATAGAGACAAGCAATCAGGGTTGTCTGGTTTTCCCACTAATGTTAAAAATTTCATTACCCAGCTGCAGAACACGTCCTTTGAGTGTGCTCTCCATGGGTGGACACTGCATGTGCAGGGGTGTCCCTGTGGGAAATAAGGCCCCAGGCCTACTCATAAGCAGTGTATGTTGTGGGGCATGGGGCATGTCAGACTCAAGAGAAATAAGAATCTTAAATTATTCTGAAATGACTACAACCATGCTTATAAAAGGGGCTTCTCCATGGATGAGATGGCTTTAGTTCAGGTGGGTTAATCAGAGAGGGCTTCCGGGAGGAGGCGCTCTTTTGCACTGCTTCGAGGCAGTACTGCCAATGATGGGAATGGCCTTTCAGGTAAGAAAAAGAGCAAAACTGAAACCTCTCTGGCGGAAACAAGTTAGTCATGCGTGACACCCAAAAGAAAACCCACCTGCAGAGCACACAGGAGTCAATCAACAAATATTTACTGGGAGTCCACTGTGTGTCTTGGCTAGATGCGATATGTTTAGCTAATTGTAATGCTGTGTAATTTTAAGATTGGCTCCTAAGGGAGGTAAGATTAGCAGGCAGTAAGTAATTAGATGACATCAGAAGGCAGTATGTGAAAAGGTGGTATATGGTGTAGTTTCAATTATACGCTTGTCCTGTTCGTAATGCAGCGAAGAGATAACATCCTTGTTTCGTTTTCCTTTTATACAATGGGAGACTTCCTTCTCATCCTCACCCCATCCCAACTCCCCATCCCACCCCACTGTCATGTTTGGTTACAAGGTTCTGAAACCAGACCCTATTTTCTCTGTTATTCTTGAAATGCTGAATCAAACACTGGAGGTTATTTTTTGTTTCTGTTTTGTTTTGTTTTGTCTTTATTAACTACTTGAACTTGATTCTTTGTCCTTACAGTTTTATAAAAACATAAGCTTTAATCTGACTAATATTAAAGGCCCCCAAACAAATAAACACTATGAAGCTGAGTTTCACTTAGCTCTAGTAGAGAAACTCATAAATTACATTAAAGATTTCATTTGGTTTTACTTTTTTACCTGGGAGATGACCAAGAGCTAATATTATGTAATTTACCAAATTCAGTCTTGAAAGAGAGATAATCAGACACTGAAAAGACATTCCTGTTGTTTTACTAAATGCTTCTTTTAAAAATGAGGAAGTCTTAAAGAGGAAACATGTCTTTGAAAATTAATCCACGTTAAAAAAATCTATTTCTGAATGGCTACCAGCCACACTTAACTTGGTTTCATTTTTCATTTCGAGCTTTCAAACAATATCTGACTAGACAGAATGAGACCACTCTAGATACCTCATGGAAGAATGGGGTAAGGACTGAGGAAACACTACAAAGATGACCTAATGGTCACAGTTTTACTTCAGTTTTTAAAAAATCCTGAAGCTATGCTGCATGATGGGAAAAAATAAATTTAGCTATGACAAAGCATTCCCCTTCTTCAAACCTGTGAAAAATCAGTCTCTTGCTTTATGAAGACTTCTCATGTCTGATCACACTGCCGTGCCTTTAGCAAGAACTATCCTTTACTGAACACTTCATTCATTCATTCAGTATTCACTTAGCAAACACTTCTGAGCACCTCCTCTGGGCCAGGCACTGGCCTGCATGCTGGGGCTACAGCAGTGAACAAAACGAAACCCCCTCAGGCACCATGCTGGACGATTTTATCTGTGTATGTCTATTTCCCCAAGTCCTCAGGATGCTCCTGCCAGGTAGGCATTATTATCGCCATTTTCTAGATGAGGGAACTAGGCACAGAGACGTTAAGGCCAAGGTCCCAGAGCCAGTCAACAGCAAGGAGGAGACTCAACCTCTGGGACTGACTCCCAAGCTTGTACTTATTCCACTAGTCTGCTGCCATTGTTCTGGTTCAATGCAAATAAAGGGAATTGTTTGAAAATTATTTAGTGGGTTTCTTCCAATTGAGAAAACTTAGTATTCCCTAGAGTTAGAATAAAAAATGTACAGCTGACTTGGTTTTAAAAAGAAAGTCTAATGGGGTGGAAAATTATCAATGGGAAGAACAATGTTTTTAAATTTTGCTCCAAGACTGCATTTTGTTGACAATCACACTATACCTTGGTCATAATGAGCCTATGGTAAATGAAACTCCAAAGACTTTCTCATTTGATCTATTAGTAAGTCCCATCTCCTCAATCTTTACTTTTGCAGTTGATTTATTTGGAACTTAGGTGTATGAGTTTATATTTGGCTCAAATTAATTTTACCTTTATTCATTTGGCTAATTTTTCCAGTCTAATTAGAGTTTTTTTGGTTTGTTTGTTTGTTTGTTTTGATACCAAATCTATAACTTTACATTCAGCTGTACATTTCACTTTGTTCATCCACAAATTGAAGGATATCACTTATGTAACTTATGCCACTAATTAAATAGTCTGGGCTTGAATGTCAGCTCTGCCACCTAAGAACTGTGTGAACTTGAGGAAGTTACTTCAATCCTGTGTTTCTCATTTGTAAATTGGAGATAAAAATATCAACTGTGTAGGACTGTTGTAAGGATGAAGTAAACAAATACATATAGAGTAATAGAACAGTGTTTGATACTTAAAGAGTTCAACAGATGTCTCTTATTTCTATTATCTTCATCAGATTAATCATCATTCACGCGCTGGTAAAGAGATATCTAGAGAAAAACACAAATAGATGTCGACAGATCACCCCTGTGATCACTTGGACCCATTCTTCAGCACTCCTTCGGTTTGGTTATGCAAACCTAGCTGTGAATCCACTTGACTGTTCTGTTATTCAGTTCATATTTCTCCATTAAGTCCATAATAGGATCATAAGATATTGTGAAAACTGCCTTGATGAAATTCATACACACTGTATCTACCACATTTTCTTCATCTTGCATTCTAGTTCCTCTACTGAACAGGAAAATCATCTAGTCCTGCTTGACTTCTTTTTGGTGCCTAACGACTCTTTCTTTTCTGAGTGTTCTTAAAAAGTTTCAGAATAAATTTTAGAATTTTGCTGGAACCTTATATTTTCTCTTTTTGTCAACCTCCAGGCTTTGGGGGACTTTTCCATTCGCTGAAACGCCTCCAAGATGTCTGGCTGGAGTGGGACAGTCCCAGGCACGAGTGTTCCAAGGCCTGTGGATACAGTCTGGGCCAGGAAACCCCCATCCATCCCAAATGGCTGCGGATCTAGTGTTACGCTGCTGTGGGCCTCAGTTCCCTCTTGTTCACATTTTGTTCTACTCTACCAGGTGAGAAATCACGATCCTCAATTAAAGACAAAAATAAGAGCAGATGAATAGTCTTTTGTTTTTCTCATCAGAGATCCTATCCCTTTCTTGTTCTTTTTTCTACAAAAGTAAAACAAAAGTCTACAATAAAAAATTACAATAAAAACAGTATTCCAGTCGACAGAAATTATAACCATGTCACTAGCAAAAATGGGCACAATACTGAACATGACAAGCATTCCAGTTTTCTATGTCTTGCTTATTTTGTCACTGTCATTTTCCGTAGAATTGTCCCCTGCCAACTTTTCAAGTCTCTTTTGTTGTTTTTAGAATTTTTCACATACTTCAGCTCATTCTGGACTTGCGGCTTCCAGACACTATTCTAATGGGATTATCTCTTTGATTTGTTCTCGGTTATTTGCCTCTCCTTGCATTCTTCTTGAAATGCTCTCTTATATTTTGAGTTAATTTGAGCACGCCCTTTGCAGCCACAGCCATTTCTTGTCCTCATTATGTAGAACTTTCAAACATTTAATTTGAATTGTTCAAAAAAATTGTGAACTGTTAGACTTGGAATGTGCGTGTGGGTATGTACATTATCTTTGATAATTTGGAAAAATATTCATGATTATATTATCAGAATTTCATCATTGTTTATTGCTTAATTCATTATATATATAATGAATTGTGGGTGTGTGTATGTATAATTTATTGGGTATAAGCTATGTGTCAGGTACTGTCCTATTTGCTGGGATACAAAGATAAACATGATAGACACAGCCCTGCTATCTTAAAGCTTAAAGCTTCAGAGTAAATAGAGACAAGCGCAGGGGAATTATGACCTGGCCTGATACTGGATTTGAGGAGAGAGTTTTGAGGGGCTTCGGGAGCACACAGAAAGGGCCCTAATCTGAACTTAATGGTTAGGTTTCTCATCCCCTCCATCATCTTCTCTTCTAGAGTCTCAGACTATGGAATCACATCTATTTCTCTGACTATCTGAACTTCCCTCCTAAAGTCTGCCGTATGTATGTCACCAAATCCTTGGTTATCACAAAAGCTAAGATGACACCATGGCCACAGTCTTCTGAGTACTCGGCACATAGCAGATGCCCAATAAATATTTGTTGACTAAATGGATGCACATTCTTTCCACTTCTATTTCACCAAGCAATCTCTTCTTGGTTAAAATTTGATTCCCAAATAGAAGTTTCCTTCATTTCCTTTACCTCTCTAAAGATGAAAATGTCAGCTAAGTAAATTGGTATCTGAGATTTGTCTTCATTTAAACATAGATAAGTCTTCTAGTGATGCCCAAAGAGCTTAAGTCTCTCCTCTCCTACTACTTTGTGTCACTTTTGTATGCTATATCAGAAGTTAGACCAATGCTTCATATGGTTGGGTTGTCTAAGATCATTTATTCACTCAAAACTACTTACTGAGTACTGACTGTGCAAAGAACTGTTCTGGGTACTGTCTTCTTTCCTTGCTCCTTTTAACTTCTCCAAGTGTGTGCCCTTTCTTGGCTCTTTGGATATTCATACTTCTGCCTCCCCTAGAAAGTCTGGGTTCCTGCTCTGCAGGAACAACTCACTTTCCTCCTGCTTCTTCTCTGCCAAAAATTCTGCCACAGACCAACCTTTTCTTAACTGCAGATTAGTTAAAACGGGTGTCTCAATCTTTTGATAATGAAAACCTGTCTTGTTTTCCTTTAATGCTATTTGAAATATCAAATTAAGCTTAGTAATTTAAAAAATCAGAGCTATGAGAAAAAGTACTACATGGTTTATAAAATAGACCCTTACCACCCACCATTAAGAATCACTGATCTTAACGATGGAAATAATTAACATTTTAAAAGAATATGGCCACATTTACAATATTCAGTCGATCATCAACAAGATGAGTAACTTTCAGGATTTGAACTTCAATTTACTTATCCATATACCCCACATTTAGCATAAAGATTGGAATTCACTTTCAATACTAGGATATGTAAATATGAGCATTACTTTCTTAATTTCTTTAACCTACTTTTTGCAAAGTAATTTAAGTAATCTATAATAAAATGCAAAAGCTGTCTCAAATAAACCACGACAGTTTATCTTCCATATGAAATAAAGATATACTCTTATTTTCTTCAAAAGTACAGATTTTCATCAAGGTTTCTGTACCAAGTATTTGAGTCATTAAATCATTTTCACTGGTTGTGATTTGAGCTCAGAGTAACTTGTCAGTAGAGAAACAACAAATCCACTTGTCTTCGGTGTTTTCCTGATGTGCTGCTAACAGACTGTGCTCTGTCCACACAAGGTCATGGCCACCTGACCTAGAAGTAGGCTTTGCTGAGTCAGGAGGTCAGAGATCATCATGGTTTGCTAAATAAGCAACAGTATACAAAAGTAATGGAGAGAGAGAGGAAAAGAACCCTAATGGTAATTAGCCTACAAGCTAAGCCAAATACAGTTTTGTCCAAAGATAAAAGAAATTCTGCACTGGGCAAGAGAACTTTCAGTTAAAAACAGAAAATAAAATCCATTTGTAGTGAATTTACTTAGAATACTGATGACACTGCTCTTTTCACCCATCAGGTATATCATTTCAATAATATTGAATTGTGTAAGACTTCATAGTAAGGTTAAGAAGTAATTTCTAAAAAAAAATTCAGTCTATTTTTAAGTCTTGAATTAGTCATAATTACCAGGAAACACAGAGCGAATTTTAGGAAAAATTAATTGCACCTATGGAAACTCTCATTAAATTACTACTTCAGATTATTAATGTAATATATTAATGAAATATCTAAACATGTTTAATTTCGTAGCAAGAAGTACTTGAGACATGGTAAGATTCTGATTCCTAAGATAATAAGTGTTAGGCATATAGTAGGAAGCAACCTCTAAAATCTATAAGCTCAGATGCAATCTTGTAGTTTGACATGGATTCCCTCATCAGGGATAACCTAGCAGACATCATGTATGAGCTATCGTAATGATTTACATTTCACACTCATACTCTTCCTGCATGTTAGTAATTCTCTTTTTTTCCTTTTATTTTCATATCAAATACTCCACACCGTTAATATATGGTATTATGTCCATTGCTAACTCAAGTTCACAGATAATCAGCAAAATTGGCAGATTTTTTTATTTGATACTGCTGTTCTCATATAATGGATTATTTAATTACCTTCACTTGACATTATTAGTACAGCAAAAGATTTCATTAAGTCCCTCTAGGTAAAAACAAATGGACATAAGAATTAAAAGGGGACATAAACAGAATTTATCATTTTCTCATGCTTAAAAGCCTCCTTTTGGATGTGCATATTGGTATAAATGAAGAGAGTATCCGGCAGAAAATAAACCCTTGAGTTAAGGACAGAAATATCAACACAAGAACAGGTATGAATCTACTGACCATTAATGTACATAAGTGGATGAGGTGAAATAATCAATCCATGTTCAAGAAGTGAATTCCATGGCAATGCTACCAACTTATCATTTGCAAGATACGACTGACTGTTGATTTATGGTTTCTGGGTGGCTAATGAGTTGCATTAGAATCTCAAAATGTTCATGTTTGGAGTGAATTTCCTATCATCTCAATGAAATTTCTCTTTTTATACATGAGGAAATTGAGGCCCTAAGCATATAAAGAACTTGTAAAAAGTCACAGACTAGAAAATGGCAAGGCCAAGACGTCAACATAGGTCTTCCATTCTCTATCCAATTCAAGAAAATTTTATGGAGCACTTCCTGTATATGTAGGCTTGTACCAAGCACTAGGTAGAAGAGGAACAGTGAACGGAATATGGACCCTGGCCTCAGAGAACTTTGATTCTGGCGGGGGTTCCCACACAAATAAACAGGACACAAGTCAACACAAGCGATTATTGAGGGAGCACGAGGTTTTATTAGATGACTTTGACTTGGGGGTGGAGGGTGGGAGCAAATAACTGAGATTAGGAGGATCAAGGGACGCTTCCAGATGGATGTTAGATCTAAGCTGAGCCCTGAATTAGCCAGATGAATGGGGTACAGTGAAGAGGAAAAAACAGGGAAGAATATGATCTCAGCAGAGGGACCAGAATATACCAAAGCACAGATGCAAAAATGATTGGGGGCTGAAGGGGCTGTTCAGTACCCCTAAAACTGAGTGAAGAGAGGAGAGATGACTCCAAAGAGAGAAAGGCCTGTGACTTAAGTAATGCAGCCTCAACTTTATCCTGAGGGGAGGATAAAGGAGGAGTCCCAGAAGGGTCACAGCAAGAGAGTGAAATGGCCGGTTGCATATTTCAGGAAGAACTCGGGGGCACTGCAGGGATCAGATTGGCGTGAAGGGCAAAAGAAGTCTGTGAGCCCTTGATTTTGGAAAGAGGGTGTCCTGGTCCTGAGACAGAAGAAATACCCTAATAATAAAGACATAAGCTTTCTGGTTGATCTATCATCCACAGAAACACTGTGTAAGCCTGAGTATATTACTATAGATTCTGAGCATCTCTGAGCTCACAGCAAAGGTTCAATGTATGGACCGCCAAGGCTAAAAACTAGGCTTTGAAACATGGTCTCAATGGAAAGGTCCTGCCTAGGCAAACAGCTAGCAGCAGCCCCACACAGCAGTCACATCACTGTCCCAGCCAAACCAGTTCAGCCACCACCCTCCCTGAGTCCCTGGGGCCTCAGCTGGAAATGGGGGTCATAATATCTATTTATCTATTTCATAGTGATATTGTGAGGATACTCCCCATTCCTCAGCAGGAAGTGAGAGTAATAGTATCTATTTCACAGTGATGCTATGAGGATTAAAAGCTAACTTATGTAAACACATATAATTTTAGCACTTAAGTAGCAGGAATACAGTTCCATTGGTTTCTTTTCCTGTGATAATGCACAAGCTGTCTTCTGTGAAAATAATTGACTCAACAAACAGAGAAAAACCTGTGGCCTTCACTTCATTCACACCAAGCTCAACCCAACTGATTTAATGAAGCAAGTCAGTGAATGTTACACTGTGAAGATTCTCATTTTCAGCAGCATTTTCTTAGTCATTAAAAACAAAACAAAACAAAAAACAAGAATGAACACACACACACACACTGTCCTTAAGTTAAAAAAAGAAAACAATGCATCTGAGTTCATTCTTCTCAGCCCAGGCAGGCTCTAACTTGGAGTGCCTCTCTGGAATGACAGCCCACTTGGGGCTCCTCCTCCCTCACCAGGGTGCTTGGCAGCTGGCCCTTTTCTCCTCCCTGCTACTGCAGGGAATTTCCTTCTCCACACACCCCACCAAGGCTTCAGACAAAGCAGAAGAGGGGACGAGAATGGGCGGAGAATTGCTTGGGGGAAGGACCTCAGAGTTGCAGTTACCCAGAAGGTGCTAAAAGGAACATTCCACAGCTGAAACATAAAATCATACATGATGGTTTTCTTAGGTCAGTCTCCCAAGGCAATAGAAACAGAAGCAAAAATAAACAAATGGGACCTAATCAAACTTATAAGCTTCTGTACAGCAAAGGAAGCCATAAACAAAACAAAAAAACCTATAGACTGGGAAAAAATATTTGCAAATTTTGTGACTGACAGGGGCTTAATGTTCAAAATATACAAACAGCTCATATAACTCAATAACAAAAAACCAAACAACCCAATTGAAAAACGGGCAGAAGATCTAAACAGACACCACTCCAAAGAAGACGTACAGATAGCCAATAGGCACATGAAAAGATGCTCAATATCACTAATTATTAGAGAAATGCAAATCAGAACTACAGTGAGGTACTACTTCACAGTGGTCAGAATGGCCATCATTAAAAAGTCTACAAATAATAAATGTTGGAGAGGGTGTGGAGAAAAGGGAACCCTCTTACACTGTTGGTGGGAATGTAAGATGGTGCAGCCATTATGGAAAACAGTATGGAGGTTCCGCAAAAAATTAATAGAGTTGCCATATGATCCAGCAATCCCACTCCTGGGCATATACCCAGACAAAACTGTAATTTGAAAAGATAACGCACCTCTATGTTCACAGCAACACTATTTAAATACAATAGCCAAGACGTGAGGGCTACCTAGATGTCTATCGACAGATGAATGAATAAAGAAGATGTGGTATATATATACAATGGAATATTACTCAACCATAAAAAAGAATGAAATAATGCCATCTGCAGCAACATGGATGGAACTAGAGATTATCATGCTAGGTGAAGTAAGTCAGAAAGAGAAAGACAAATATCATATGAAACCACTTATATGTGTGGAATCTAAAATACAACACAAATGAACATGTCTACAAAACAGAAAGAGACATAGAAAACAGACTGTGGTTGCCAAGGGGTAGGGAGGTGGAGGAAGGAAGGTTTGGGAGTTTAGGATTAGCAGACGCAAACCAATATATATACAATAGATAAACAACAAGGTCCTACTACATAGCACAGAGAACTATACTCAATATCCTGTGATAAAACATAATGGAAAGGAATATGAAAAAGAATATATATATATATATGTATAACTGAGTCACTCTGCTGTACAGCAGCAATTAACACATTGTAAATCAACTATACTTGAATAAAATTTTTAAAAATAAAATAAAATCAATACATGATGAATCTGAGAAAAAAATCTACAAAGTCTCCTTAAAGTGACAGGGCCAGCTTAAGGGTTGACTGTTGTCACTGAAATAATCAGAGAAAGAAGTCTCTCAGCAAGCTCAACATGGGACAGTACACTGCGGGTGCAAACCTCGCCCGTCTGAGCACTGTCAAAGCCAGCGTAGGTCACTGTGTTCCCTATGCTAAGTACTGCTCACAGATTATTTTATGTAATGCTTACAACAAAGCTGTGACATAGGTCATTCTATTCTCCTCAGTGAACAGGAGAGGAAACTGAGTGGATTCGTTTTCTGCTGCAGCTGGAACAAATTAGCACAAACTCAGTGGCTTCAAACAACACACATTTATTATCTTACAGTTCTGTAGCTGCAGAGGAGGATCTGTTTCCTTGCCTTTTCCAGATTCTGGAATCTCTCCACATTCCACAGCGCATGCCCCCCCCCCCCTCGCCCCCGCCCCCATCTTCAAAGCCAGCATGGTAGCATCTCTCTGACTATCCCATAGTCACATCTCCCTCACACTCCGACTTCACCCATAATATCTGATTTTTTTTTACGCCCCAAGAACCAATTTTCACCCCCATGCGGGAAACACAACCCCTGTTGAGAATGCACAATGTATACAAACAGGAATAATAATACTGAAGTCGAACCTATTGTTTATCTTCCACCTAAAGCTCTCCGGTATCCCTTCTTCTGCTGTGTAGCGACCATGCAGTTTGGATGGGGCTGATTCAGGGCTTAAGCTCTGACCACAGAAATTGGTGCAGGGAAGATACACACTGAGCACACAACAAATGAGAGTTTTTATTGTTACTATATTATTATTTCTACAACAGGCAATGAAAATGTTAAGATTTGTATATCAAATACATGATCAGCTGAGAAACACATTTTAAATGCAATTTTTAACATCCCCTGTATACTTAAATTAGTCCAATACTTAGATAGAGCCATATATTTGTTTTTTGTTCCTGGTTAAAATAATGGATGTCTCTGATCTAATTCCGCCTTGGTTTTTATTACTTTTCTCAATAACAAAAGCCAGGAACAAAATCAGATTTTGCTTCTAGCAGTTTAAGCAGATAAAAATCAGTGTGACTGTCAAAATCCAGGTTGGTCTTGTCAGGTTGAGATGAAAACCAGGGTTACATTTGAAAAAGATGAATGTGGACACTAACAGGAAAAAGCGCCTGGCTAATCAAGTAAACAAATATGACATGCAAGTTCCAGATGGAATATGTATAGCACTGTAATCAGCAAAGTGTCTCTTCACCATTATTTTCCTAGAACACTCTTAAAATTATGCAGGTCTTACAATGGGGTGGTGGTAGTAGTACAATTTTTTTAACTTAAAATTTTCATTTACTAGCATTTTAAAAGTTTTATTTTTATCATGACAGGGCTCAAATATATGTTACTGCCCCTTTCAGAGAAGTGCAGCAATATCTTAGACTAACAGGATGATGTGGATCCAGAGGCGATAGAGAGGGCAGCACAGCTTTTGGGGCCTGAAATCCCAGTAACGGAGCAATGTGTGATCTGGGTTTTATATTGAACCTATTTAGTCTGGAAACTTCACTGAGAAAATCTATTTTAATTCAGTTTTACAGTAGTAAAAGACATTTCTGGAATTAAGCTTCAATATTTTTCCTAGTACCAGGAGAGGTATGCCTTATTATTGAACCCCAGGCCTGAAATCCATAAGGCTGCAACACCAAGCTTATCCAGGGGTCTGGGCTTCTACAGCAGAGCAAGATTCTCTCTTTCTTTATACCCTTAGGTATTTTCTATGTTGCTTACACGTTCCCTAGCTGACATCATGGTTAAGATACGTTTCTCTAGGCTAGCTCCACCAAACCAGAGGCAGAGCTAACTATTGTCTCGCAAATCCATTCTCTTTCTTCCTCTGGTAACAGAACTTTGCAGTCCTACTTGGCAACATGACCATCCAGCTCAAGGCCACAGCTTCCAGCCTCCCTAGCAGCTCAGTGTGTTCATGTAGCTAGGTTCTAGCCAATAGGATGCGAATGGAAGGGACACACACAACTTCTCGGCTGTACTCTTAAAAAGAAGGGCTGTACTTTCCATGTCCTCTTGCCCCTTCTTGCTGGCTGAAGTGTACAAGACCTTGAAATGGAAGCCATAAAGACAGGATGACGGCACAGCAATATAATATGACCGGTCCCCATCTCTGTGGAGCCTCCACATCAGCCTGTACACGTAGACTGTTCATAAAGGAGAAATCGACTTTCACGTTTTTAAGTCACTGTCATTTGGTATTTACTACAGCAGCCATGGCAGAGCCCTAACTAATATTTATTTAAAAAATTTCCTGAACTGACCTTCCTGAAATTTCCAGCATTTAAATTCTTGGAATAAAAGGTTTCTACGTCCTAAAGACTTAGGTATAAATGTCCTAATACCCCAAAGAAATCTGAACGGACGGGTAAAGAGCTGGTTCTTAATTAGCATTGTGTTTTTAAAGCTGCATACTTGGGAGAAACACATGGAAGCACACAGAAACCATTATAACATCCTTGTATTTAGTTTCCACAACTAAAGCGGGGTACAGAAAACTGGAAAGGATACACAGAGGTACCACGTAGATGAATCAAGGTAAACAAAAGTCGGTGTATGGGGCTTCCCTGGTGGTGCAGTGGTTAAGAATCCGCCTGCCAATGCAGGGGACAAGGGTTTGATACCTGGGCTGGGAAGATCCCACATGTTGTGGGGCAACTAAGCCCCTGCGCCACAGCTACTGAGCCTGCGCGCTAGAGCCTACAAGCCACAACTACTGAGCCCACACGCTGCAACTACTGAAGCCTGTGTGCCTAGAGCCTGTGCTCCACAACAAGACAAGCCACCACAATGAGAAACCCGCATACCGCATCGAAGAGTAGCCCCCCACTCACCACAACTAGAGAAAGCCTGTGCGCAGCAACGAAGACCCGATGCAGCCAAAAAATAATTGATTAATTAATAAAAAAAAAGTAGGTGTATGATAGGATTGGCTTATTCAGTCATAAATCTAGTGGTCAGCTGAATATCACCGAATCAGACAAAGGATGGTGATAAACTGCCCCTTTCACTATGGAAAGGAAACCATTTTAAACTGAAACAAGAAAGCCTTGAAAGTTTTGAGAAGGGTGTTCTCTGAGCCTATAGTTAATCATCTTAATTAGTTATGGAGGGCAGTTGTGAAATCTTTCTCTGCAGATGTTTAAAAACTGGACAGATTTTAATCGTCAAGAATGTCATGTTAGAGTTCTGCCCTATGAGAGCAGGCAGGCAGAAGTGCGATGGACTTGATGACCCCAACAAGGTCCCTCAGCCAGGGACCACATATGCTTCCAGTGCATCTCTCTCTCTCTCTCTCTCTCTCTCTCTCTCTCTCTCTCTCTCTCTCGACACAAAATTGTTTTCTGCTTCTGAGCAATGAGAAGCAACAAGCTTTTGTTTCTCTTTGCTTTGCTTCTCATGACTACATGCCTTGACTTATGTCTTCCCTTCCACAATGTGCCAGAGACTGCAAAAGTTAAGAGCAGGAACAGCTTCGGGGGTGGGGTGTGTGGGGGCGAATGGGCAGGTGGAGCTGGGAAAGGAGCTGTACAATGTATCCAGATGAAATCGACAGCCACACCATTCTTCTCAACCAAACCCACACACGCGTGCGTGTGTGTAATGAACTCTGGAGCAGGGCCACATAATGGCATATCTTAGGCCTTCAAGTACACAATTCAAAATCCGGGCAACAGGTTTTACGTGTTTCGCTTTCCTTTTGGTAAAAGAGACGGGTGCTCTTTTTGAGGGAGATACATTTGAAAGAACAGAAAATCTTACTTAGGGAGATGATAAAAGCTGAAGCTACAGTGGCATATTTATGAGGAGAGACCTCTCTCCACCTTCTACCTCCTTTCCTTCCCTCAAGAAGGAGTGGCCTATCTCATGGGCATATCTGAAAGAATAAACAGAGCCCGCCCCATGCCAACCCTCCCCCATCCCCTCTGTTAGGAGCCTCTGGCCTTCTCACCTGCTCTTGGTCTCAAAGGAAGCTTTGGGTGCAGCCCCTGGCTGGGGAGCAGGCAGGTAGAAAAGGGGCTGTAGCTGTCCACCCACTCTACCTGTGACTTGTCTGCTAGGCCCAGGGGTGAAATATTAGCAAACCATCCTGGCCCTGATCTAAAGCCACATCTTCCAGTGAGCTTTTTTTCAGAAATAAAGCTGACATTTTGCTTCTGCCTGATCTCTCTCTCAGACAGCCTGGAACACTGCAGGGAATGAGTAAACAATTTTTGAATGAGAGGATGAATGGACCTGGGTGGGCCAGGTTGCTGACCTCCTAAAACCCCAGTGAAACTGTCCTGAATTTGAGGCTTTATATGTTTTTTTGATCATTCACTCTATTAGCGAAATGGACCCCCAATATATGTATATTATTTATTTGTAAATGTTACACATGTATCTTTGTACTAAATATACTGTATAAAAATACTCTAAAATAGAAATGTTTAGAGATACCAAAAAAATGTAAATATAAGTTTCAAGAGACTCCTCCTGCACCCTGGGGTTATTTTGAAAGCACTCCACTCTGGTAGCCTTCTGGTCTAGACGTTAAGTACTTAGCAGTTCAGAAGAGAAGGGCATGGAGGTCTGGAGCCATCCAGACAGACTCGGGCAGTATAGTATGACCCTGTTTCACACAGCCTTGTATTCCTTACCATGCACTGTAAGGTGACTTTCAATTTGATGGCAGGTGCTCAGTCAGTATGTGTTGAATTGAATTGGAAGGAGATGGTGAGTGGGTGTTTATCAAGCTAGAAGGAGGAAGGGAGGGGTATCCCAAATGAGACTTATCTTGGAATACCTTATTCCAAGAACAGACATCACAGAAATGGGATAGAGGCTTGAGCGCCAACGCATTGTAGAGTAGCAGGAAATAAAGTCAGTTATTGAATGAGAGAGAGAAGAGAGAAGGTAGCAGGTTACCTTGAGCCATGAAACCTAGGCAGAGATAATCTGGATCTAACGTGCCGTAGAACAAAATAGGGAACCATTGAATGACTGTGAACATCATCATGATATCAATGTTTTACGAAGATTACACTTGAATTAGGATGCATATTGGATGGAACAAAATTTGGATTTGGTTTGAGCAGCTCTGAAGAGTCTAGAATGAGAGACCGTGGAAGTCTGACTAGAGGGATGAAGACAATAGTGGAGAAGACGGTATGAAACTAAAAGTCCATTAGAAGGACTAGGATCCAGCCTTGGTAACCAATGAGATATGAAGGAAGAAAGAGAAGAAACCAAATATGCCTAGAGATGATCCCACCATTTGGAAAATGAACAACCTTAACTGATTTCTTGACATTTTCCTCTATCCTGAATTGCTATGGTAAGTAACCCCACTGTGAGTTGATATTTCTTTGCTCCTATTTAAAATCTGATGCTTCTTTGCTCCTATTTAAATGCTCACCCTACAACCTCAAAGTAAAATTCTTAAACACGGAACATGAACTAAATCTTCATGAATCCAAGGTACCAAGTTTGCTGGAAGATCCGATTTAGATAAGGCATTCTGCCTCAAAAAGAAAGGAAATATCATGTTTGTGTGTATGCAGTCGACAACTGCTAGTTTTCTGCACTTGGGTGAACAATCTAGTCAAGGACAAGACTAGTAACAAGTCCATGAGCTTTTCAGACACACTTTTCCTTTATGTGAACTCCACAGTATTGTAAGCCGTGGGGTTTAGCTCTGGCGTGGTTTAGCCTGCTGAATACTAAAAAAGATAGGATAAAGGCGTAGGTCATAACAATGCTGGCAGAGGAAGAAATCCAAGCATTTTCATCAAACAGCTATAATTCTCTGGGCAGGTTATACGACGTGCCTACGTCGTGCAGTTCACTTTTTTGAAATCTGTGGGCTTTATCCCTCAATGACTCATTTTGAAAATGGTCTCCTAAGATGGTAAGAAATGACCAAAAATTACATAAAGCTCACTTTCCATAGAGAGTTCTGCAGAAAACACAGCTGCCATCTGGCCTTCTGGCTAACTTCACGTCTTTCCTTTTAGGCAGATATTATTTAATCCAGACCACACAGTTTGTGCGTCTAGTTGGTTCATGAAAATTTCAGAACGTGAATCTGTAGCAGGAATGTTTGGCAAGTGACAGAACATTAGCTGCTTGACACGAGGGCAGTTTCCTTGTCTCAGTGGTTAAGCAAGTCTCTCCCAGGCTCTGTGATCGGGTGCCTTCAGCTATGAAGCCAAACCGATTATCCTTGTCATTTCTCAAAGATGATGTCTGCAGTGCACTTTGAGATAGGTACTGCTCCTGTACATGTACTGATGCTTTAAAATTAACTACAAAGACTTTAAAACCCAGTGCTTGTTCACGGTTAATGTGATGATGGTCTACTTGAATGTAAATGGATCTAAACCGAGTCACCGTACTTGTCATCTCAGGCGCAACAGGAATAAAATTTCCCTATTCTTATTATATAAAATACAACCTGTGCTTTAAAATTTATCCATGGCATATTAAAGTATGGAAAAAGTAATTTGGTCTGGGTTGGCTTTTCAAATCCTGTTTAAACTAAGAAAAGAGGCATTTAATAAAAAAAAAAAATCACATCAGTTACATAGTTGCGTTTTCCCCTTTCCAGGTTTATCAAAAGGCAGAAATTACTGGTCTCTGTAACTGCCTACCTGTCTCCAAAGCAAGTGAGAGGGTGAGTGAGTCAGAGCCTGCAAACTCCTGCCATGTTCAGATAGGGAAAGTCTTTTCAACACACCCTAGGCTTGGCTTCATTTTTCAGTGGTCCCACTTAAGCAGCAGCACTAGACCGCAGCAGAGCCCAAAGCATAATTCTATAGATACTGCCAACAGAATCGCCCTCAGAATAGGAGCAACCCATCCCAGTGAGGCAGATTAGAAGGGTCAACATATGTCCAAAAACAAACAAACAAACAAACAAACAAACAAAACCTGGCCATACAATCAAAGTGAATGGGAAAAATTTCAACATCTGTGAAGAGTGTTAGAGGATGATATAGTTTTCAAGAAAATATTCGGGTAGAACTTTACACAATTCTAATCCGGAACAAGATTCTAGCAAATAATAATTCCATGACCCTTAAGGTTTTATTCGACATTTGCCAAGTTTGTTTTCAGATTTTCACTTCCTATTAAATCTAATTGATAATTTAGATTTAATTTAGATTCTAATTTATCATCCATTTGTAGAAATCCATTTCCTTCACCATTTCTTATTCAGAGCATGACATCATGGAGCAGAGAATGGAAACTGTTTCTATACTTTGGGAGGAAAAATAGCAATGTTTGTGATAAACCAATTTTTTTCTCTCCTTCTAAGCTAAACACTTATAATTCTTAACACATGTTTTTTCCTGGAACCATTTTTACTTCTGGCTTTACGTAAAACGTGAGAATTTTCTATCTCAGAAAGTGGCACTAGTTCATCTCTCATGACGCTCCCATTGTATGCTCACTGCTAGTGTGACAATCTGTTCAGAGCCACCATCGTTATTACCATAAACTGGCCTGGACAGTGCACTTTTATGCATGTCTATCATCATCACTTTCAGAACTGTGTTATTTAGGCCCTGATCAGAAAGGTTATCACATGAAAATATCTAATGAACCTGGCTCTCAGCTATGGAATTCAAATACACTCTGTAGCTACAAATAATACCATTTACTAAGAGTGGACTGACTTACTACAGGTAATTCAAAACCACAGATGTAAATATATCAGTGTTGCAATTAGGCCTGTAAACAGAAATATAATTCATGCATTTTATTAATTATTTAATCAACCATTACATAGATATTTCTCAGTCAAGTTGTAAAATCTTAACACTTGGCTTTTAAGTGTGTTTTATAGGCACCCGCAATCTCTGACACTTATGAAACAAGACCCCGTCATCTAATTTTCACCTTCCAGGTACAAGGATCTTATAAAACAGCAGAATATCGAGGTCAGAGATGGTTTGAGACTCTCTGAATTGTATGCTGATCATCTATAAATATGTTTGCTTCACTATGTAAACAGGCAGATGTTAGCACATGTGTACATACAAAAACCCAGACATGTATAAAAATACTCACACACTCAACGGGATATGGAAGGCAAGGAGAACTCGATTCCAAATTTAAAATCGCAGTTTCTAAAGTCCTGCTTGCAGCACCTCAAATATTTCAAGCTCTCTGAGTCCCAGTCTCACCATTTGCAAAGCAGCTGTGAAGAACAGATGCGTGTGGGGAGACCTTTTGTAAACAGTGGACATAAAGCACTAAGCATATGCAAGAGCTGTGTGTTTGTGTGTGTGGCCACTGCAGCTTGACCCAGTTCACACAAACACACAAATGAACGAAGGCTGTTTTCTTCGTTTCTCTCATAGACATCCGTATCTTAAAAAAAAAAAGGAAGAAAGAAAAAAAAAAGGTGCTTAAGTCCAAATGAATAAAAGTAAATGGAGCTTAAAAGACTCCTACCACATTAAAGAAAATATTGGGGTGTCCACCTGGTCCTGCCCAGGAGCTGTCTCTGGGGTCAGGCCCAACGGTGCCCATTGTGTTCAGCTGCTTCTTCCACTTTAGAAGCCACAGTTTTTCCAGAAGAGCCAAGTTTTTCCACAGGCAGTTTCCATGGCAGTGCTGAAATGGCTCTGGCATTGAGGAGACTGGAGGGAGGGGAGGCAGAAGGGCAAAGAGGAGAAATGAAAGGGATCCTGAGAGGGGAGAGGTGGAGGAGGGGCAGCCTTTTATGTCTCCTGGAAACTTGCTTGTCAAGTTCTTGTAAGTCAGAGATTGTACGTATAGCCAACCATATTTTACTACAGTTTTTTAAAAAGCCATTCACGGTTGACATTTCCTAAATGTCATGTTTAGCTACGAAACACAACCCTGGCAAGACGTCAAAGGTACTGCCTTTGTTGCTAAAATCTGGTTTGTTCAGTCACAGCAAATAACTAACAAACTCATGGCTATTTTCTCTTAAACGGAAAAGCATCTTCTCATGTATCCCAGAAAGTGCTTTAAAATACATCCACAGACAGTTAAAAGCTATCTGTATTTTCTACACACTAACCCCCAAGATGGGAACAAAGGACATTAACAAGAATCCTTGGCAATTAGTAGCCTCCCACATTGGTGAGGATCTCAGAGACAGTGAAGCAGGTAAACAAGAGGAAGATGGCCACACGTGACTCTACTGGGGCTGGTTAACTGCGCCAGCCCTACAGCTCCATCGCCAGGGTCTCGAGGTAAAGCTGAAGTCATCTCGTTCACGAAAGTGAAGAGCATCAGTATCCATTTCTACTAAGAACAAAGAGCCTTCACTAAAATGCACAGTGTTGGCCAGTGTATCTTTTCCTCTTTGGGATAAAAGAGGGGGTCTGAGCTAATGACTCACAGTGTTAAAATTATAGACGTAGGCAAACACTTGTTCACGGTTAGCTAAGCTTCGGTCTGCTCCAACATGCCTTCCTGAAGCGTCTCCTCTCAAAAACAAACTCACTTGGCAAATGTTTAACTTCATTAAGCCTGAATGACATCAAGAGGGTACATTTCCAACGGACTCAGACAAGCAAAATGTGGATCAGGCGTCTTTACTGAAGGCCCATTTTGATATTTGTGGAATGTTCTCAAATGGAGACAAGACCAGAGCGTGGCCAAGAAAATGTAAAAGCTGCCGTTTCCTACAATAGTGTGGTATATTTCTGTTTTAGACTCTAGTGCACTACGTGTAAAAGTCACTGCTTCCATAAGAGCTGATTCCATGTTTATTTCTCAAGAACAATGTGTCTGAGTGACAAACACCTTCGGGATTGTTTTTTTAGGGATAAGCTAAACTAAGTCAGATTTCTTTGTGAAAGAAGGGATGCAGTAAGACAAAGGGTGTTGAGATTGAAAGTCTGAAAGCTGGCAGCTGTTGGGGGTGGGGGATGGTGAAAGCTTCTTGGAAGAGGGTGAGAAGATCCAGGGACCACAGCCATGAGCTCTGGTTTTCCTCTTTAGGGCCAGTGACTTCTTTTGAAAAATGAGAGGTTTATTTTCCTAACAGGCAGTGAGGAAAAGCTAGGCAGATGTGTGTGGGCTGGTTCTGGCCCTTGATTAGCAGACAGAAATGATGCTGCCTTTACGTTTCACCAAATATATCCATCCAAACACATATGAGGGACCTCCACTTGAGTTGCACAATCTAGATCCTAAATTTCAGTGCAGTGATGGTGCTGTTTTAGGAAAGTTTACGTGGAGCCAAATTTCCATTAGGAGACGGTTCTCAGATGTGGTTAGCAAAAAACACGGACTTTTTCTCCCCCGCTCCTCACTCCTTTAGGTTGAAAAGTCTGAAGTCAAGGTATTTTGAAAATGTTTCTGCGTCTTGATTAACGAGGTAGTTGATAGGGGTCAGATGTAATTTTTAGGGCAAAGTGAAGACTATGGCCAAAGAGTCCCCTTCCTCTGAACAAGAATGCTCCCAGGCTCTTAAAGACTGTCCCTGTCATGTACCACATGTAGATGCTCCAGTCGGTGTAGCTCAGTTTTTTGACAGCTAAAATCGGAATGTGGCTTTGAGCACTCACTGAAAAGCTCCCTGTGCAGCTCTGTTTGTGTCTCAATGTGGGTGTTCCCTCCCCATGCCCCCCTCCCCCTTTTCCATGTTTTTTTTTTCCTCCTAGAATAGGGGGTTTTGTGCTGTTAATCCTCTTGGAATGTAGCTCTTATCACCACCTAGATGAATTCATTACCCTTTTGCCCTCACTGCTCCCGAGGCCCGTGAGACTTGGGAACAAGAGAGCAATTGTCTCAGAAGCTGCCCCCTGAATTCAGGTGTGCGGGCAATGAGTTTCTGGGCACCCGATTTTCCCTAAAATCAAAAGGGAAAAGGAGAAATTAATCATGCTTCCCTCTCCAAGGGAGTGGGAGGAAAAGAGCCTTCAGGAACAGAGGCTGAGGCCCCCTGCCATTAAATCCAGCTATTCTAAAGCTAAAGGTTTAGAAAAGGCAGCAGGTTCACAAGAGCATTCTGTAGCTATGTCTGCACAAGGCCAGAGCAACAGATCAATATAGTGGGGAAAAAACTAGTTAAACCAGGTATCTGGGATGATGTTTAAGAGAGAGAGAGGGAAACCCTGCTTGCTTGCCTTTATTTTTTTTTAAACTTCTGCTGGTTATACAGTGGCATCAAAACAGAAATGCTTTATACTTTACACAGAGCTTGCTAAAGTCATTTTATGTCTTTACGTTTATGCCCTTTTCTATCATCTTTAAATCATGAGTTTTGTTCACACAAGAAAACAAAGGCAGCATGCACCTCTTTGGGTCGTAAACCATGAGGCGTTGTCGTGTCCTCTAGGCAAGAGGTGGGGACACAGGAGTGCATGCGTCTCTGGTTCTTCCCTCAAGCACATAAACATGAAACCGAGGTGTACCCTGAAATAGGCAACGACCCAAACCAGAAAGCTGGCCAAACAGACCGGAGAAGACGTGTTAACATTCTCAGGCTCCGTTAAAAGGCAAAAGAAAGCAACCATTAATTGAACAATACTGAACTAGATCCCCCTCTTAAAGAACTCTGTCAAGGGACAAGGATTTCTAACCAAGTTCCTCAGATGTTTCTAGAATCCAGTGCTCACTGAATGAAGTCCACAGGACCACCTTACACTAAGGTCTACACTTCTTGTTAGCTATGTTTTCACAAGGCTGAACTGTAGTTGT
Source organism: Hippopotamus amphibius kiboko (assembly GCF_030028045.1). Classification (NCBI taxonomy): domain Eukaryota; kingdom Metazoa; phylum Chordata; class Mammalia; order Artiodactyla; family Hippopotamidae; genus Hippopotamus; species Hippopotamus amphibius. The sequence goes on from NC_080193.1 coordinate 104,343,875, forward strand.
ATCAAAATAAAACTTAATTTATAATCCCTCAATACAGGGATAGTTGGGGGAAGAGTGAATACAAAACTTTTCATGCCTCCTTCTTGAGTTTAAGGCTATGTAAATCAACCATCAATTCTGAATACAATATTAGTGAATCCCTTTGGTAACAATTACGCATGTCAGAACACCAGGAATAATGGAGTACTAACTAAAATATATCAGGTGTTGGATAAAAGTTACTGACAGGCTAATCTACTTATTTTTTAATGGAAAACTTTAGTCCCTGGCAAAATAAAATATGTGCCATTCATTTAATTTTATTTTCTCAGGATTTTGAGACGCGTCTTGCCTTCACTGTTTTTACTGCAAACACGTTGCTGTAGTCACAAAATCGTCTACCATACATTAAGTTTATTCACTTAACAAACACTTCTTCCTCTGCATTGTCAGTATGTACACAGTCGGAGGAAAGCTTCCCATTGCTGGCTGGTGCATCTAAAAACACAAACACCCAGAGAGGTTCAGCGCTACCTCTCAGCAAGCGTTCAGCTACAGAAGAAATATACAAACACGCCTCTCCTTCAACGGTTCTCATTGATTTCCAGCCATTGATTTCATAGTGGTGCATTTCATTTTCCAAACACTTTCATAAACGTGATTGGGAACCATGCTGGGAGGTTAATTTCTGGTGATAACACAAAACCTGATAAGATTTGTTTTTCCGAAGGTTCTCGGCAGTGAAGGAACATATGGTGCACTCTTTGCGGAGCGTAACTCCTCACACCTGAGAATTGAGATTTCCTTAACTCATTCTCTGTATTGCTGAAGGCCAAGGTCCTTAACACTCAACAACGACAACAAAAATGAACTGCACTCAGTCCTGGTCTGTCACTATCCAGCGGGCTTTGGGTCCACATTAGAACCTTGTATTAAGAGAGAAAAAAATAAACAAGGTACAAGCCCCAAAGGACAACAAATGGGAGATGAGACAAAAATGGCTGGGATGTGACACAACAGTTCTGAAAGATGGAAAGCAAACAGAGGAGTGGTACCTGACTCAGCAGAGGCAAGTGACAAGAATACAAAGGAGAAGGCAGCGACTGGGCCCCAAAGAACTGGGAAGGCGGAGGGGGACAGATCCACTCCACTCCGAGAAGCCCAGCAACCGTCCCTCGCCAGCCCTGTGGGGCTGAACCCAAGAGGCTGCAGACCAGACATGACGGAGGACAGTGTGAGGCGCCGGGCCGAAAACAAGGGGCTGAGGAGGACGTCTGGACAGTAACGGTGAGGCCTCCAGCCCTGCTCCCATTCCAAGCTGAGGATGGGGGCTACTCGTAGATGCCGACGCAGGAGTTGCGGGTTCCAGTAGTGGGAGATTAGGTGGCCACAACAGGAAGATCTATAGATGCTGGTATCTGGGGAGGGAGTAAGGTGGCATCTAACAAACTGAACGTGCTGAAAGGAATGGATTCCTGTCCTTCAGTGGTTGGGTGAGACTGGATATTAACAAAAGACCAGAAGGAGAGGTTTTGAGGATTAGCCAGGAGAGTCCAGGGACTACGGTCATCATTTCCTTGACCTAAGCATAAGGAACCACGGGTTTAAGGTCCTGCCTGCGTCACTGACTCTTCATGAAGCCTTTGAGTTCCTTTCCCTTTCCGGGCTGCAGTTCCCTCACTGTAAAACGAAGGGTTACAGTCCCAGGGTCCTGTTATTCTGAGATGCTCACTCTTCCCAGCAGATCCAAAATGACACACAGGTCGAGTCTCAGGGGCGTCTGACGTGGGGCCATGCAGCCTGAGGTTTCACTGACTTTTCCCGGTCCTTGCTGCTCCCACAGCAGGTGGTTGCTGCTCCTGGAAGTGACACAATGACACCATCCTTCCAGAAAGGCTGTTTGCAACAAACGTGCAACAAAAGTACAGGACAGGACTCTAAGGCACTTAACAAAATATGCCCGTATCCACTCTCCATTTTTCTATATAACAAAGTAAAAAAAAAGCACTGTCGGGTGAAGCTAACCCAAAACCAACTGCTTTACTGTCACATTTTTTTTTCCTTAATGAAACTCACGAGGAAAGAAAAGAGTGAAAAATTCAACACTCCTCTATCTTTTCAAGGGGCAACTCTGAAAACAGAAGAATAGATAACATTTATTAGGACAGGTCTGAGGTACTGGGCTGGAAGCTTTACATGCCTTTTCTCACTAGAGTCTCATGTAGCCCCATTTCACAGATGAGGAAATCGAGGTTCCAAGAGCTTAAGTCATCTACTGGTACACGTGGAGGGACCAGTGTCAAACCTAGGTCTCTAAACTGCAGGGTCCACACTCTCGTTCCTACTATCTTCGGCCCAGATAGCTAGTCCCCCAGCCACTGCAAGAGAGTTTTCGGCAGTCACCCTCCAGCGATGTTTCCTGCAGCTTCAAAGGATTGCCATGATCAGCCCTTCTGCTGAAAAGCTAGGAGGCATTCTGGAAAATCAAAACTGGCTTCTGCAAGAAGCAGCCTTGCCCAAAGCTAACTGAAAGCCATCTGAACATTTTCAGAACTGTGGCCATAGTCATCTGTCTTGTGGCATACCGTGTCCCATCACACGACTGCAGTAAATCACTTCCAAAACACATCTACATGTTCACTCATACAAAACAGCAGACCATGATATTTTTTGTCATTGCCCAGTAACTCCTCCACCTAAACTCAGAGCACTGGTATTATGGTTACATAATAGGCAGCTTGCTGACATTACTATTTTAAAGTACCACTTTTCAGGGTTTATCACAAGTCATTTTAAATTTCATTTAGCTCTAACTTGTTATATAACGTTATGTTTGGAGACAATGTCCTCTGCTGCATCAACAAGCTATGTTTGAAAATACAGTTATTTGGAGTCTAAAAAAAATTTTTTTTGGTAAACTTTGATTCTACCCTTTTAGAAGGCCATAAATAGAGTAGTAATGAAAAAGGGAACTTATATGGCTTATTGAAAGACATTAATCTGGAAAACTAAAGATATATATTTTGATATTTAATCTGGATTTATGGTATGGCCTTGAGACTTCAATTTCATTTACCATAAGTGAATCCAAAGACCAAATCATTATTCAGTGTAACTTTGTAAACCAAGTGATCATCTACCTCATTACTGGAGACTATAACTCAGCAAAGAAACTGGTAAATTTGGTGGGGTAGGTATTTGTGGCTTGGTCCTCATCCAGTATCTACTCACTCCCACTTCTCCTGGTCAAGAAAGCTCCATTTTGCTACCTCCGGAAAGGGTGGGGGTGGGGTTTGTGACCCAGGATGAGTCCATCAGCACATCTTTCCATATGTCTCAGTTATGGGTTCAACACAGCCCCAAACGGGTAATCAGGCCAAGGAGAAGCCAATCCAGGGCTTTGCTTAAGCTATTAGGAAATTGGACTTTCTCTCTGCTAGGCTTGAATGGTAGATGATGATGGAACCAAAGCTGCCTCAGCCGTCTTGTGAACACATGGATCTCAGAAAGGAGACTACATAGAAGAACACAGAGGAGGCCATGTCAAGAAATACACAGCCCAGTCAACTCCCACCAAAGAGATTTCCTGAAAGTCCCATCTAATGACTTCTCCATGGGCTACCCCTAACTGCAAGGGAGGCTGGGAAATGTAGTCTTTTGGCTGGGCATCTCTTGAATAAAACCAGGGTGTGCTACTAAGGAAGAAGGAAAGAGCGGGTATTGGATAGGCAATTAGTAGTCTCCTCTGTGGCCTGTTTCGGTAGGGTTTTTGGTGCTTACTACAGAAAACAGATATCCTATATACATAAAGGAGTCTACAAATTACAGATAAAGTAAAAACACACAAGTGTTTGATTTATAAAATCCTTCGTTAGGGTAACCTGATTCTCCCTTTATAGTAGATTCATTTCAAATCATTACTCAATTTTAAAATATGGTATCTACAATTAAAAATGCAGGATCAGCAAGCATGTGCAGCAACCCAATTTTGCATATTCAGTGTAGTTACTGAAAAAAAAATGTTGCTAAAAATGTTAAATATCCTAATTTCTTCTTAAATTATAGGGGTAAATCATACTACATATTTATGAGTTCGCCATCTCAAGGCAGGGATTTTTCTGTTTCCAATTACGCCTTAGACTTTTATAGGTTAGGTTAGAAACGATAACAAACACAGGAATCTTTGAATTGACATTTAGTTCTCAGGGGACAGCTTTAAAAACTAGAGAAGCAGCTGTTATTAAGAATCTTTTGCACTAGTCACAAAGACACAGCATACATGAGAGGATATAGAGCATGCCAAAATGAGATTCTCTCTGAAATTATTTAGTGTGGCACAAGAAAAGGAAGATAAACAAGAAAACAGGGTTTACTGCTCTAAGAGAGATAAGAGACTGGGGAGTCACAGGGCTGGATAGGTAACAGACACCCTGCCTTTGGTCTAGAGTCATGAAGGCAACAATAAATGGCCTTTGCAGATCATTTTCATGGAATTTCAGAGCTGGAAGGAAGCTTAAAAACCACTGAATTCAACCCTCTCACGTTACAGAGGAGAAAAATTGGGACCTAAAAAATCTCTAAGGTTCTACGAGTTCATGACAGAGCCAGGATCAAAATACAGGTTTCTTTCCTAACTCGTGGCACAGTATTCTTTCCACCAACTTCCATTCAGTAGTTACAGAATTAGGAGGTCAGCCTGCCAGATGTGTACTGTAATTTACCTCTGTGTTGACTGTGAACTCATCCTGAAACTGTATTTTTACAGGTAGGAGGAACTGATTGTAATACCACGACATCTGCCAAGAGTGATTAATGAGAAAAAATATGACATCTCGCTTCACTGAGCTAAACCAGGCCCAGGGTGTATAGACAGACAGAGGCCTCCTTAGCACCAGGGGAAGAGGCTGAGGGGCCGTCATGGTTAACAGCTGGCAGGACTTTTATTTTCTAATGGAAGTGAATTCTCTGTCACTGTCTCCTTCAACTGCTTCCCACCTACTGCTGAAGTTCCCCTGAAACACTGAGCAGTTCCCTGCTATGTCACCCTCACCATAAGTTCTCCCCAAACGTTCAAACCTAGGTAATCAACAAGTGATGGAAAAACCAGCCCATTTGAAGGTCTCTCTGCAAAGCATCAGAACACAGAATCAAGGACAATCTTTCAGAGTGGGTTGGTTTGAATGTACTACAGATAATAAGATGAATCTTTCTTATTAATACACTTTCATTATGTGGCAGTTTGTAAATATGAGAAATGCAGGAAGCCCCCCACTCAGCAGTTTCTCTGAATAAACCAGGAAAGTACAAACCTAGCATTTGGGAGTAGGAAGAAACCCCAGAGATGGTCTAATAAGTTGAGCTCCTTCGTTTTGCAGACATGAGGAAGAAAGCTAATAGTCTCTGCTAAATCAGGTGTAGGAAAGAGCAGTTACTGTTCTCAAATCATGGTCCATTCAACTGAAGTATATTTACAAATACATTCCACTGAAAAGCATCACATGAGGTCCCTAGAATCCATCATTTTCATTTGGCTTGACTCATATATTTCCTTTTTTCAATTAAAATAAACTTTTTTGGTTCTATCTTATTAGAAAGCAGTATCTGTTTAGAGTAGGAAATTAAAGACAGAAAAAAAGAAGGACATTTGAAATGGGTCTTACTCATGAAATGCTCATGGGTCTTATTACTCAGAAAATCACTTGAAAAACTCTTAAATATATTTCCAGGCCATTTTCTAAGAATATATCCATATATTAGCAAAAATGTTATCATTCTGTGCATATTTGTATTTTTAATAATGGGATTTTATCACAACAATATACGATGAACATCTTTTTATTATCAGTATTTATCTGTATCACCTATAGTAGCTGAACAGTATTTCACTCTTCGTAACATATAGGCTTGGGTTGGTCACGTGTAATAGATGTGCTTTTATCTGTAAGTCTGATGAGTGTTACCTACAACTAGATAATTTTTTACTAGAAGCTCTCTATTTATACACCTCCATCCACGGCTGACTTATACATTCCATTTTGACTCTTTCTTTGGAATGTGACGCCTTTACTCCCTTCTGTGTTAAGTACTCTTTTTACATACTTAGCAATATTCTTAAAGAGATTCTAGGTGTTTAGTCCCTTGTAGTGTGCTGATTACATGCACCAACTAGAAAATCTATCATCCACCTTATGCTCCCAATTAGAGGCCAAAACCAGTTTTCAGTTTGACATTCTAATGAAATGATAAAAACGACACCTGAAGTTTAGGCAAAATCAACAAGTACCTGCAAGACTCAAGAGAGGAAGTAGAATGTGTTGTCAGACCACACGTTTTACTTTAAATATTCATTTTTATTCCACCTGATTCCAAAAAGGACTTCAAACAGCTTTTCTTTTCAGACATGTCTTCTAAATTGGACATTTTCACATCACTGAGGCTGCCAACTTTTTTCCTGACATAAGGATATTCTTCTATCATGACTGCTTGCTAAATCTGAAAACTGAATGACAAGGATATTGTTCTTATCCAGAAAAGAGGACAAAATAACTCATTATGATCGTGACTCCTACCCGGAAGACCCTCCAGACAGCATGCCCTAGGTGTGCAATGCCAGTCTCATAAAAAACCAAGAAGAACTACATTTCTAGGATGCATGAGAGCTTCAGCAAATTACAAAAAGTCAAGCCTTTGGGTACTCACTTCTCCAATGGACAGTAAATACGCAGATCTCTGACATTCGGACCTGTGAGAACACCGTGAGACCTGAAAATGTATACGGGGCCTGAGAGCAGGGAAAGCAGGCCAGGCATCACAGGCAGGAGGGAAGCTTCCATCTGCCCTGGACCAGCTGCAGGAAACACCCATCTCCTGCTCCGCTGGTCCTTCTGAATCTCCTCTTTCTGTTTCTTCGCAGGTCCTCCCACTCTTCCAGCACCACCCATCAGACCTCTCAGGGATTGGGCTCTGTCCTCCTGTTCCACGTTTTGAAACATGGGGGTTTTAGCCCATGGTCTTTCTAAATCCTCATCTTTAGACTTGATTTCCACCCCTCTTTCATCAGCTTAAACCTTGCCTGGTATCTCCTGTTTCAGGGCTGCGTGTCGAAAAGACACGGTCCCAGACCCCATGTTATATACGGAAGGACCCTTCATGACAAGTACTCAGTATGGGATAAACAGAAGACTTGGAAGAAAATTAATTCTGCATGATTTAGGGAAAAAAAGGAGAAGTGTTAAGTGCTACGTTAACGTTAAAGGTGTTATAGAGAATGAATGTCACTGAACTTAACTTTGGCATATCAAAAGTGTTATGCGGAGTTTTGCTTGTGCTCTAAATACTCCCAAATGCTACCACTTGAATACAAGGATCATTTTCATTGTGAAACCTGAGGTTTTCTGAAATTTCAAAAGAACCTCAAGACGAACACACAGTGTTTCACCTGAACCACCAGTAATATCCAAGGAGCAAGGACCAGATCCAACACTAAGACCCACCTAACAGAAAATATCTTATCGACAGCCCAAAATGAACCCTGATGGTTTCGCGTCTCACAATCTACTTCGCCCTTTCAAACAGTCATTCCACCTGATCCTCCCCGCAATTTAGTAAGGTAGGTGTCCTTCAGAGAGGGACACTTCAGAGCGGGATACGAGTCCCACTTCAGAGATGAAGACTCAGGCTCCCAGGGGTCCCAGGATGCACGCGAGGCACCTAGGCAGCTAGCTCAGGGGTAGAGGACGCAGGCACGGAGGCAGACCCCCCAGGTTCAAGTCAGGCCCTGCCCACTGGTAACTACGGGAACTTGTTTTCCCTGGGCCTAAGCGTCTACATCCAAAAACATGGACAGATAGCAATACGACCCACCTCACAGGACCGTTGTAAGGATTCGCTGAGTGAGTACATTAAGGCAGTTCTAGAATTAGTCGGTCGGCGGCTGCCAAGCACACAGTCAGCATTGAAGAAATGTCCCCAAGACTCCATTCCCATAGCTAAGTGTTTTAAGGCCAGGTGAGGCATCCTTCTCTTTATACTGCTTCTGTGATTCATAATTTTATCAGCAGAGAAATTAGCAACGTCTCACCAAGGGAAAAGACACACTAAAAGGAAAACTTGAACCGGATACAATGACTCCAAAAGGAAGGAAAGGGCAAAAGTTCAAGGGTGGCTTCTTAAAAGAACCCCATTTATTTTTGTTTCCAGAAAAATACTGTACACCATTTAAGGATTTTCAGTCATTTTAGAGCACCGTGAAAGGTCAAGCTAAATGGGAGTAATATTTGTGTAGCCCATGGTGACTGTCCGGGAGCCTGTTTCCCATGGCCTGCTCCTGGGTGCAGACAATGAAGTACTTCTAGCACCAGGGAGAAAGGGCTGTGCCTGCCCGGCCCCCCACCCGCCCTCCCCCTCCCCGCACCCACTCCGCAGGAGCGCTCAGGCAGGAGAGGAGAACAAAGATGCAGCTGGTAGCTCTGACGTCCTGGGGAAAAGAGCAACTTCACCCAGGGAAGAGGGCAGTGGGAAATGGGCAGAGGAATATTACCAGGACACATTTTCTTGTTTCTAGTTTCTTGCAGCCATGGGAGCAAAAAAGGAGGCTGAAGTGCAGAGAAGGTGGCATTGGGAGGACAGAGAGGAACAGAAAGACCGACCAAGACACAGTGATGGCAGAAAAAAAAAAAAAACGCAGGTGGCTGGAATAACTACCAAAAGGACCAGCCTGCAGAAGATACCAAAGCAGCAGAGGGTCATGCAGAGACGTTCTGGAAAAGGAGGTTATATCAGAAGACTGTGAGGGGGGCCACATAAGGCCAGGAATGAGTGATCTCTCCGTCCTATCCCAGTGCCCGGGAAGGCCTGGGAGACGGCCACAGTGAGGCTCTCAGCCGTCACCTACAGATGGCAGCTGTGGCGCAGGTCGAGGTCCCCAGAAATCACCCCGCCTCCTAAAGCATCAAGTGTGGTCCGGAGAGTTCAAAAGTCAAGTGCAGGAACCCAGTTTAGGAACCCAGTTAAGGAACTTAGGGAGTCTCTGACACAAGGGTTACACGTGAAAAAGGAAATCTCACTTGAAACAGGAACACATTCAGCATTAAAACACAAAGTTATGGACTGTCATTCAGCCCAGAAGTTCTGCATGTCATGAGTGTAATAACATGATTACATTTTATAACACTCTAAAGTTTATAGAGAATTTTTATAAAAGTCTGTCCCACGTGGATGTTTTCCATGCCCCAACAAGACATGTTCTTCATTTTACTATGAGTCCCTAAGAATTGGCTTTATGCCACTGCAAACACTTTTTTAAATTTATAAATACTACTCATAGAATTTTATCTAAAGTACTATACATAATAGGCAAACAGTGGGTTTTAGGAACTGAATCTGTTCTAAAATATCTACTACTTTCCCAGAACGACTAATTAAATATAATTTACGTTAACTGAACTAGGTGTAAATATTGCAACACTCTGCACAGCCCATTAAGCATATCTCATTAAGAAGTTTCTATATTTCCAAACCCTCAGACATTCTAAAGGGGTTCTATAGATGAATAATTATTTTTTAAAAGAATGTGTTAAAGGATATCCCTCAAGGGTCTTTAAAAACAGCTCTTAATAGCGTAAACAGGAAGCATGCTATAAGGTAATGAAGAATGGTGGAATAAAAATGGCTGTGGCCTATTTCCATAAAAAAGCATAGAAAAAAGAAAACAAGCTAAAATTACTTCCAGCTTGCTGAGTTAAGATGAATTGTTATGTCATTAGGTATGTGTCTTATTTACTCTTTGCCTTATATACAATAATAACATGCGTTGTTGAGAGTCAAGAGTTCACATTAGCATTTTTTAATTTAGGAAAAAGGGGAAATTGTAAACCCTAAGGAACAGTTTTCCGGTTGACACAGTTGAGCATGCCTGGAGGGTGATGTGTACTTTGTACCCAAATCTTTACTAAACATTCTGTCCTTGAGATACAAAGATGACTCCTGACCCACAGTCAGCAGAGCATTCACTTTGAGGTTCTTTCCTCAGCTCTGATGATAAACTTGTGCTGATTGACCCTCTTTTGGGCATCTGGTTTCCTATGTTACTGACAGCATACATTTGGAAGACAGCTGCCTGGCTTTGTGAGTGAAGTTGCAGCTTGGAGGAGGGAAGTGAAGCAGACAGCTAACCCTTGGCCTTGGCACTGGGTGCTCGCCAACTGATGTGTTAAAAGCAAAATCCTGTGAAGTTGAAACTGATACCGTCAGTATGGTAAGAACTCTGCAAACCTATTTACATTAAGAAAAGCTGTGATAAGCTAAACCTTTTCACTGGATATGCTAACTTCGGGGGTAAATTAAGCCTCCTGGAAGGTTGTATCAGTTCCTTTTATACTGCTGAGTATTCAGGTTGTTCCAAGTTTTGGTTTCTCCAAAACCTTGTTCTCCATCATATTGGAAGGTCCCAATCTACTAAATTTGGATACTTATTCCTTGATCAGAATTAGTCTGTTCCAGAGTATATCTGGCCCAACATGTAAATCACCAATATACAGATAACAGAAAGATCTGCCTGAATATACTCCTTCATTCAACAATTACTAATTGAACATTTCTTATGTATCAAGCAGGGATCACAGCACTGGAAATACTAGTGTACAGAACTTACACTCAGCTGGTGGTGGTCTATCATGGGGCTAGCTGAATATATCATGCACCATTTTGCTAAATCTTTGAGCAGACCATAGGGACAGAAGAAAAGAGAACATCAGGTCATGAACCAGAGAGCAAGCCTGGAGGACAAAGCTACATCTCTCCTACTTGTTGATTTCCTCTCTCTAACTCTTTGTTACTCTAGGTGAGCAAGGCATGCCTCTTAATTGGGTGGCAGGGCCCTCTTCAGGCTCTCTTTTCAGAAAGCTTTGCAAAAGTCTTATAAACAATTTTGCTATTCCAGAAAATGTTAATGTTCAACGTACTCCTTTGAAAGAAAAGGAAAATTCCTTTGAGATTTTTTTTTCTCAGTAACTAGGAATGCAATTAGGCCTATACTTGGCACTTTGTCAGTTCCCAGAGCCAAGAGATCTCAGGGTTAGGAGAACAAAGCTACCAACATGCTTTAGCTATTGACTGTGGCTGGCCCAAAATTCAAGAGTTAAAGCCTGAGAACGTTTTACCCCTTTACTTTAATTTCCCATGTAAGTAACTTCCAAATACCAAAGCTTAGGGTACCTAGAATGCAAAATCCTCCCCATTACTTTATTGAAAATTATGTATGCTGTGATTTATTGCTAATGCTGGTCTTTCAAAGCATTAATCAGGACACCTGCAAACCTTCAGACAACAGCAGCTGCCAAGACAAGTTTAACATTTCATGGGTCAGCGCTTAAAATCTGACAAATAATAAATCATCCTTATAACCTAACTCGTGTGAGGCACTGGGTTGGTAATCTATTGAGAGGTGGTTTAAAAGGTATAAACCATAGATGACACTATAATTCAGCACTTGGGAAAATGGAGACCAGGTAAAAGGATGATTGTTATTACCATATCTCTTTCTTCAATGGTACTCTTTCTCTAAGAAACAACTTTTCTTTTTACATAAAGAAATTTCACTGTGTTAACAACATAAAATTTGGTTATTACATTATGTATATGTGCTTGAAAAACAAAGAATTTCTTCACTGTTTATAGCTATACAGTGAATGTTCCAAAGGGGACAATACTCTATTAGGACTTGCCGGGGCAATACTTGATAGCAATGTTTAACTCGTTTTGGAAGATATGCATTGGTTTTTCAGGGATATAAACATTTCCATCATTTCCATTATTGAAATATTATAAGTAACTGCTTGAGCCCTGGGTAGGACAAATGCTATGCATGAAATACCCATGTGGTGTGAGCAACAGCTGTACACATCTGCCTAGGAACAGCTGTGATATATTCAAATATACTTTAATAGGTTCACAAGAGAAAAAAAATTAAGGTCCTTTAATGGTATGATGACTTGCCTGTGGTACGCAGACTCTGTGCACCTCTCTTACCTTCTTTCCACATTGGCAGAGAATTTCAGGGCAAGTCAGGCTGTCAGTGAAGAGAGCAGCAGCATTAGGAATGCTAAAATTCATTTAAAGCCTTCTTTCTAACAAGAGGTAAAGCAGTAGCTAAAGGCAGAAGTGGAGTCAAACCTTAGAGAAGCAGCCTGGGCAGAAGGACCCCTTGAGGCCGAGAGAGAATTTTCAGCATCTAATGAAAGTGACTTCAAGTCCAATGGTCACCTCAAGAAAAATATGAGAAGCCCAGACTCCATTAGGTGCATTGACATTTATTGAAGAAAACGCTCATATATACTTCCATACTTCTATTCCTTTGATTCTTTTTATTCAAATCCCTTAAAGGGAGTATAGTCAATGGCAACCATGGAAACACTAATACCAGTAGTGTTAGGTAGGCAGAAGCTCACAGGGATGCCTGATCCCCTGAGAGGGCCCAGACGCGCAGGGATAGAGCTCCCCGGAATCTTGTCCATCTTACGTGACCTCATCCCCTCAACCCAGGCTGACTGGTCAAAAGCTGGTTCATCAACCCAAGTTGGATAAATTAGATTCCCTCTTCTTGGAGCCTCAAACTTGGAACCACGAGCTCCAGAGGGCAGAAGTCATCAGCGCTCCATCACACTGACAGCAATGCCTTAGAGAAGAGGCCATAAAACCCTATGCCGAGCCTGCAAGGCCTTCTCTGGTGGTGGCCCTTCGTGCAGTTTGAAGGTTCCAGTGTCCCTTCAATGCTAGGGATGCCCCAGGATCCTGCCATGAAAACAATTCAAAAATAATTCTGTTTTGGTTTAAGCTAGGTGGTCAGTTTCTGTAGCTTCCAAGCAAAAGAACCTTGTAGGTTAAGGACGTCAGCACTTTAATAACAAGTTATGTTTTGTTAAAGGTGAAGGAGAAGGGACAGGACCATAATTCCTTCCGTTTGTAAGAAACTCCATTTTACAGATGTTCTCACATGCAATCCCTGTCGAGGTCAGGGAAGGGTTGCTATTATCACCCTCAGGATAGAGCAAACGCAAGGACAGCTCAGAGAGGGTACTGCCTCTGTGCTGTGGCCTGGCTGCTGAGAAGCGGCAGAACCAGACTTACAACAAGGCCTCCAGATTGCTGGTCAAGCACCCTTCCCACTACACCTTGTTGTGTATGTATATATGTAATCATAAAGGAATCTTACAGGGAATATAAGCAAAACAGAAAAACAGACTTATTCTGAATATATACAGCTTTTCATTTTCTCCTACCCAACTCCAAACCAAGGGTTGGGGAAAGTCTTAATAAAATAAAATAAAATATATAAACTATTGCCTTGGTGTTGATATTTGCCAATAAAAAAATTAAAACCAAGAAGTGCCTCTTTTTGATACGGATAGCAAGTTTACCTTCTTTTACACATTTTAACCATTAGCAGGAAGTAGCCTTTGAACCAGAAGGCAGTGATGTCCAAGGTATTTTCATCTTACATGTTTGAAGGAAAAAAGGTCTGGCTGTTTGTTTATAATGTATTATTGTACTAACATGTTATTTACCTTATAAAACATAAAAAAATAGAAAAGAATGACAGAATTGATGTACTATCTTGCTAACCCTGATGTCTCAAGTCAAATACACACAGGACGAGGTTCATGATTAATTAACCACAGTGAATATAAATCTGTACCTCTTCCAGATAAATTAGAAATTTGGTGGCCAGCTTCTTTCCAGATCTGATTAGATGATCACTGTCATTACCCCGTAACAGGGCCAACAGAGTTCATGTTAAACTTCGCCGTTCTCTTTTTGCTTGCAATAAAATTATCTTCAATTTATGGGAATTCTTTACAGAATCTTTTTAAGTTTGTGAGGGTTTGTTAAAACTAAAACATAGAATTTGTAAACGCAGTTGACCAAGCATCATATATTTCACTAATAACCAAAGCAGATGAGCCAGAGTGGAAGCCACTGTGAAGAGGAGGTCTCACCTCCCTCCCTCCAGGTGATACTCAGCCATCTGACACGTGGACCCAGGGAGGATGCCAGTGTCAATATAGTCACCATCTGTTATCATAATGTTTCATGATAATAAAATGAATGTAAATGCAAATTCTAATCAACTTCTTTCTCAACCAAATGAATCTTCTCAAGAGCTCCCTGGGGTGCATAGCCTACTTTGGAGGCCACTTTGCCAGGCAGTGAGGCGGTAGTTTACTTCTAGAGCCACTTCTAATCACAGGAATCTCTTGGCCTAAAACTACGTAGGACAAGAATAAACCAATCTGGTTGGAAAGGGTTTATTTTGCCTTTTTAAAAACTTTTAAAATTCTGAACTCTAACCCACAATCAGAAAAGCACATAAAACACTGATGTTTGATGTATATACTGTGTATTACCCATGCAACTACCAGCCCCAGTCAAAACCCAGAACACTGTCAGCACTCGCAGGAGCCTTGCAGCACCCCTCTCTTCCCCAGCATGCCCTCCCTTAGAAGGAACCACTATCCTGATTCTTTCAGTAGTAATTCCTGGCCACTTATGTCTGTACCCTTTAGCAACAGAGTTAACTTTCGTCTGTCTTCACCCTTTACATAAATGAAATAAGACTGCTATGTATACTCTTGTATCGTCTTTCTTTTAACATTATGTCTTAAGATGTATCTGTCCTTACTGTGTAGCTCTAATTAATTTTTTCGTTGCTGTATAATATTCCACTATATAGTTACAGAAATCATCATTCCTTATGATTACACCATAATTTATTCATCCATTCTACTGCTGATAGATATTCTGTGTTTCTAACTTGAGAAGAATACACATAATGCTGCTAAAAACAATGCACACATCTCTGGATATACACGAGTGCACATTTCTCTAGAATACACACACAAGTGCACACCTGTGCATGCATGAGAGCGGAATTGTTGGATCTAAACTTAGTCTCCTAAAACAAAAGCTAAGAAAGGTAATTCTAGTGAATCACTTGGCAATCAATTTTAACGTAAACTCTTCTGTAGCCATGAGGAAAGCTCATTAAATTACTACATTTATCTTCCCCTAGACTTTCACTCTTGCACACTGATTAAATTTGAACCAGGACATTAAATGCATTTAATTCTGTTAAAATGTAGTTTGAAAATTTCCAGTGAATTTACTGAAGCCAATTCCCCCAAATCTCCTTTCTCTGCCATAGATATATATTTATATATTGTACTTGCATTTTTCCTTTTAATGAGGGCCAGTATTGTGTCTATTGAGAGAACAAAATGTTCATTCAAATTTTAAAGCAATTTTGCACCAAAAGGTTTCAGGTTAGCACTCATATTGATCAAGTGTGGAAAGCCAAAAACGTTAATCCTGAGCTAAACTGAGGAGTACAAATACAAACAATAGAGATTAATTCCCACCTCCGAGTCTCCAGTGTTTCATTACAATCGTGAGTGATCTCTAAATGGACTACATAAATGGAACATACTTAGATGACAATATTGTGGCACCAGCAAATCTGCTCGTCAGTCTCCCACTGTCTTATTGACAATAAACATAATAACTAGCATCCATTATAATGCCAGGCACTGTCTGCATATTAGTTCATATGTGCAATGCCTTTCTAATCCTTAAAACAACCCTATGAGATAGGTACTATTATTCTTCCCATTTTACAAAAGGAAACTGAAGCACAGAGAGAGAAAATAACTTGACCCCAGGTCCCATGGCTATAAGTAGTTGAGTTGGGAATCAAATCAGTTCCCCGTGCCTCAGTTCATACTGTACTCTACTGCCTGGCAACATGTTCGTTTTGTTGTTTTCATTGTTGTTATAATTTTGATAGCAACAAGAATAGTTCTTTAAGACCAGGGCAAAGGTGTGAACCACAGGGAAAAAAAAATCTGTGTACGTTTGTTTTTATTGGAAAATTTTGTGAAATGATTGTAACCAAGCAACTCTAATTCTAGGAGAACTAATTAAGAAATGAATTAAGGGATTCAGTGGATACCCAAATTAGTCATTAGAGCTTGAAGATCTGG
Organism: Hippopotamus amphibius kiboko; assembly: GCF_030028045.1. NCBI lineage: Eukaryota > Metazoa > Chordata > Mammalia > Artiodactyla > Hippopotamidae > Hippopotamus > Hippopotamus amphibius. Next base: position 104,359,888 of record NC_080193.1, read on the forward strand.
AGTTCTGGTCTAAATCCAGCTTTGGCACTTGCATCCAAAATAAACATGACCAGATAAGTACCACAGCTCACAATTAAAATGGATTCATATGGCTTATGCGTCCACATGGGAGAGGTCGCTTCCTAATTGAATTCGGACACCTCTTCAGTTACTGTGGGTTTCATTTGCCATCTCCCTGTTCTTTTGTAACTACCGGCAATAGGATTATGCTGAGGGAGAAATCATTTCAATCAGTGATGTCTGCAAAATGAGCATAAAAAGATAAAAGTAAAGCCTTTGAACTATAATCAGAAAATTCCTTAAGTGTGCTCATGTGACATGTGTTTGAGCCTATGACCAACCCACAAGATGAGTTACAGAACAGACGTCCAATGTCACTGTTCCGGGCTGCAGAGCCAGTAAAACTAGTTAATGTTCCAACATGAGACAAGAGTCCTCGTTCGCAGGCCCAAACATTCCTGCTTTCTGCCTCTAATATAATTAGTGACAGACAGCTGGAGGCATCTCATTCTCCCAACAAAAATATGATCAGAATTGTTTTCAATTGGTACATCTTTCCATCAAGCTGTTTGTTGCCTTCCAGCAGAACAATCAGAGTTTCTGATTATTTGGTAAGTTCCAAGAAAACAGGAATTGATTGTGCCCTTGCTTGTCTGATGGGGAGAAGGCTGCCAGAATTTACATAGTAACTCTTCAGTTGACTAATGGAAAGAAAAACTAAGCGCGTGCACTCTCTCTCTCTCTCTCTCTCTCTCTCTCTCTCTGTGTGTGTGTGTGTGTGTGTGTGTGTGTGTGTGTGTGACAGAGAGACAGAAGGAATCAACCAATAGTTTGTGTGTGTGTGTGTGTGTGTGTGACAGAGAGACAAAAGGAATCAACCAATAGTTTGTGTGTGTGTGTGTGTGTGTGTGTGTGTGTGTGTGAGAGAGAGAAAGACAGAGAGACAGAAGGAATCAACCAATAGTTTCCATAATAATTCTCTTTTGAACAACAATAAAGAAAATGTTTTCGTGGTGATTCAGATTTCAGATATGAGGAAGTAAAATATTCTATTCCATTCATGGAAAACAACCAATTCCCACCCGTGTTAATGGCTCTTTTCAAAAAGTTACAGTCATCTTACTACTGAAGTTTCAGGGTTATAGAAAAAGAATCGTTTCGATTAAACATGCATGGAAACATCCAAGTGCAATAAGACCCCATTATTTTGGACTTCTCAAGCCTGGAATTTACAATCATTTGACAGGATCTAGACCAGGAATGATCTTTTCACAATGAATATGGCTTGCTAAGCAAATTACTTTAAACAAGCAAGACTTCCAGGGGAAAAACTAAAAACATTTCAGAGAAAGTACAAGGAACCAAAAATAACAACATACCTCCCCTCCAGAAAATACCTGTGATGAACCCACTCAAATACCAATAACTCATAACAATAATAATTACCACCTAATTGAATGTCACTCTCATATAGTCCACTTTACACACATGAGCTAGAAATATATCAACAACTCTGCAAGATGGGTATAATTATCCCCATATTAGATAGGAGGAAACTGAGGCTCAGAGAGGCAGGTGACATGCAAAGACCATACAGTTACTAGGCAGCAGAAGCAGGATGCAAAACCAGGCTGTCTGGCTCAAAAGCCTGTGTTCCTCCACTCCCACTCGACGTTGAGTGGGCACCGAAGACTGTGAGCCAGACTTCTAGATTCACTGAACCAAGTTCTTCAACAACAGCAACAACAGCAACAATGGTTATCAGTGCAAGGAGGGAAAGCCAAGTAGTCTGGCTCCAGAGCCTTCTGCTCTTAACCACAATTCCTTTCTACAACCTAAGGATCTCTATAAAAGACTTTTTTTCTCCCTAGTACTTTGAAGCATTTTGCATGCATGAAACTACTCTACAGAAATCCATAGAAACATCGATGTAGGTGACATAGGGGGAGAAGGAACATGTGAGTGGGGAAGGAGTGCTTCTGGTCCTCTGCTCCTCACCCCCATGCCCCACTCCTCACTCCATGGCAAACACCTTGGCTCTTTAGTCTGCACACCTATACATAAGCACTCTGGTGCTGAAGCCCTGAAAGGCTGACAGGCTGTGACAAGATCTCTGCGAGTCAGCTGCAGGTGCAGGGGCAGCCAGCCACGTAGGCAGGAGGATACAGGGAAGGGAAGGACCAACTCTACGTACCTGGGAATCCAAGGAGATACTCCTAAAAGCCGCCAGAGTCTGGAGTGCTCTAGGAAAAAAAAAATTGGGGAAGTCAGATCTCACATTTCAAAGCCACACTGCTCATCCATACCCAAGCCCAGCCTCTGGAGTCAGGCAGACAAGAAATTGGGTCTTGCCTATGACTTAAAACTGTGTGGGTGGAGTACCTCCCTGTGCCTCAATTTACTCAGCTGTAAAATGGGGGATAACGATAGTAGCCTCCTCAAAGAGATGTTGGGGAGACTGGATAGTGTATAATTTGTGCAATGAATTTAGCATACACAGGAGTGATATTTTAGTAAGAACAATAGTTAACATGTATTGCTTGCTTACAAAGTGCTTGACATTGTTCTAGGGCTTCAATGGGTTAACTCTTCAATACTCTGAAGTAGGCACTATTATCACTGGCATTTTGCAGATACAGAAAATGAGGCACTGAAAGGTCAAAGCACCCGTCTCATAAAAATATACAAGCCAAGTGATGGAGCTGGGATTCTATGAGCGTCTGACCACAGGGCCTGGACTCTAAATCACAGGGATATCTTGCCTAATTTATCATAAATACATGTTGGTTATTGTTATTATTTTCTCTATAATAGTCTCCTTTCCAAGAGATAGCCTGTAATATCCACACAAGCCCAGGCAACGCACCATTCAGCGAGTAACCACTTAGGCACAGAGTCTGCGCTGGGCTCTGAGTCAACCAGACAATCACTCCCGAAGTCAACAATCTCTTCAAGTGTTCCCTGAGAATCCCTCTACATCCGTTGCTCTCTTAAGCACCGTGTGGGGCTTCAAATGCTCTGGTCACTGATCCTGCAAAGTCAGTTCACCCTCCATGAAATAACTGGGGAACAACGACAGGAGGGAACGCTGGGAAGGACCGGACAGGACCTCAGGACGCTGCATGCTGTGCCTGGCTTGGCGCCAACTCCCTGGGTGACCTTCTCCAAGTCAGCTGACCTCTCCGGTTTTCATCTTTAAGTGAGAGGACTGACCTAGAGGCTCTTAAACCCTGAGATTCTAATCCACAATTCTATTCTGACTCTCTTTCAATCAGACTTTTTCCTCCCAACAGTCCATTTCTGAGAGAATACATTGTAATCCTTCATTTCCCTAACACACTGACCGCACACAATGTCAGGCACTGTGAATAGTGCCCAGGATTAAACACAAGACAAAGCCTACACTTTGTAATGAGCTCTGAGAGCATGATGAAGTCTTATCGCAGGAAATCCCGGGAATCGGAAGACCAGGGAAGAGTGCAGCCCTTAGGACAACTGCGCATGCCCGGTGGGCCCCCCTCGGAACCCTGGGAGTGGCCCCAACGAGCGCTTCACCAATCTTGCGACCCAGGGTTTGGGTGTCCCAGATGCCCAGCAATCTGGGAAGGGGTGCCATGCTAAGTTTATCGGGCAGATAAGAATGTCTCTGGAAAATAAGGCAGAAACCAGACAACCAGAGAGAGACCTGAGTTGAGGGTTAGGTTTGTTTTCTAAAAGTAATAGTGTGTGCAATAAACCGAAGAGATGAGAACTCAGCTGGCACTTAACTACTTGACTTTTTTCACTTTAATAGAGTATACCAATGGCCATTTTGATAGCAATCTTTTCTTTTATGTGTGTGCTCGCGCATGCGTGCCTGCTTCTTTGAGAACCATTTAACTTTGACACAAGATGTTACCGACTTTATTTAAACATCAGTTCATCACACTTAAGATATGTTTGCTTTTACAGAAACTCCTTGGAGGGAAATAATTCAGTGAGAATAATACTTCCATTAAAAAGAAATTGATTTTAAAATGTGCTTTTCAAACTTTTGACAAAAACAATCCTTTGATTTTCTTTATGTACCACAAAAGGCAAAAATTGTCCTGTGGACAATGTGATAAATAACATGAGTTGTCAAATGAGATATTAAACATTTATAGATTTAATTTTTAATAAAGACTTTTAAACATAAGCCAAAATGTCCATCAATCTTTGACATGGGAGGAAGTAGCATTTTGGTAAATTCCATCTCCTACCACAACAGAAGTCACAGAGATGTTTATGGTTCTTAGAGAGGGCAATGATGGTATTCTTTACAGGATGGTCAAATATTTGCAGCATATAATTTTAGAAGGCACAAAAAGGTAGAGCATAAAAATGTATTATTTTGACAGGTACTTAGGTAACGGATACACCGTCTTTGCTATGTCTCTACCAAAGTACCCAGTGCACAGGAGTCTACAGAGAATTTAGGTCATAAACTGGCTCCAAAAAAGATTCCAAAAATGTTTTAAGCAGTGGCAACACTGTTAAAGAACATGAATAAACTCCAAGGATGACAACTCTGAGGAACAATATTCTCTTGGATATATAAATTATAGCTTTCTTAAGCCTAGAAAGAAAAATAAAATTTTACTAGTGATTATCCCCAGGGTGAAGAATTATGAGTGATTTTTTTCTTCTTTATAATTTTGTCTACTTTCCAAACTTCCTATAGTGAACACGTGTTAACAATTTGAAAAAAAAAATTTTTTTTTTCACTCTCAAGATACCTGATGTAAAAAGTGAAAAGGCTTTGGAATCAGACAAACTTGGGTTCAAATCCCTGCTTATACCCTTTCTAGCTTGGTGCCCTCAGAGAAGTTACTCAGCAGCCGAAGTTGAACGTGACATGCAAACAATAATACATGCCTTAAAGTAATGGTCCCCCACCTTTCTGGCACCAGGGACCGATTTTGTGGAAGACAGTTTTTCCACAGACTGGTGGGGGGACAGTTCAGGAGGTAATGTGAGCGATGGGGAGAGGCAGATGAAGCTTCGCCCGCTCGCCCGCTGCTCACCTGCTGGTTCCGGGGGTTGGGGACCCCTGCCTTAAAGGGTCATTTTAACTTTTAGAGGGGAGATATTCTACGTGCTTAGCACAGTGTAGAAGCCCAATAAATGATTGTCACTGTTCCATTCACAGTACACAGGCAAGAGAAGTTAGACCGTTCTGATAACAGTAAATAAATCTGTTGGTGTTTACAAACTGATGCTTTAGGCCATTTGTTTACAGAAATACTGTGAGTTTTTCATAAGTAATTTTCAGGTCTTCTAACAATTAAAAGTTCAGAAAAAGAGTAAGTAAGAGGCTTCCACCTCACTCTCCCTTTCATCACAATGATTAGATTCCTACAGAATGAGACTTTTGGGTTCACTGGTATTTGCTGCTTTGCGGCTACGTTCAGAAATCGTCTGGTTGGGATGACAGTTGGGAAAATGGGTTATAGCGAACCCTTTAAGAGCAAAGAGAAAGAAACCACAGCTACCACAATCAAAATCTTTTCCATATGGTCATTCCTTATGATGAAAGTGAGCAAAATAAATTATGGGATTGCTTAAATGAAGGGTAAGGGACACGATCAGAGATTCTCTGGCTTTTTGTTTTTAATGGTACCCATGTTGATATTTTCATCCTATTTACGTGAAAGTAGTTCTATCAAGTCGGTGTATGATAAAATACATGTACTTAACAAAATATGGCGGGTGGGGATGTTGCCCTTGGTTATATGTTGCTGTACCTTAACTACAGAAAGAAATATTGATTTAACTGGCTTTAATATTAAGTCAGGCATTTGTTGACACATGGAAATGAAAAATATCAAGGAAAAGCTTGATATATAGGTCAAATCCCATTTCAACTCACTCCAAGGGACTGTCCAAAGTCTTCTGTTGCATTGAAATTGTGTTCTAATGATGCCTGCCCCAGTCACAGATAACAGGAATTTTCATTATGGGATTTGCTACATAAATGAATGCTGGTATAGATTTTTATGTAGTACAATTTATTGCACAAAGCACGGCTCAGGGAAAAAAAAATCAGTACTTAACCTCTCTCTTTCTCTCAACCCTAGAGGTATATCTTGCTTTCTACCTGAGGTGTCAACTCTTCTCTCCTTTTCAACGTTTGATTTCTTTTTGTTCCTCTCACAGTGCCTCGTACAGAGCAGATGCTCAAAAAAGAGCTGATGAAGAAATGAGCTGAATGAAATGCGGCATCAAAGCAAATGAGGGAAATTCTGAATAGTTTCCTGTATAGAAGGAGAAACAAAATTTAGAAACGGATTCAGGATGAGGATAGCAAGCAAAGTTAGCCATTCCCAGCTAGCAGGCTCAAGGCGTCCGGAGCTCCTCAGGCCTCCACTGGCTCCATGCTGCTAAGTGTTCATGGGGGTTTGCATAAAACATCCAGCACTTGGCTCACACCTACCCCCCAATTCCCAAGGAATGCCACAGAGACATTTCAATCATGAAGTACCTGAAACACCTTCATTAGGGGCCCACAGTGAGCCCAAGCTGCGGTGTCCAATGAACAAATCTGGTCCTTTTAAAGGACAGAGAGAAAGGGCCACCACAACCACCTGGGAGGCAAGAAAGGGCAGGGAGGTTAGCCCATAGCAGCTAGGGGAAAGGTAATGGGTGCAGCCTCAGGGGTGGGGTGGACTCAGAAGCAGTTTCTGAGCCCTTGCCGACATTACCAGAGCTGGGGGGAGCCACAGGAGACTGCAGAAAAGTGCGCGTGACATCCAGTGTCAAAATTCCTAACTTCTTCTCTTTCCTTCTACCCTTTGGCAAAACGATTGCTTTAATAATCAAAGAGTTTCCTATAACTGTTTATAATGCAACCTTGTTGGAATATGTTTTTCTATCTGATAGTCTTTCTTTGTGAGCTTTTTTGATTGAAAGCTGAAATAATGCATCAAATATACAAGTTTTGCTTCTATCTTCAAACAACATAATAGACCGAAATGCCTGTTTTTATAAAGGTCTTTATTGTGTTCAAAGGAACCACCCACTGATGCCAAGGGCCTCCTTCCCTCGTTGAGGGATGTGCCACGGGAGTGAGTGGTCAGCTTTGAGACATGCCAAGCTCGCTGGGCACGAGGGGCTTCCTGGGCAGGGAATGGGTGTGTCCTTTTATTACTGAATAGAGTATAAGCAAAGAGTCAGGAGGGTCTTGGTGAGGTTAGCCCCAGGAGTGGTGTATTTTTACATATATTTTACAAATATTCCCATTATTCATTTGAACGTATTTTAAATGATAAATCGGCTTCTCCTTGGGAGGCATGACCTGTGGCCATTAATTAATAACTTGGGAGCTAACCCTGAAGGCACTGTTGAGTTAAGCCGTTGGTTTGCTCAGTGCATTTAATCCTCCCTACGACCTTTGACTGTGCAGGAGTCATCATCTCCGTGTGAGAGCAGAGGCAGCCGAGGCTTGGGACAGGAAAGCACTGTGCCCAGTGTTAGACAGCTACCAAGCACTGGATGCAGCCACGTCTCGGATCCAGTCCGCAGATTCACAGCCCATCCTCTGTCCACAGCTCTAACTACTCACTAGTCGTGAAGCGAGCCCACACTGAACTCACTGGGCCCTTCCCACCTGCAACACCACCAGGGCAGACACACGCCCCACAGGCCAAGTTGGTGCTCCTGCTGCATCAAGATGCAAAATCTTTTTAGTTACTGGGCTATGAGGGACACTCCATGTTTCCCCCCTGCAAGAACTACAATGACTGAAGGAAAACCGGGACAATTCTAAGACAAGAATGTATATGCTCAAGGGCTCTGAAAATTCAAGAACTCAGAAACCAAAGATGACTTTCTTGACTAGACAAGAGTTGGTTATAGACTCTGCAACAAAGTACCTCTTAGATATGAAATATTACTACTAGAGGTTTTTTTCCCCTTCATTTTTACTAAGAACTGAAACCTACAAAATGACAAACCAGGAGTACCCTATTAAAAGACAACTTCAATTGCTCCTTTGTTCTAAGAAACTGTGTGTTAGCACTGACTGGCAATACCTTATACCCTGATTTTCATGTTAATTATGCATTTTTTCCTACAAAAATTGACTGCCACACTACATGCTGTGAGTCAGATTTGAGAGCTGCCAAGATAAATGTTCCAAATGGCTGACTTTTTGAAGACAACCTGTCAGCTCACCAAATAATTCTTTGGGGGTTTGTCCCAGCATACTTTATGTCTCCCCTATACCTATACTTATACCTATAGCAATTGTTACAGCTCTTTCCTGATATATCATCTGACAACTAAGGCTAAAGATTTTTCCCTTTCAACCCCTCATATACCAGTAATGAAACTTATAATCCCTTTTGACAGCATCAATTTACTGTGGCTGTTATTGTTTAATTCCTCTACTGATTTGTGTGAAATACTCTGATTCCTAAGGAGATAAGTAATTCTGGCCTAGTCCATCCAACTAAAACAAAGATGACTTTTGTATTTTGGACTAAATAAATGTTTTCTTCCCTGAGGTTTGCTTTCATCAAATAATCATACCAGTGTTTTATTTCCTTTAGTTAACACCTTATTTTAATGAGGCTTGATTCCAAAACATATAAGAACATACGCACACAAGAGGTACTATATTGAGTAAGCCAAGAGTTCCAGCCAAGTGTCCTATCTTTTATGTGGCACCAAGTGAAAAGCAAGCCAAGTGTCCTATCTTTTATGTGGCATTCCGTGAAAAGCACAACGGTAACTATTCATTCCTCCAGTCTTAAAAAAGATAGGCATGAACTGCCTGCCAGAGTGGAAAAGCTTAAGCTTTGAAGCCAGACAGCTGGCTTCAAATACCATCTCTACCACCTCTGTCTCTGTGATCTTGGGCAAACTACTTGTCTCCTCTCAGAGCTCCCCATCCAAAAAATGGGGTAACAGGTGTACCTCAATGGGGTTGTGGAAGAGTTAAAAGAGAATTTTGACATTAAAAACTTAGCATATAACCTGGCACATTAAGTAGATACTAAAGTATTGTTCTTTTTTTTCTGCCTCTCTGTAAAATGCCATTAGTAATTCATTTTGTTGTCTACGCACGAAAAAGAATGTAAAGGATATTAACTGGGGTGCTCTTTATGATAGCAGAGAACTGGAAATAGTCTAAGCATAGGGAAATGATTACATTAAGGTATATTCATATATTGAAATATATGCAGTCATTCCGAATGTTTCTCAAATAACGTTTTTTGACAAGAGAAATTGCTACCCTAGAATTTATGTGAGGAAAACAGACAAGAAAACCTGTATAATAACAATGATAGCTCATATTTACTAAGCATTTACTATGAGGCATGCACCATGCTATGTGCTTTACATGCATTATTTTATTAATTCTAACAATAAACCTACTAGATGCACACTATTATTATCCCTATTTTATAGAAGTAGAAATTGAAGTTTTGATAGTTTAAGCAATTTACAGTCACTACATATGTGGCATAGCCAGGACTGAAATCTCAAAATGTCTGATTCCAAATCACATTTAACTACTATGTCACACTGATTGTTCAGTACAGACTGCCTAGGTCCACCATGAAGCTAGTTTAAACACACATGCGTGTGCGCACATACACGTATGCACATACAACCACATATACATGCATATCTGGAAGGAAAACACACTAGATGCTAACAATGACAGCCTCTGGGTGGTGAAATGTTAGCTGACTTTTAATTCTCTTTTACCCATTTCAGCATCTTTTCCAAATTCAATGAGTAGGCAATTATTTTTACAGTCAGAGAAAACTTAAAAAGAAAAAAACTTGTGAGAGTATTTTGTAAAATATAAAGCACTACCAGAGAGCAGTATTTTTATGAAGTGAGAGTTTATTCCTTGACTTATTACAGATTTGGGTTCCTCAGTGCTACTTTCCTTCAAATTATTTTTTCTTTCCATCAAGTCTAAGGTAAAAAGCGTGTAAAAGACTATTGTGTACATGAATAAAACAAAACATAGTACAGAAACACTGTATTTATAATTGACAGACATTTGATATTAATATAAAAGTCAAGAAGTTTGTGTGAGGGGCGGAAAAAACCCTCTTCAAATAATACAGGATTTTCCATTTAGAGAAAACACATCCATTAGTGACATGATGCCATCAGCGCCTTCTCTGTCATGGTCACAGTTAGTGAAACTGTCACGGAGCCCTTTACATAGATGCCAGCACGCTCTGTGGACATGCCTCAGCCTGATTACTGTCTGCCCCAGGAGGTGTGAGTGTAACGATGTGCTGAAGTGACATCTAAGGAGTGATTTCCTGTCCCACCACCAATTAGTTTTCAAAGCAATGATTTCATAAAGAGAACTGACTGGTATACAAAAAGGCAATTCCTCTGAAACAAACAAGTTCACATGAATTGAAATTATAGGTGAAGTATGAATTTACCTTACAAAATGTTTTAAATAAATTAAAAATAAAGTTATTGACATATGCTTTTTAGTAAACTTTTCAAACGAAAAATGAATACAATCTAAAAGTTACTCCAAATTAATCTCGTTCCATTTCATAATATAGTCCTATGATTGGCAATAAGTGGGTCGATAATGACAGGGTCACTGAGGCATATGACTAAGTCTTTCCTGACGGTATCCTCTTAGAGAGCTTGGGGGCAAGAAAGTAAACACAAGTACAAGATGATCAAACTAGTTCAAACAAAGAAACAAAAAAAACAGCTAACAAAATTCACATATGGATGTCAAGAAGTCTCATGTTGAAACTCACAGGGCTCTCCCTTTGGCCTGTCTTCCTCCACATTTTATCAAATGACAAAGGAAGTACCTTTCTCAAAAAGTGTAATTGACAAGTGAAAAATGTACCACTGAGAGACTGAATTTTAAGAAATTAGAATTCAAAAATGTCTTGACAGAGAGGAAAAATGATTTGTCAAAAAGGGACAAAATGTAACGAAAATAAAGGTAAAGTCCTCTACATGTGTTCACAGGGTTGACTGTACAGATGTAGAACATGGGAGAGCTGGCTTTGTAGCGGTTGTTCAGAAAGAGACTGGGAAGTTTTATTTGACTTTGGGTACAAACTAACGACGTGCTGCCCCTGATTTAAAACGGAGGCTAACACAGTATCAGACTAGATCAGCAAAAGAAAGGTGCCCTGGACAGGGAGTTAGCTGCAGCGCTGTGTCCTCTGCCACTCAGAGAACTCCGGAGCAGGGTTCTGAGTTCAAGATGCCTTGCTTTTAAAACAGCACAGGCAGAGTGGCGGGCGACCAGAGTGTTAACAGGATGGCGAATCTCAGCAGAAAGAACTAGGACCATGGAGTCATGAAAAAGAGAAGCCTTCGAACAGGAGATACAATAGTGACTGTCAAGTATTTGAATACCTACCACACTCAGGTGCAGGACTATTCCACAGCACTCCAAAAGGTGATAGCAGACAAACAGGGAAGCTGCAGGGAGGCAGATTTCAGTATTTTTGTCTGATACGGTTGATAGTGAGTATTGGTCCAACCACAGATGAGACAAGCTCCAAATCAAAAGGGGCTTAAGATCTAGGAGCACTGCAGACTACCATGGGCAGCAGTCCTCAGCCTCACAAAACTGTGACCACCTCATTCCTGGCACGGTTTGAATGGCAGCTGGCTGACTGGGATACTGTGGAAGGGATTCCTGCTTAGGGGGTACCGTTAGACCACAGCATCCACTATCCTTTTCCAATGCCCACATTCTATGCTTCTAATTTCATATCAGTAGCTTTCACGAAGATACTCAGTGCATTTATGTAAGCAATAGCTAAATATATGCCTCGCCTTAATAAATGAGAAATAACTATAAATTTAAAGACAATCCAGAAGATTTAGAAGGTGAAATTCTACCAAAGTTTGGAAATGATGAATTAATGTTGTCATGACAACCTTAGTTCATATCACCCATTGCGACTGCCACAGTTCTTGCTCTGGGACTACCAGAACAATATATGAGTTTACATATTCAGTGCCACATGCCAGCACTAAATAATATTTTTAATGCTTTTACTTTTAATTTTAGAGGCAGTAGGGGGAATTCCCTCACGGTCCAATGGTTAGGACTCAGCACTTTCACTGCTGGGGCCCAGGTTCAATCCCTGGTCCAGGAACTAAGAGCCTGCAAGCCACGATGTGTGGCCAAAAAAAAAAAAGTAGAAGCAGTAGGTTTCTACTCTCTCCTTGAGTGTTCACGGGTTTAATATGACACTATATTGAGGCTATGGTATTGCAGTGGGGTGATCAATTACATCAGGAGCCTAAGAAGTCACTGGCAGCCCCCTGCATGTACTGAATGCAGTCCACCATTCAGACTCCACAAGAGAAATAAATGAGATTAGGACATTAGCAGTCACAGCAGCCAGCATAACATCTTCCACTTTCCCCTTTAAAAATTATAGGACCGCCCACATTCCTGTAATAATCACAGGTCAATCAGAAGTGGCAGTATGTCAGATCAGACTGTCTCACTGGTTATGTATTAGCAATCACTACAATACAGAAAGTTAGCCCACACTGCAAACAGCGCTGCCTCCAATCAAAACCATTCTCTCCTGAGTACACTAAAGCTTTCTTCCCCTTCTAGTAAGCAACTTACGCTACAATAAAAGAACTTTCCAAACACCCACAGTTAAGGAAAGAATGGCTCCAACAAAGTAAGTGTGAAATCTGCCCGGTATCTAATTTGTATATGAATCTTCCTTTTCAGGGTATTTTAGTGGCTTCCTTTATCTATAATTTATCAGCAAAGAATAGAAATAAACGTTTATTTTGATGGCAGTGCACTTGACTATTCAGAGATTCAAAAATTTGCTTTGTTTATTCTTATATTATCTTGGCAGAGGATGTAAACATGCCTTTATCCCCACGGCTTCATGCTGTACTCATAATCCCAGGTGAATGTTTTCACAAATGCGAACCATTAGGTAGGGCTGGTCTTAAACAAAATGTGAAAGCAACTTCCTTCTCGACATTTTTCACCCAGGGATGTCAGGTTTCTGATCTTCTTCCTATCAGTCTCAGGGAAGGGTCTATAAAATCATTCAATCTGAGGAGCACATGTCTGACAAGTTACCACTTTCACAGCATTGCATGTGAGGCCCTGCTGCTGGATACTCTATACCTTGTTTTCTTTAGTTGTAAAAAATCATAACAAAGCAAGTAGGTATTATTAATTTCACTTCATAAATGAGAAAACTGAGGTACAGGAAGATAAAATAACCGGCTCAAGTTCATTATAGCCGGCCAATTACATGAGTCAAAACCAAGCTTTTTTAGCATCAAATTTGTCCTCCTTCTCTTCGAAACCATACTGGTCTTAGGAAAGAGAATAGAGTTTTTATAATGTAGGCTTTTGCATATTAGAGAGCAAGAAAGAGAAGTGTTGATATTTGAAGAGCCTTTTTGAGTAGAACAAATTCTGAAATCACACCATAAAGGCAGCCACCTTTCTTATCCACTCATAAGACCAGCCTTCCAACAGGGAACAAAGAAGCAGGTGTATCATAATTTAGGAAAATCAGCCCTATACTTGCCTTCTCCTTCTCTTCCCAAGTGCACATATGGTACCAATGGGGCAGTCAAGGGAACAGCCAGTATCCAGGCAAGCTATTCAGTTCCACAAATACCTATTAAACTCAATGAGTTTCCTGTCCATTGCAGGCATGTGTCAGTACTGAAGACGCTTGAAAGGGAGTAGCAAGCGCTCACTCGGGCTTGTAGCTGAGAGGCAGGACTACTGGCTTAGGACGGCTTGGAGGTACGTGATGAGACCCTTACCCGAGGCTATTTGAGATTCCTCCAAGAACTTCAGGCAGGCACTTAGGAATGTGAGAGAGAACCTGGGCCACAGAGTGAAAATGTGGTACCCAAGAATGAGACGGTTCTGCCTTCCTAGGCAAAGCGAGGCAGACTGCATGGTCAACCCAATGGAGAGTCACTCGGGTGCAGATGGAAAGGAGCTGTGTAGCTCCTGCCAAGGGCCCAAACTAGTCCCAGATCCTGTAAATGGGGGAGCAGTCACCACACCAGGGTGGTCACCACTTTCTCAGGCCAGTCTTTATACAGGCATGACTTTCAAACTTTTCTTTTTAGCATAAGAACCTTTCCCCCACCAGAATCTTATAGTAATGCCTAATATGTAAAAGGCAAATCAAAACAACTACCCAGAGGCATTCTTCTCAGAACCAAAGGGCTCAACAGAACACAGTACACAAACCACCAGGAGAAAAGCACTGAGTCCCACTGCCTATCAGACTCACTGGCACCTGATTCCACTGGACTTTTCCCCTGATAGTTATGGTTTCTTCCCCTCACCTCCAGGTTTCTCCCTCCTGCTCCAACCTGATAAGCTCTGGTCTCCAACCTTTGTTTGCTTTTCCACTTGGAAACATAAAGCTCAGCATATCTCTTTGGACGTATTATCTTCTGGGTCCTCGTGACAGTCTGTATACCTTCCTTAAGTCTTTTGGGCAAAGTGATCCACAGATTGCTGCCCTCGGCATCTCAAGGCATAACGGAGGAGAACATACCAGCTGTTAGGTGTGTCACTTTGTTTGATGCACAATGACTTTATCATGTACCTATTATTGAGGCTCAAGACAGTGGAAGTGCTGGGACTTCGCCCACTGGGGAAGGATCTGTGGCAGGATGGAAGATCTCAGAGGCCCAGGCATGGCTCTTGGTGTTCTCACAAGCAAGAGGCTTCCTGGGAACGGGACTCCACTTGCCCTGCCCTCGCTCCTCAGATCCTCCCTCTAGCACACAGTATCCCTGTTTCCCTCTCCTGATGCTGACCAGGTGGGCCTGGGGAGACAGACGTGCCTGACTCATGATTTCAGCCCTGTGCACACTGTAGGAAAGACTCCCTCCCGGCTGTAGTTCTCACAGTCTGTCTCTCTGATTCTGAATCTAATCACTTTAATATCTCTGGATTTAAGAAACTGAGCAATTGCTGCTCCTCTCTACCTGCAGGGCTGTCTTAATCATTCAAAAAGTTCCTGGGCTTGCCTCATACAAGATGCATCTCCTGGGACCGAGGAGATGTTCTATAACGATGCTGTCCAATAAGACTACTATGTGAGCCACACAGGTAGTTTAAAATTTCCTAGTAGCCATGTTAAAAAAAGAAATAAAGAGAAACGTGAAATTGATTTAATAATATATTTTATTTAACCCACTATATCCAAAATGTTACTGCTTCAACATGTAATCAATATTAAAATTTGTTCATGAGCTATTTTACGTTCTTTTCTGCATGCGAAGTCTGAACCTGTGGTATATTCCACACTTATAACACATCTCAGTTTGGACTAGGTGCATTTCAAGTGCTTAGCAGCCACAGGCAGCTTAGTGGCCACAGTACTGAACAGCACAGTTCTATAATCTCGTCTCTGTTCCCATCTCTCCTTCTCATTTCTTTCCTGTAACAACTCATTTCCTTTAGTAGGGATGCTGTGGGCAGGGATAGTCAGTGGGGACCAGGATCATTAGAAAAGACTTTGATACACACCCGAAGGGAGAGCCCAGATCACAAAGGAGCTTTTGTGCCAGGCTAGGGAGCTTAGATTTTATCCTGGAGAAGCAGTGACTCCGCTGAAGGATTTTAAGCAGCAGAGAGTCCGTGATCAAATCTGCCTTTTAGAAAGGCGGCAGTGTGGGGAAGGGATTGGAAGCAGGCCAGGCAGAAGGCAGGGAGACCAGTTACAAGGCTACTGCAGTAACCCTCAAGAGAGTGATGAGGGCCTGAACCAAGGCAGTTGTGCCGGTAATGGCCTAGGGAGGTGAGAGCAGATTCAAGAGTCTGAGAAGACAGTTTTTACACGGCTTAGTCATCAATGAAAAGCACGGGTTGAGGAAGAGCGAGGTTCCTAGAACAACTCCCAGATTTTAAACTCATCAAGTGGGTTTCACTAATTCAGGCAGAGAACACAGAAGGAATATGCTGGCTGTAGAAGTAGAATTTTGAACTCCTTGGGTTCAAGACACCTGGAGCAAGTGTCAGGAGAGTTCAGAGTTGCAGATTTAGGAATGGATGGCATCTAGGTGGTAGCAGAAGAAAAGAGTAGCTGAGTAGAGGGTTGAAGGGTGAACCTTAAAGGATGCTGAGGTCTGGGAGGAGGAGAGGAACCTGCAGAGAAGTCTAATACAGAGCAGCTGGGCAACAGGAAAGACATCAGGAGAGGAATGATTCAGAAAACAAGTGGGCAAGGTTTTAAGAAGTAGTGATCAGTAACACCAGAGAATCCTGGACAATGGATCTGGGGGTTATAAGACAGTTTTAAGATGGCTGCTACTAGAGGCTGTAGAGGCTTGGGGAGGAAGGGGAAATGGAGAGGTATGGGCGTTTTGTGGACCTGTTCTTCAAGGAGCTGCCTTCTAAGACGGGAGGGAGATAGAAGGTGACCAGACCAACAGGGGAGGGGCCACAGGGATTTTGCTTGTTTTTGACGTCTCTTGTTATTAGAGAATGAGAAAGGCTTATGAATGCTTATGCAACAAGAGAGAAGGCTGGTTGAGACCCTGAGGGAAAGAGAGATAAGGGAGCAAGATCCCTGAGGAAGCAAGAGGGGATGGTGTCCCGACAGACAGCCTCAGACTGGAGGAAAGTAAAAGGCAACCAAGGAATGAGGAAGAAGGCCCCACCATTTACAAGACACAACATTACCACTGCAAAACTTCTTTATTAGAAATATATGTGAAATATAATGATAGGTGAAGGCTTTTTCTTTTCTTCAGTAGTACTACGTATCATGTATAAAATCAGATAAATGCTGAAAACAGAAAGAAGTCACTAGTTCTCTGGAACTCCAGATGTGTGGTCTTGGTAACATTAACAAGCTTTTCACATCCCTTTGGATCTTGCCTCAACAGCACCTCCAGGGACATTCATCACTGGAAGAGCCACAGCATTGTGCATAGCGGGTGGCCTCTCTGACTGATCGGTGTTTGTGCTGAACTGATAGGTATTTCCGGTGTCACCACGCATTACCTTAAAGGGTGGTATAAGAAAAAAGCCACTGATCAACTCTGCAGGTTTGATCAAGCTATGTAACATCCCCGAGCTACAAAGCCCCCTCCTTAAAAGGATACATAATCCCTGCCTTGCAAGACAGCCGTTTGGTTTAAATGAGATGATCAGTGAGTGGCAGCCGTGAGGATGACACTGCTGCTTTGTATACACTCTGCTCTAAATGTCCAGGCATTGGGTGCTGCTGTCAGTGAATTAGTGCTTGGCAATCACTAGCATCTTGAGCCCCCAAGGAGAATTAAAGACTCAATCCTAGTGTTGGAAGGGCCCTTAAAAATCCTCATGGCCATCTGACGTTTGCAGCCTTTCTTCATCTGGTACCTATTGGGTCTCTGTCCTCAAACTGCCTGGGTTGACACCTGCTCTACAATGCACTCCCCAGTCAACCATCCTAGGCTTCAGTATTGCCCAGCAGTAAAACGGGGGCAACAGCACTGCTTTGAGGAAGAACAGAGATAATGCATATATTTGGACACTGCCTGGTATATTATGGTATAGACAATGCTTTAATACATTAGTCATGGGGTCTTACCACCTCACGAAATAGCGCAGTCCATAACAGGACCACTTTCCTTATACTGACCCCAAATCTGTCTCCCTGAAACTCACAACCGTTGCTCCTAGTTTTACAATCCATGGGGTAGTTATACAGAATCAGAACCTGGGAACTGTGAAGCAGTGTGTTTACTCATTTACTGAGCTCTGCTAGGATCACTGGGCAGTGTCCCACAGATGGCTGCCTACTTGGGACCACGATCAGGGCTGACCTCTTCCTATTTACATTACTATGAAAGTTTCAACCTTCAGTGGTGTCTCCACACTGCAGGAGACCTTTTCAAGCATTCTAAGCAAGTTGGATGCTACCCAGAAAAGCATAAATTATACTGCTTATGAGATTTATTTTGTGCTTTATGTCATGGTTAGTTCAGCACTTGGCACCCAAAATAACTATTGCAGGTATCCGTATATCCTTTAAGTTTCATTACTGAACATTGCAGACCACCAGAACCCAGGAGAGTCCTAGTGGTGTTGCAGTTGGGGGCAGTGATAGTATATTAGAGGACTGATGTTAGAGTCAAAACACTCTGGAATGCCTGCCCCGTGCTCCTCCCAACGCTGCTGCCCTTCCCCCACCCCTACATTCCCAATAAAAGCTATTGAAATCTGACCCAAGGCCTTTCAGTAATCAGCTCAAACAACTGTCACTCTAGGAAGGTCCCCACCACCTCCCAAGCAGAAGGAAATTTTCCCTTCTGAGCTCTCTTAGACCTTTGTTTCTGAGATACATGTGTTTTTTTCTCCTGCTGCACTATAAACTCCTTCCCAGCAGAAAGTGCCTTGTAAAAGGGGGTCTTATTAAAAGTTGAAAGAATTGAATTTTGTCCTGAATACAATATAATAGGTGTGGCGATTTTTCCATACCTCACTTTTCATCCCTAGATGGATCCCCAGATGATTTATTTTTTTAATGTACAAGAAGATTTTAAATGAAAAAGTTGGGTAGCTCTGCAATACAGTCTGGGACTTTGCAGCCTATTAGCTGAATATTTATATAACTGATGACTCTAATCTAATTGTTTTATGCATAAAATACTGACATAGGGCCTCAATGCTTTCATTTTTTGGTCACTAATGGGACCCATCATTCCACTTTAAAATAACGACAGCCTCCTTAATTCTAACTCACAACTGCCAGCCTCCATCATTATCTCAACTCTAGAAAATGCCAAGGCCTCAGAATCCTCACAGCTGATGGAGAGGCTGATTAGAACCACTGAAGAAAAATGGTAAAAAAAAAACCACCTCCTTGACAGATGCCTCCTTCAAATGCTTGTCCCTTTTATCCAATGTCAACATTAATTTCTACGTTAACAAATATTTATCGAGGTCATGACTAGGTGTCAAGCTGCAAGCTAGGCTCTAAGAACATGATGATAAGCAGTACACAGGCAATATCAAAGCCCATCTTAAAAAAAAAAAATTCACCTTTCTAGTTTATTGATTCTATAGGTCTACTCATCAAGGGCTTGCTATGCCCAAGGCTTGCAGATGGTTCAAAGATAGCATACAAGGTACATCAGTGCTCTGCAGGTACTTCCAATCTAGTTGGGAAAGCCAGAATTAAGTACACAACAGTATAAGAGAGTATCTAATAGTCTAAAGAATGATGTAGACAAAAGGGCAGAAGAGGAAGAATCCAATGAAAGTAACATGATTAGGGCAAGCAGACGATTTGGAGATTGTGTTTAGGTCAGAGGAAAAAGGAAAAGGCATTCTGAAAGGGAGAGCATAAACAAAAGCATACAAAGTCATCTCAGAAGGGCAGTGAGATCCAATTAGTAGGAATAGAAGGTTCATGTTACAAAAGTAGAAACTAAAGTTGGTAAGTAAAATTTGGGCAAGAGTGAGGTATACTAAAACCAGGTTGAGAAGTTGGACCAAAGGTGGTAGGAGCGGGTGGAGGGTGGGGGGGCATAAAAAGTATTTGAACTAGTGTAAAGGGCACTGGCTTTGGAATCAGCCAAACCTGAGTTTAACTCAGACCTCCCATGAGATAATCCTTGGATGAGAATTCTAGGAAGAGGTTTTAGAAAGGTTGATATGATGAAGTGCGAAGCATGGGGAGAATGACAGAGAGATAGGATGTAGCTGATTACAATCATCCTAGAATAGGGATGGCCAAAGGCCGGGGCTATGGGGATGTGGGGTGGGGGGTTAAGGAGGAATGCCAAGGAAATGTGAGGGCTGGCTCGGAGAAATTCTTACAAAGGAAGAGTTAACAGGACTTGGTGACCACTTTTACTAATGGAATGAACTAGAGAGGAGTCAGGGATGATTCCTAGGTCTCCACTCTGGGTGATGAAGAGAACGCTAACAGTATGAAGGAAAGTCTTTTCATTGTGAAAGGAAGAGGTTTAGCAGAGAATATAAAATGCTGATCAGACGTGTAGCCGTTGGCCTAACAACAAGACATTAACCATGAAAACAATTAAACAGGTGCATAAATGAGCACAGAATTTATGTCAGGACTAGAGACAAAGATTTGTGTGTATAAGGATAGGTAACACCATCACATTTAAGAATATTTTTATTAGAAAATAAAAACACTAGCTGTTAAACAGAAATAATGGGAATGATATAAATAGTAGAGAGAAATGCATCTTCACAGACTATTTTTCTCAACTATGGTTCTTAGGGGATCCTATCCATTATCACAACACAGAATGAACAAACTTCTGTAGAAGTTCAACATATGGCCTATTTACATAACAAGCATCACAACTCCAAATTAGCCATTTTGATGTGTCAAGGAAATAACACCTTCATAGCAGACTACTTCTAAAACATGGAAGGAAAAAGAAAGGTTTGTTTTTCTTCTGTAATTATGTGTACTGGGTTTTCAACTGTTTGTATCGTGAAAATCACATTTTAATTGTGTGATTACACTCTAAGAACAGTGATGGAATGAACTGATTGGCTGAATTATGCACATTCATTCAGAGATCAATAAACAGACTCCATCACTTAAACCTGCCCATATTATGTATCTGCCCTCATGTCCTGTGTCATGCTTGTGAAAGCGACTGTTCTGTGTACAAAAATTATAACAGCCATCTGATTCAATTATCACAGTCAAATAGCAGTAAAGGGTCTACAGAAGATGACTAGGAAAGAAGCACAAGGGAGCAGTGAGTAGCAGTATCTGTCTAATACAGAACCCGCTCCACTCTAATCAAATGGCGAGACAGGTGGTAGCAGTTTAGATCTTACCATGAGCAACCTCAACTTCTTCCATTTATCAAACTGTAACTAAAAGCTCTTGTCCTGCCTCATAAGATGCTGATTAAAGCTGTGTAAAGGTAACAGGATGAAGACCACCTAAGTGCCTTCAACACAAAAGCCATAAATGAATATTCATTGATAACATCACAATTCTATGATCAGACGCTGAGAAACTGATAAAATTTAGAACCAAAAAATGAAACATTTCTAAAGCTTAACTTCTGATGGAAAGTATTTCCATTTGCATGGCAAAGCAGGTCTTTGAGATGCTTTCTACTGGCAGTGCATCAAAGACTGCGATGGTGTGGCCTAAGCATTTTCTTTTCCTGATCATTACAGAGGTTGGCCAAGCAGCCTCACAAGCCCACAGAAACCGATCCCCACAAAGGCCACTGGAAAATTAGCACAAGCACAGAAACAGTCCACTGAAGACTTTCATTAGGGGGCTCCCTAAAACAAAATGAATACCAAAGGAGTCTTGATCATTTTGCCTAAGTAAGGACTTTAAGTTGAGTCCTAGAAAATTATTTAATATTTTCAGAGGCAAGGATTAAAGAGAGTTGCCAATTAATATACTTTCCCAGGTGTTGAGTTTTTTCTTTTTTTACTATCCCCTTAAATATTGCCTGCATTCAAGTGATTGTATTTTTATGCAAATTATCCTTTGGAGCTAGTTGTGTGTGTGTGTGTGTGTGTGTGTGTGTGTGTGTTTAAAGCCACACAGATAAAGAATTGGACATTTTTCTTGTTCTGCTGCTCCATAAAATAGGTTTTAACAAAGCCTGAGTTTAATCCAAAACTCTAATTAGAGGCTGCAGCCGTTTGCCTTGTCCAAATAGAAAATCATTCCCAAAGTTGATTTTTCCCCTGTTAGAAATCCAACAAATATTTACATACATAGATTTTTTAAAAAACACTACAATTACTAGGTAAAAACTGCCCCCGTCCATACAACACACTGCTTTCTGGTGGATACAATTTTATAAGGCCAATCAAATACTTTATTCAGAAAGCAACTGGAGACTTCATTTTCAGAGTATCTTTCAAAGTAACCGGATTTGTTACTTGAATATTCTTTTTTTCTTTTCCAGAATGAAGCAATTTCTGACTTCCTGTCCCCTTTTTTTCCCTGCCATATTGCACATCTGCTTAATCTCTAGAAAACAAAATCAATCAGAATGGCAATGAATCGTTCCTTGACAATCTAAACCG
This sequence comes from Hippopotamus amphibius kiboko, assembly GCF_030028045.1. NCBI lineage: Eukaryota > Metazoa > Chordata > Mammalia > Artiodactyla > Hippopotamidae > Hippopotamus > Hippopotamus amphibius. The sequence continues at coordinate 104,381,942 of NC_080193.1, forward strand.
GTCGTAAAGGTCACAGGACCTTACTCTTTTAAATACTGGCATAAAGCCTCTTCCTCCGCATAGATGTTAAAATTTCAGTCTTTTTTTTTCTTACTTGGGAGAAGATTGGTGAAAGTTTTTTATATAACATTTTAAAAAATGTAAATAAGCAAGTGCAAAATATTACACAACATTTTATGTAAAGAAAGACTGTGAAGTTCAAGGTTTTTCACTAGTTCTCAACCTACAGATTCTGTAATACACTCAAAGGAAAACGCTGCACAGAAAGAATCTTTACAATGTCAGGTCTCCAAAACCTTGGCATCTGCTAAAACCCGGACCGCTGGGAATTGAAAGCTCAGGAAGTTCACAAACACACACACCAACCCCCCACGAGGTGGAAAACCTCCAGTTGAGAAGATAAGAGCTTTCAGTCGCATCCCTGTCCAGGTAAAGTCTCAGCCCTTCGCCTCCTACGTCTGCGGTAAGTATTAACCACCGAACAGAGTGCGAGCGAGCGGGGCCGATCTTCCGAGACTCGGAAAAGTCGAGCGCGTGGAGAACGCGGGAAGACCCTCTCGCACCTCCGCAACCACCGCTGTCTCGGGCTCCGGCCGCGGTCGGCCGACTCCGGGGCCACCCGCCCGGTCGCGGCGGTGCGACGGCTTCGTCCCGCGGCCGGGTCGCTCGGCAGCTACTCCCGTCACCCCGCGGTCAACCGCGGCGAGTCTGCCGGCACCGGCGCCCCGCGGCATCGCCCTCCCGCCGGGCGCCCAGGGGCGCAGGTGTCCCCGGCCCCGCGGCCCCCGGAGCCGGGCGCCGGCCGAGGGCGAGACGCTGCCGGCGGAGGCTGCTCGGAGCGGGAGGGCGGCGGGAGGGGGGTGGGTCAACGTCCGCCCGGCGGGTGGAAGGGGGCGCTCGCGCGGGGGAGGGCAGGCGAGGGACCGCGGCCGATCCAGATCCGGGGCGGGCGGGTCCACGTCGGAGCGCGGCGGCCACACGCTTGCCCCGGGCGCGCGAATGTGCGCCGCGCCCGGCGCCTCCTCCCGCCCGCCGGCTCGCTGGCCCGCGCCGGCCCGGGAAAGGAAGGACGGCGACCTCTGCGTCCGGCCCGCGCCGCCAGCCCGCGTCGGCGCCGAGCGGGGGCCACACCCAGCGCCCCGGGAGGCGGCGGGGGCTGGGCGGCCCGGGCTCAGCCACCATCCCGGCCGCGCAGGCCCCGCCGCGTCCGCCCGAGCCCCGCGTCCCGGCCCAGGCGCGGCGGGCTGGCGGGGAGGGGGTCCCGGGCGGCGGCGGCCAGGGATCCCGGGCTTACCTCTGTGCCCAGCGCCGGCCACTCCGTCCCGGGCCGGGGGACAGGGATCGGGGGCGCGGTCGCCGGGGCAGGCGCGGCGGCGGCGGCGGCAGCAGCCCCTGCGGCGCCGTGGGCGGGCCGCGCGGGAGCCGCTGCCTGGGCCGCGCGCCGTCCGGAGCTCGCCCCGCGCTGCCGGCGCTCGCGGCGGAGGGCGCAGCCGGCTCGGCCCGCGGGCTAGATTCCTTCACTGACACAACTCCGGGTCGGCCCGCTCCTCGCAGGGACACTCCCGCCCCTCGCAGGCCGCCCCCGCCCGCCGGCCGGCCGGCCAGCCCGCCCCTCGGTGTCACTCACCCAGGCGCACACACCCCGAGCCGGCGCCCTGCGCTCCCGCTCGCACACACGGCGCTGCTCGCGCCTCTCTCGGGTTTTGTATCCGCTCACACGCACGTTCTGACACAGATCCCTTCCCTCCACAAGCCCTCCCTAGCTCCTTTCCCACCCCACTTTCTAGAAGAATCCCCGCACAGCTTCCGCACTTTGCGTGCTTGCCCCACACCAACCTCCCAGCCTTTCCCCAACCTCCGCCTCACTTCAACTGCCCCTGTCATTCAGAGATTTTTGCCACAACCCGCAAGTGTTGCAGGAGAGGCAACCTCCCATACCCAGGAGAATGAACTTTGCTCCCCCCTCCAGGACCGTCTACAAATGCGAGATGCTTCTCTGTTTTAGAAAGCGCTAGTGCTTTCTGGTGCTGAGCCAAGCTCAAAATGTAAACAAAGGTAGCCGATTCCGAAATGACCTGAAGAACCAGACGCGGAAAAAGTACACGGTTGGCTTGGGTCTGACCTTAGAAACGCGGCTCACCGGAGTGTCCCGGCCCCTCCCTTTCGCTGCCTTTCACGCTGGAGGACGGGTTGCTCTCAACGTGTGTGATAACCAAGTTCCAGATAGACGCCGTGGCCACCAGCCCATGGATTTCTGCCTGGGAGTACAGTAGTCGGGAGAGTAAAGGCAGTTTCTCAATCATTATTCATGATGGAAGCACTTTAGATAACGCACCTCTTCCAGAGGCAGTGGAGCGAAATGCAGGCAGCTCTCCAATTCAGTTTTTTTTTTTTTTTTTTTTTTTTCCAGAGTGACTTAGCCTCCCTTTTTCTCAGTACCAATAACTGTTTCTCAGCGGCTCTTTGGATGTGAAACCCCTTACAAATACGCAGGCCAGAGTTACCTATGCCTCTCACGCTCCAAACTCTAAGGGGCCCCTGAGTGTACGGCAGAATGGTATATCATCTGATGTTCAGGAATTCATGATTTGAAATTAGATACAGACACCTTTCTGGTAAAGTTCAAATGTGCTAACACAGTGTGCCCCTGTTAACAAAGCACAGCCGTAATAAGGGATAAAGGAGCCGCAAGTAAAGGAACTTATTTTCTTATGTGACTTGTGATGGTACTTCTTGTTACACTGGGTGAGTGTATGTATGGATCATATAATTTATTTTAAGATATTTGTCAGTCCTTTATAAGTATTAACTTATTTAATCCTTCAAACAGTCTAATCAGGTAGGTAGTATTTTTGAAATGGTAGAGGGAGGGTTTGAACCTACACAATCTGGCCCCACCTATGCTACAGATAGGAAAACCTGCTTCTAGAACCATATTACATGTAAATATAAAGGATAAACATCATATTGCTTATTGAATTTAGATGGAAAGGTAACCTGTAACAATGTGATTTGGAATTTGATGCACTTTTTAGGTCCTCTGGCAAAATAATTCACTTACGTTTGGGGGAGTTTCTTCTCATAATTAGAATTCCAAAATGAGTAATTATTGTTTTCCTAGGAAGGACTTTGGGAATAACATTGAACTCAGTCTTCATTCCTTTATTCTACCACTTCATTGCTTCCTAGGACTCCAAATCTAATTTGTTTAGTAATTCTGAAAGAAGATCTGCATATGACCAGAGGGAAGAAAGGGTTTTCAGAAGCCCGTACATGGCCTTTTACCTTTAAGGGCTATTTCCCAGTAAGTAGGTAGTAACCACAAGAATAACTGGTATGTGTATTGAGAGTGAAAATATTAAAGCATTGAATTTGATGAAAAATAAGTAAATGGCGAATGGGTGTAGACTAACACTAATTCTCTACTGGGGATGGAGGCCTAGTCCATGAAAAAACAACTATAAAGTAACTAAAGAAAATAATTACAACTTTCGAGGGTTATTAAGGGAGCTTGCAAAAGAAATCAGACTTTTAAAAGTTTATACACAGTGAGTTTCAAATAAAACTTTTGCTGTTCAAATTAATTTACTCTTAGGAAAAAAAAGTGAAAACTATTTTGAGAGAGAGGGTTTATTAAATAAACATGTAAAAATTTCTTGGACATCAGCTAAGTAACAATGCAGTATTTTGATGAGTTAAGCATAAATGATTTTTAAAACATATGAATTACATTCCTAAAATTACATGGAGATATAAAGAAGCCAAAGAAATAAAATATGAAAAAAATGTGTATTGGTGTTGCCACCAGATATTGAGAATTTATTTGAAAAATTACATTATTTGAAATTTTGATCAGAAAGTTATCTGTCTAATGCTAATATGAGTCTTGTTCAACATGATTCTCTGTGATTATAATCCATGAATCTCATTTTACTGTTTTCTAAGATGAATAGAAAAGTGAAAGTCTTTTCTTCAGCAAACAAACAAGAATCATGAGTAAACATTTTCTGAGAGATGAACAAAGTATATTAGTTTGTATATTATAATATTTCCATGCAGGTATTTTTAATCTGTCTGCTGCTTTCCTCCTTACACCCTTTATCCGATGTGCTTAATTGTCAGCGTGGGGAAACAACACATACCCTGCAATGAGGCTGACCTTTTCCTTGCAAGATTTCAGCAAAATGCCATATTTCCTATTTTCCACCTCCTAGATTGTCGTGATTTGCTAGGCATGGCCATTCAGAGCAGGGTTCACATTCATGGAAGTAGCTCAGATCCCAGAAGCCAGTTTTAGGCCACGGTCAGTTGTCTTTATCAGAATTTTGACATCTGAATAAGTATGGGGACAGAGAGTGGTTTTTGTTACTAGGCTCCAGACCACTATTCAGACCTGCTGGAAAGCCTTTCATCTACCTTGACTTTGACTAGATGCAGGGACTGGGTAGATCTCTGGGGGATCTACTGGGGATCTCCCTTTGGGAGGAGATGAATGTGTTCTGTGTGTGTGAGTGTGGTGTTCATTAGAGCTGTTTACAAATATTCCAGCTCTGCTTTCTTCAAAGTATACGGTAGGATTTCGTGTCCCCAGCCTACTGAAGTGCAGGGTAGCTCTGTGATTTGCTTCAGCCAAGAAAGGTGATGGAAGAGATGAGTATCAGTTCTGGGCAGAAGTTAAGAGCTGGTGCATGTATCCCCACGTTCTACGTGTCCCTGTAGCTGCAGCCAGGAAGGTGCCCGGCGATGGCTGCTCCGCTGGACCGCAGTGAGTGACGACAGGGAGCAATGCCCCCCATGCTGACCCTCCCTTACAGGACGCGAGCATGCGTGAGAAATAAACCTTGTGTCTTAAGCCACTGAGATTTCGGGGTTGTTTGTTTCTGCAGCATAATCTAGCCTATTCTGATTAAAAGTAGGGAGGAAAAAAGGAAAATAATTGCAGGGCATACTGTGGCAGAGAATAGCCAATAACTCCACAACTCTGTTTCTCTTTCCTCCCGGGTACACAACTAATTCACATTTCTCAGCCTCCTGTGTAGTGAGGTGAGGCCCTGAGACTGAATTCTGCCCAGTGTAACGTAGATGAAAGTTTTATGCTCCACCTCCAGTCCCCGCCTGTGGAGAACCTCCTGCGTGATCTCACGTCTCCATCTGCTGTATGGAAACTAAGGATTCTGAGACGCTAGAGCAGGAGTCAGCAAACTTTTTCTACAGAGGGCCATATGGTAAATATTTTTGGCTTTGTGGGTCGTGAGGTCTCTGTCATAATGGTTTTACAGTAAAGTCATAAGCACTATGTAAACAAATGGACATCGTTGTGTTCCAATAAAACTTTATTTACAAAAACAAGCAGTGGGTCTAGGTGTCCTGGAGGTGGTAATTTGTTGACTCCTTACCCAGAGGAGGGTAGAAACACAGGCTGGAGGGAGGCTGCGTCTCTGAGTCACTCTATGGTATTTACTTGCTGAACACACACATCGAAATGTTATCTGAGTGAAAAAAGCAACCTTCTGATGAGTTAAGCATAACTAACACGCTATCTTATTCCAGATTCCAGAAAAAATTCTGGATGGATTAATAATCTAAACAAAGAAAACTATAAAAGACTAAAAGAGAATGTAGGAAACTCTTTTACAATATTGGTTATCTTTATAAAACTAGTTAGAAATATTATGATGAAAAAACCCCAGAAACCCTAAGAAAAGATTAAACAGATTTGACTATAAAACAAATAAACAACCCAAACAGTGATGGGTACCATATTACCTAATGGGAGAAAATATATGCAACATATATACACAATAGGAAAGAGTTAATACGCAAAATAACAAATAGCTTCTAGAAATCAGTACAAAAAGGAAGCAGCAAAATAAGAAAACGAACATAGGATATGAAGTAATTTTTCAAAAGAGGGAATATGTGCTAATAAGCATATGGAAACATGTTCAACCTCATCAGTGATCAGAGTGTAAATAAGAACAAGACAGTATTTTTTACTTATTAGGTTATCAAAGAAGTGTTTTAATATGAGGAGTTTGTGAGTGTGTGTAAAAATAACTTTCATACTCAACTGACTATAGTATGATTGATAAACATTTCTGGAGAACACTTTGCAGTATCAGTGATGGTTAAAGATGCACACACACTTTGACCATGCATTTCCACTGCAAGTTACCCTACAGAAATACTAAGTGTGCCAAAATATATTCACATGTATGTCTATTATAGTATTATTTGTAGGAGGAAAAAAAGTTAGACACCACCTCAACATTTATGAATAGAGGAATGGTTAAAAAAAATTGAGTGTATGTACCCTGTGGAATAATAAATAACTGTTAAAAACCAGGGAGCTATGCATGTGTTGACATGGAATAGTGTTCATGATATATTTTTGAATGATAAGAGCAAGTCAGAACAATATGTACCGTATGTGCTTTAAACAGAGGGGAGGGCGGGCGGAAATCTATGTATCTTAAAGGATATGCACACTGTTGACACTGGGGTGGGGTTCTTCCATTTTTAACCCTGTACACTTCTCTTTTTCCCTTTGTATATCATTTTCATAATTACAATTTCTTTACAAAGTTAAAGGACAGAAGTCAAGAGAGACTGAAAGAAAATCCCGATGTGGACCCTGGCCAACGCTGAGAGGTTGAGAGATGAATGGGCAGAGGAACAAAGACTTGTTGAAGACTTGCTGAGGCAAATCCAAAGGCATGAGTCACTCCCTTGGAGTTCCAGTGGCAGCAGATCGAGTTGTTATGACCTGGAACCAGGGTTCTGCCTGGAAATTTTCCAGGAAAGAGGAAAACTGGGGGTGAGAAGAGAAAGGATAACCTGGCCAACCTGAGGGCAAAACATGTTGGAAACACAAAAACCAACTAATGTCCCTTGGCTGAACTTTCTTAGTGTTTACAGGCGTTAAATATTAGGTTATCTTTTCACCGCTTCAGATTTTTTTTAGGTTAAAAACCTTCTCTTCTCAGAAGCTAAAATGAATATATACCTAGAAGGGGTTCTTTTTTGTTTGTTTGTTTTAAAGGTTACATGTCACTGTATATTCTAGGAAGGTAATTCGAGGTTCATTCAACCTTAGTTGTGCCAACAGGAAGACAGATGACCCCAGTGTGTGTTATAGGTGTACAGGCTGTCACTCATTCAGGATGCCAGCATTCATTTATTTGTTCTCTGATGTGTATTAGCATCTTCTGTTGACCAAGAGTAGTTTTGTCACAAGTCTGATTAGTAGTGAGATGGAACATCTTGTATGTTTAGTAACCATTTATTTTAAGTAACACCATGTTGTGTTACTTAACAGAAAGTTTTATCTCTTGCGTGTAACTTGTACTCCCCAATTCCCCGTATTATTGTATATTCCTTACCTTATAAACAAAAGTCCACTGGTGCTGCTTTTGGCTACCACACCAGAGGGGACAAAGGAATTTTGTTGTAGACCCAAACCTACTATTTAAAGAAATCTCACTATTCCTCTGGGTCACAGCATAGGATGAGGCAAAGGCAGATTCTGGCATTTTTCTGGTTGGTTGTACTCTGAGTGCTTTTGCCCAAATCTTCACACATGTGGGACTGGCCCTGCCTGGCTTGGAACCTGAGACATGGGCTATGCTGGTGACAGGGAAATGGTGTATTAGTTGGCTAGGACTGCCATAACAAAGCGCCACAGATGGGGTGGGTAGCTTACAACGGGAATTTATTGTCTCACAGTTCCGGAGGCTAAAAGTCTGAGATCATGGTGTCAGCAGCGCTGATTCCTCCAAGGGCTGTGAGGGAAGGATCTGTTCTAGGTTTTTTTCCTTGGCGTATAGATGGCTGTCTTCTCCCTGAGCCTCTTTACATTGTCTTCCTTCTATGTGCATCTGTCTCCACGTCCAAATTTCCCTTTTTCATAAGGATACCAACCATATTGGATTAAGGCTCACCCTAGTGACCCCGTATTAAAGACCCTATCTCCAAATGAGATCCCATTCTGAAGTACTGGGGGTTAGGACCCCAACATATTTTTTTCCTTTCCTTTCCTTTCCTTTCCTTTCCTTTCCTTTCCTTTTTTTTGCAGGGCAGAGCAGCAGGGACTAGTCAACCACAACCGATGGCATAATAATGAAGTTAATAGTAAAAGTGGGGTCAGAGCCTGGTTCTCTGACTAGTTACCCAGGGCTTTTTTTTATCAGACCCCCCTACCTCTGCATTCCAGGCTGTCTTCCTGACCCTTTCCCCGGGTTCCTGTTGATTCCTGTGCATTTGTCTAATGGAATAATTAGGTAATTGGGCATTTATCTCCCTGATGAGACTTAAGCACCGGCTGTGAGCAGAGACTGGATCTTTTGTTCGGGATCTAGCACAGGGCCTGACCCAGACAAGGTGACTGAATGGATAACAACATCCATCTTGTAAAGAGCACCGGTCCACACTGCCATTCGTCTTCCTGATCACACAAGTAAATGTAAGTGAATCTAGACTCAGCCCCAAGTTTTCTAGACATGAAAACTTGAAAAATTTTTAAATCCTTATTAAGTATATAGTGGCACATTGTGGACAGAAGCTTCTAGAAGGGATGGTGGAATAAGGAAGTCCAAAACAGGGGGAGTCCTTACATGCAGCTACTTGATAAATGAAGCAAGTTCAGCCAAAGGATATTGCACCCTACTTACATTAATAATGAACTTTAGGTTTAACGTCTAAATTAAAAATTACAGTTAGAGAAAATGGAAATACTTCTGTGGAGATTGTTTTATGGTTAATAAATAGAGTTCATGAGGAAGGCCTATGGGAGTTGTGTGTTTTTAAAACCAAGAGAAAAGTCAGAAGGGCAACTTAATAACAGTCTTTGAGTGGAAACACAGGGATGTTGCTGAATTTTTCTGTCTCTGCTGAAGACAGAACCAGAATACTTTACGCCACAGCATGCGAAGGTTTGGTTGACTATGAAGGAAACATTTCCCAATAGAGTACTAAATATCCGGGTGGCTTGGATTCCAATACAAGCTGTGGTTTTACATCTTTCTGTCATTTAAATGAAAACTGCTAAAATACATCAAGCCAAGCTCTTTCACTTACTAGCCATGAGACCTTGGAAAAGTTACATCATTTCGCTGAGAGTCTGTTTCCTTACTCATGAAATGGGTTTAATTTTTACCTCAAAGGGTTATAGAAGATTGAATACGAAACATGTAGTATAGCTCCTGGCACATTGTAAACACTCCAGAAATAGCATTAATAATGAACACAACAGCAAATATTTATTACTTACTACATGTCAGATACCATTCTAAGCACCACATGTGCTATTTCATTTTGGTTTCACAATGATCATGTGAGGTAGGTGCTTTTATTTCCATTTTACATGTGAGAAAATTGAGGCACAGAGAGATTAAGTAACTTGCCCAAATCATACAAGAAGCGACAAAGCTCCAGTACAAATCCAGGCAGTCTGTCTCCCGAGCAACCTCTATGTGTTTATAGCAACTAAATATTAGCTCTTTTAAAATAAAAAATTGGCATGTTCTTTAAAAATTCATAGTCTGGTGGTCCCCAGCCTTTAAACATCCTTTCTATTATTTTTTTTCCTTCCATGTTTTGAATGGTTCTATTTACTAAAACACTGCTATGATAAGTAATAATTTATTTTTCATTGCTATTAATCAAATATGTAACAACTCCAGATCGATATGAAGTAACAGCATGATCTTATACAAACCTCGTTAAAGGCAAATAACTTGATGTTTTGGTTGGCTCGTGCAGCTTTATCACTGCAGTCTGCACCAGCCTTTTTGAAATAACCTGTAATAATTAACTGGTCCTCTCTCTTCCACTATGAAGTTCACAGAAGTTAACATTCTGGGATGAGTCATCTGTGATACTGATATATGAATTCCCTCTACTGAAACATAACAGTAAGTGGTTCCCCCAGCAAATGATTCCTCCAGCATTTAGCATCCTGAAGACACAGGTGACTACATTAGCAATTCTTAAATAGTATGGTAAGTAGTTTTGGATAAGTCTAGTTAAGGTCCAGAATGTATTTTCAAAATATATATTCCATTACTAAATGTTAAAAGTGAATGCTTCCTTTTCTGATCTTTATTGGAGTATAATAGGTCCACACTGCTGCGCCAGCCTCTGCCACACAACAAAACAAATCAGCTGTATCTATACGTGTATCCCCATCTCCCCTCCCTTTTGAGCCTCCCTCTCACCCTCCCTATCCCACCCCTCTAGGTCATCACCAATCATCCAGCTGATCTCCCTGCGTTAGGCAATTGCTTCCCACTAGCTAGCTATTTTACATTTGGTAGTGTATAAATATCAATACTAACTCTTTCACTTTGTCCCAGCTTCTCCTCCCCCCACCCCATGTCCTCAAGTCTGTTCTCTACATCTGCGTCTTTCTTCTTCCTCTGAGTTCCTTTGTTCTTGCCACTGAGTTCATCAGTACCATTTTTTTAGATTCCATGTATATGTGTTAGCATACTGTATTTGTTTTTCTAAAAGTGAATGCTTTTAAGTAGGAAACAAAATGTCAAATCACTGGATGTAGGTGAGTGTGAAAGCGTTCTCTGCAGCTGGAGGCTAAGGACAACTGAAGGAATGAGGACCTGGAATTAGAGCTGTCCACGGCGTGTGTGTGTACTTGTGTGTGTGTGCACAAGTGCACTTATGCAGGGGGCAGTTGTGGGGAGAAACAAGCAATGGTGTGCTAGTAAACTACCTTTAAGGGGGGGAAAGGCTCCAATTGGTAGCATTTGCCGATTTCCGTGTTACAAATACTCCTACCATGGCCAATTTCAAGGTACCAACAGTTTGATGACATTACATATTTATATTTACATTTATTTTACTTTAATATATATTTATATTTAACAGTTGGCTCTATCAAACCAGCATAAGCCTCCACCAAATCCCTGGAAATAAACAAACTTGTTTATCAGTAGTCTCAGGATAGAGCCTGGAGATGCTATTAATGAGAATGAGTGTGTCTGACAGGGCAGGTGAAGGAGAAAGTCAAGAAAACAGAATTTCTAAGATGAAGTCTAACACTGAAGACTTATAGCCAGAAATGTTTCTGAGCCAAAGAGGCCACAAAGAAGAGAAATTTTGGAAGGCAGCAATCTAGTTGCCAAAGTGGGAATTAAAAACTTGGTTGCAGGGGCATATCCCAGAGATGATGACTGACTGGATAAGTAGGAGAAGGGAGGAAGATGCTCCAATACAAGTAGGGTGAGGATCTGCTCACCTTGGACCAGGTGTGTTCCTGTACCAGTTGAAATTCTTGTCTGATATAGCCAGCTAACAAGCCAGGTACTAAGCAATAGGAAGTAGAGTGGGGATTTTGTTCCAAAAGTTCTAATACGAGATGAGGAAGATGGAGGAAGCACAGTTACTGAGACTAGGACATAAGATAAAACCCAAACTAACAACCCTACTGAAAGTCTACTTCACTGAAAGAGAGCTACTTAAATCCAAATCTGAAAGGCTTCCACGAGGCATCCCCTTTTGCCAATAAACCACGGCAGGAGAGCAGATGGTCTACAGATAGCGGTCAAGTGCTTGCGGCTGTGAGCAGAAAAGGGACATCTCAGGGCAAAGGTAGGTCATTATACTAAAGAGTAAACTGCATTGGTTGTGAAGAGTTCAGACATTTCAGTATAGTTCTCGGCTGGGAAATCAAACCACATGTAGCTTCTCACAGCCCGGCGACCAAACTCTCTAGGCTACCGCTAATCTGATGGTACAACTCTTCCCCTGCAACCCCTGCCCCATCTTATCAGGACCAAATTTCTGGATGCCTGAAGATGGTGAGGAGCAGAGGGAGTATGAGGAAGTGGAAATAATGGACATGAACCACTCTTTCTGACAGTTTGAAGGAGAGAGATGGAGCTAGAAGGAAATAAGGGACTGAGGGGTTTGAGTGAAGGAGAAAAAGAATAATGAAGTGATGACTGCCATGGATTCTGATCAGAATTAGGAGTATGATTGTGTTTGTCTGGGGGAAAGAAAAAGCAGAGAAGTGAAAGCTAGAAGTCTAGACACACAGACGTCATCTTTTCAGTGCTCCAGTGTCCTGAGAAGGGATTATTCAAATGTCCAACTTGCTTTTCTACCTCCTTTATAATAACCAAAGTGTAAGGCAAGAATATTAGAGCATTGGTGTCTGGCTTCTTTGCAATGACACATGAAGTGTCTCTCTCCACCAAGGTCACTAGAGACTTCCTGTTGGCCAAATTCAGTTGACAGTTTCCACTTCTTATCGTCCCTGGCCTCCTTCAGTGATCTGACACTGTCCTCCTTTTGAGAACACTCTACTCTCCTGTACTGTCACTCTGAGCTCTCATCCAAGCTCCGGGATGGTCTCTTTCCAGTCTCATACTGGGGCATCTTCCTTCTCCTGCCTCTTAAATGTGAGTACTCTCAGTGTTCTGTCCTCAGTCTTTTCACTCCTCAGTCTATTTCTAGATCACCTCCTCCACGTAAGTTATTTCATTTGCTCTGTACAAATGATAACTCTGGTATCTTTATCTTTGACTCACAGCTCTGTCCTTGGCTCTAGACTTCTAGATCCTAAATCTATGTAATTATGTCCCACAAACAACTCCACTCCACAAGTTCAAAATTAGAACTCTCCAACAACCTCGAAAACTTTTGGGGACTCCTCTGGTGGTGCAATGGTTAAGAATCCACCTGCCAATACAGGGGACACGGATTCGAGCTCTGTTCCAGGAAGATCCCACATGCCGTGGAGCAACTAAGCCCGTGTGCCACAACTACTGAGCCTGCGCTAGAGCCCGTGAGCCACAACTATTTAGCCCATGTGCTGCAACTACTGAAGCCCGCGCACCTGGAGCCCATGGTCTGCAGCAAGAGAAACCCCTGCAATGAGGAGCTCGTGCACCACAATGAAGAGTAGCCCCTGCTCGCTGCAACTAGAGAAAGTCCGTATGCAGCAATGAAAACCCAACACAGCCAATTAATTAATTAATTAATTAATTTTAAAAAAGAAAAAATAAAACTTTTGGAGTATAGGCATTACATCTTATGCCCTTTTTTAAAAAAATAAATTTATTTATTTATTGGCTGCATTGGGTCTTCATTGCTGCACATGGGCTTTCTCTAGTTGCAGCAGGTAGGGGCTACTGCTCATTGTGGTGCGAGGGCTCCTCATTGTGGTGGACTCTCATTGTGGAGCACGGGCTCTAGGCGCATGGGCTTCAGTAGTTGCAACACACAGGCTCAATAGTTGTGGCTCACGGGCTCTAGAGCACAGGCTCAGTAGTTGTGGTGCATGCGGCATGTGGGATCTTCCTGGAGCAGGGCCCGAATCGGTTCCTCTACATTGGCAGTTGGATTCTCAACCACTGTGCCACCTAGGAAGTCCCTCATGCCTTTTTTTAAATAGCCTCAATGCATGGAAGGTTCAGCAAATGTTGTCAAGTGACAATATGGCTGGATATTTTCAACAAATATATATTAAATTTCATTTATTTAATATTTTACTTAGGTACAGTTGATGTACAATAAATTGCACATATTTAAAGTGTACAGTTTGATGTTTTAACATGTGTACACCTTTCACCACAATCAAGATAGGGAACAAAGTCATAATCCCCCCAAATTTCTTCTTTGTTTTGCTTTGTGAACCCGCCTTCTGTCCTCCCTACCACCTCTCACTGCCAGACAACCAGTGATCCAATTTCTGTCACTATACTAGTTTCTATTTTCTATAATTTTATGTAAATGATCTCATACATTATACACTCTTTTTTTTTTTTTTTGGCCTGGCTTATTTACTGAGCATAATTATTTTAATTGTTCTTATGCCTCAAGTATCAATAGTTCATCCCCGTTTATTGCTGAATAGTATTCTATTACATTGGCATATCATCATTTGTTTATCACCTGTTGATGGGCATTTGTGTTGTTTCTATTTTTAGCTATTACAAATAAAGCTGCTATGAATCATTTGTCGCAACCAGAGAGGGGCCCCGCGCGAAGCAACAAAGACCCAATGCAGCCAATGAATGAATGAATGAATGAATGAATGAATTTTTAAAAAGTTCTTGTGGGGCGTATCCTTTCATTTCTCTTGGGTAAATAAATAAGAATGAAATGACCATATTATATGGTAGGTGTATGTTTGACTTTATAAGAAACGGCCAAACTTTTCCCAAAGTTTTTACTATTTTACCCTACCACTAGCAGCCTGTGATGTTCTAGTGCCTCCACATCTTCAGTAACATTTGGTATGGTCAGTATTTTTAATTTTGGCCATTCTAATAAACGTGAAGTGGTATCTCACTGTGGTCTTAATTGGCACCTTCCTATTGACCAATGATGTTGAGTATCTTTTCATGAGCTTATCTGCCATCCATATATACCCTTTGGTAAACTCTTCATTTCTTTCGCCCACTTGAAAAGTGAGTTATCCTGAGTTCTTTATATATTCTGAATGTTCTTTGTCATATATATATATGTATATGATTTGCAAATATTTTCTCCCAGTCTGTAGCTTGTCCGTTTAGTCCTTTAACTGTGTCTTTTGAAGAGCAGAAATTTTTAATTTTGGTGAAGTCTATTTTGTTCTTTTATGGAGTCTGCTTTTGGTATCCCGTTCAAGAAATCTTTGCCTAAACAATGGTCACAGAAAATGTTCTATATTTTCTTCCAGAAATTTTATAATTAGGTCTGTGATCCATTTTGAGTTAATTTTTGTATATGGTGGGAGCTATGAATTGAAGTTCATTGTTTTGTATGTGGATATTTAATTTGTTGAAACACACGTACATTTAAAGAAACTATAAGGGAGTCTGTCCTTATTGTAAATCAGTGGAAGCCTTTACTTTAAAATTTTTTAATAAAAGATATTGTACCAACAGCCCAGATTAACTGTTTGCCTAGTTTTAAAAAGCATACTCTTTATTTATTCTATTTTCAAGGTATCTCATTAACTTTTAAATATTTTAAAATTTAGTTTATTGGAGTACAGATTATTTATAATGCTGTGTTAATTTCTACTGTATAGCAAAATGATTCAGTTATACATATGGATACATTCTTTTTATATTCTTTTCCATTATGGTTTATCACAGGATATTGAGTAGAGTTCCTTGTGCTACACAGTAGGACAAACTTTTAAATTTTTATAGTAAAGGAATAAATCAACATTTATGTCTTGTGTCCTATTGGCTTATCAGTTTCATCCTGATTGTTCCTAGGCCTTTCGGGGTAGGAGAGGAATAACGGGAAGCAGGTTAGGTATGAACTAGGCATAAATGTGCCTCATTGATGCCTCATTAAAATGCTCATAGCTCTGGAACTGGCATTTTAGGGAACCTCTGGGATTATTGCATGAAGCATCTTTTTTGTATGGATTTTGATGCAGATGAGAATGGAATACTCTTAACAGTGTATGTGTGTGTGTGTGTGTATTTTATTAGGAGGCAGGAAGAAAATGGCTGATTACAGATCTTGTTTATTTAAGTTCAGTAGAGAGAAAAGTCTTGGGACAAACCCATCTTCCTTCTTTGGAATGGCCCACCAGAGTTTAATAAAAAATGATTCAAATATCTGGAGTGGTCTGTGAAGTCCTGAAGCCATTTTCGGGCTGGAAATGACAAATGGGCATTCTCAGCCTGCTCAGTGCAACTGAGAGGAAACTTATTGTGGGTTTTGGGAAGCAATTTTGACCATTAAAAAAGTATCCACTTTTAAAAATGAGACACAATTTGTCATTAGCATCCTAAGGCTCTTCTCCACTTCCCCTTTTGGTAGTTTCTTCTTTTTTCTAGGTATCCAAGGCTCTCATGCTTTCAAGTGCTCTCTCCCTTCCTCAAATCTAAACCTGCCATGATTGATGATTATGTTTGAATGTATTGTCTATAACAGGGATACAGTACTTGCACATTAGCGGAGGACTAAGGCTTAACCAAAGGACTTTCTAAGGTTGGAATGTTAGGGCTCAATAAGCCTATAGAAGAGATGTACCTCAGGGTAGCCATTTAGATGAGGTAGTGGACATATATAGACATTGTGTTACTTCCAAGTATTCATTTTCCACTCTCCCATTCTTCCTAGCCCCCAAATCTTTGGAAACCATAAAGTTCCATAAAAACTGAGCCCACTTCTAACTTCAGGTATGGAATATCGACAAATTAGCTCTTCCAATGCTCCTGGCCCTTGAGATTGGTTCACGGATGGGAAAATTACTTGAGTTGGTTCAGTGAGAGGGAATCTCAAGACTTATATGGAAACCACCAGAAGTTTCTTCTCTATTCCTCCAAGCACTGGATTGTAAAATTGTAAGAGTTGAAATTGCTGCCACCATGAGAGGAAAGTTTCTGTTTGAAACCTGGAAATGAAGCCAATGCTGTAGATGGCCAAAGAGCCATTCAATGAGAAAAGTTCTTGGTGATGTAATTGAGCTGCTAGATCAAACTTCACTTGATTACTTACATCGTGCGAGGCAATACATTTCCTTTTTCTTTTATGCCTGTCACTTAACTGAAAGAAAGACAATGGGGTACCTTAAGGCTGCAAGGAACTGAGACCTTTTCAGGTTTCCTCAGGTTTATGAGGATAGAGCAAGACATCTCAGCAGGTCTCCTGAAAAACTAAAAATTGGTTCAAGAAACAGTTAAGCATAAGCTAATCTAATGTTTTAAATCTCCTCAGAAATTAGTATCTAACCTTATTCTGATGTTGTACAATGTTGGTGATTTAGCTGCTTTTTGTTCCAAAGACTACCAGTTACCTGATTCTCTTCTGCTACATTTCACATTCAAAGTTTAGTTCAGTCATTTGGTTACAATCCCAAAATCCCTCTCAGACATCACTGGCGAGCAGATATCTGCCTGGTCTACTCCACCCTGGCGGATACGATGGAACATTAAAAAGCACGGTAAGGAGGGGTACGGAAATCTTCAGCTGTAGGCTACGGATGTGGAAGTAGCTCCAAGCTTTCTCATGAGGGACTCTTGTTAGGCATCGTGCATGGGCTGTGCCAGACAGTGTGCTTTCTGGACTCGCTACACTTGTGATGGGTACTGTGAGAGAGCTGAAGGAGCTAGGGAGCTGAGAGTTGGCAGGGATTTGACCATGTGTGTATAGGAACTTCTGGAATGGTCGTGTTGGTGATTCCTATCTAATCATATGATAAAAATTTTGAAATATAATTTTGACAAAAATCACATGGGAATGTAAATGCCAAGGTGATATGGTGGGGTCCTGGCAGTGTCTCATAGGATTCTATCGAGCAGCTTTCCTGTGCTTGTCTTCTGATTGGATTCAGTCAAGAGGGAGCCATTGTGAAAGGTGGGAGAGTTGGAGGAGAGTAATATTAGGCTATTTATGCCCCTGGGTCCCTTCCTATGGGATCGCCTCAGGCTGGCTGTGTCCCTTGACCAAAGGTCACTGCTCTGCATTCTGATGATCACAGCTCCTTTCAAGGTGACCTTTTCTATATGAGTCTTTTTTTCTGGTTTCTGGTAACCATTCCCTGCCCTCTGCTGTTACCAGCTCTGATCTGGCAATATGTCTCTTGGTTCCTCTGTATCCTGATTGCACCCTTACAAATAGTCCTCTGCTAAATAAATCTCAGTTTTCTCCTAGTTTGTGGCTTATCTATTCTTTTTATTAACAGCGTCTTTTGATGAGCAGAAGTGCAGTCTAACTTATCATTTTTCCAAAACAATGATTGCTTTTGCATCCTAAGAAAATATTGCCTCTCCCCAAATCATGAATCCAGTTTCCTGGATTCTCTTCTAAAGCATTATGAATTTAGCTTATATATTTACATCTCTGATCCATTAAAAACTAGTAATTGTGTACAGTGTGAGCTAGGGGTCAATCTTTTCCCCATATGGATAATCCAGTGATTCCAGTGTCTTTTATTGAAAAGACTCCTTCCACCAGTGAATTGCTTATATTGCTATGGGTTCGTTACTCATTTCATGTTTGTTCTTGTTGATTTGTTCCTCTATGTCTCCTTTTGTACCTTCTTTTGGATGAATTTCATATCTTTTAGGATTCCATTTTATTCTATCTATTGGCTGTTTAGCTATACTTCTTTGCATTAAATGTTTTAACTAGTTGCTCTAGGAATTACAATATCCATTCTTAACTTTTTATGGCCCTATTTGGTTATTCTTTATCGTTTTATGTAAAATGTAGAAACCTCACAACCACAGAAGTTGCATTTACCCCCCTTTTCCTTTATGCTATAATGGCCTTATTTATTGCATCTCCATATAGTATAATTCCCACAACACAATGTTTTTTCTCCAAACTGTATGAATTCTTAAAGGTTGAAGAAAAAAGAGGTTTTTACAATTACCCAGCTCTTTGCTCTTTCCAATGCTCTTTATTCCTTCCTGAGGATCCAGGTTTCCATCTACTATCATTTCCTTCAGCCTGAAGAATGTCCTTTGTATTTCTTATAGTACAGGACTCCTGATGATGAATCCTTTTAGCTTCTTTTTCTCAAATCTCAAAATCTTTTGATGTAATCTTTATTCTTGAAGGATATTTTCACTGGATATAATTTTTTTTCAGCACCTTAAATATGTCACTCTGCTGTATTCTGTCCTCCATTGTTTCAGATACAAAGATAACAGCAACCTAGGGGAAATGTGGTATCTATCTCAGGCTGTTTTCGAGACTTTAATGTTGGTTTTTTTTTTAGCAGTTTGATTATCGTGTGCTGAGTATGGTTCTGCTTGAGTTTTGCTGCGCTTCTTCAATCTGTAAATAGTTTAACTGCTGCTTTAAAACTCTTGTCTCCTAATTCTGATTTCTTAATTATTTTGAGTTTGGTCTGTATTGATCGTTGTTTCTCTTGAGATTGAGTCACAATTTCTTGGTTTTTATATGTTGGGTGTATTCGGCCGTAGCCTAGACATTGTGAGTATTATGTTGTAGAGACTGGATTGTAATAAGTTCTTCTGAAGAGTGTTGACTTTTTTGTTTTTTTCTCTTTTGGGTTTGGTTTATTAGGCAACTGAGTTGGCTAGACTCAAAGTTCCAACTCTGTTCCTTAGGTGGCAGTTCCAATCTCAGTTCAGTTCTTTTACTGTTATCTAGACTGGTGGGGTCTGGCAGGGAGGTATGTAGATTATTAACTCCATCTAGCTAAATACTTTCTGGAGAACTTGCCTGGTGGTGCAGTGGTTAGGACTCTGAGCTCCCAGTGCAGGGGTCCCAGGTTTGATCCCTGGTCAGGGAACTAGACCCCACATGCATGCCATAACTAAGGAGCCAGTGAGCCACAACTAAGGAGCATACCTGCCACAAGACCTGGCACAACCAAGATAAATAAATAAATAATTAATTAATTAAAAAAATACTTTCTGGGATAATTCTCTCATTTCTTGCAGCTGTATTTCTCTACACTCTGTCTTCTGGTTGTTTAGGGCAGAATAACTGAGTTTTCTATCAGAGTTCTAGCTGCTCTGCATGGTGCCAACTGCAGCCTATCACTGGGCTAAAAACCATGAAAATGGGAAATTTCACCTTACGCCATTCTCTTCTTCTGAGTATCTTCTCCCTTCCAAAATCTATCTTCTTTTATTCACTCCCTAACCTTCAGATTGTTATGTTATTATGTTTTTCCTGGAGTTTATAATTATCATCTATGGTCTCATAGGAGCTTACTCACCTATTTCTTAGAAGAAAAACTTCTTACTTCTTAAATTTTTGGAATGTGTTCTCTCATAGGACTCGCAGTTCCTGGATTCATGCTATAATAACTGGATCACCATGAAATTCACCTACCTAACAATGTTTTGCATATTCTGTGTTGATTTTTTCACTCATTTTCTCTCCAAGTTATCCAAGTTTTCTGTTACCACTTCGTAAAGCCATTTCATTTTCCAAAGGATACCTACCAGTTTGTATTTTTATGGGCATCCTATTTATGGCTTTAAGGGAATGCCGTTTAGTACTTCTTGCATCTGAATTCTCTCAAGGAATGCCATTCTAGTTTGCTCCCTGAAATCTGTCTTTCTCTTTCACATTTCTTTTGGGCCCCATTGGCCTCTCAAGGGCTAGCAATGACTGAAACATCACCCTGTTTACATGCCCATATTTATAAGTCAGACTTTCCATACTTTATAGATTGTCTGGTCTCTAGTCTATTATTTTTCTCTTCATATCTTCCTAGCCTGACTACTAAAATCCCATTTCTCCCAATGAAATTTCTTTCTTTTCCAGCTTAATCAGCCTATATTTCTTCATTTTTCTTTTACTCCCCTGCTGCTCAATTCTGAAAGTAAGTCAAAAGCATATTTTAATATTATCTTTTATTTTCATTAAAGAAATACATGGACATGTATCAAATAGTCAAATGATATTACGAAGTTTCAACAAACACCAGCTGTTTCTTGCCCACCTATTTCCCAAGCCTTTTCCCAAAATACCGCCCCAGAGCAATCATTTTGAATTGTTTTACTTGTTTCTTCTGGTGCTGTCCTCTATGTTTCTAAATAACATGCTCGGGCTCCCATAGTCAGCTATTTATTGATTCTTTCACCCTGTATGTACTACTGGTGTAGTTTGAGTGCACCCAGAGCAGACCGGAATCAAAGACTTGAGTAAAATAGTTTACTTGGGAGGTAAATCTTAGAAGCACAGGTAGGACAATGGGGAAGTGAGACAAGGAAAGTCAAGGGGCCTAATAAAGAGTGTTCTATCAAGCATATTGCCACCGTGGATACCTAGGACTCCATCCTACCGGGGAACTCTGGGAGACAGTGTAGGAGATGCCTTGGAATTATTCCAGAGGAGCAAGGGGCTGAGATAGTTGTCCTTCAACTCCTATTGATTGAGGGGTGCTCTCAGAACCCGTTATCTGTCTGGCACTTTCAGCTGCTTGGTGTGCAGGCCAAGCAGATTCTATTGGCCTGAGAAATCCATCAGATGAAGATTTGCCGGTGCTTTCAGTTAGAAGCCATTGAGGAGCGTGCGTTGCAATGGGCAGTAACCCAAATGGCAAGATAATGTGAGTGGGGCTCCTCTAGCATACTTGTACTAGTCAGAATTCTCTAGAGAAACAAAACCGATAGATGGGGGTGGGGGAGGGATTTATTTTAAGGTATGGGCTCATGTGATTATGGAGCCTGAGAAATCCTGCAATCTGCCGTCTGCAAACTGGGGAACCAGGAAAGTCAGTGGTCTCGTTTTAAGGCCAGAGAGCGGGAGAACCAACAGTGTAGATTCCAGTCTGGGTCTGATGGCCTGAGAACCAGGAACACCAAGAGCAAGAGAAGACCAATATTCAGCCCATGGAGAGAGCAAATTCCACCTTTTGTCTTATTCTTCTATTCAGCCCCACACAGATGGAGTGATGGCCACCCACGTTGGTGAGCTCCGTGCTGGCACAATCCCTTGCACTTTTCCTATGCTCTGCTCCCATCTTTGTAAATTACCCCTTTGTAAATATACCCTCTTCAAATTATCCTCATTTGAGCACACCATCTGTTTTTTTGTTTGTTTGTTTTTTGGGGGACCCTGATGGGAGAACGTGGTTTGAAACAACAGCTAAATGGTTTTGAACTAGACTGCCTACTCAGCTCCCCAACACAAGTATAAGATTCTCCCCCATGGAGGGCAAACCCTGCCTTGGCAGAAGAGGATAATTTTTTTTCCCTGAGGACGCACCACACCAAAAGCAGAAAGAACTAAGCTAAGAACAGTTCTGTTCCTTGTCCCAAATTCATCAGTTAGATACATCCCTCCTCCTTCCTTGAGGTGAAATGAGGACAGACACTCTCTTCCCATTACTTTCAGAGAAGTGGACTTTAAGGAATGAATGCTGGGAGGAGGATGAGAGGATGGTTTCCACAACTCAGTGAATCTGAGCATAGCAAAACCTGCTCCTCTGAAGCTTTCATACTCTCAGAGTAGTGCGTTTGTATCAGGTATCAAAACCTGGTAGCAAACTGAAATGGTAGTTGAATTGGCAGTTTACAAGCAGCAGAGATCAATTAGAAAAGTGAATTAGTCATGGTGTGTGACTAACAGTAAAATAAAGTTATTCCCATCACAAAAGGGAATGCTTGCAATCTGTATTCTTATGATTGCTGTAATTTTTAAATTTCTTTCCTTTGAATGTCCTTGGAACTCACCAGCCTGTGAGCCTGAAAGAAGTTGCATTTATTAATAATGTTCGGCAAGCTTTTTATTCCCCTCTCGCACTGCTCCCAGATCTCAGCCCCATCCACCACTGAAATCTCCCTGGGTTCCCCTGCCCCGTCCTGGGAGTCCCTAGGTGGTATCTCAGAGTTGCTCAGTTCTTCTGCCCCTGCCTTTGTGAGATTTGGGAGGGAGGCAATTGCTTGCCAGGCACTTGAAGGAGGCAGGTTTTCACTGCCTCTGCTGCTGGTGTCCTCACTGATGGCACCTTGATACTGACTCAATGCTTTCAGGGTCCCTGTGCCACCAAAGTCGCTAAATGTTCTGGGGGGAAAAAATGGGTTGAATGATCTTCTTCCCAACTTTGTGATGGCTTTTCCTCTGGGCCCCAAATTGTACTACATGTACGTCAAGACTTCCCAGATTCTTGGCCACTAAACAAAATACTATAGACTGAGTGGCTTATAAACAACAGAAATTTGTTTCTCATAGTTTTGGAGACTGGAAGTCTAAGATCAAGGTGCCAGCAGATTTGATGTCTGATGAGAGCCTGCTTCCTGGTTCATAGAAGGCTGTCTTTTTGCTATGTCTTCACATAGCAGAAGAGGCTAGTGAGCTCTTACAAGATCACTTCTTATAAGGACACTAATCCCACTCATGAGGGCTCCACCCTCATGACCTAAGCACCTCCCAAAAGCCCCATCTCCTAATACCATCATACTGGGAACTCGGTTTCAACATATGAGATTGTGGGGGGACACAAACATTTAATCTCTAGTAATTGGCTTCCAAAGCTGACCTAAGATTTTCTCCTTAGATAAACTTTCTGACCCTAAAACAGCCTGATCAGACAGGTTATAATAATATTCTTGGATTGGGAGATCCCCAAAACCCAATGGTCAAAATAATACTGTTTCTTTCCTTCCTCTGCCTCTTCCATTCCCACTCTTCCTTCTAGAACACACACATTTAGTACTTAAGGATGAAGTTGACAGTTGTCCAGATTGTAGGCTGTGTAAGTAGCACACTCTAGAGTTGTGCAGTTCACACTCACACCAAATAGCTCTGTTAGCATTAAGGCCATTATTGCTGACCTGTTGGCTATCTCCTTGCAGCTCTAGCAATCTACGTTAAATAAAACCAGTAGCATACAACAGTATAACTGAGAGAGTGGACCATGGGAAAAGGGAATCCTTCTACGCTGTTGGTGGGAACATAAATTAGTATAGCCACTATGAAAAACAGTATGGCCATTCTTTAAAAAACTAAGAATAGAGTTGCCATATGATCCAGCAATTCCACCCCTGGACATGTATCCAGACAAAACTATAATTCAAAAAGATACACGCACCCCAATTTTCACAGCAGCACGATATACAGCAGCCAAGACATGGAAGCAACCTAAATGTCCATCAATAGGTAAATGAGTAAAGAAGATGTGATACATGTATACAGTGAAATACTACTCAGCCATAAAAAAGAATGAAATAATGCCATTTGGAGCAACATGGTTGGACCTAGAGATGATCATACTAAGTGAAGTAAATCAGAAAGAGAAAGACAAATACAATATGATATCACTTATATGTGGTATCTAAAATATGACACAAATGAACTTATTTACAAAACAGAAACAGACTCACAGACATAGAAAACAAAGGGAAAAGGAGTTGGGGAGGGGGATAAATTAGGAGTTTGGGATTAGCAGATACAAACTACTATGTACAAAATAAACAACAAAGTCCTAACATACAGCACAGGGAACTATATTCAATATCCTGTAATAAATCATAATGGAAAAGAATAAATATATGTCTGAATCACTTTGCTGTACACCAGAAACTAAGACCACATTGTAAATCAGCTACATCTCAAAAAAAAAAAAAAAAAAAAAAAAAAAAGGTGGACCACAGACTGGCAACAAGACCATCACCTGAGAACTTATTATAATGTAGGTTCTCAGGGCCCACCTAGACCTACTGAATCAGAATCTTTGGGGTTTTGTGCTGAGAGTCTGTATTTTAACACACTTTCTAGGTGATTTTTATGTGGGTGAAACTTTGAGAAGCACTGGGCTATAATCTACACAATTTCTTGAGTTTGATTAAGCTAACCAAAATGAATTGAACCTAAGTGAGATATAACACAGGTAAATAATTGTGTCCATCTGATGCCCCCTATTAAACCTCTTGAAAAATGGGGCCAAGAGGGAGTTTAAAACCAGTTACCAGGCATACTTATCTTGGCCTGCCTTTAACAACAGTATCATCTGTAAAAAGGGAGTGGTGATGATGACAGAGAACTTACTGGGCTCTTGCGAAAATCAAATGAGAAACTAATGTGATGGTTCTTTGCGCCCAAATGTCAATAACTGTTATTAATAACATAAATCTTTTGAGTCACTTGAGTCCCATTTATTAAATTTCCACTTTAGTAAACTACAATGGTATGCATCAATTTCTCATAATGCCAACTTCCAATCAATCAATAAAAATGCCACTGACATTACTATCATAAATTTTAATATTTGAAAATATTTAATCATCTTTTATCAATGTTTTTCTATTTATGGATAATTAAAGAATACATTCTTATACTATACCTTTTACAAATTGCTCCTAGAAGGGGCAGGGTTTGTTTTGTTTTTTCCTTACAGGGATGGATTTTTTAAAGTCTTTTATCTTGGTAACTGTTCATTGCCAATCAGGATCAGAGAGCTTTTGCCCCACTACTAATTTCACTTTTACTGTAACATGCTTGGACAATTTCAGTACACTTTAAAGGTACAAATGGGTCTACTTAAATGATATTTTTTTTAATTGCTATTTTTGCTACAGACTCATTAACAATTCAAAACTTGAATTGGAAGTAACCTAAAAATATCTTACTTTATGTCAATGGAGTCTATTAGATACAAATGAAATCCATTTTTGCAACACTCAAAGAAGAACATATTACACCTAATGCAAATCTGTTCTCAGATTTCCTAGAAAATAAGTTGAACAAAGGGAGGACTAAGTAAAATGTAATTTTAATATTGAAGTAACATGACAGAACAGGAGAAATAGAGAGTCAAAATGCTGAACACATTTTTAGTTATCAAGGTGAGCCGAGGAGGTTTTGTTTTAATTATACGCCAGAGGTGATGTCTTTAGGGAGTTCGAATAAATACTCATCATTCAACTTGACCTTTAAGTAGGTATTGAAAATCTCCTGCAAAGGGAAGGAAACCATCCAACAAAATGAAAAGGCAACCTACTGCATGGAAGAAGATATTTGCAAATTATATATCTGATATGGGGTTAATATCCAAAACATATAAGGAAATCATACAACTCAATATCAAAAACCCAAATAATTTATTAAAAAAATTGGTAAAGAACCTGAATAGAGTTTTTTCAAAGAAGACATAAAGATAGCCAACAGACACATGAAAAGATGCTCAACATCACTAATCATCAAGGAAATGCAAATCAAAAATGAGATATCACCTCACACCTGTCAGAACTGCTATTATGAAAAAGACAACATATAACAAGTACTGGTGAGGATGTAGAAAAAAGAAACCCTTGTACACTGTTGGTGGGAATGTAAATTGATGCAGCCACTATGGAAAACAGTATGGAGATTCCTCAAAAAATTAAAAGTAGAATTACCAGAAATCTAACAATTCCATTTCTGGGTATTTACTCAAAGAAAACAAAAACACTAATTTGAAAAGATTTATGTATTCCTATGCTCATTGCAATATTGTTTATCATAGCCAAAATATAGAAGTAACCTGTCTACTGACAAATAAATGGATAAAGAAGACATGATATATATATAGTGTATATATATATAGTGTGTGTGTGTGTGTGTGTGTGTGTGTATGTGTGTGTACACACACAATGGAACATTAATCATAAAAAGGAATGAAATCTTGTCATTTGTGACCACATGGGTGGATCACGAGGGTATTATATGCTAAGTGAAATGAGTCAGAAAAAGACAAATACCATGTGATTTCACTTATATGTGGTATCCAAAAACCAAAACAAATGAACAAACAAAACAAAACGAAACAGAAACAGACTCAGATACAGAGAGTAAACTGGTGTTTGCCAGAGAGAAGGCGAGAGGAGAGAAATAGATGAGGGAGATTAAGAGGTGCAAACTTCCAGTTACAAAATAAATGTCATAGAGATGTAATATAGAGCATAAAAATTACAGTCAATAATACTGTAATAACTTTGTATGGTGACCAAAGGTTACTAGACTTACAGTGATCATTTCGTAATGCATTTAGGTGTCAAATCACTGTTATACACCTGAAACTAACATAATATTGTACATTGATTACACTTCATTTATGAATAAATAAGTGAACAAGTCTTCAAAAAAATCTCCATGAATTCAGTAGAATCATCAGACGTCTGTTACATCCTCAAAGTTCATTATTTTTCCTTTGTTTTACTATAAGCTTTTTATCTATAATTAAATGAGAGAAAATGTATGAAAGTAACTAGCATACAAGGTAGCACATATACACATAATAAATGTTTATTTCCTTTCTTTCCCCGTTGTCTAATAAAATTAAAGAGACATTAAATTTCTGGTCACATTTTTATCTTGTCTTTCTTTAGCCATTTTTAAAAGAGCAAGTAAATATGCTTGGAAAACGAAATTAAAACTCCAGGGAAAATTAAAGCTATATGCAGAAAAAATCTTTTAAGTGCTATTAAGTGCTTAAAATATTACATAATCACATGCATTATTAGTAAGCATTTTAACTCGAGCATAGTTATGTATATGTTGTTGATATTTACATTTTTAACTACAGTTTTCAGGCATTACAAATCCATGCACAGAATTCAATTCAGAGGGAAGCTAGGCGCCTCAGATGACAGATGATTAAGTCAAAAGGAATTCATATTTAAAATAAAAGTAAAAGAACTCCTTTAACTATTTTTAGATCATTGGCAGAAATTCTAAACCAAAAGAATATTATTAAAATGACGAATCTTGCCGTCCTGGAATTATAAATATTTGCTTCTTACAATTAAAAAGTTTAGACTCATACAAAATGATAAAAAGATTCAATTGCATAAATCTACAAGTTAAAAAAATCAAAGTTATTAGTATGCAGAACAGTTATTACATATTAATGAAACTGGATTTTCTGTGTGTTTGTGTGTGAACATCTTTATGACACAAATGGATCATAGAATGTTCCGCTTTTCTAAGTTCAGAAATGTCGGGCCAGTTTTACTCCCTTCCAAACTGAAATTAGGGCTCTCAAAGATTCCAGACTTGAATACAGGAAATGAAAGTTCCTGAAGTGCCCACAGAATAGGTACCAGATGGAGATCAGGGTTACCCAGCGTTTGGGGCAAGGCAGCGCAGAAGATTATATCCAAGTAAATGACAAAATGAAAGTAACTGAACCATTCAGTACATGCTGTGTGGCTCATTATGCAGCCAAACGCACCAGCACTGTCTCATCATCTTCTCTCTTTAATCATTTAGGTTGGAGTCTTCAATAGGGCCATAAGGGATTTTAGATCAATCTAGTTTGATCTCTTTATTATACAAATGCGGTTCAGAAAGATTAAGTGACTAGTTCAAATCACAAAGGCAATAAGAGGAAGAATAGGGTCTTGAACTCTGCTCTCGCTGTTCTCAGCCCAGAGCTTTCCCCATTCTTTCCCAAGGCCTTTCTCCAATATTATCAGCATCACAAATGCTGCCTGAGGGCTGAAATCAAAGCTTGGCTCTCCCTTTGGTGATGCAAACAGGGAGGGATTCCAGTCCTGCCCAGACCCGCCTGGAGGTTGAGACTGGTACAAGTGAGAAGTCCTAAGGAATCTTTGGAACTGTGGAACATAACATCTTTGAGGGTGAGTGTGTGGTATGTGAAGATATACCTGAAAAGGGGGCTGGTACCACATTGTGGGGCCCGCAACTGCCGAATTTGAAATTTATTTGACCTGCCAAGGGATGCCCCTCCTGGTGTCTAGCACGGTGTAAGTATTAAAGTATATTTGCTATATGAATGTGTGAGCCATTCTGGGACGTATTCTTATCAGAGATGCACTTCAGGCTGTGTGCAGTTCAGTGAGATTTGACTGAGTTTCAAGGAGGCTGGCAGTTGGGAGACTAGATTCGATCACAAAGATGAGAAAGAGACTGCAGTGAGTAATGCTATATATATATATACACACATATATACACATATAATATATAATTTTAATAGCCTTATTGGTATATAATTTTTTTTAATAAAAAATTGCTCATGGGTGAATCTTGCATATATGTTAAGTGAAAGAAGCCAGACACAAAAACATGTCAGTTCAGGTTCTCTAGGAAGCAGATGCCAAGATAGAATTGAACTCTAAGAGATGTAATGCGTAAAATAAAGGGAAGAGAGGGTGGAAATAGGCAGGGTGAGCTGTCATGCTGCAGTGCAGGTCTGACACCTGTGAAAGGAGAGGGGGAAGAAAGGAGGCTTGGTAAGAGGACACTCAGACTGTAGGGCAGCCAGGCTGATGAGGAGACCCAGAGCACGGCTTGCCCATGAGAGGGTCCTGCACTGAGCAGAAATAGCTCAGTTCTGGTACTCCCACCCTGCTCAGTCATTGGCTGGGTGCAGCCTAGGGAGAGCATGGTCTTGGTGTAAATTCTGCAACGGATCCTGAGGGTGAAATACTCAGAGGAAATCGGCTCCCTGCAGGCCTCCCTGCAGGCTGTCTCCTAAAGGGAGATCTGAGTGGCGCATATGCATGGCTGTTAAATTACTATTTAAGTTTATTCACACACAACAAAAGCCAGAGAAGCCAAGATAGTGGTTACCTTTATAGAGAGGTAGCGACTGGAAAGTGATACAGGGGGACTTCTGGAGTGCTGATAATGTTCCTTTAATCTGGGTGCTGGTGCTGGCTACACACCAGATATATTCACTTGGTGAAAATTCATTGAGCTAACACTTAATGATTGTGTATTTTTCTGTATTATGTAACACTAACATCAAAAACTAGAACTAAAAGATTGCTCACCAAGCTGAGAAGAAAAACAATATTGAAGATTTTAACACATTAGAAAATGTCAAAATTTTTGCTAGAAAATCAAATCATTTACTTCAAATACAATAAAAACAAAACAACTGGCCTAGCTTCTTGTCAGGGGGTGGACTACCGTGGACTAAAATGGAGCAGTGTGGACTAGGACAGGCCGCAGGGAATAGGCTGGTAGAATCTGGCAAATCTGTAAAGCTTCTCAGTTGGGGATGGAGGCAGGTAGAGTGGTAAAAGGGATCTATGAATGGAAACCAGTGGTGGTGGATGTGGGCAAAGGTTACCACAAAGGATGACCAGGCAAGGTGTGGCGTCCCAAAGGACGGAATGGCATTAGTACCCAGAGAGACAAAGCCAAGTTGGGCAGGAAAACAAAAATGTATTGTGTGGTCTATTCTTGGCGTGCAAGTGTTTATTTAACACACACTTTGTCAACTATGGAACAGAAAAATGTCAATATGTAGACTCGGGGCTTCAGCTCAATTGTTTGACGTACGAGACTGGATTTCAGGTCCAAGGCTGGTTATCAGGGAAATGGATGAACCTACTGACCCATCGATTATACTAGTTCTCTGCTTATCACTGATTATATCTCTGGTAAAAGAAGCAAACATATAAAAAACACAGCAATTGTTTCCACGCCTAAGGAAAACATGACTGCCTTGAAAAAGATAAGAAGCTTGAGGGAAGTTGAAAAAGTGGTTAAGTTGTGGTGTGAAAATATTTGTAGGTTCTATGTGACTCTGAGGGAAAAAAAAACCCATATGCCGAGACCAGCTTGGCGACATGAGGTGAGTGACGGGTGCCGCAAGCTTGAAGAAGACACAGACACAGACTAAAGAGAAAAGTGGGACGGGGGGGGGGGGGGGGGGGGGGGGGGGGGGGGGGCTCAAGACCTCGCGGATCAAGAGCCCTGCTGACTCATCCCAGGCTGCTTTTATTGAGTTCTTCGGCTAACATTCTCAGGTTACACCCATAAACAATCAAAGGCCTCACATGACTGAGGCAATGATCTTTGTTTGCTTCCTGGGTCTGAGTTGAGCAGGTGTGGATTTGAGCTGGGGGTGGAGAGCAAAACAGCCCTGGGGGCAGGAGACCTCTCTCAGATATTAGGGGTCTGTGCCCCACCCCTGTTGGCCCCTCTGCGGCTGTGCCTGTCTTAGGTTGTTCCTCCCTTGAGGAATCTTACCCGTCTCTGGCTAACCAGTCATCCTCCAGGGCCAAACAGGGTGATATAAGGAAGGCTCTATGCCCCACCCCTGTTGGCCCCTCTGCGGCTGTGCCTGTCTTAGGTTGTTCCTCCCCTGAGGAATCTTACCCGTCTTTGGCTAACCAGCCATCCTTCAGGACCAAACAGGGTGATATTAGTCTCCACGCCCCGCACCCTCAGCTCCTCCACTGCTCAAGCAGGACATTCTGAATCCCATCGCTCGGCCCACATACTTTAACATTTTCAAGGTTTCAGAAACGTTCCCGAATGTCTTCCCACACCCATATATACACACACACACACACACACACACACACACACACACATACATAAAATTCAGCAGACAAGCCGGGAGGCTATAGAAGCATTTCCATATTCTCACTTTTAGGAATTTGAGCACGTCTCAGGCCATCTCCCTCGGACATTGTTTTAGACAGAGTTGGGGTTTTCATCATCTTTAAACCCTCGGTGTGTGGCGCACGAATGGGTTTTCTATAAAGCCTCGTTGGAGGAATAGGTTTTTTAAAAAATGAATGCACAAAGAGGTCACTGTGTCATCAACCTTGGTGAGTAAAGTGCACATGAAGTCAGAGGTCACCTGCAAAACCTCGTGTACCCTGCTGAAGAGAGTGGGGACTTGTCAGAGACTAGCTAGGACCCTCCTTCCACTAAGAACAGGGTAAATGACACAGGAAGAACAACCTTGACATTCACCTTAAAATAGCACCACTTTTTCTGAGGCCATACTTGGGTCAGACTTGTCTGAGCCCACTGGTGGAGACCTGACTGAAGGTTAGACGTGCATGCAAGGGCTGTTTGCAGAAGAGTACATTTCTGGTGCCCATCTTTAAGAACATTGCTGATTTTCACTGTAAAATCTTGAGGTCAAGGTGTACCGAAGAAAATCCTATATTTGTTCAGTGCTTTATTTATTCAAAAGCTCTTCTGCACATATTATTTCTTTAGCTTATCACAGCAGCCATGATGTCTGTAGAATGGATTCGATTTATTCCATAATTGAGAAAGGAATGAACAGTGGGCTGTTCTTAGTCAGTGTTCTCCAGAGAAACAGAATCAATACACTAAAGAGAGAGAGAGAGAGAGAGATTTTAAGGAATTGGCTCACGTGATTATAGAGGCTGGCAAGCCTCTGGAGACCCAGAGATGAGCTGATGTTACAGTTCAAGTCTAAAGGCTGTCTGTCTGCTGCAGAATTCTTTCTTCTTCCAGGGAGTTCAGTCTTTTTGGTCTAGTCAAGCCTTCAACTGATTGGGTGAGGCCCACCTACACTCTAGAGGGCAGTCTGCTTTATACAAAGTCCATTATACCAAAAACACTCTCACAGAAGCATCCAGAATCATATCTGGGCATTGTGGCCTGCCAAGTTGATACACAAAATTAGCCATCGCAGGAGTCCTGGAGTCTAGGACTTGCTCAAGCCTGTGGAGTTAATTAGTCACAAGATTGTTTCTAAAATTCTGGATTTCTGACATTCAGTCCACATAACAGACTTACTGAACACTAGAATTAGGTGATGGTTTTTCATAAATTCTGATGTGGGGAGCAAGAACGGGAAGGAGCTAGCTGAATGTTAGTTACTTATTAACTGCTGAAAGCGAGAATCACACCTCAGGTAGTCAAGAACCACGAAAAACCTCAGTCCTCCTTAAATAATATTATGTGTAACTACAGAAAATCACAAAATCATAAACAAACTCAAAACAAGAGAAAAGAAACTAAACCATCTGCTAAATTTAGAAAGACACTCATAGAGACACAAGTCTAGGTCTGGAGTGAAGATTTCATTATGACGATGTCTAGTACAGATGTGAGTAACCACGGCCTAGGGCAGGAGTGGGCTGGCGAAGGCACTGGGCTCAACTCGGGGGCTAGTCTGTTCCGGGAAGGCTGATCTATACTGGGGGGCAAGTTTAGGCTTCCAGGCAAGCAAGAAAACAGGATATCAAGTAGCACACAGTTCTTTCCCTTTCTGGTATGGTAGCCCGCCCCACCTCAGCAGGGGTCTCTGTGTCTCACGCAGCTCAGCCAAAGCAACTCCCCATCACGATGAGGGTGTGATCCGTGGCAACAATTCATATTCAGACCCCATAAATCCATGGACTGATGATTGTGGAGGTTTTCCTGTCACAGCGCTGGGCAGTAAATTCTTATGCGTCGCACAGTCTCTCCTATGACCTGTGATAATGAAAACTGCAATTTGTATGAATATTTGAGGACCTCAGATAATCCGAAAACCTAATTTTAAGTTAAAAGCTTTTTACGTTTTCAACTTATTTCATGAAACAGCTGTTCTTTAGGTCAATTCTTCTTCCCGCCCTTCCTTCACAAATCCAAATGGCACACACACAACTGTGGGCCCTGTTTCTTACATCCTCAAAGTGTCCCTGAAAAGTTGTATGTAAATGGTGCATTTCAAATGCACCCCAAGAGAGGGAACTTTCAGTTTAAAATCATCCTGCGGTAAAGAAGAGAGTCCGTTGATTTTACAGTATTTGTGTCCTAATTTAGCAGCCTACCAGGTTCTGATGTTCACAAATCGTATTTGCCTACGGTAGACCGTACTCATGGAAAACTGGGGGGGAAATACAAATTGCTAAGCAGTCACTAAGTGCCGGTAATAAACTGGACATGGCACACTCAGTGAGAATGAGGTGTGTGGATGTCTCCACTTCCCAGGAAGTATGTTGCAGCCTGACACCAACACTAAGGACTGGTGTGTTTCTCATGAAAAGCAAACTCCAATATTTAGCAAGGTAATGGAACAGTAAACGTGCGACGGCTTAAGACAGAACAATGAATCACCTTTCATTTTCCTGCCTGAACAAGAGAAGCGACTCTTTGTCCTGCCTTTCCTTCCAGCTCAGCAGATGCTGGCTCCCTCCACAGATAAAGTATTCTTTGTGTGCTGTGCCCTCAGCATCCCTGGGTATTGGAGGGCGGCTTCTCTATGCAGATGCTGAAAAATTTTTCTGGGAGTGTTTACATAGTAGTTGTCTCTTGAGCACGTTTATTTTTAGCGGTAAATTATCAGAGCTTGTGAGGCTGAAACCTCAGCTACTTTTTGCATGTGTTTTCAGTAGCTGAGTTCCAGACCAGGGCACCACAGACCGCCCATCCGCCATGACGGTGATTTCCAGACCTCATCCTCCCATCGTGCCAGGTAATTGAAATTGATTAATGACTTACCAAATTAACAATGGTCGGGGAAGGCCCATAAAATGCTTATTTTCAGATTATTCATAGTTGGAAGTCTATGTATTCATCACAAAGAGGAATGAGCTAAAATATTTCTCATTGTGGAGGTAGAAACCTTAGATCAGTGGTCTCAATTCATTGCTCAGCATCTGCAGGGAGTCAGAGCAAAGAAAAAGGGTCCAGTCCCAAGACCTGAAGGCAAACCGTTCAAATTGCTAATAGGGAGGTGAAGCCTGCCTTGGTTGCTTAGGATTCCGGGATGCTGCTTTCAGTAACATCCTTGATATTGAAGGAGAGTGGCAGGGATTGCGCCAAATCTTTTCGGAAGAGACCTGGGAAACACTGTGAACTCACACCCGAGAGAGCTGTTCTTCTGGGCACAGCAAATGAAGAGCAGGGCACCTGCACCAGGCCCTCTACTTTGCACCTTATTACCCTCAGAGATTTAAGGCTGCAACGCCACTAACTGCAGGGTTTAAGGATATTATAGATTTTTTTTTTTCTTTTTAAAGTCAGGACTCTTGGGTCCAAGCAACAGATACTCAATCTAACTTCTTATATTTTCAACCTAACTTCTCATACTGCTTCTTAAACTTGCAGTTACATAAAACAAACAAACAAACCCTGTGAAAATGAGTACATACAAAATGTTTTGCTTATGTCTGTGTGTGTTTCCTACAACCAAAAGTTTAAGAAATATATCCAAGGGTTCAAATGATGTCATCAGGGTCCTGTTACTCTCTCCATGTCTTGGCACTTCTTGTCTTTGCCTGGCTTTATTTCACTCTTACACTCTTTCCATATGGTGGGCAACTTTGGTCTGTGGTTAGAAATCACAGTGGAAAAAATTGCTTCCACTGCTTTCTATATATCAGTCCCCAAAATGGATTCTGATAGGCTCTACTCGGAGCACAGGCACTTCTCTGGACCAATCACAATGCCTTGAGGGCCATGATTGGATGATCTGAGGAGTCATGCACCTACTTCTATGGCCGATGGTGACAGGGCTATGTTGTGATTAATAGCTCTGTTGTGATCTCACCATGTATGGAAGAGGTAGATTCTTCGAGGAAGGGCTGCTGATAAATTTAAAAAAAAGTCCACTACAACATGTAAGTGATCCATAAAACTCTAATGATCTTAAAAATAAATGGGAGATTGCCAACTATTCCTCTTTTCCACTCATGCGCTTCCTCTGGCATGCAAGGCAGTCCTTGGTGCTGTGTTAAATGTACAGACTTGGAATAGGTCCAAATAAGTCTTGTGCTATGTATTAGCCTACAACTAATAAACCTTAGGTTGTTGCTACTTTCATTAAACCTAGTTCTTCTGTTACGATAGCACATCATCCAGTGATGTTTGGTAGACCAAGATGAGCTTCTTGGGAGATAGAACTTGCTTTCATTTATCTTTGTTTCTCCTATAACACTGAGCACCATGTCTAGCACGTGGAGGCCCTTAGCACTGTTTGTTGAATTGAATCAAGTAGGCAAACATGTTGTCTGGGGGTTTAATAGGTCCAATAGCTAAAGAATCTATATCCTCTGAGAACTTCTAGTTCTCCCAAACTCTTCCATACCAAAAATTCGATTTTTTCTGAAAAGATTCCCTTTAGCTAAAGACGTTGGAAGAGTCCAAGCAGATAACATATGGGGTCAGCATATTTCAATAGCTGAATTTTTAGAGTCAGACCTGGTTTTAAAATTTCCAATGTCTTGGAGTATAGAGGCTTCTCAAAACATTAAAAATGCAACCACCATATGACCCAGCTTTACACTTCTAGATATTTATTTGAAGAAAACAAAATGTGAAATTTTGTTTGAAAAGATGTATGCATCCCCATACATCACTGCAGCATTATTTCCAAGAACCCACACATGGAGATACCCTAAATGTCCATCAATGGATGAATGGATAAAGAAAATATGTATATACACACTATGGAATATTATTCAGCCTTAAAAAGAATGAAATGCTGTCATTTGTGACCACATGGATGGACCTTGAGGGCATTATGCTAAGTGAAATGTCAGACAGAGAGACAAATACCATATGATTGCACTTATGTGTGGAATCTAAAACAAAATAAAGCAATACAAAAGACGCTGAGCTCATACATATATTCTGAGAACAGGTTGGTGGTTGTTAGAGGTAGGGAGTGGAGGAGGACGAAATGGATAAAGGGGGTCAAGAGGTACAAATTTCCAGTTATAAAGTAAAATAAGTCCTGGGAATGTAATGTACAGCATGGTGACTATGGTTAATAATATTGTATTGTGTATTTGAAAGTTCCTAAGATAATAGATCTTAAAAGTTCTTGTCATAAGAAAAAAATTGTCTAAGTATGTATGGTGATGGATGTTAATTAGATTTATTGTGGTGATCGTTTTGCAGTATATACAAATATCAAATCATTATGTTATATACCTGAAACTGATATAATGTTATATGTCAATTATACCTCAATAAAAAATTTCCAATTTTAATAAAACTTCCAGTAATTTGGACTACCTTGGGCAAGTTATTTAATCTCTTGGATCTTCAGTTTCTCCTCATTATTATCCTCAGTGAAAGGGTAATAACAATACCTCACAGATTGGTATGAGGAATAATGGAAATAATATTTGAGAAATCTGGTACCTAACAAATGGACAGATATTGTTGTTGCTGTTGAGGGAACAGAGACAGGTACGATAGATGGGCCAGGAGACAGAAGAAGTACCTAGGGTGGTAGGGGGTTGGATGGGAAAGCTGAAGGTTCAGAAGACAAAATTCATTCCCTTAAGACTTGCCCACAACAATGTATTTGTGCTGTTGTAACTACAAAAGCTAAAATCATTGGTGGAAAGGATGTGTCTATTAATCAATTAATTTCCTGCCCATCTTGCATCCTTGGGGTGCAGCCTTTACAGTTTGGTCACTATATTATTTTTACTGCCATCTGCTGGTATCATAACAAAATTGCAGGGATAGCTATCAAAGTGGAACATCGCCTGAGAGTAGATGCCAAAAAACTTATCCCATAGATGAGAACAGTTTTGAGGAGGCAACGCCGTTCAGTGACTTTTTTTTATTAAGCCCAAAGACACATTTATAAACTTTACCAGAATATGAAAATTTCAGAGAAATGGCATAGTATTAAACCTTTTTTTTATATGTTACTGGAATATAGAAAGTCTCTCCAGAGAAATATCCCACCCCCAATGACTTGTGTTGAATTATGTAGTGTTATATTTGAGAAAATTTTACCTTTCTCCCAGTGCAAATCTATTTAAAGATAAGCTAAGTTCAACTAAAAAAAAAAAAAAAATCCCAGTGTAGGCCTGCTGCTAATGCTTTATATATCCTATTTATAAAAGAACTGGTTGGTGTGATGCTGTATATTGATAATTGGTAGGCCTGTTGCTATATGTTGATTATTTCTGTATTGGCCCAACTGGAAATTATGGGTTGTGTGGTTTTCAATACATAATCATTCCTTTTTAATATGAGCTGCATGACACAAACATAAAAATTTGGACTTTTTCATAATTTTGAAAATGTTTTGTACTATAATTTAAAAAAGTCTAAAATAATATGGAAAAAATTCAGTCCCCTATTAGACCTCTATGGACATGCACATGGTACTAGGATTGGCCTAGGGATGCTTCTAGCTCAGGCTATCTTTATTGCTGTCTTTTCTTCCTTCCTACAGGTCTAAGAGATCTATCTGGTGTCCTCTAGGAAAATAAGAAAAGTTTTTAAAAGCGTTAAAAAATCTTACATTCCTTTGGCAAATGTCCTTGCTTAATAATTCCCGTTGGCTCTTCCTCTATGCCTGGTAGACTTCTTATAATCTGTATGTTAAAACTTGAGTTAATCTTTTTCTTGCCAAACCTACCAATTCATCTTTTTTTAAATACATTTATTTATTTACTTATTTATTTTATTTATTTTTGGCTGCTTTGGGTCTTTGTTGCTGTATGTGGGCTTACTCTAGTTGTGGAGAGCATGGGCTACTCTTCGTTGTGGTGCGTGGGCTTATTATTGCAGTGGCTTCTCTTGTTGTGGAGCACAGGCTCCAGGTGTGCAGGTTTCAGTAGCTGTGGCAATTGGGCTCAGTAGTTGTGGCTGGCAGGCTCTAGAGCATAGGCTCAGTAGTTGTGGCACAAGGGCTTAGTTGCTCTGTGGCATGTGGGATCTTCCCGGACCAGGGCTTGAACCTGAGTCCCCTGCATTGGCAGGCGGATTCTTAACCACTGTACCACCAGGGAAATCCCTAAATTCATCTTTGATTACCAAACTGTGCTGATGGCACCATTTCCACCCAGTCCACCTGACCAGAAGCTTGAGTCACCTTGACTAGTCCTTGTCCTTTATCTCTACATCACTTTGATCACCAAGTACTTCCCCAGGATATATCCAAATGGTTTCTTGGTTCCATTCTTCTCTTTATTATCAAAGTCACCCTCTGATTTAGACACTTAACTGTTTTTCACTTTGACTTTCGTAGAGTCCTCTGTGGCTTCCCTCCTTCCTTTCCTACACTCTTATCCATAGAACAGCAAGCTATAATTTTACAAAACACAGATATAATCATTTACCACCTTGCCTAAAAAACAAAAGACAGTCATCCAGATTTTTGTTGATAATTTTAGTCCATGCAAAATCTTATCAATATTTAAGAAAGAATTGAGAATCATTGCATTAATATTGCAGCAAAGTTTATGGAAAGGTGAAACAATGAAGCAAGTTCAGCACAATTTACTAGAACTTAGCCTAGGAAACTATCCTCTATTACATTGAGAGCTATATCAGAACCCTGTTAAGATCATGACTTCTTATAGAGATATATCAATCTCTATTTGTACCTCAAAATGGAGACTTAAAACATTAATCCGTTAAAAGCTAAGCAGACTATATTATTAAAAGTCAAGTCATTTTTCTATTCAAAATTAATTACCAAGATTACATTAAAAAGTGACAAAGATAATGAACTACCACTGTTCTTAGTTAATTCCAACCGACCATGTATACTTTGAACAGCAACAAAATGATACATATACTATTTTAAAGTGTTTGGAAGCCTATAAGAAAAATTTTAAATGCAGTAATGTTTTTTCATAATTTCCTAATTATGGTAGCATAAAATATTATAAAATATAAACAATTAATAAACAATTTATGTTTTGCCTTCTTATTGTTAAGAAATGTTGTTAGATATACCCAAAAGATTATATGCAAATATATGTAAATTACAGATAATACAATAAACAACAGAGAATCTGCCACCCACCCGAGAACAGGAGCATTAGCTATAATTTCCATAAGTCTGTTTGCCCGTTTCCTACGTAGCCTCCATTTCTCCTGCAGAGGTAACCCAATCTGAGACAACTGTAGTACCGGGAGTGGCTGGAGAAAGTTGGTGATGAGATTTTGAAGCTGGATCAAAACCTGCTTACTGGCAACGTGGTCCCCATCACAGAGGTAGGAGGAGTAAGTAGAATATCTGGCCCAAGGTGGCAATCCATGGTTAACATTCCCACCAGAGGTGAATTGGGATGTGTGCTGGTGGGGTGTAGTACACTAGCTGGTGTGACATAACAGGCAGCCAAGAAGTATGTGGGGAAATGGTAACTTTAAGGGCAATGAGATTGGATGGCTATTGCTATGCATTGTTGATGCTCTAGAAAAAGATGATGAGACGCTGTAAGTGATAAACAAGTAATTTGAACCTAGGTATGAAAATAGTGGGCTTTCCTGGTAGCTGACAGAGGGTTCTCATAAAAAAGCTAGATGGACACCATTATTGTAATGACTGGCTAGACTGAAGGGGCAGCCAAAGGAGACTACCTGACAAAGACTTACAGAGAAGGTTAATAGAATATGGCATTCTAAGGGCAGCTGACAAGGGTACTACCTAGTTTGTACTGCCAGAAAAAAATCAAAGATAAATGACCAAAAGACTAAGGGTTAATAGCCCCAATAAAAAGTCATAATCTTTTGCTTAATTTCTGAACCTGCATCATTTTCAAACCTAGACCTCAGAAACTGAAGAGAAGACCAGGTCCCCAGGAGGAAGAACTAAGTGTACCATGGTGAGTATAAATGGTAATGACTACCCTAGAGCTTCCCCATGGGAACCTATGGCCATTTACTCTGCTAACTGTATATTTGGGAAAGGGCAGTACCCAGATATTCCCAGGACTATTGGATAGGTGTCATTATGGCCTATTAGCATGGAGCAGAGTAGAGCCAGGCAATAAATGAAGCCCTGGCCAAAGTCAACTTATGGCAGGTCCCCTGGGTTCATGGACTTACCTGGTTCATGGTCATATCTTTGGTCTCGGAATGTATAGTTAGAATTCCTATGCATGGCAATTACAATTAATTCCCACATTGGGTCTTTTGCCTGTGGGGAAGGCAAAGTGGAGGCGTCTGAAACCACTTCTCTGGGGGTGATAGTAGAGATTGATGTCACTTTTAAGGATCTAAAGCAGTTTGGCAACCTTTCTCTCAAAGGGCCAGAAGACAAATATTTAAGGCTTTGCGTGTGTAACAGTCTCTGTTGCAACTATTGAAAGGTGCTCCTGTAGCAAAAAGTAGCCACAGGCCACATACAAACAAATAGGCATGGCTGTGTTTCCCCAGATATGATTCGCTTCTGCTGGTGGCACGGGGCTCCGCGTGGCGGGGGGGGGGGGGGGGTCACTTCAGCCTCCCTGGGGGTCTGGGCGAGCACAAGGAGTCTGAAGTTCCTTTTACTCTTGCCACAGTGGGCCATGCTATTGTCCAACCAGCCTCCGGTAACCCTGTCCCTTCCAGCTGCCCCAGCTCCTGCTACTTCTAGTCTCAGGTGATTTTGGAAGGAAAGATTTCTGAACACGTCCCCTCTCCCTTGTGAAGCCAGTCATATCTCAGTGTGCCTTCAAGAGGATTTAGTTGTGATGCAACAAGAGAGTCCCTCAGAGCATTGAGTCAGCCGTAATGATGGAGGTGATGACCTTTGTTTTAAAAATACAATAGATAAGGATTTATTAGGCCAAATGTGCAGGACCCTGTTCTTCCTCCGTTCCTGTTTACACACATGTATTGATCATGACTCTAATAAGAGTTGTTTTTAAAGCTAACTGGGTGCTTTAGATAAATATTTTTTGGAAAATCTTTTATCTATTAAGTATGGGAAATTTGAAATGTCTACAAAAGGAGAGATCATAGTAGAATAAGCCTTCATGTACTTTTCATCCAACTTCAACAATTTTCAATTCACGGCCACGCTAATTTCATCTATCCTCTCCTCCTTCCTCTTGATTATTTTGAAGTAAATCCAAGACAGCCTATAATTTTATCTATAAATATTTGAATAGGTATCTCTAAACAATAAAGACTATTTTTCAAAAACATAACCATAAGAGTGGGATCACACCTAAAGATCTGACAATGATTCCTTTATGTCATCAGTGCAGTAGGGATATTAACCCTTTGTGATATCAGAATTATTTCCATCTTCATCATTTGTCTTCATACTTTGCTTGTAGTGTGCTTTTGCCATTTAAAAGTTATTTTTATTATGTATAGTCAAATACATCAATCTTTCCCCTACTTCTGGATATTTGAGTTCTAGTTAAGAAAATTTTCCCCATTCTCAGATTTTAAATTCATTCATATTGCTTTCTTCTAGTTATTATGTGGTTTTCCTTTTTTACATTTTTTTAAAACTTTTACCATTTTTATGTATTTATTTATTTAGGCCGCAAGGCACGGCTCACAGGATCTTAGTTCCCCTACCAGGGATTGAACCTGGGCCACTGGAGTGAACGTGCCGAGTCCTAACCACTGGACTGACAGGGAACTCCCTTTACTTTTTCACATTTAAGTCTCCTATCCATTTGAAATTCATCCTGGTGTTTGGTGTGAGGAATGGATCCAATTTTACATTATTCCTTGTAATTCTCCAATTATTCCTAACCATTGACTAAAACATACATTTTCTCCTCATTGATTTAAGATGTCAAGTTTATCATACATTATAATCTCAAATGCAACTAAGTCTATTTCTGCATTTTCTATTCCTTTCCGTTGGTCTTTTCCTCTCTTCATGTGCCAATACCACACAATTTTAGTTATAGAGGCTTGATAACATATTTTAATAACTGATTGAACTACAGCTCCCTTACGATTGATCTTTTTAAAAAGATTTTCACCTGCTATTCATAATTGTTTTTCTTACCAATGAACTTTAAAGTCAGTTTAAAGCCCTCATTCTTAATAGATATGATTTTTACTAAAACAGAAGTATCTTACTAGCTAAGTTATATTTACTACCTTTCTTGCCTATACGTAAATTAGTATTTCTCAACACACTGCAGTGATATTTATAAAAACCGTGTATTACATAATATTTTATCCCTTATTCTGAACAATTTCCAGTATTTGTCTTTGCATTAACCTGGAAAAGATATTAACTGAAGCTGAAGGTAGCTCACTAATGACTTCTATGCAAAATATCTGCTTGTCTGGGGTATAAGTAACTCTCATTTCACTAACATTTAAATAAATCCCTTCTTGTTGGAGATCATGTCACTTCAGAGGGATAACACAGTCCTGGTTACTTTCTAGCTGCTTAGTAAGTGTTAGTTGACTTTTGGATGGCAAATACGCATTCGCATTATATTGTTTATATTTATAAAAAACTTACCAGAAGCAAAGTACCATGCTGAGTGCTGTGCAAGGCATAAAGATGAGGTGAGACTGAAGAGTTTACGTTAGGAAAGAGTAGCTGTGTACTTCAGTAATTATCCCACAAGGCCCATAACCCAGAAGAGATGTGTAGATGGATGCTACAGAAAAAGAAAAGAAATTAGTTCCGCTGGAGGACTGGCAACAAGTTAGTATGCTAGAGTCTTGTTTGTTATGAGAATTAATCAACTAAGAACACTTACCTATTGAGGAATCAGGGCAGGACTATCAGTTTGCCTAATTGGTTTGCATGAAGAGAAATTAATGCACGTTTCCATGTAAAGCAGTCAGTTCTTTCCTTCCATATTTACTTACTGTCATGTAGATATGCCCTGGAGAAGCGCATATTTTTGGCTGGTGAGAATGTAATAAGTTACTTGTAAGTCATTATTATAAAGAAGCTATTACTCCAGAATAATATTCACGAAGGATTCCTCATCTGGATGCAAGGCACACCACTGCCTGATTAAGCCTTGGGAAGAGTTGGTGCACCCTAATGTAGGAGGGAGGGTGCGGCTCGAATATGGCTTTAAACTGCAATGTATTTCTGATTGCAAAACGAAATGAACTCTGAAAGACAAAGCAAAGCAAAGAAGTCGGCTCTCTAGGGCTGACCTATGAGCCCAGCCGATAACAAGCCATGAGCTCCCTTTGTTTTTTCTTTGAACAATGTCATTGTTTCTTTAGCTGTGTGTCCAATAAAGGTTGTGCAGCTACTGAACCTCTGGTAGGGAGGTGGGAGGTCGGGCGTTTCACGCAGGAGGAAAAAGTAGTTTCTATGGACGTGCTCCAGTGAGGCATCCTGGTAGAAGCCTCTTCGGGCATCCCACTGAGCCTCTAGAGGCTCTTCCCAGGCCCCCTGCCCACCCTGCTCTCAGCCTCCAGCTGATTCTGCATCTGCCATCCATTCACTTCAACTCATGGGAAGGTGGGTCCTTCAGAAGAGATGCTGAAAGTAGAAAACATCTGTGAGGGGAATCCCTCAATGTCGGGCATGCCCTTGCCCCAAAAGGTGAACTCCTGGCTGGATCTCAGGCAAACAGGCAGAGACAGATCTCACACTACATTCTATTTATTTAAAATTTTATAAACCCAGCTGTGATGGTTAATTTTATGTGTCATCTTGATTGGGCCATGGGATGCGCAGAACCCTGACTAATGTACCAGCCTTGTGATAATATTGCTCACTTTGTTGAAATGTTCAATGTGACACAAATGGTACAGACACAAATGATTTATTCTCTTACTGTATCCTTGGGAAAGTTATAAAGAGTCAGAGAGGATGACTTCTCCAAAGCAAAAAAATCTGTGGTTATAACTGGAAATAGATGATAAGATACATGACTCACATATTAAGTTCTACTAGACCATATTGCATCCTGAGAAACACTCACTTTCACCTAGAACAGAATCTTTTGTTCTCTGTATCTTTCTAGTTGTCATTTCGAGAATTTTTTAGGTG
Source organism: Hippopotamus amphibius kiboko (assembly GCF_030028045.1). NCBI lineage: Eukaryota > Metazoa > Chordata > Mammalia > Artiodactyla > Hippopotamidae > Hippopotamus > Hippopotamus amphibius. The sequence continues at coordinate 104,425,737 of NC_080193.1, forward strand.
CATGAGGTAGGTCTCATTACTACAATCTCCCTAGATTTCTCATTTGAGTTTTGTCAGTGATATGTTATCATTCAGACAATATATATGCCATCAAAAGATACTATGGCCAGAGTGACAATAAAAACTACAGTATCCCAATGTTACTTATTGTGTTATCCAAAAAAACCCACAGCCTAGCATCCAAAGGTAATTAAAGAGCCATTCACAACTTTAATTGTGTTTTTGAAAGAGCTTTTATCATCCAGTTATTGAATGGTTTTACTTTATGATCAAGTTCACAACCTTTAGAAACCTTTCTGAGGGTCTTTCTCCCTCTCCAGTTTTCTCAAACACCAAGGGATGAGGAGATTCTCATCCTTTTAACTCTTACTCCTCACTTCCTCTCCAGCTCTCTTCTCTGAGTCTCAGCGCTCATGGCCCTGGTCTCCTCCCCACTTCCTCTAACATTTCTGGTCCTATTTTTCTCCTATTCATTTACCTGATTCTGGTGCACTGAACCTGGAAACTGGGCTGGCCAAAAAAGAAGACTATTTGTAAAGTAAGGGAGAGGAAGAAGTTGAGAGGACAAAAATGTAAGTCTTTTTCAAGACGAAATCTTCAGATGCTGATCTTTATTTTCTCTCATTGTCACACTTAGAGGTAGAACTGCACGTCAGCCAGGGATATCGGAACCAAGTTAGCTGTTGCTTCAAGATCCTGGGGTATGTTTCTTTTTTGCCTTTTCTTTTTTTAATTGAAGTATAGTTGACTTGCAATGGTATATTAGTTTCAGGTGTACAACATAGTGATTCAATATTTTGATAGATTATACTCCATTTAAAGTTGTTACAAAATAATGGCTATATTTCCCTGAGCAGTACAATATATCCTTGTTGCTGATCTATTTTTAAAAAAATTTTACAGTTGCTTTACAACATTGTGTTAGTTTCTGCTGTACAGCAAAGTGAATCAGCTCTACATATACATGTATCCCCTGTTGCTTATCTATTTTATACATAGTAGTTTGTATCTGCTAATCCCCTACCACTATCCTACCCCCTCCACTTCCCTCTCCCCACTGCTAACCACTAGTTTGTTCTCTGTATTTGTGAGTCTGTTTATGTTTTGCTACATTGATTCATTTTATTTTTTAGATTTCACATGTAAATGATAACATAAAGTATTTGTCTTTCTCTGTCTGACATTTCACTAAGTACAATAACCCTCGATGGTACATGTTTGTTGCAAATGGCAGAATTTCACTCTTTTTTATGGCTGAGTAACAGTCCACTGTATATATATGTGTGTATATATATACACACATGCACACATCACATCTTCTTTATCCATTCACCTTTTGATGGACACTTAGGTTGCTTCTATATCTTGGCTGTTGTAAGTAACGGTGCCCTGAACGTTGATGTATGAGGTATGCTTCTTTGATCCACAGTTGCCTGCACAGTGGCCCTGGATTGCCTGTTGGAAGAAAGCTGGCACATCTCTGAGACTTTGCCAAGCTCCATCCAAATGCTCTCGTGTGTTTGCTCATCCTTTCCACTGGCCCAGGACCCTCGGGCCCCTCCTCCTATATGCAGATGATGGCAGGCACTGACAACCAGAGGCTGTGCTAGAATGGAAAGAAAACCTCTGTGCTGGTACAGGATGGACCCCTGTGGTACACACTGCTGGCTCATTTTCTCTCCCAGAACCAGCCTGTGGATGAGCAGGGGCACGTATGAATACCACTGTTCTCATGTCATAGCCCACCAGGCTTGGCGTTTCTGTTAAATGTTGGCAAGTGCTTCAGAGCTGTAGAGAGAGTTGTTCAGACTAACTTTAATTTTATTAATTCACATTAAGCACTCTGGATAGTTTTTCCATTTTTGTACTAAAAAAAATGTCCATTTTCAGATAGGAAATAAAATCCCTTTTTTTTCCACTAGAAATAATGCATTGCATCTTTTACTAAGAAAAATATTAAATTTATAAGCATACTTATACTGTAATCATTTCCTGTGATTACTTTTCATTTTTATGCTAATATAACTAGAATTTATATAGTGCATTATTTTTCCATAGTGCATCTATTCTGATAAATACAGAAAAAAGCAAAAGCACCCAAAAAGATCTTCTGAGAAGGGCCATAAATGTACCTTTTTATCATCCTTATTAGCAAAACATTCTTTATTCTCTCTTCTCTCTCTTGCCTCATTAGAAAAAATCTGTACTATTTATAGATATTACATAGATGTATAAATAGATTTACTTATAGAGCTAAAGTAGATATGGACCTTAGTACACTAAAAAACAAGTCATTCATCAGTTTCTGTGAATCTCCTAAATTTGCAGCCTGTTCAAATACTTGACCTGACCTTTCCTTGGTCTGTGAGATTTTGGAGGACCATTATGCAGGTTACAAACTCACCTCTTGGTGAACTGAATGCTCTGATTGACACACATTACCTTTGGGCAACAATAAGTGTATAAGGGAGGAACTTAAAGGCATGACCCTTGACAGCCTGAGGAATATACCTAAGGTGGAAAAAAGAAGAGACCTGGCCATAACACCTCGGATGTCCATACTTTGAACATTGGCCAAACAAGGTTTCTAGAGACACCCCCGTGTGTTATGCGATGGTGGGGAGGGGCGGGTGGGTACAAACCGCATGGCAGGTTTGTGTCACGCTGAGGAGGTGGGATTTCACACCCAGTTGCTTGAGGTCGCTTTTTCCACTCTAAGTTTTAATTTATTAATCAGGCTTGAGTTTTTTTTTTTTTTTCTGACCAGGGTAAAACAAATCAAGTTGAAACCTGTGGAAGTGTTTGTTTTCCTCATGACAGAAGCCCAGGAACCTTCCTGATTTAGGTACGTATATGAAGAGCAGGGAGCTGAGTTTGTCTTTATTTTTTAAGGGACTGAATAAAGATAGATAGGGTAGAGAAAAGCCCAAGACTGACAAAGATTTCTGAAAAGAGAACTCGGATTGTGCCACGTTTAAGACACCAGCAGGGCCACTCCTGCCAGTGTTCCAGTTATGGGTGCTGGCCTTCCTTGGACTCTCCTGACCTCATGGGCCTGTGTCCCTCCTGAAGCCCCCCGCGACGGAAGCCCACGCTGCACAGCCGCTGCCTAACTGCCCGTTTCCTCGCATTGTTCCCTAAAGCTTACGCCAGTTTCCCTTCTTTAGGGGTCCCACCCCTTGCGTCTCCCCCGTCTTTGCACAGTGTTGGTTCACAGCAAAGTGCTTTAGCATCTGGAATGTGGATCGTATTTGAAAGTATTAGCAACATACATGTCCTTTTTCTCTGTTGTAAACTGTGTCCTCTGACAGCTGCGGTAGCTCCAGTGAAAGGATGGGTGATGCCCTCAGAAGAGATGGATCTGACTAGAGCAGCTGCTAGCCCTACAGTGCTTTTCCGAAAAGGAGGAAAAGGACCTTCTTGCCCTAGACACAGCCCAGTGCCAGGGCTTCTGCTGGGTGAGCAGAGGGTAGCTTGGATTTCAAATCCTACTCTTCTCATTCTTGCACGGGCCACATTCTGCGTGACTGCGTAGGGTGGCCCCTGATGGAACACAGGGTTAAACTCTGCTAAACTGGAAGAAGGCGAACATTGCTCACCCTTCTGGTCCTCAAGGGTTTGGGAGGAGGAGGAAGACAGAAGTGAGAGAAGCATCAACCATGAATCCTGATCATTTCTCTTCAGAGAGAAATCCCAGAGGGTGAGGCATTTGGAAGAAGTTCAGGGGAAAGCCCAGAGAAGAGCACAGGTACCCCCATTCCTATCTGGGACTCTGGGAGGATACCCCCTTGCAGCACATACATGTACTCACTGTAAAGTGATGGCACGATGTGGCTGGGCAGAGAGGAAGATTGTGCGAGCATTGCTCTGCTTTTGTGTGGCATTGCAGAGACCTGAATGGTCTGCTTGGTCTGTTGGAGCACATGGGGACTGAGAGTTTGGCTAGGGAACCTACCAGCGGGAGTTACCACAGCAAGGACAGAGTGATGTGTACAGAGCACCATCCACTGTGGCCCTCCATTGGAAGTCACGACCAAACTTCAGGGTGTCCTAATGCCAGGGAGATACTTGGGGAGTGTAGACAGCTGAGGAGTGGGTCATGCCCTGACTGAGCCAAGGCAGCCCCTGCCCATTCCCGAGTTCGAGATCAGCACCCAGTGCCAGCCAGGTGCCCTGCAGCCAGTGGACAGGGGCTAAGAGAGCAGGCAGCAGGCAGGCAGGTCTGAGCCCTAGACGCCCAGCTCTGAGGTGCTCCTTTCTGCTGCGACTCGGAGGAAAAGCACCCTGCTTCCGTTCTGAAAGACTAGCGCATCTGAAAGAATAGCACTTGCCTGATAAAGACTGCTTTATCTAAAGAGTCTATTTAAATGACTGGATGAGACAATGTTGACTAGGCTGGAATTTCATGTTGTCCTCCTTACACAGTGGGACAGAGGCTTATAAGAGAGACTGGATCCGATCTAGGAGACAAAGAAACTATTTTTCTTCTTACCTGCATTTGTGGAATTGGTCCCAACTTCACCCTCATTCCGTATCCTCCCTCCAGCCATTATGTAGCATGAGTGGAATGGGAAAAGCCAAGGGTTGGGGGACTTGGCCGAGAGCAAGCATCTGGTTGGTGGTGAAGCTTGGCCTTGAACCTGGGCCCTCTCATCCACGTCTAGTCTCTGGAGGTTCCCTCAAAGGCCGTGAACATGCTGACGCCGATCTGGGAAGAAATGTTTACCCAAGTGTCGAGTTCCTCAGAAGCTACCCTGAGGTGAGGATTTATGTGCAAATGAAATATTAAGGAATGGCTCCCGGGAGAAGGGAAGCAGGAAAGGAGCAGGGGAAGCAGGATGGGATGGGAGGGAAGCCAAGCACGGCCATGACTTCAGAGGTGAGCCCAGCCTCAGCCTGATCATACGTACATTACCCCTCGGAGTTGGCCGCCTCTAAGAAAGGGATCTGGGCTTTCACACTTAAGCAGCAGTCAGGCACGCCCAGGCACTTCTGATTTTATGTGCATGAACCCAAAGCAGCTCTAGAAGCCCAAGGGCAGTCCTCTGAAGAGGACTGCTGGTGGCCGTGGTCAGAAGCAAAGCACAGAAGGGGTGGTGGTGGTAAAGCACCAGTAAGATCTGAGGAGATCTGCGATGACCATGGGAGCCCCTAACAGTGTTTGCTCTCTCTCTCTCCCTTTCTCGCTCTCTCTCTCTCTCTCTCTGTTGTTTAAGGCTACCAGCCATCCTTTCTGGGGAAGAATAATCCTTTATTCCAACATTACATTTTTCCTTCTTTTTTGTTATTAGTATTCTCCTTTTAGGAAAACCTGGTGATCATGGATAATAAAATGTGGTATTGCTGTTTTAATGTCTTACTTGGACAATAAAAGCTGGCCACTGTCTCTTGGTTTCCCAACTTATTTTTGACATATTACTGGTCCATGAAACCCCAAAGTCTGGGAACCACTGCAATAGTCCACGTCACTTTTCTTTTTTAGTTGGTTTCCAGTGTACTTCCTAATCATCTCTCCGTGATTTAAAACAGACAAGTAAAACAATAAAGAGTTTGGAATTCAGCTCAGTAATAATTGTGTAAACACTGCTTTTCCTCCCAGGAGGGCCTCTGCAGTCATCAGCAATATGTACTTTCCCATGTAACTTGAAGGAAGGGGGGTGAGGGGAAAACTGACCCAGAAAGAGTGTCACAAAAGCTACCCTTGTCTCACCTCTCTTCCACAAGCTCTAGGCTGAGCAGGACTGGCTGAGATCATGGGTGGGAGAGGATCCTGCTACCCTTCCAGTCTCACCACGAGATCCCTAGAAACTCCCCAGATGTGAGAGTGTGGGGGTGGCTACGTGCTGCAGGAGAACAGGGGGATGTGAGGAAGGCTAATTGTGATCAGAGTGCAGTTAAATGTGAAAACTAGGAGTTAGCTGGTCTGTGCCTGTTCCTGATCAAAGAAGTAAGTTGCATCACCTAATATTCTTCCCAGTGACACATTCTTAAAGCCGAAAGGTTTTTTTTTTTTTTTCCCCTCTACTTTACCAGGAATGACTGAGTTTTCCATTTGGATAAAGCTTCATGCGTTTCTCATCTGCCAGCTGAAAATTGCAAACAAGAGAATTCTGTTCATTGGAGCAGCTCCTGGAGCAGAGGAATAGTTTCAGTTGATCAAAAGAGTTTATAGTGGCTGATGCTTTTTACTTTGAACTTTAAGAATCAAAGATTTATTTTTGTAAAGGAGCTTGGCTGATTATTCATTTCAATTATATACTATTGACTCTTGAAAAATGTGTGACAATCGATAAAGGTATTCTAATGGTCTCATTTTAATGAGTAATAATATTTCTACTTTGATTTCATATGATCTTGTAAAAATTTTTATTTTAAAACTATGATTTGGGATACAATTGTATATTTAAGGTTGATTTGATGAATTATTGTTATATTCAACTAATATTTATTCGAACCAAGTGTGTGCTGGGCACAGTTCTAGGTGCTAGGATGCAGCAGTGAACAAAACCATTAAAGCTGTAGTGTAGTAATTGCCAAAGAGTTAAGCTAGCATTTCCCATGAAATTGCCTTTGAAATAAAGTATTTTCATGTTATATGATGCAGAAATTGAAAGTTACCAACAAATATAGAATTGCTATTATTTTGTCCCTAGAGTAAAAAAGAAAGTTCCCCCCAAGGCAGAAAAGATCACATTTTAATACAGGTGTAAAATAGATGAAATCTTCTCTCAAAATAAGTAATGCATTTAAATAGAAAATAATTTTTGAACTTCAGAAGTTCCCAAGTCTTTAAGATTTAAATAGCTTCGGAGTCAGGAAAAAACCTGGATTTCATCAGCCAGATGAGAACAGGGAAATCATGTTGAGAAAAGCCGTGATTTCCTTCCCTGAGACTGAGGTGACTTGTGGATTATCTAGATAACTGTCTTAGTTCACTACCTTTAAAGATGACCTGAGAGATAAGCTAGATCATGTGAACTTACTTAGTGTCATTTAGTTCTCTGGATTTGTTAACAGTGGAAGGAGATTTACTGTTAACTGCATCAAATCACCAGACCAGGTGATTGTGCGTCTGTTGAGGTATGCAGTGCTGAAATCTAGAAAATCCCCAAAGAGGTTCTTGTCAAGGATTCTGGGCGGACAAGTGATCAAAAGAGAACAGGCAGGCTCCTTTCAGTGAATGACACTGGAACCTGATCTACAGCTTGCTATGCCACACTGATGATGCATCTTTTTCCTCTAAGTATCTATTAGGCTGCTGTATTATTTTGTCACATGATGCCAGTGATGGGTCTTCCCATAAAATTTTGAAGAGGGCCAAATTCAGTCTACAGAGGTCTTTCTAAACAAACACAGAGTTTTATAAGAATGATAATGCTTCTCTAAAAGAGCCTCATAGTTACTTGTTAAGTGCTTTTTTGGGTCCTAAAATTTAATTTAATAATAGTATTCTCTGTACATTTTCCGTATACCAGACATTTCCCCAAGTACTTTACGTGCATCATCTCATTTAATCCCCATAAAATCCTATAACGTAGGTACTCCTGTTTTACAGAATTAATGGAGGATTCAGAAAGGTTAAACAAATTGCTCAAAGTCATCTAGATAGTAAGGAGAAGAGTCCGGACGTGGAGCACATCCACTTGATACCACACTGATGCTACTAGAAAATGAAGTCAAATTCTAGGATTATAAGCCAAGTCCTGGTAATTTGGAGAATATGATGTGAACCTCTTCCCTTAGAGTCGTTTCCCCTCTCCCATCCCATCCATACAGCCTAATGAGGCTATCTGCCTACAGTGTGAATTTCTCAGTTGAGTAAACACTCACCTAGCCAACTGGATCCCACACCTAGCAGCTTCCTCCTACAAATAAACATTTGCTATTTATAACTTTAATTACCCTGTGCAGTACAATTCTTTGAGGAAAATGTATCACGTATGCTGGAAAAAGTACTTTTTTCCACACGCAATCTTGTTAATCGAAAGAGTTGGCAAGAGGTCATAAGAACATCATAAGCCTTGCATAGAATGTAAGAAAAATAAAAACACAACTGAATTTAAAGACGGTGTGTTCATTTCAGAGACGGTTTTGCTTCTTAATGGTCATTCTTCCTTCAAGATCAAGAGGCTGTGTTTCTGATAAGGATAGTCCTATTCCCTCTCCAAAGGTTACTTTTCAGTTGAACTTTCCAAGTGACTCTATAATTTGAAAATAACATTGTGAGAAAAGGAAGAAGCACACGTATCATTTTAATGTTTTGCATACCTGTGTGTTTAGAAGGGTTTTTTCTTTTGAGTGGAGATTCAGAAGTAAACTTAGAATTGCTGAGGCAAGACATTTTTAGAATTTAAATATTTTTGAGAGAAAATTGAGTTCAGTATTAAGACAGATGCATAAAAAGAGAAAGCAAAATTGAATCCTTATTTTTCAACTTACTCAAGATTCAAAACACCTAAATATTTATAAACTACAGCTGATATTTCTATAGACAGTCATCTTCAAATTTTAAAAATATGTAGATTTAGAGAATAATATATTATTCAATAATAATTTGCAGGTAAGCACTTGCCTACTTCAAATATATTCCAAATTTTCCAGCAAAGATACTTGTATCTAAAATTTAAACCAGTAAATGTATATTGTCTAAAAAAAATAATCCCTGGGCTAATAGCTAGTGCTCACAGGTGTGGGTGCAAAGTGGCTGCCAACTACATGTGACCTCAACTGTATCACTTAACTCCTCGGAGCTTCATATGTGTCATTTCTAAAGTGAGGAGCTAGACCGAGTGGGTCACAATCCACTATTAGGCTGAGAAATCAAGTTATGTGCCAAAACTAGTGATAAAAAGAAAAACAAATTAAAATCAAATAAAGAACAGAGTATCTGTATCACACATAGGAGGAAAAAGTATTATTTTATGTAACTTTTGTTTCAGATACACACACACATGTGGTGTACTGGGTTATGATGGAAAATTTATTTTTTTCTGCATGTCACTGTCAAAGTTTGAGAAATGCTGAGGGAGATAACGTCCAGGGTGCCCTCTAGTTCTGACATTCTTGACATTCTTCAGGCTTGTTGTGTAAGGGATAGTGTGGCAGAGACTGCAAACAAATTGTCAGCCCTAATTAATGCTCCCTTCCATATCACAGAGTCGTGACTGTGCACCCAGGGGCTGTAATTCCTAGCTCTTTGTCCCGCCAGGTGGGACCACACGACTTGTTCATGCCAGTGGAGTGTTAGCAGTGTGATACATCACTTTCGGGTTGAAGGTGAAGGAGCCCGTGAGTCTTCTCACGCTCTTCTTTCCTTTCTGCTTCGGCTCAATACAAACATGTCAACTTTGGGAATGCTGTGTTGAGTGAAGATGGTGGAGACAGAAGATGGAAGGAGCCTGGTGCTTCAAACACTGCTTGGAGAACAGCCCTTACCTTTCCGGGACACCTATTTTTGTCTTCACATTAGCAAGAAATAAAATTCTATTGATTTAAGGGCCATTATACAAGTTGAGGGTCTGCTTGTCACGAGAATGTAACTCCCACTTATCCCAAGACATCCAACAGCTGGAGGTACTGAATTACTGGTATCGTTTCCCTGTGCTGCATGTTAAAGGCCTACTAGAATATGTGTTCAGCTGTTTTGTGTCTTGATAACCCTTTTGACCAGAACTTTCTGGACACAGATTAGTTTCCTCTGTCTAAGCATATAAAAAGTTACAGGATTGACAGAATTGCCTTCTTCTGCTGAGGAGCTCTGCTGAGACAGCCTCTTAATAACAATTAGAAAAATAATTAGGAAAATAAAAGATAACATGTTTCATTATCTAAAGAAAATCATAGTAGGTTTAGTTTAAAATAACATTTCATTTCTCTTTTTTTAAAGTAATATTTTGTGTTTCTCTGATCCTTCATTGTTTACAAAGCGCTTGTAAGTATGACACATCACTTGATTCTGCCAACGATCCTGATGATAGGAAAGCAAGAATGAATTGCCCCATTTTACAGATAAGAAAATAAAGGCTTTGTGAAATTAAGTGATTTAGAGTTTGTACCAAGAGTAGCAGAGCCAGCACCTCAGTGCCACAACTTTAGAGTCCAAATCCTTTTCTCCTTGAGGTCATAAAGGGCTGGGTCTTGTTTGCTGCTGTGCTTCCAGCGCCAGCCAGGAACATAATAATAAAGATCTCATACTGCTTCCCCTGGTTTGGGCTCAACCACCTCCTGACTCTGTGGTAGGAGGAAGCCTCTTTTTTTTTTTTTTTTTTTTTTTAACATCCAACAAGGGGCCTTGACAGCAGACCTGAGAGCTGAGTCAATTAAGGTCGTGTTAGAAAGTGAAAAGTGGAGTGGTGCACGTTCTGTTGATTTAAAAGAGCAGTTTTTGGATTTAATGACATTTTAACATTTTTGCACGGTTTTCCAGGGAATTCAAAACTCCTTTGGAATTATTTGTTTTAAGCCGCATAATGACAATATACACAGCATTGTTAAGCATTAAATGAAATAAAAAGTATTCACAACTATTTTTGCATGTTTAAATACAGAATGGTGTAAAACAGAACAAAATGCACCCAGATTTTCTGGGGAAAAAAGGTCTTATCAGTGAAGCACCAAATCGTAAGTAGATGAACACGCTCTGTTTTACTTGCTTTTTGTAGCCTTGTTTATACTTACTAAGGTAGCTGTTTGAGGAAAAACAGAAGAGCTTTTGATTTTACCAGTTTAGAGAAGTTTTCCAGAAGTCACGAAAAGATTAAATACTGGGCCCCACATAACTATTTCAGAAATGGTATTTTTGTAGCTATGTATAAATAAAACCATTTCCAAAGCAGAAGTCTCTGTAGGAAATTTCAGACCAATGTTTCCATTATTAAATATGTCTATGAGCTGAAAAGTTTCCTAGATCCAAACCTGGCTGGTCTAGTTATTTTTGGACACAGCGGAGTCTCAAGCTTGCAGGGAAACGTCTGCAGTGTTCTGCTGGAACCCAACCCAGAGACCATCTTCTGAGGAGTGGGGAGCCGGCACAGTCTGGCTTCCACTTGGGGCGCATCTTGTTGGGGAAGAACCAAAATAGTTGCTGGATCCATTCTTGAGTGTGTGATCCAAAGTTTGTCTGAAAATTTAATGCCTAGAGTTGGAAGTAAACTTAGTCCACAGCCACAGGAGAGTCTGAAGGGTCTGAAAATGGTGGCTGGGAGCTTGGAGCTTATTGCAAATGTTTTTGTAACTGGGATATCTCTCAAACTGGTTCATAAGGAAACATGCCTTTCATTGTAGAGCTAATCTAGTTTGGTGATTAGCCCAACACCTGTAAAAACTGAATGTTCTGCTCTGTTTTTAGATTAGCTCAAATGATAAAGCATTCTAAAGATCAATTGTGTGTGTGTGTGTGTGTGTGTGTATACGTATGCGTGTGTGTACATACGTATGTGTGTGTGTGTATACGTATGCGTGTGTGTGTATACATATGCGTGTGTGTATATACGTATGCGTGTCTGTGCCCGCTGATAGTTTCTTCCAAACATCAGGGAGGGAGAGGAGAATTCTTTGATTTAATGCCTTGATGTCTACAATGTTTCCATTTTGGAGACTGAGTCCATGTGGGTGGGGTATCCTCTAAGAGATTCCGTCTTGAATCTGGAATTAATGAAAAGAAATTACCAAACCAATAAATATCTGTTAATTACCTTCACATTCAGTAATTAAATGGGTGGAAAATACTACTACTCTGAAACCATCCTATACTTGCCGATGAGATTCAGACTCCTTGTCATAGCACATGCAAAATACAGCTCCCAGCATGGTGCACTGTTTAATGAACACCTCTGCCAGAGAGATGACAGCATCAGGAAAGGCTCACATCAGACAGCAGTGTTTACCCCAGTACATTACATGTTCATTGCAATGATTAGAGGAAAATGGTTTTCTAGTCATGCATTTGCTACAGGGAAAAAAAAGCCAACATTAGCGTCTTCCTCTGTAGTAGCCTTTATATTTTCCTACAAACATGAGCAAAAAAGAAGTCTTATTAGTAATTTTGAGGGGAGAAGGAAAAACATATTCCATTCCACAAGGATTCTGAACCTGAGAACCACGATGGCTGTAGTATGTAGGCAGGTTGATTATCCATTCACTAAAAACAATCATAGAATGCCTCCCAGGCCAAAGGCAACATGGGAGGGGCTAAAGAGATTTAAACATAAATTTCTAAATTCCTGCCCTTCAAGAATTTACAGTTTAGAAAATGAAACAGAAGAGACCACAAACATCTCTAAAATCAGGCCCAATGTAAGAAGAGATGTTTGGTGTTATAGGAGCAAAAAAAAAAAGAGGGAGGAATAATTCTGGGGATGAGGGAGGTTTTAAGATGGAGGTAACAGCTTAGCTGGGCTTGGAAGAATGAGTAGGATTTAAGTGGGGGGATTACAGGGAGGGCAGATAGGCATTCCCTCTACAGAGGAAGAAAGGAACAAAAACACTGTAGGAAAAGAGGTAGGGTGTTTTGGACACGGGTGGATAACACCATACATGGAATCTGCCTGGGGAGGTATATTGGGAGACAGGCCTGGCAGGGAACAGGAACAATTATAAAATTCCTTTAAAAGTACTTTATAGAGTCAGGGTGTTGCCACGGCCTCCAGGGAAATTGCATTCTGCACCTTATACACCAGCTGAATTGAGGACATAATTGGTTGTTATAAGTCCAATTATATGTAACTCAGTTGAAGGTGAGGATTATGGATTTTGATATTACTTATGATGGGGTATGCATAATAAGCCCTTTGATAGAGGCTAAAACAATGATAAAAACTACAGTGGTCTGCCCCTCGGCTAGGAAAACAAGAGATGACAAAAAATGAGAAATGAGCCAATTAAATTATGCGAAAACATCATGCTAGCAAAGAAACAGAAAAAATAAAATCAGTTTTTGGGGTTGTACTTCAAAGTCTAATTTTCTTTCCCCTTTAACTTCCTCTTACTTCATTAGGATTTTTTTCTAAACCATTTGGTAATTAGATTACACTCAGAAAAAAAAGGGGGGGGAATGAATCCAATGACTAATTTTAGGAAGGAATTGGAATGACAGATTTGATTCAGTATTTGTTATTTCTAATAGCTCAGTTTCTTTGCTGGGAGAGGGTGATTCTTGTCATGTCCCTCCCTCTCAGAAGAGAATTCTGAAGATTACATTCTGTTCCTGATAAAGTTAATGAACATAGATCTAACCATATGCAGCCCAAGAGAAAGAAGAGAGGGGTAAATTATCTGATATTCTTAAGAGGTATAAACAAATGTCTTAGAAGATTCAGTTTCAAATGATACTTTTTTTTAAAAGGCAGTGTATTTTAACAAAGGAAGCAACCCCAGACTCATTGATTCAAACTGTTACACAAGGCAATTCTGTAAAAATTACTTCTGATTTTTCTATCAAAACACCGAATTTGTTTCCTTCATAGAACTTATCACACTGTTACTTTCTCGCTTGTTTTTTGTGTATTTTCTGTCTTGCCCTACCAGAGAGCAAGGTGCTCAAGGGCAGGGACCATATCTTTCTTGCTCACAAATGTATGTCCTGCAGGTAGCACGATGCTTGAAAAAGCCTCATCATCGTGATGGCTATTGCTATCCTATGGCTAACATTGATGGAGCAGTTAACTTACTATGCGTGCTTTGTATGTGAAACCTCATTGAGTGTTACAGTGAAGGTGGTGGATACATGTTTGTTAAGTAAATGAGTGGATTTCACTCAAAGAAATGGCATGTAATTTGGATAAGTTATCTAAATGACTAAAGTTTAATTGGGTTTGACTTATGGCATAAAAATTGGAGCTCTTAGAGAGATCTTAGAAGGGAAAGCATTACCAAATGAAATGAAAAGGATAGTGGTGGTGCTTAACCTGTCTTCTTCAGTTACTCTTATTTTACAAAATAGGCCTATTATTTATTTTCCTCATTATTCAAGTATGCATGCTCAAGGCAACCCTTCAATAAAGTTCATTCTGTTCCACAAGCAGTTCACTCATCCCCCATTGCAAGAGCATCTTTTTCCCACTTTGCAGGAGGCTTCTTAATGACACATCACCGCCCATATAACGGAAATTTCGATCCTTTGCAGTGACTCAATAAATTCACTGATGATTAATTTAAAGCTGCAGCCCAGAGAGAGAGAATTTTTCGTTGAATAAAATTTCAAATCAATATATTAAATTTCTTTCTTAAGAACCACATTGGATTAAAAATTAAAGGGCAAATTAAAAGTTAGCCAACTCCTTGCTGGCATGTATCGATCCTCAAGATCCTTAAATATTGAGGCATGCAATAGAACCAATCGAGTTTATCGCAATGGAAAATTAATAGCCTCTCAAGCACAAGCATTTAAATTTTTCCAAGCGGTTTAAAATTATGTACATGTTTAAAAATTCATATTAGTAAATATGTTCAGAGACCACCACCTAATCTGGTCTCTGCCATTCCTGACTGTTGAAGGAGGCAGGTGACGACACCTTTTGAACTTCAGAACAGCGGAGCATTTGAAGAGCGGTGGCACAGCCCAGCAGGCAGCATGCCTGTGAAGGTCTCTCTGTCTGAACCATCTGCCTAAGTAGTTTCCTACAGTCCACAAAATGCCGACATGCGTGGTGTCTGCATCAGATCATTTTATATCTATGGCTTCCATGAGGTCTGGAAGTGGTGGGCAATCTGGAAAAAATGAGAAATCATTCAAATGGTAGAAGGAAGACGGCAAAGGCAGAGGTATTGCAGAATCTGTTGGTTTTAGAAATGAGGGTGAGGGTCTCTACAGGGTGAGGTTGTAGGAATGTCTGTTTAAAGGCTGAAGCCTCAAGAGATCCAGGTCACATTTCTTCCTCCTGCCCTTTTCACCCCTTCCTGACCCTTCCTAGACAGAAGTTCATGATGGGAACATTTTCCCATGGCCATTATTTCACCCATATTTTGAGTGCTATCTGCTAAGAATTAGCTCCCCTCTCTGCTAGGGAACAATGGAAGCCAATGAACTCTGGTCATATCCTTGTAAAACTCTGAAAAGATGCTGATGCCTGATGTGCAAACAACTCTCACGTACGATGTGTTCGTTTATTCCTCTAGCAATGCTATGAAACAATTAGGGTGGGAATTGTTTTTCCTTGGTAATTACTTTGTCAGTAAACGTTGGAGCTGAGACCCAAACCCAGGTCTTCTGATTGTGAGCCCACTATTGTACCAACAGGGACCTCTCTTGCTCACACCCTGCTCCTTCCTAGTGCCTACTATCATGTCAGGCACATCAGTAAACTTGTTCTTCATTTATTTCAAGTAAGTTCTTTGAAGGGAATTATCTTGCCCTTGAATAGTAAGAGATCTTGAGGCTAGGTACTATTTTATTTAGATTCCCAGAAAGAACAAGAATGTCCACTCAAGAGGCTTAAGGATAGATCTTTTTTTTTTAAAAGATATTTATTTATTTATTTATTGGCTGCATTGTGTCTTTGTTGCTGCGTGAGGGCTTTCTCTAGTTGTGGTGAGCGTGTAGCTCTTCCTTGAGGTGCTCGGGCTTCTAATTGTGGTGGCTTCTCTTTCTGCAGATCCCGGGCTCCAGGCACTCAGGCTTCAGTAGCTGTGGGTCACACGCTTCAGTAGTTGTGACAGGCTCAGTAGTTGTGGTGCACTTGCTTAGTTGCTCCGCAGTATGTGGGATCTTCCCAGACCAGGGATGGAAACTGTGTCCCCTGCATCGGCAGGCAGATTCTCAACCACTGCACCACCAGGGAAGTCCCAGGATAGATTTTAACAAAAATTCTCTTTACAGAGATGTGGGCAGGGTAAAAATCACCCACAGGGGATGGTGAGGCATCCAGGAATTAGCAGGAATCCACACCACCCCTAAGCCTGAAGGGGAAGGGGAGTGCTATTACTGGAACACAGTGCAAACCAAGTCCTTGAAAAGGAACCATCTAAGAGAAGCTGAGGACATAAAAGAACGAGCCTGGAGGAATCTAGGGGGATGCAACCACTGCCGAAACTTGGGGACTGGCAGAGGCTTGGGGGAGTAGGGCAGGAAATAAATACTCCAGCAACTGTCTCCTCTGCCCATTGACCTCCTACCATTGCCTCTAATTGGATGAATCAACCAAGGCCAGGGGCCAAGGGAAACTGTCCAAGAAGTCAGCCTCCTGGGACTCAGAACAGGGAAGAGATAGTAGACAGTACATCTGGAGAGGCAAACCAAGAGTCCTAGCACAGAAAGATAAATAAATACTTGGTGACTGGCATTTTTTCTTTGTTCCCTTCACTTTTATACCGCAATTTACCATAAACATCTTTCTTCCTTCTTTTCCTCACAGTCAAGATGCCTGTTACTTACTTTTGTGTTTTTCTGTAACAAAACACAACTCCTCACAATGTATATATGTACATGCACATGCACACACACACAATTAAAAGGCATAAGGCATATTTTTTTCTTTTGCTCAGTAGAGCCAATTTAATGAATGGGTAGGGCCTGTGGAATGGTCTTGTGAAATAGCTTTATTTTCTCATACCACAACATTCCAAAACTGATCTATTTACTCTCCTTTCTCCATCACTCAAACAGATAAGGCAGACCCCGTCGTTTTTTCCAGTCACTTCCACACATTAATAAACAGTGCTATCCTCAGGTAGTAAAAAGTCCAGCTTCACCTCCCACATGTCATGCAATCTCAAGCTTCGCCTCTGCAGCCGATACTTTCACCTGGCCTGCACTTGATTACCTGAAGAGGAAAGGAGCACAGAGGGTTCCTCTTTTCTCTTCTTGGTCCTAGTTATCCAGCTCTGTGTGGCAGAGGTCTAAGTGATGGTTTTCTCTCCTGGGGCACTTCGTGGGGTTCTTTGGTGACCTTCTTCTCTCAGATCCTTCCACTATACCCTTCCTGGTTGCCCACGGCCTACTGTTCAGCACCACTGTATCTCCCACAGAGGGGTGAAGTGCAGTGACTCACAGTTCCTGCTTCTGGCAGTACACTTCTCACAGGTTCGGGGACAAGGTCATCCCAGGACAGATCATACTTGGATACCTGTTGTGATGGCCACTCTTTTCCATGTGAAGCACCAGGAATATTTGCCTTGACAAACTGTGAAAGTGTAGACTACTTCTACTGTAGCCCTCTCTGCTCACAGCCCTCACTTCAGACTTATGGAAGTAAAAAGGGAACGTGGGTCTATGCCCTTCAACCTCATGGACCCACATCAAGCCCCCTGAGAGGTATTCTTAAATCACTTCCTCCTTTGAAGGCGGCTGGGGAAAGCACAGCCCTCTGACAAATCTCTCCCGAAATACTTCTCTACTAACCTTCTTCTCACTCTTACCTTTTCTTTTATAGAGACTGAGGCAGAAGAGCTTAGAAGTCATACACACAGGGTTTGGAAACTTCACGGGGATATGTGAGCACTTAACAGCTATTGTTCTCAGCCTCAATTTATAGACGGAAAAAGTTTAATTTAAATTTCCGTTACAATCTTAGTATTGTGTAAAGAGGAGAAAGTAAATTCCATAACCTCACCCCTATGAGGACGTTATCATCTTAAGTATTCTATTCCTACTCTTTTTTCTACTCCAGGCATATTTTTTGTGGCTATAAATTCAATAGTGTGACCTCTTTCCTTAGTTTTATTACCTTTTTGGTTACAAGCACTTTCCCTATATCTATATGGCTCATCTAATGCTTTAACAATCCTTAATTGAGTACCAATCTTGCACAGACACTACGCAGCCACCAAGAATACAGTAGGGAAGAAAACAGACATTATAGGTTGGTGATATTCTAAAAGGGCAGTTAGGCATTGAAGAGATAATCACAAAAAAGTATGATGAGTTGTGTGATCATTTAACATGTACAACTAATATTTTACCAAGTGGAGAGGTCATGTTTTACTTAATTATTTCCCTATTGTTTTGTATTCTGAGCAATGTCATAATCATGTAGATAGTATTTCCCATTTTCTGAATCATTTTATTAGGCTAGATCCCAACAAGGAAAATTAGGCACAGTGCATTTTTTAATTAGCTTGAACTGAAATGCTTGTGTTTTGAGGATTCTTATGCAAGTTGACAACATCCACATAAAACACTTAGAGCAACGTTGGGCGTACAGCAATCACCCAATACACACCAGGTGCTGTTGCCACCGTTACTATCCTTTGAGATAATTATAAATTCCCTGAGGTGTTGTGACTCTCTTTATGAAGAAAATCTATCCCATGGTTCCCTCAAATATAGCATAGGATATATATGCACATATCCCATGAAAACAAAGCAAAAATCACAGGAAAGAGAAGTAAAATCAGACATCTCATTTAAGTCTCTTTAGTATCCTTAGACTTCTAGGATACTGCTTCCCCCACCCTCTGCCCCCGACTACTCGAGTTTCTCTTCGCTCCAGAGCTAAGCTGATGGCATTCTAGAGTCCAAGAAAAGGATCAGAAAATCACGTTCCTCAGTTCATGATCCCATTACCATCTGAGTTTCTACCAGTTGCTTCTATCTTATCTCCCACTTCTTTATGAGGTTTATGAGAGAATATTTGTAAAGCACAAAGTAAAAAAACATGCCTGTCACTGGAAACAATATCCATATTTTTGCCCATAACTCATTCATGCTTGCAGCGTTTATCATCAAGTGTAGACGCTGCATATGATGATCTGAAAGTGTGAGCTATAAAGTATATCTGTCTCCTATCTCATTTTCACCACTGAAGCTACAGTGCTCTTTTAAAAATACAAATTTGACCATTTCAATCCTATGATTAAAACTCTTCAGTGACACACTCCAGCTGAAATTCAAATGCAGTCCAAGATTTAAAGTGCTGAGTTGTCTGATAAAATCTAGACACTGGGAATAGGAGGGCATAAGAGGAAAGAAAAAGTATTCTACAGGTCTTATTCTACTGAAGCAGGAGAGAAACAGAAGGGAAAGAGAATGTATCAATGGGGAAACAGTGTATCATGTTGGTGAAAACCGTATTTTGTTTTCAAATAATAAAAGAGAATTAGGTGAGTAATGATGAGAAAAGGATAAAAGAGGTAGCAATTTAATGGAGTAGAAAAATATTGTGAACTCACCAGAGCAAAAATATAATGAAAAGCAATATGATCAAATCAGAAAAACAAGAGAAAAAGGAAAAGATGACAATATTAAATAAATATAAGATAGAAGGAATAAAATCAATTACATCAGTAATGACAGTACATGGGCAATAAATCTAATTCACCCATAAAAGACAGAGACTATTACATTAGGACTAAAACAAAACTCAGTGATGTACTGATTACAAGAGAATCCCTTACAATGAAGGATAAAAAATAAAGGAATGGAGGAAGAAATGCCAGGCAATTGCAAAACAAAACAAAACAAAAAAGAAGAGAAAAAAATAAAACAAATAAAAAAAAATCCAGAAGAGGTAAAAAGGAAAGCAAGAAAGCAGAAGGATAATATTAATATCAGACAAGCTGGAATTTAAGGTTAAGAGTGCTAAATAGGACAAAGATGCAAATTATACGATGATAAAAATCACAATCTGTGAAGAATTTAAAATACTTATAAATTCATATGCACCAAACAACCTAGAAAATAAAGAAAGGAAAATCCATTGGGAATTCAAGGAAAACAATAAAAATTATAATAGGAGATTTTAGTAAATTTCTTTCACAATTGGTTGCATCTAGGACAAAGCCCTCTCAGATTTTGCATATATTGCTTCTTCTGTCCAGAATGGCTTTATCTTAACATCACCAGGGGATTCATGTTCACCTTTCAAATTTTATTTTGGAATCATATTCTCCATGAAACTTTTCAATTATTCCTCTTTCCCGATAGAATTTACCATTCTCTTTTGGATTCCAAGGAATTCCTTATATACATGTACCTATTACAGATCTCACTGTTTCTCATGCTTATTGGTGAAAGATCTACCTTTCCTAGCAGACTGTAAGTTCTCTGAGAGCATTCATTGGGATAGTGTTTTGATTTACTAATGAAAGTGTGTCCACCCCCACCATGGCCTTCACTGAATTTCTTCTCTTGAGCCCTGATCTTCCTCTGGCCGGGTCACCAAACATGGGCCCACCATACCCGAGGGGTGGTAAAGAGCAGCTGGGAAAGATAACCCACAGTGTGGTACCAACAAAGTAGACATGTTCATCACAGTATGTGCTCGCTGAGAGGCTTGAGACTGCCTCCAAAGGCGTAAGAGAGCTTCTGAAAGTGCTTCTGCTCCCAGAGGGTCATGCAAGTGTTTGACAGGCTTGTAACACCTGGATGAGGAGGACCAGGAGAGTGTGGACTGAAGACATGACTTGTCTTATTAATGCCCGGTGGGGATGTGACCAGGCCCGAGAAACCAAGTGCTTGATGAGTCACCTTGGCAGATGCCAGCCCAGAGCAGAGAGTGAGTGCCAATCAGATCCCTCTTCCTCCTCCCACTGTAACAGCTCTGTTAGTTCATGAGAACTCAGAACCTCTTGACCCGGAGAAGGAAAAGAGGGAAAGCCAAACATCGGGAAGTAGACCTTGGAACAACTGATTTTATCTGAAAATGACTAAATTAAGAAGTATGCCATCAGATAGACAGAAGCTGAGTCCAGGTAGCAAAAAAGAAATTGCACTTGTGCTCATCCAAGTTGGTAACTTGAAAATATCACACCTGCCACACAAATGTATATCCCTGGCGTGGTGCCTGGCAGGTAGCAGATGCTCAAGAAATGACTATTTATTTGAATGAAGGATCAAATAATTGAATAATTAAATCTAAAGTGTCATTTGTTATTGGAACTTGTGTAAATCATTCATCTTTTTAGACTTTGACTTGCTTTTATTTGTTTATTTTTTTGCTTTTCACTTTAAAGAGAATAGTTTGAGACAGTTATTTTCATCCAGGTGTTTGATGTGATTGAGATATGGTAATTTCAACACTAATGCATGTAGAAGAGAGGCCAGATGTCTATTTCCTCAGTGAAAGCCAGGTCTTTAGATGACCGTCTGAGGTCTGTTCTCAAAACTCATTTCTTATTATTCAGAACAGAGCCTTAGAATCTTGGAACCCATTTTATTTTTCTCTGTGAAGTTCAGAATGAAGTAAAATAGAAATAGTAAAAGGATCTCCTACCACATCTTCAGAGGCTTGTTATACACATAAGCAGACACAGAAACACTTACCTTTGAAGTTGAACTAACAATTTTAATTTCCTGATGACTTGTGAGGTTGAACACCATTTCATATGTTTATTGGCCATTTGGATATCTTCATTTGTGAAGTCAATATCCAGTGTTTATACTGGGTTTTATGTTTTCTTTCTTCTTGCTTTGTAGGAGGTTTGTTTTTTTGTTTGTTTGTTTTCTTTTAAAATGTTCTAGATTCAAGTTCTTTATGTTAATAATACTTTCAGAAGTTCTAGATTTTGTTCTATAAACAGAAGTTCTACACTTTAATAAAGTCTAATTTATCTTTCTTTTATGCTCAGCACAGTTTTTGTCTTTTGTTTAAGGAATTTTGCCTACTCCAAGAACACAAAGTGTTCTCCTACGTTTTTTGTACTCTCCTTTAAAGTTAGTTTTTAAATACTTAATTTCCCAAACTGGTCCTGTTGTCACCTTTCCTCCTTCTTGTACCCTTCTGGTGCAAGAAAGATGGCTCTGTTACACTTCCAGTTTTATAGCTTGGAATCTGTGTGTATTCTAAATCAACACCATCACTAAATATTGAATCTCTGTGTGTAGAGCATTGCACAAGAGTGACATTTGACTTTAAATTTTGTGTGTGAGTTTAAATTTTTCTCTTCTTTGAGACAAACCCTTGAATTTATAGCAATTCCCCTCCCTCCCAGTGTGCCGAGATTTTTATGTGTTTTTACAGTTTGTTGTTCATCCAGAATGCCTATCCAAATCCAAACCTCACAAAACCACATGGAGCTGAAGCCATGTTTTCCTTAAGGTAACAGGGGAAGCAAAGTACAGAAGGATACTAACTCCAACCCAATGAAACTAGGCTCCAGGCCAATTTTAGCTCTGGATATGCCTTTCCTCATAACCATCAAAAAAAAAAAAAAAAAAAAAAAAGTAATGATTTTGTTACTGTTAAAAAAGAACGGCAACATCACATTTGTTATTCTGTAAGATATCACCTGGTATAAATTCCACTAAGGGCTTAAAAAGTGTCATCTTTACTTCAACTTCATGATTTTAGATGTAAGCTATATTTTGGGGGTTTTTTAATTATTATTTTATACTCGGGAGAAGATATTATGACTGCCCCTCTCTGAGATGAATCCTTATGGGGTACAAAACAGGTAGGTTCTCTTGTGAAACAGAGTTTCATTTTGTTTCAACAATTTGACCAAACATTGTATCAGAAGAATAAAGTCATTATTTAAGCATCATTTTGAAACAGCTATACGATTAATGAACAAATTTTATGCCCTCTGCCAAACTTCATTTTCGCTATGAAATGGAAAACTCTAGGAAACTAGAGTATAAAAAGAAACATAACTGGCGTTAAGCTTGAGAAGACCTGCAAATCGAGCAAAGTTTGCTTAGAAAGCTTTTACTCTCTCATTTTGGTCCATTATTATGGGAGCCAGACAGTAACTCCACAAATGATATTACAGTCACAGTGTACTAGTCATAACTATGAAATATGCCTACCTAAAAAAAACAAAAACAAAAACCACACAATTAGTGTCTTCTTTCAACTACAACATTCTGATTTAGAATGAATTTTGTTCTTAGAAGCCTAGGAATAAAAACCCAGATTCTCTTTTCAGATTCAACATGTCACTTCTGTCAATCAATTATTCACCCGCTGCACACTGAGTGCTTACTTTGTGTCAGGAACTGTGCTAGGTATTGAGATTATTAAGATGAATAAGCTATGGTCTCTGTCCTTCAGGATCTCACAGTGGGGAGAAAGATAAGTAAATTGACAACTGTATTATATGGTGCTAAATGTTATGGAGGGGAATCACAGGGTATAAGTATCATCAAAATTCAACATGGCATTCAGAGAAAACTTCTCAAAGGGGGTGATATGTGAGCTGACAATTGGTGGATGAGTTTGATTTTGCTAATTGAAGATGAGAGTAAACTAAGAAAATAAAATACACAAAAAGAGCCGCACATGAATGGTATTACACTTCAAATAACGATAAAGAAGAATACTTGTGGGGAGTGTAGGAAGGAAGCTATAAAGTTATGTGAGGAGGGGATCATAAGCTGTATTTAGGCTTAAGGAGTTGAACTTTTTTTTTTTAAGAACTTTTATTGAGGTATAATTGACATACAATAAACTACAGATATTTAAAGTGTACAATTTGATACTTTTTTTCTTATTGGTAATGTACATATGCCAATCCCAGTCTCTCAATTCATCCCACCGGAGTGGAGCTTCTAAAACCAAAGTATAGAGAAGAAAACACTGCAGAGAAGAAAAGTGGAAGGGGACAAAAATGTTATTGGATTTGGTAGCACTGAGGTCATTGGAGAGTAAATCAAGGTCATTTCAGCTGGATAATGGAGAAGATTAATGGATTGCCCTGGGCAAGAGTCAGTGAGAAGTGCAGAGACTGCCAGACACCTCCTCCTAGAACCTTGATTGGAGGACCAGAAATGAAACGAAGTTTGGTTGGCTTGTTGTGGTTGTTAGTTAGCTTGCTTGTTTTTTGTTTGTTTTTTAATTTTATATTTTGACAGAATTTTAGACTTCAGAGAATTTCCAACAGTGCAAATAATTCCTATATACTCCTCACCTACATTTCGTAAATGCTAATATTTTATCACATTTTACACATGTGTGCTCTCTCTCTCTTCCTTCTCATTTTTTTTCTTGAACTGGTTGAGAGCAAATCACAGATACAATGCTGCTTTTCGCCTCATACTTCAGTGTATTTCCTAAAAAACAAAGATACTGTCTTACCTAACTACAGCACAATGATCAAAATCGGGAAATTAATGTGGATGCACTATTATTGCCTAATCTATAGGCCTTACTTAGATTTCAACAATTGTTCTAATAACGTCCTCTCTTCCAAAAGAAAATCGCAGCTCATGTGCTATGTTTAGTTGCTATGTCTCTTCGTCTCCTTTAATCTGGAAGAGTTCATCAGTCTTTCTTCTTCATGAAGCGTTTGCATTTTTGGGGAGAATAGGCCAATTATTTTGTCAGATGTCTCTTGATTTGGCTCAGTCTGTGTTTCCTCCTGAATATATTCTGGTAATGCATTTATGGCAGGAATTCTGCAGAAATGATGTTGTGTCTTTGTCAGTGCATCATGTCTGGGGGTGCATGCTGTCGATTGGTCCTAGCACTTCCCAATCATTTGGTCAATGTGATGATATTTGCTAGATTTCTTCACTGTAAGCTTACCGTTTTGTCATTAATAAGAATCTTCCGGGAGATATTTTGAGACTATGTAAATGTCCTGTTTCTCTTCAATTTTTTTACGCCAGCGATAGTATCTGTTGGTGATTTCCTGACTTGATTATTGTTATATGGGTTGCAAGATGGTAATTTTCTAAATATATCATTCCCTCTACATTTATTAACTGGCTTCACAGTCTAAGTAAGAACTTTCCCATCTCCACCATTTATTTAATTTCTTTTTCATTCACGTCACTGTGAACCCACGGATTCTTATTCATTCAAAGAGTTAAAATCATCTACTATGGTTTGTTTTTAAAGACACGTGAGCATGTTTATAGTCATAGGAAAAAGAACCAGGGAGATGTAGGAGAGAGAGCATATGATTGATGTAGCAAAGAAACTAATTCACTTTTATTCTGCAATTCTGTTAGACTATGCTGGGTACCAAGGATGCAAAGATGAGTGAAATAGGGCCACATCCGAAAGGGAGTTTGTAGATTGGAAGAAGGGGCTAGGGAGGGGGAAAGAGAAAAGAATCATTTCACGGTGTGATTTGTAAGAGCTGCAGACATGAGAGCAGAGCTGTGGGTGTCACTAAGGGGAGGATGATTAATTTGGGTTGGTGAAGACTTCCCAAAGAAGTGAACTGGAGACAGATTTCAGCAGATTAGTTGTATGGGGGAGCAGGGAAGGAATAAGAAAGAAGAGTGGGAAAAACATTCCAGGCAGAGGTGACAGCCATGGAAATGTGGACATGGCTTGTTAATTCCACCTAAAAAATTCGAGAAAATAAAAATTTTACAGTGAGCGGACACCAACGGCTGCGAGGTTATGTGGTCACCTCAGGTTTAGGCTAAGTTTGTTCAGCTTGGGGACTGAGAGTCAGAGGATGTAAACACTGGTTCAGAACGGATCTTGACTTTTAAGAGAAATCCCTCAAGGACCAAGCCTCAGAGAAAAATACCTTCTGCCAACCCCCGACATTACCACAATTATCAAAACGAACTCTATGCCCACTTTAAGGAGTTAGTTGCCTGATCTGTGTTGGCTCATTTAGGGAATCCCATGGGAATGTGGTGTATCCCTTAAAGCATTTGTTTCAACTTCTGAAAGTATACTCACAGACCTTTTGCATGAGGAGAAAATGAATCTCTCTGCGCTGTCAATGATTTAGCTACATTTATTTCATCCACATTAACAAGAAGCAAACGTAAATCAGGATGCAAAAAGTTCAGTTTATTTTAGATTTTACCTTAATGCCAAAGATGTAGAAATATGGTTAAATTTTTTAATAGATTAATATTTTATACTTGAGAAAAGCCTCTGAGAGAGCTTTTTTGCTTTGTTTTTATTTTTGTTTTTAAAGAATAGAGGGGCAGATTTACATGGTTTTAAATACCTAGAAGCAGAAAAAGAAAAAAGAAAAAAGGAACACATTTGTTATCCCATTATCCAGTACACATAATACTCCCAAAGAAATATGAGCTAAAAGATTCTAAATCTTCGATTTCATTTTAGCAAATGCCGTCTAGCTGCAAATGTAGGTCACATAGTTTTGGCATCCTGTGTGGGTTTCCAGCTGTCTGCTGAACATAGAAAACAGAAGAATACGTGTTCCATTGCACAGCGTACTTAAGCGTGAATTTCACTTTAAAGCCTAAAGTTACTCAGTTACTGAAACTTATTTTCCTTCAACATTCTCACTTCTAGTGTTTCCTTCTCTCTCAGGTCAGGATTTTTAGGTGGTAAAGAAAGTATAACATTTTCTCTCTTTCTTTGCCATCTGTGACTTCAGTTTTCTACCACATTGAATTATAAATAAACTCAATCATGGTATTAACCTAATTAGGACAACAAAAACTGGTCTGTGATAGTTCAGACTATTCCCAATGCAAATATAGAAAAGCTAACATACCAATGGATTCATTCAACTTTTGGGGGAGGAGGAGAAGTAAGGTAGAGCTATGCCCCACTGTGGTTTATGAGTTAGATTTATACACGGAGACTGATCAAATATGGCAGAAAATGATAAATGTCAAATAAGTGCCACAGATAACAAATATCACAGAAAGCGAAAAGAGGACGCAATTTGGCACAAGGGCGAAAGGAAGAGTGTGAAATTCTTAACCCATGTGATTATTCCATCAAAAAGATACAGCTGGAGAGCTCCCTCACTTTGCTGCTAAACAATCTGTGATCTTCTATCAGGTCAGTGAAATAAAATTCCACAGATAGAGACTGACCTTTTCATTTTGAGGAACAAAAGCTAGCTAGAATTAGCTTAAATCAAAGGTGGACGCATTATAAGAATCAATGGTGTCTCATGGAACTCAAGTGCTGGAATGCATCCGACCTCTAGAAGGGTTGGGCCGAGAAGCTGGAAAGTCATCAGCACCTCTCTCTGTCTCTCATCCGTCTTTTTCTCATATTGCAGACTGACATTTACCACCTCTGCAGGCTGCGTGGTAGAATACGGCTGCCCACAGCTCTCAAGGGTCCATGCTGCCTCGGAATGCTACTTTCATTTTCAGAAGAGAGACTCCGACTGGGTCAGCTAGGAGAAAGGTATCCATCAGCCGGAGCCACGGGCATTCACAGCGTGGGGGGTCACGGCAGTGGGTGTGGGCAGCGGCAGTTCTCATAGAAGGGAACGTCTGTGTGAGCTGGAGCAACACCCACAATGTGTCTCAACAAACACCTCGCCTGCGGAGGTGGCTGTCTGCCCTCACGTAGAAGAGGAGGGAGGTGGGGTCAGGTTGGTTTAGAGCTGACCCCTGTGAGGGAAGACATTGCAGAGGGAATTAAAAGTGCTGGAGGAATCTAAGGAGTGGGAGTAGCCAGTGACTGGAGATCAGGAAAAGCCTCAAGGAGAAGACGCTGGAGATGGCCTTGACAATGCGTAGATGACAAAGGCAGAGATATGCATAGCAGAGGCGGAAGGGAACAAAAGGAGGTGGGTGCAGTGGGCAGAGGGAACACTGAGAAGACAGAGGCCCAGAGGCAAGAGCACCCTGTCCTGAGGGAATGAGAGGTAACCCCTGGTAATTCTCATAGTTAGGTTTGTCTGCAAATGATAAGACAGAGCAAAAGAACAGACAACAAAATAACTGTGGCTTCAGCAAGATAAGAGTTTATTTTTCTCTCGTATAAAGGAGTCCAAAGGTTGAGAGTTCAAGGCTGGCTGGATGACTCTGAGCATCAAAGACCCGAGCTCTTTCTGTCATGTTGCGCTGCCACCCTTGGTATGTGAGTTCTGTCTTACCGTCCAAGGGGGCAGCCCACGTTCTGGCCCCCATACCCACCTTCTGCCTAACTGTATGGAAGAAGTGGAAAAGGCCAAGCCCCCTACCATGTAAGGGTGCTTCCCACAAGATGCACACATTTCTTACATCCTATTTGCCAGCAGAACTTTGTCAAATGGACCTAACAGCAAAGCAAGCTGGGAAATGTAGCGGCCCTGCGCCCATATAAAAAAATTAGAGTGCTATTTCTAAGGAAAAAGGAAAGAATAAATATTGGGAGAGAAGCAGCCTCTTCCGCTTCCATTTTGCCAAAAATGTAGGCTCTGTATGAAGAATGAGATTAGAAAGTTTAAACGAATACCATATATTAACGCATATATGTGGAATCTAGAAAAATGGTACAGATGAACTGGTTTGCAAGGCAGAAACACAGACACGGATACAGAGAACAATCGTATGGACACCAAAGGGTGAAAGAGGGGGTGGGATGAATTGAGAGATTGGGATTGACATATAGACACTAATATGTATAAAATAGATAACTAATGAGAACCTGCTGTATAACACAGGGAACTCTAATTTGCTGTACAGTAGAAACTAACACAACATTGTAAAACAGCTGTACCCCAATTAAAAATACACATACATATGTATTTATCTTAAAAAAAAAGTTAGGTTAGAAGTCCTTGAATGTTAGGCCAAGGAAGCTGTCTAATTTGGTTGGCAGTGGGCAGCCATTAAAGGTTTTAGAACAGGCAAGTGACATGATCAGATTTATACTTTAAGAAGGTGGCTACTCAAATGATTATAAAACAAGGCAGGAACTATTAAGTGCTATTTGAGAGTTATAGGCTGTGTGTGGGTGGGAGAAACAAAAGGTGGGGGGTTGGGTGGGGAGGGAGAGAATGGTTAGATTACATAGTCTAGAGTCTAGATAAGAATTAATAGCATCAGAATTGAGCCTGCTGCAATGAGAAGATGGGATAACAGAAGGAGAGGGAGAGGAAAAAGGAAATTCCAAAATTTTCAGCCTCAGGGATTGAGGACTGATGGTGCCTGAAATAGTTACAAGGAAGTCAGGAGGAAGAGCTGGGTGGAAAGCAAAAGGGGAAGACCATTGGTTTGGCACCAGGTCCTGTGGTTAGGGCATCCATTCAGAGTTGTCCACTAGGATAGCTGGAAAATGAGAGGATGTGACCAAGAGTCTCCAGGACAACTCTTGGCGATTCTAGGATTCTATGGTGTCACATTGTCAGCACTTAAATAGCAACGTGTGGCCAAGGAGTTATGATGCCACTGATTCATAGCCTGTTCTTACATCTCTCTGGGAAGCTGAGAAGGCAATAAACCTCCATCACTCTTTAGTATTGAAATCTCCGATTAGTCCAGGTACTCTGGACACATTTAACATGGGTAAATGAGACCTGGGTGTACTGATGCTGCTGTATTTCCAGAAAAATGTCAATAAAGCTGCAAATGTAATTTTTGACCTAGGTTTTAAGTGGAGGAGATTGATGTCGAGGTGAACACTAAAGGCTTTTCAGAGAAATTCTTACTTCAGGGTTTTCGAATTTGTTTGTAAATCAACTATTCATTCATTCAATAAATATTTATTGAGCACTGCTATGACATTCTAAATACAGGGTGTATAGGGTGGTTAAGGCAGACATGATCCCTGCCTTAGTCTAGACCAGGGGTTGGCAAATTACAGCCCATGGGCCAAATCTGGCCTGCTGCCCGTTTCTGTTCTGCTTGCAGGCTAAGGATGGCTTTTGCGTTTCTCAATGGTCAAAAAAAAAATAAAAAAATAAAAAAACGTTCAGTACATTGTGAAACACGGAAAGTATAAGAAATCCCAATTTAGAGTTCATAAATAAAGTTTTATTTTGACAGCCATACCCATTCATCTACTTATTGTTTCTGGTTGGTTTCACACTAGAAGGGCAAAACTTCTTGGATTGTAAAACCTAAAATATTTACTATCTGGCGCAAAATATTTACTATTACAGAAAAAGTTTGCCAACCCCTGGTCTGGATGGAATTAATCAAACACATGATCACACAAGTAAATATATATTTAAGCAAAGTGGGTAGGTTTTGCTAATGTCTGGTCTTACCCAAGTACCTTTTCTTACTACCATTCACCCCCTCGAATATCAAGGCCTGTTGTATGTAGTCTCCAAAAGATTGCTCTCAATGAACTGTGCTTCCCAAGATTCAATCTTGTATCATCCTTTTACCTTAAACCTGGCTAACCTGTAACTCGCCTGTGACCAAGAGATATGGCAGAAACTACATGGTGTGGCTTCTAAACTAGGTTGGAAGAAGCCTTATGCCTGACCTCTTGGAAGGCTCACTCTGAGATAAACCAGTCATTGACCTGAGTCCATGATGCTGTAAGAGGCCTGAGCTAGCCATGTGGAGAGGCCACGGGGAGAGAAATGCCTGGACCATCTCCAGTGTTCCAGGCATCTCCAGCCAGGCAACAGACATGTGGGTAAAGAAGCCCTCTTGAATGTCCCACCCAATCAAGTCTTTGATGATCAGCCCAGCTGACATTCACTGCAACCCCGTGAGCGGCCCCAAGTGAGAATTATCCTGCTGAGACCCAGCAACTCTGAGAACCATTAGAGGTAATCATAAATGTTTGTTTTAAGTCATAAGTTTGGGGATGATTTGTTACACAGAAGCAAAAACGAGACCCTGACATCTATTTCTGAAGGGACATTGGAAGGGGTGAGGGGGTGAATTCCACGTGTTGAAGTTTGGATGGGGCTTGACAAAGCCTAACGGATGGACAGGCGATCTTTCGGCTTCTCCTCTGAGCTCTGCAGACCTATCCTAGAATGGAGATGAAAGTCTGCAGGCGAGACTGATCATCTGTAGGTTCACTGGTTTGACTGCACTAGTTATTAAAATATGGAAATATTTTCATAGCAGTTGGGAAATAATATGAGTAACTGCAATAGGAAAGAAAACTAAATAAATAATTTGCATCTCAGCACGTGTGGTTTTATCACAGAAATCCCATGCACTGTAGAAGTGAGACTTGTTTTTCTGGTTTTGGCACTTGGAGTACAGATCAGCAGAACTTGCTACCCACTTTAGGTTATTTATTTCAGGTGTTGAAAGGTTGCCTCCAGTTTCTAAAGTTGTTGTTGTTGTTTTTATGTTAACTTTATTGTCGTGTAATTGACATACAAAATTGTAAGATACTTACAATGCACATTGTGATGATTCGATACATACATATATTGTGAAAGGACTCCCCCCACCTAGTTAGTGAACACATCCCTCACTCCAGTTCCTAAAGTCTTAACTGGGGAGGAAGCACCACAGAGCTGAGCTGGGGAGTACCTATTCTGCAAGCCCCCAAGGGAATGCCTAACTCTGCCCAAGGGGAGAAGCAGGGTCCAGGTTCAGGTAGAGGTTGAAGAGGCTTCTGGGGGCGGTTGCCCAGACTGGAATTTGTGTGGGCACATCCCTCCGGTGGATTTCATAACCTTTGTTTTATTTGGCACTATATCCTTTGGTTGGGGGCAGCTACTCCTGAACAGGTCTGCCTAGAACTGTGTTTAATGGCCAGGAAACTGTGTGCCCCAATAAGTGACGGCAGGAGTCATCTCTGTCACCTCCTCTTTCCTGCACACCTGGTGGCTGAGCAGAGGAACCAGCCCATCCCCTTATCGCTCCATGGATGCGACTCTCATTCACCAGGGCAGACGTGCAGAGCGAGCCCCAGCATGAGCCCCACCAGCCTCTGGGCAACGTGAGTGGCAAGCTTTCGCCTACCTGTCACTAAACTGCCATTTGTGTGTTCTTTTCTTTTATCTCTTCTATTCTTTTTGTTCTCCTTTCTGTGTGTTGCATCTTCTAACGGCTCACCCCGTCTTCCCTGCTTCCTCTCCTCCTCCTATCTACACCTCCATCTGGATTGTCTATCCCTGGTAGCATAAGAGAGCTGGCAAGAGGCCTGGAGAGCAGTGGACACAGCTTAGCTAAGATGGGGCAGCTGCACTAACCGTCACTCAGCCCCTCACAGGCTCTCCAGTCATCTCACGCTTACCGCTGCGATGGGAAGTCATTGAAAGAGCTTGATGCAATTTCCGATGTCAAACCATGACGCACTGCAGGATAAAAATCAGAGAGCATCTTTGGGTTTCTCTCCAAAGCAGAGCCTAAGACAAGGACTTGGGTACAGGTAGGCTGTTTGGAAGGTGATCCCAGAAAGCAGGAAGGAAGGATTGGGAAGAATGAGATGGGGAAGGAAGAGACTCCAGCAAATGGGATGTTACTGTGCTGGTTTTCACTGTGGACCACGGGGGCCTGATCCTGCTGGGGACCCTTAAGAAACCACACAGAACACACCGCAAAATTGTCTTCCCAAAGGATGAGCACCTGGGGGACTCTTTCCCATTGACACCTGCTTAACCATTGTCTGAGGTTGTCCCTGGGATGTTTGGTCCTGGGCACTTCCACGGCAAGGGCTGGGTGAACCCCTGTGGCTTCAGGGAAAGCCCTGAGGCAGAAAAGCGAAGAGAAGAGCAGGCTCTTGTGTTGGGATGCTAACAGTGTGCATGGGAACCAACTCCTACGTCAGCTGCAGCTGAAATCAGAGAGGGGCCCCGGGGAAGTGGCATGGGAGCACAGAGAATCTTCCTTAGATAGCGACAGCTGCAGTAAACACAAATGCTCGCCATCCGTTGCTGTAACCGAACAAACGCTTTGGGAATTGTTAAAGTGGTTTAACAAATGGCTTTCGCTACAACTTAGGTTTCGTGGTAAATAGTTTTATACTCCAGTTTAGATAATTTAGGCAACAAAAGAGACTCTGTTCTTAATTTTTGATTTATATATTAGTTTATATACTAGTGACTATTAGCACCAGATTGTCAAATATTTGTTGAACCACCCCTGTCTGTATGTTGCTGCTCCCTCCCAGGGCTCCCTGGTGCTGGCCAAGGATGGTACTTAGCCATCTCCTGACGCTGACCGCACCTTTCTTCTTTACCTGGTCCCCAGCATCTCTTTGCAGGTGACAGCATCACCTCTGCTCTCCACTGCCATCCTCACAACCCGCCCTTTTAATTCTCACAAGCCTCTATCGGAACTTGAAAAACTGAACATTAAATATTTCTTGCTCTTGTCACTCCCTTTATAAAAATTCTACTTGTCCTTGAGCAAATAGATGTGTCTGATTAGGGAAAAGGTCATATGCAAGTTGTGGAGGGAAGAAAACACATTTCAAGTTATTACCGTATTGCACCGGTACTTAAGATAAGTGCCGTGCAGGAAAAGTACTGAATATTATGAAGTGTAATGAGGACGATGGGTTGGGAAATCAGGGAACGCCTCTGAAGAAGTGAATTTTAAACTCAAGTCTAAGAGATGAGAAGAGGTTAGGCAAAGAGAAGACGGAGAAGAGATTTGAGGAAGAGAAAACAACATATGTGAAGGCCCTGTGCACATGAGAAAAGATCTGAAAGAAAGCCAGGAAGTGTGAGTAAACACAGCACATGTGACACATGCACTTACTTTGCTTGCTCCTGCGATTCCACTAAAATGAGAATAAAGGGAAACCGCAGCATGATAGCTACTCATCAGATGTAGAAGACTGGGCAAGGGAAGAGGATAAAAATTGACATGCATTTCATCGTTTGGAAGTATGGAGAGGATGTCCACACACCTGAGGGGGAGCTTAGGGTTGATGTAGTGATAAGAAAATCAAACCAATGGAAAAAAAAATACAATTATCTAGGAAAAATAAAAGTTATTCGAGAAAAGAAGAGTAATCTTTGATGCTATATGGCTTAGCTGCAAAAATGTTTACATAGCCCAAATAATGTAAACACAGGGTGTTGATCTAAGTGCAGTGATCAGGTAACTGGGCCGCAAAGACAAGCAGTGGGAAGTGTGGTGTGGAGGGAGGGTCTGGAGGGGAGTGTAAGAGAACAAATTCTCATCTTCCACAGTAAGAACTCAATAGCATATGTTACAAAGAAAAATAAAAGTAGCCTTAAAAGCATGGTAGAGATGTGGTGGCAGAATCCCAGAGAATCAGCTGAAATTGTTGCAAGCGTTTGCTTCGGGGAGGTGGAAGCTGGGGTGAGGGGGGAGCTGTGACGTTTACTCAAATGGGGGCATAATGGACTTTGCTGAATTTTTAAAGGTTATAAGAGTATTCTTAGTTGGATTGAAAATGGTAGGAGTATGGGGTTTGGGGGGAGGAGGGAGCCGCGTGAGTAGAGTCCGGAGTCAGCTCAGGACTTTCTAGGCCATATTCAGGATTTTAAAGGCAACAGGAAACAAGGGAAGGAAGGATTTTTTCCAAAGTTGAATCGTATGATCAGATTTATATTCTAGAAAGATTCTTCTTGCTGTTGCATGGAGAACAAATAGAAAGGAGGAGACCAGATTGTCCTGTGAGAGAGAGAGGAGGGTGGCTAGAATGAGAGTGGGAGGGTGGGCGCAGTGGCATAGAGAGAAGTGGACAAATTCAAGTTGCACTTGGGAAGTAGAGCCACATTATCAATAACTCTATAGGAGTAGAAGGGGCGGGGGAGAGACTTTTCCTTTATTAATAACCACTGTAAGCAACTTCAAAATCACAACTAATAACTATAAATTATTGCATTGAAAATCCATTCACATTAACGTTGAATGTGATGTTGCAAATTGGCAAGGACATTCATTTCAGGCTGAGTGCCTCTGGAAAGTACGCCGGCGAGCCCCTTCGTGGCCTTGCATCCAGCAATCCCATTTTCTTCAATTAAGTGGCTATTTCAAAGACATGTCATCTGTTTACTGTTAATACGTACTAATACAGCCATCCCTGGATCAACAGCAAAGCCCATCGAGAAAGGCTACATTATACTTGTACAATTTTTATATGCTTTTTCATATGCATGTACATTTCAATTCCAAACCAACATCTTTTGAGTGAAATATCACAGTGAAAATAAAATGACAGTAAATTTAACTCTGCTGGGGGAAAAATGTATCAAACCTTATATTACTTAAAAATCAATGTTCTTTTTTTGGCTCTTGCTTTATTCACATGTTTCAAGTGACGAGCTCTGCAGTTATCCTAGCTCCCATCCCCGGCATCGACACTACCATGGACTTTCAGGCCGTCTGGCAGTTTTTCCTTGCCGTGATTTAAAATTTTCCTAATATTTGCTAACAAAATTTGGGTGTCATTTTCTTTCCATAACAGTCCTTTTCATTTCCCTAGGGATGGAAAGCGTCTTGGAGATGTTCTGATAAAAGTTCAATTTAAAAAGAGAAAAGGTGAGTGAAATAAGTCCTTCCAAGCTCTGTCCTCTCCACAAAGGCACCTTGATTCTGCATCCTAGTAACCTGATTTGCTGACTCATGAAGCAACCAAACATGTTACAAAAACAAGCAGTAGTTTGTGTGTCTGGGATTTAAAATCAAAGCCCACAAGCGATCAGAATAAGATGAATGGGGTTTGCTGATCCTTGGTAATCTTTTTTGGTTTAATTTGCTTTGCATTCATATCTGGAGCAGTTTCCAAATGCTGACAGGGAGTGGGGCAGAGAGAACAGACGGATGGAATCTCCTGGTGTTTGGTAACGGACAATCCTTTCTATTCCAGGGTCACAAAACCATTTGCTTGCCTCTTTGTAATCCTTTCCTCACCAAAACTCCAGACTAATATAAGAAATCTCTACCTCACTCAACATTCGGATTTAGCAAGCGTTAATATTTTCCCACATTTGCTTCAAATCTTTTATATTAAAAGTAGAATATCAGAGAGATTGCTGAAGCCCACTTTGTCTCCCTCCACGGTCCCATTTGGTCTCTCTTTTTCTCCAGAGGTAAATCACTATCCTGAGGCTTAAGCGTAGCTTTCTTAGCCATGTTTCCCATGTTACTATATACGTACACATCCATAAACAATACGCACTATAGCCCGGAGCATATGAAAACCTGTCATAAATGGTTTTATGCTCCGCATTTCATTCCGTAATTTTTTTTTTTTAAATCAGCATTTCCCTTTTGATGTTTATACATGTTGATACAGGTGGCCCCGGTTTATTCGTTTTCATGACTATCCAGTCCTCTGGTGGATGGAAACACCACAATCTGTTTACTCCTCTTTTTTGATGAACATTTATGTTCTTTTCGTCTTATTACAAACACTTTTGCAGTGAATGTGATAGATCGCATAAGTAGACTCAGTTCTTCACCCATCCCTGTCCTGTAACCATAACCTTTGTCAGGTGACTTTGCAGTTACTCCTCCAGAGTGTATTTTTCTGTTTGGCCATGTGACTTGCATTGGCCAGTGGAATGTGAGCAGGCACAAGTGACCAGAGGCTTGGAAGTGACCTGTGTGATTGGGTCGGTGCTCTTGGGTCTCTGCCATTGCCGTGAGAAGGACATTCCTCGATTACTCACGAGACCCAGGAGGAGGATCCACGTGGGACAGAGCTGGGCTGCCTGGTGGCGTGCAGCCTATCACAGCTGACCCCCCGGGTGGGTGGGTACCACCCCAGCTAACACGAATAGAACCACCTAGCTCAGCTCACCTCCGGCCAACCTGTAGATCCACGAGCTCAAGAAATATTCCTTCCTGAATGGTATTGAAATGTTGCGGTTGGTTGTTACGTTACAACATCTAATTAATATGATAAATATCCTTATAAATGAAAGAAAGTTCCAAGATTTTTACCTAGAAATGGAATGTCTGGGTTACAAGAGATGTCAATTTTCAATTGCACTAAATATTCTTAAATTCCAAGGGATTAGACTAATTTATACTGATGAACCAGTGATATATCCTGTTTTCCTACATTCATACTAGCACTTGTTATTTTGTGTATCTTTTCCATTTCTTTCCACATTTCCCTACTTTCTAGGGAGTTTTACAGTCTCAGCTGAGCCTGTTCTTCAGTCATCCCAGCTCAGGCTTCAGACACGTGAGTCAGGAAGCCACCCTGGAAATGAATTCTCCAGCCCCAGCTGTTCCAGCCACCAGCCGTTCAAGTCACTCCCTGTTGAGTGAGCTGGCCCAACTCAGGCCCCAGATACTGTGGAGCAGGAAAGAGGGGTCTCTCCTTTGCCCTTTCTGAATTCCCAGTGCACAGAATCCACGAGTGGAATGAAATGGTTGTTACTTTACTCCGTTAAGTTTTGGGGTGGCTTGTCATGCTGCAGTGCATACAAGGAACACTGGCCCGTCTGAGCCTGTGTGTGGTGTGGAACCCCTTTTAGTCCCGTGACAGGGCAGGGATTGACGCCCCCCTGCTGTCTCTGGCTGCTTGTGGATGGGGAGGGTGGCTCCTGGCTCACTGTTTTGAATTGCTGTTTCATTTTTTATCTAAGAAAATTTTTGGTTTCCGTTTCAGCCATATCTTTTAAATATTCTTTTCATATGTGACCTCTCATTGCTGTAGAGGAGTGGAGTAGAGGTGGCAGGTTTCAGTTCAAACTTACAATGCTTGGTTTGCGCTTTTAGTGAAAGATCTCATCAAGCATGTATTCCAGTTCAAGATCTTGGATCACAGTCATACTTAGCTCACTCATTTATTCCAAATGTTAATTAGCACCTACTGTGTGTGAGCACTTTTCTAGGCACACTGGAGGATACCAAGAAAAGTTAGACATAATCCCTGTTCTCAAAGAGCTTATAGTCTTGTAGGGAGGACAAGATGTACATTAATAACTGGAATAGCATGTAGACACATAAACTGTATGAGTAAAATGATGGAGTTACATGAAAAGTCCTATGACTCAAAGATGACAAATAAACCCAAATAAACCAAGTTGGTGGTAGCAGAGGAGCCAGACTCAGCCATCTGCTCTCATATGTCTGTGCTTCCTTGAGAGCACCACCAACCATGCATTTACCTCCACTGTGTCTATTAGCAGCGCATACGTGACGTTTAATGGGTATCTCTGGTCTGGACTGCACACAAATCTTTCTCTTGCAACTTTGCTGCCTCTGGTCAAAGTCCTGACATTCTCCCAAGTGTGTGGATGTGAACTCTCGGATTTGACTTTCACCTTTCCTCTTGCTTTCTCCTCTATCTAGGAAGTTCTCATATCCTATCAAATGTTCCCTCAGACTGTCTATTCATCTACTCATCTCATGACCACCATCCCAGTGCAGCCTCTTAAGAACTCGCACGTGTATTACTGCACAATATATATTTAGCATCTCTAAGGCTAAGTGTTCACATTTCCCATCCACACTGCACTCTTGGGCTAGATTCTTCTTCATAAATGGCAGTTTTATGATGTTCCTTCTCTGGCTTCCAAACCTTCAAAACTTCCCTACTTTTGATTGTATCTCATTTAAACTCCTTGGCTGGACCCCAATAGCTTCCTTAAATCAGTCACATTCTCAGTAAGGCATGCTATTTCCTTAGTAGTATTGGGGCCATCTCCTCTTTGTCCTGAGTACTTATTCTCATATTCACATTTTTTTCCCAACCTGCGCATTGTCTGGAAGGCCCTTGCTCACTATTACTACTTGGGCATTTTGCTTCAATCAGTTCATATGGTAACATATTCTCAGCCCTTTAAAATTTTCAAATGAAAAGCTGCTAAAAGAAGTGAGGGTGCTGTCATGTGGGGAAATGTTGAAAGGTGGCCAGCGAGGAGGAGCGTGATGGGGCTGTCAGAGAGTGGCCATCAGAACGCTTGCAAGGGGATGGGGCTGGTGTAATTGTCCCCAGTTGCTAGCACAATTGAGGTTCAGGGAAACTGATTTTATTCAAGGTCACAAGACTATCCAGTGTCCAAATGAGGCCTAAACCCCATATCTCACTCTGAACCCAGAAAGATTTCCATACCATAGCAGAGTTAGACATTGTATATATAGCGAATGGATAGACGTTTCCTAAAGACAGATCTCTGCTCAAGTGAGAAATAACTTTAACAATTAAAATTACATAAAGGCAAAATGAATCACTTGATTTTAAAAATGATTTCTGTGTATTAGAAACAAAAATAGGATGATAGAGAGAGTTCCCGTTTGGAAGGGAGGAGATGTGACCTCTAGGGTCCCTTTGGAGGATAAAATCCTGTCACTCCCAGCCTGTTTGTAAGTGCTGCTTTCATCTGGCTCAGTGAAGCAGAGAAGAAAGGGAAGAGGGATGGAAGCTATTGTTTACTTAAATAAGTATTATAGGTAACATCCTAAGAGATTTACATTTTTATTTAGTCATTACAGCAGCCCAGTGGATTAGGTTTTTATCATCATCCCAAATTCCAAAAAAATAAAAATAAAAAATTCAAGGTTAAGAGAGGCTAATAAATTTACCCAAGACCACGTAACTGATAAGTGGAGAAAATGGGATCCCAGTCAAGTAGAGGGAGGGAGGGGAGTGAGGTCAGGTATTGATTTCTCTAGTTCCCTCCATGTGGGGGTCTCCAAGTCTGGCTGCGTCTCTGCACCAAAGGGTTCCTGTCAGGCGCCCTCCCCAAGGTTCATTTTCTTGTTATCACATCGTGCTACACATGGTGGGACCCAAAAATGCTTATTCTCTGATTACCTAATGAAAGGATCAAACGACTAGACAAAAAAAAGATGCCTTGAGAATTAAGCCAGTGTACTAGCTAGGTCAAAACTGTACTGCTTTTGACCCAAGTTTGCTGTATTTCTTATAGAACAAAAGTAGATGTCAAGAAATATCTAACACAACATATAGGATTTAACAACAACAAAGCATAATCATAGAGGACACTTAGAATCATTATCGTAAAAGTGTTCTTGACCCAACATAAAGATACCTAAAGTAGCTTTAACTCTGAGTACAATGTAGATGGAGTCTGCAGTAACACAGATACATGAATATCTGTGTTAAAGAGGCAGCA
This sequence comes from Hippopotamus amphibius kiboko, assembly GCF_030028045.1. NCBI lineage: Eukaryota > Metazoa > Chordata > Mammalia > Artiodactyla > Hippopotamidae > Hippopotamus > Hippopotamus amphibius. Next base: position 104,465,220 of record NC_080193.1, read on the forward strand.
ACTCTTATTTCCTGGTAATACTGTGGACTAGATGGTTCTTAAATTACTTTCAAGAAACTCCGGTTTGAGTACAGATATGTGGAACAAATTAAGAGATAATGTCAAACGTCTGCTCTCTAAGCAACTCCATGTATTTACGTTCAGTCATCTGGAGGCATCCGCGGGCATCTGCCTTCAATCATGGCAGTGGGTTGCTTTGGATGTGGAGTGCTGGAGAGGTGCGCCTGGCCAGGTGGTTTGATCTACCATGATTGCTTTTCCACTTGGAAAATATGGTATCCAAAACAGCCAGCCTGAGGGACATAGTGTTTTGATTGAAAATCCACTCATCGAAACTGATGCATGTTTGAAAAATGACCCATGTGTGACTTGAAGGAATTTTGTGTTTAAAACCAGTTCTTACGATTCTCTGGCTGGATGTCATCTACTGATGGTTCTCCTAGGAAACCCAAACTGGGGGGAATTTTATTATGGTCATATGAGGGGGAGATAGGGTGGAGGGGAGCAGAATCTCTGCCTGTGTTATGGTGTTGGAGCGGGAAGAGAGGTGGCCAACGCAACAACTTTGCAAGTAAAATACTCTTTATGGTTTCCAAGTGTGAATTCCATGTATTAAGCCAAATTCAAGTCCCTGTTCCATAAAGAATATAAGCCACTCTGGATGAATTTTAGCAAAAAATTGAGTATGTGGTTAACTTTAAGAGAACTAGTATTTTAGTCTAGCTTCTGACTGAGGGATTTTAGGTATTACTCTTCAAGTGTAGGTGCCAGGAAAAGTGTGTGTGTGTGTGTGTGTGTGTGTGTTAAAGTAAACCCTAGATATTAAAAATCCTAATAGTGAGTATTTGAATACCTATCATTGTCTGCTGATATTAAATAACAGACTGATTTTCTAAATGATCACTTTGATTTGTGACTTTTGAAATAATTATGGAGTTTGGAAAGTAGGCAATCGAAGTCTATGAAATTAAAATAAAATAGGCCATATAGTCAGCAGACAGAAGAATAAAGATTCCTTGAAATCTAATTGAGGGAGGGAAAAATTGGGCTCAAAGACGTCCTAATTATGTCATTATGCTAGGAATTATATGTGGGGGCTGCGGATGTCGTGCTGCGCTGATACCTTCTGCTCACTCCTCCAGATCTGCCCGCTATCCCCTTCTGCCCTGGCCTGTGCCTCAGGAGTCAGACCTGCTCTGAACTTGTTCTTTTGCCTCTGTGCTCCAGTTGGGTTAGGTCAATGGGAAGTACTGGAAGCAGATGGGAGGAAGCAGGTGTTTATTCTGCTAGTTCTCTCCTTGCGGGGTCCCACAAACCGACGGGAGGTCTAAGCTCCTGTCAGGAGGCCCTCTCCGCACAGCCCACCCTGTGTCACTAATCCTTTGCTCCCCTGCTCCTTCAGGCCTAGGGGTGATGACTCCCGCAGCTGCTAGCCTGGGTAGTAATGATGCGCTGTCTCTTGTGCTTTTGCTGTTCTGGTGAATAACCCCTTTCTTAAACGCTCCTCAAATTCCCTCTTTTGTTTTGCACATGTCCTCTGCTTCTTGCATAGTATTAACCCTTGAACCATCAAAATAAACAGAAAAAGAAGGAAGGAAGCAAGGAAGGAGGAAGGAAGGAAGGAGAAATCTGTGATTTGTGGTGTCCTTGTGAAGTTGCTAAAGTAACAGACAGCTGTGACTGTTAGCGCCTCTGACAATTTCAGAGGGCAGAGTAAAGGCTGTGGAAGAGCCACTGAGGAAGTGTCAGGATGTCTTAGAGGTGCCTTTGGACTTGATTGCAGCAAATAACTGAGAAGTAAGTGCTGGTCACTTGCTAATTGTTCTCCCCCAAATCAGCTTGTTCTGGAGGTGGATGCTATTGGATTTCTCTCAGGCTCTGTGCTTGTTCGATACCTGTTTGTCACACAACTTGGAGGTTTATTGGGAAATGGGGGCCTGGGTTTAGTTTTTTGGCCTTTTAATTATTGAGACAATAGTTTTTCTTTTCTGGCTAAATTGGATGTCGAGGGTTTGAACCCAACAGGGTAGAGATTTATTAAATAATCCTGGAGGCAATACATCCTTCTGGAAGGCCTTGCCTAAGGGAAAAGATCTTTTTGCTTCTTTCCTGTTGGAACAGAAGATCTGTGAGGTAAATTGGGTATGTTCATGAAAACATGGGCAAAGCTGAGGAAAACAAAATCCATTTAATAAGCCATCTGTTTGGAGGTCAAATCTTAGTAATGATGTACTTTAAATATGTGTTTTTGATAACTGTTTCACAGGCAATTTATAGAGTGGTTTACGCTAGGTAATTCAGTCTTTAAAGCATTCAACAAATTATCTAGGGCCCATTTGGTGCAAGACCTCAGACCAGGCAAAAGAGACCCAGTGCTGGTCAAGATTGACACGATTCCTGCCCTCAAAGGGATTGTTTGCTGGCTGCACATGGATGGCTGAGCAAAATCTGTTGCCTGCACGTGTAATGTGAAGTGAATAGCAAAGTCTTTTACTATATCATACCCTCAAGTTCCACAGGTCACAGAGGATTGATCAAATACAGTTTTTTCATTATTCCTCCATATGAGAAGAATGTCCCTTCTTGCTTCCTGAGCTTTATATTTTTGCCGTGAAGCACTTTCATCTTTTAGATGGTTCAATAGCAACTTCAGGGAAACCCAGCTGTACAGTCAGCATGAAATACTTGTCACCCCTCTCTGGACTTCATGCTTGGGGCATGAGGATGTTTGTGCCTTCTTTTCTCTGGGCGAATATTTGGTTTGTGAATCCTTTTGACTACAATAGCAGGTACCTGAGTAGCCAGGGAGGACAATAACTCTCCAGTTTTCAATGAACAAGGTGAGCCCACAAGCGTATATGGTAGGCGTCCTCCAGTCTAGCTTTTCTTTGACCAGAGAGGCATTCTGCTTTGCCTTCAAAGGCCTTTTATAAGCCAGACATTCAACCATTACTGTATTTTGTGACTTTGGAAGGAAATCTGAGCACCGGGACAAATGCGAGGAGGGGGGAAATGTTTACAGAATGATAATAAAATGCCCGCCTTACATAGTCTCTTGTAAGCACCAGTGCGATGAGTCCTCCATTGTTAGGTCAAACAAAGCAGAAAAAACTTGCTTTGTTTTTGTCACTAATGATATATTTCTATACAGCTGGAGTCTTTTAAAAGCTCTCAAAGAAACCACACTTTATGAAAATGCTATACATGCAATATCTGTACTTAAAAATAAAAACAAAAACCAAGCAAGATCCCATTATCTTCAAGACACTGAAAATACATCTTCTAACTTAGGAGTGAATCTCAGTCCAGATGAAATCCTAGTGTTCGTCTGAATAGTTCAATCTAACTGTTTTGGAAATATAACTAAACCCTGTGGTCACCATCAGCTGGCAGATATAATTTTAAGTATGCAGTGTTTTGTCCACGCCACACTCTTCTTTCCTTTCCTCTTTATGACCTTGTTTCTGTAAATCTTTCTATCTGTTAAAAATTGAGTTCAGGAAAAACTTGCACAGTGAGATGTAAACAACTGGGTAGTTAGA